>NC_045764.1:92456953-93081953 GCF_008692025.1 Phocoena sinus | reverse complement strand
AGAGACTGTGTAAATCCCAACATAATCTGAAGCACTCTCATTTTCTCTTATTCTTACTCAACATGATCTTGACCACTATTCTCTGTGAACTTCCTCTCAAATTTTACCCCAATTCCTCCCTCTCTGTGTGGTCACAAAAATACCAAAACAGTCTCTTCTCATGCTTTACTCACATCATCAAGAATCCTGTTACGTGAGAGATGATTTTCTCTAATTAGATATGTTCACTGAATTCTTCTGATACAATACCTTTTATTTCTACGAACAAATCAACACACAAAATATTCCCAAATTTGCAAGATCATATAACCACACCCTCTCCTTTTCAAATTCTTTAATAAAAGTTTTTTATATGCTTATTTTATACAAACATTCACACTTCCCCTACTCCAATAAAATAAATCCCCCTTTTGATCAATATTACCTATTGATCAAGACAAAACTTGCAAGAATTAATGATGAGTATAACCTGAGATATGAAAAAATTTTGGGTATCTCCTTCCTCCTATTCCTGATTCAGGACTCACCATAATCCTCCTGTGTGATGTTAACTACCACCCCTCCGCCAATGTCAATTTGTCTCTGTGTAGAACTATCTTCCAGTTTCCTTAAGATTTCTTCCTGGATCCCATCGTGACCCATGTCTCGTTTGCGACTCATGAAATGGGCATACAACTCTGTCTGGGTGATGAGGAAGTTCAGTTTTCGCTGCTGCCTCTTGGCCTAAAGGGGAAAAACGATGAAAGTGAAAAGAGTCAAATCACCAATCACATACAAGGGTAGTCAACAGAATTCACTATACATAGTTTGCAAACAATTCCTTTACAAAGTATTTACCTTTAGAAAGGTAAAAATTGTTAATGAACAAATTTTATTATAACTAAGTCAGTGGTACTAAAAGCAAGGAATAATCTTCATTTATAGCCAAATAATAACCTATGTTTTGCTCTCCTTTACAAAATAAAATCTTTTTTCCACTAGGCTTCTGTCTAAAATGCTTATTTCTTTACTGTATTACTTTTCTTTAATGGCACTGAGATACCAACTAAATTCAAACAACATGCTTTACTTAATAACTTGGGTGATAAATACACGTGTACAGCTTTATTATTTTTAAAAACATAAATGTGTCCAAAACTCTTCTTTAACACCGAAACGCAAAATAAGTGACAAAGAGCTATAAATTATTCTGAAAGTCAATGCAGGAAGTATTGAGAGAATAAGAAGCCCATGAAAAAAAGAAAATGCTCCCCAAAACAGCCTACTGTTCATCTGTGACAATGATAGCTATAAAACATGAATATAGACCAAATACAAAATCACAAGCACATATACCTTTTTTTAAAATATGAGAAAGCTAAATTCAAAGTGCCTCTGAAATAACCTAGTAAGAAAAATAATCATTGTCAGTAAAAATCATTCTTCAAGATAAACAATAAAATGAGTAAGCAAATGATTCAAAAGACTGAATTATATGAAATAGCAGCATACACAATAAGTACCAAATCAAAGAACCATTATTCTGCATGAACTATTTTATAATAAAATTCATATGAAGTATACTTGATTTATCCTTGATCCACCTCCACAAAAGAAAAACAACAATAAAATAAGGAACATGGCCAGGAAGGACATAAGTCCCAAAGTATGCTACGCAAAACTAGACTTTTTCCTTAAGGTTTTATAACACTTTAGCCAAATTCAGATTAGAAAAAAAAAATCTGAGAGTTTGAGAGAAAACTGATTTATTTTCATAAAGGATACAGATGTTCATGTTCTAAAGCTAAAGTACTGTCAAGAAAACCTTTCTAGGAACTTCCCTGGTGGTCCAGTGGTTGAGACTCCATGCTTCCACTGCAGGGGGCACGGGTTCATTCCCTGGTGGGGAAACTAAGATCCCGCAAGAGGCACAGTGCAGCCAAAAATTAAAAGAAAACCTTTCTAAATTAAACCATAAAAGGTAACATTTCCTTTAACTTTAAGGAAGTCAACTACTATGTGCCTAAATGAAGAAGGCAAATTAAGGGAACAAGGATACATCAAAAATGTCTTAATTCAAAAATTCAGAGAAAAAGACACATAAGTCAACATAATCACAGATGAAAGCCTCATCAGTTAGCTATCAACAAAACTGAGAGAATGTCTCACAAACCTAGATCATAAGCCAAGTCAGTTTCAAACCTTCAAGATCTGTGACTAACTCAAATGCCTCTAAACTCAGTGAGCAAATATTTCCATTAGCATCAAAAGTTTACTAACTCAATAATATGTTTATCTTCCAGGCAAAGAAACAAGTCACCCAGGGACTTAAGAGAACTGGGCAAAATCCATATTCCCGCTCAAAGGCATGAGACAGGAGGGAAGAGAACTCCAAAGAGTCTCCATGGCTCTGCTTTGACAGGAGTACTACCTATACCCAAAAGAAAACATTCAATCCTGATTCCCTTCCTTCTCCAGACCTCAACTGTCCTTCCACTCATCCCAATGGGCTTACCAATGGCAACATAATAACTCTGTCCTCTTAATCTCTCCTCTTGCTTCCCTGAATAATACTCTCAGCTGATATCAAGCTTAGCAAGAGAACTGACTGCAAGTTAAAACAGAAAAGTAGGCGGCAGCAGGTGGGGAGGGGGGAGGTGTCTCAGAAAACTGAGCTAGTTGTCCATTGTCCCTATCTGGCCCTAAATTTGGCAACCAGCCCTCACCTTCCAACAAATCGAAATTACAGCCAGCATCTGGAACCAAGCCCAGATAAGCTCTAAGCTGTTTTCTTTTTCTTTCATTCCTTTTCTTTTTTTGTGGGGGAAGGCTGGGGAAGGGTGTCCTCCAGAAATATTCAAAAGAATAAGGCTACAAAGAATAGAGGAAACGGGGACTTCCCTGGTGGCGCAGTGGTTACGAATCCGCCTGCCAATGCAGGGGACACACGTTCAAGTCCTGGTCTGGGAAGATCCCACATGCTGCGGAGCAACAAAGCCCGTGAGCCACAACTACTGAAGCTCGCACGCCTAGAGCCCGTGCTCTGCAACAAGAGAAGCCACTGCAATGAGAAGCCCACACACCGCAACGAAGAGTGGACCCCACTTGCCGCAACTAGAGAAAGCCCACGTTCAGCAACGAAGACCCAACACAGCCAAAAATAAATAAAATTAAAAAAAAAAAAAAAAAAGAAGAGAGAAAGTGAGCACAGAAGAGGGGTGAAGGCCAGGGAGAGGGCCTTACTAAAAGAATAAAAGCAGAACTGATTTACTGGACTAAAATCACTATACTCAAAGTTATGTCTTAAAATATGTTTTCAACCATTTCATTGGTTAGATTAATAACTTATGAAATGCTAACCAATCTCTTAATATGGCTGCAGCAATTATGGTTTTCAAAATTTCATGCTATTGCCCTACCTCCCGCATTTCTTCATCCAACTTCCGTTGCTCCAAGGCTTCCTTCTCTGCACGTTTGCGGTGTTCCTTCTCCACCTTCTCATACTTCTTCCAGTACAGAAGCATTTCCTTGGTGAGGCGGCGAGCACGAGGTAAGGTCTCCTTACAGTTTTTCTGGGCCTGCAAGGCAGCTCGACGCACCTCCTTCATGCATTGGTGGGCGAGCTGCAAGTGACAACAATGTTATCACATTGGAGGAGGACCAACACCAGAGCCAGTTCTCCCTGGACTCTAAACCACACCATCCCTCAACCTGTTCAGGGCATATAGTCCTCCTATGGCCACATCTCTTTCTCCCTAATCTGATTAACATCTCTATACAGTCCTGTGAGCCAGTCCCAGACCACAAAGTAATATCAGGGATGAGATATCTACAGACACATTGCCTTAGAAGATGAAAAAAAAGTATAATAACCTAAGATGTTCTGGGAAGTTTTGAAATATTATCATACACATTAATAATAAAAGCTTTTGGGAATTCCCTGGCGGTCTAGTGGTTAGGACTCTGCACACTCACTGCTAAGGGCCTGGGGGTTCAATCCTTGGTTGGGGAACTAAAATCCCACAAGCCGTGTGGCATGGCCAAAAAAATTTTTTTAATAATAATAATAGCTGTCAGTGTTTATTATATGCTAGGCACCATTCTAAGCTTAACATATATTAAACTAATTCATTCTCCACAAAAACCCAATGAAGTTGATATTTTATATATAGATGAGGAAATGAGGATGAGTGACTAGCCCAGGGAAACACAACTAGTAAGGTTACCTCATCTAATTCTCACAATACCCAAAGAAAGTTGCATTAATTCCCTCTAAGGGAAAGTATTAATACCATCATTTCTTAGATGAAGAGACTGAGCACAGGATGACAGCATGATTTGCCCAAGGAATTAGCAGTTGGCTATGGTCTTACCCCCAAAAATTTGAAAACCAGAAATGCGAGGAAGAGCAATTTTATTTTTAAAATAGATTGAAAAAGAAACGGAACTGAGTTATTTGTAGTGAGGTGGATGGACCTAGAGCCTGTCATACAAAGTGAAGTAAGTCAGAAAGAGAGAAACAAATACCGTATGCTAACACATATATATGGAATCTAAAAAAAAAGGTTCTAACGAACCTAGGGGCAGGACAGAGCTAAAGACGCAGACGTCACCACCTAGAGGGGTGGGATAGCAAGGGTGTGAGGGAGGGAGATGCAAGAGGGAAGAGATATGGGGACATATACTATATGTATACCTGATTCACTTTGTTATAAAGCAGAAACTGACACACCATTGTAAAGCAATTATACTCTAATAAAGATTTTTTTTAAAAAAAGAAAAAGACACAGACGTAGAGAATGGACTTGAGGACACGGGGTGGGGGAAGGGTAAGCCAGGACGAAGTGAGACAGTAGCACTGACATATATACACTACCAAACATAAAATAGATAGCTAGTGGGAAGCAGCCCCATCGCACAGGGAGATCAGTTCGGTGCTTTGTGACCACCTAGGGGGTGGGCTAAGGAGGGTGGGAGGAGACGCAAGAGGGAGGAGATATGGGGATATATGTATACATAGAGCTGGTTCACTTTGTTATACTGCAGAAGCTGACACAACATTGTAAAGCAGTTATACTCCAATAAAGATGTTAAAAGAAAATAGATTGAGAACATTTAGAAACTCTCGTAAGTACTATTAGATTAAGTATCAACAGGTCACAAGAGACAAGAGCAGCAACCACAGATCTAAATAATAAGAACACATTCCAGCAAAACATAAAATGGGAAATATAATCGTACCTTGCGGCTATTGGTGAGAAACAGGTTACGAGCTGAAGCTTTCTGCTTGTTGGCCTAAAATAGTTAAAAACAATACTTCATTTAGGATTCTTTTTTGAAATACGATTGTGTAGACTGGCACCGTACTTTACTGATCTCCTCAAAGATTAAAAAATAAAATGCCAAACCAAGCGTAGTCAAAATACATCACTTCTTTCAATTAAAATAAAATATATTACTTCTAAGAATCACCCAAATGTACCAACTCAGAACCACACATAAAGCTCCTAAAGCCTCATTAAAAAAAATAAACTGGTGTTGTATCTGCCTTAAATTGAGTCTTCTGTATCCTTCTGGAAAGAATTTAAGCTATATTTAAGGCTTGAAGTGAACTAGGAAAATGTAACAACATACCCTAATCCTAGCACCACCCTGATTAGAACACTGCTTTCTAGGGCCAATATGCAAAGAAGCTGAGAGAGCAGGGCACTCAGATACAAAAATCATTAGGAGAAAGGTAAACTAGCTTCTTAGTTTGTGATTCTAGCCCTACCTCCAGCCAAGGCAAACCCACTGCCACTATTACTTAATTTTTACCACCACCTGACCTCATCTTCTTCAACAAAAATTCCAAGGCAGACCTAACACAATATGACTCAGCAGCCCACAACCAAGTCTCAAGCTGCTTATTATGTCTACCACTTCAGTTAAAAAAAAACTAGCTTCAATAAAGAAACCTGATTTTAACCATGATGGTCCATTTATTTGATGTGGGAAAGAAGAGGCAGAGCTGAGTGGCTCTCTGACTATTAAAGCGATCTCCCCCAGACTGTAAAGAAACAATGGGTGCGAAGTTATACAAAGGGCCTGAAAGCCATTTCTATAATAATCCCACCTCAGACTGTCTGATTAAGGGAATTTTTACAGCTTTTAACAAAAACTTTCTCTAATTCTAAAGCAACTATTGCCACTTTAAAGATAAAAATCTCAAATATTCCCACTGAATTCCTTATCATCAGAGGGCATCATCTGAAGCCTCTTCAAGTATGAAACAAATTTTTCTGTAACTTTTCCCATCACAAATGTTCATACAAAGTCAACAGGCACATGAAAGGTGCTCAACATCACTAATTATCACAGAAATTCAGTCAAAATAAAAATGAGATATCACCTCACACCTGTCAGAATGGCGACCATCAAGAGGACCACAAATAAATGTTGGAGAGGATATGGAGAAAGGGAACCCTAGCACACTGCTGGTGGGAATGTAAATTGGTACAGCCACTATGGAAAACAGTATGGAGGGCCCTCAAAAAACTAAAAACAGAACTACCATATCGTCTAGCAATTCCACCCCTGGGAATCCAAAGAAAATGAAAACACTAAGTCAAAAAGATACACGCACCCCAATGTTCACAGTAGCACTATTTACAAGAGCCAAGATATGGAAGCAACCTAAGGGTCCAACAACAGAAGAATGAATAAAGAAGATGTGATACACACACACACACACACACACACACACACACACACACACACACACAGTAATATTACTCAGCCATAAAAAAGAATGAAATTCTGCCATTTGCAACAACATGGATGGACCCAGAGGGTATTATGTTTAGTGAAATAAGTCAGAGAAAGACAAATACTGTATGTTATCACTTACATGTACAATCTAAGAAATAAAACAAATGAATATAACAAACCAGAAACTGTCTCATAGATATAGAGAACAAACGAGTGGTTACTAGCAGGAAGAGGGAAGAGAGGGAACAAGATAGAGGTATGGGATTAACAGGTACAAACTACTATGTATAAAAAATAAATAAATAAATAAATAAATAAATAAATAAGCAACAAGGATATATTGTATAGCACAGAGAACTTAGCCAATATTTTATAATAACTTTAAATGGAGTATAATGTATAAAAATTCTGAATCACTATGCTGTATACCTGAAGCTAATATAAATCAACTATATCTCAACTAAAAAAAAAGAATGCTCAAACATATACTCTCTCTCCAGAAATATTTATTAATTGCAATGGAGGGAGGGGAAGTAATTGCACAATGCAGAGGCACCATCATACTAAGGGATCAAAGCTAATATCACAATATAGGGACAGATGTGTCAAGTGCCTCTTGATGAGATATGTCAAGAACATATCACTCTCTAGTAATATTGCCAAAAATGCATAATTCAAATCTAATCCCAAGGAAACATCACACAAACCCAAATTCAAAAATATTCTACAAAATGATATACTCTTCAAAATAACAATGTCAGGAAAGATGAAGGCTAAGGAATTGTTTCAGAATAAAGGAGATTAATGAGACATGACAATTAAATGCAACATGTAGTCCTAGATTGATTCACGGGTGGGGAAAGTGCTATAAAGGACATTATTGAAACAAGTGATGAAATATGAAAACCTATGGGTCAGATAATAATTTTTAATATTGCACTGTGGTTATGCACTAGATGATTTCCTTTTTCTTCGGAAACACACAACTATTAGGAGTAAATTTAGCACAAAATCTCAAACTAACCCTTAAAGTGAGTGAGGGAAAAAGTATGCATTTATATGGCAAAAGCAAATGAGGCAAACAGGTGCTAAATACAAGTAAAAGATACATGGCAGTTCCTTGCATTATTCTTGCCATATTTTTTCTTTTTTTAAATTTTTAGTTAATTTATTTATTTATCTATTTTTTTGGCTGTGCTGGGTCTTTGTTGCTGTGTGCGGGCTTTCTCTAGTTGGAACTACCATTCTATTTTTAGTTTTCTGAGGGACCTCCATACCAAATTACATTCCCACCAACAGTGTGCTAGGGTTCCTTCTTCCCCACATCCTCTCCAACATTTGTTATTTGTGGTCCTTTTGATTAACAGCCATTATCTCATTTTTGTTTTGATTTGCATTTCTCTGATGATTAGCAATGTTGAGTATCTTTTCATGTACCTGTTAACCATCTACATGACTTCTTTGGAAAAGTGTCTATTCAAGTCTTCTGGCCATTTTCTGATTAGGTTGCTTTTTTGATACTGAGTTGTATGAGCTGTTTATATATTTCGGATATTAATCCTTTGCCAGTCATACTGTTTGCAAATATCTTCTCTCATTCTATACATTATCTTTTTGTTCTGTCAATGGTTTTCCTTGCTGGGCAAAACCTTTTACATTTAACTAGGTCCCATTTGTTTACTTTTGCTTTTATTTCTTCTTTTGCCTCAAGAAACAGATCCAAAGAAATACTGCTACAACTTATGTCAAAGGTTGTTCTGCCTATGTTTTCTTCCAGGAGTTTCATGGTTTCAGATCTTATCAGATCTTCTCAGGTCTTTAATCCAGTCTGAGTTTATTTTTGTATACGGTGTGAGGAAACTGAACTAACTTTAGAGTTATGGAAAACATGCAAAAAATAGTAGAGTTCCCTTACTACTCCCCACCCACGCTTTCCCTAATTTTAGCAACTTATATAACCATAGTGCAATTATTAAGAAAGGAAATTAACTGCCCTCTAGAGCCCATGAGCCACAACTACTGAAGCCCGTGAGCCACATCTACTGAAGCCCGCACGCCATAACTACTGAAGCCCATGTGCCTAGAGCCCATGCTCTGCCACAAGAGAATCTACCGCAATGAGAAGCCCACGCACTTCAACAGAGTAGCCCCCACTCACCACAACTAAAGAAAGCCCATGCAGCAACGAAGAGCCAATGCAGCCAAAAAGAAATAAATTAATTAAAGTTCCCTTTAAAAAATAATAAATAAAAAGTGATGCTTCTTGACACTTACGAATCAAAAAAAAAAAAGCAAGGAAATTAACACCAGTAAAGTATTAACCAAATTATATATAGATCTTATTTGAATGTCAACAACTTTTCCACTAATATCCTTTCACTGTTCCAGGATCCTACACAGGATCTCACAATGTGTTCATTTAGTTGTTCTTCTCCTTAATCTCTTCCTGTATGTAACATTTCCTCAATCCTTCTCTTTCATGTCCTTGACACTTTTGAAAAGCACCGATCAGTTATTCTGTAAAGTGTCCCAAAATGTGTGGTTTTCCGCTGTTTCCTCATGATGGGAATGACATCATTTACTATGGCAAGAATACCAGAGAAATGATGTTTTGATAATGTGCTCCTCTCAGTGCATCACATCAAGGAGTTCATGATATCAAAATTTATATTACTAGTGATGTTTACTTTGATCATTTGGTTAAGGTCCACTCTGCCAGTTTTGAAGCTATGCAACTTCTGTTTCTCCTCTACCTTTTGCCCTCTAATTTTAGCATTCATAAATGGATGTAGTCTGCAACAATTATTACTGTGGTATTTGCATAAAGATCATTTTATTTCCTTCTACACTTTCTAATTGGAATTCCTACTGAAAGGAAGAGTTGTTCCTTCTACACTTTGTCTATTCAAGTATTTACTTATAACAGTATGGACTGACAAATATTTCTTTTATTCTATGGGTCAAAATCCAGTATTATTCTTATTTATTTTGTTGCTCAAATTATTCTAACTTTGGCCATGAGGCGCTCCTTCAGGTTGGCTCCTGTGTTCTTTTGACAAGCCCCACCTCCCCCCGATCTTTCTTCAGAACTTCTTTACTTTCTGGCACCACTTAAAAATGTTTTTCATTTTGTCTTTGGCTGCCCTGCACGGCTTGCGGGATCTTAGTTCCCTGACCAGGGGTTGAACCCGGGCCCCGGCAGTGAAAGCACGAAGTCCTAACCACTGGACCGCCAGAAAATTCCCCAAGGTTCATTTTGTATTTTCCCTGCTGAGTTCTGGAATAAGGTACTTCTTCAAGGAGCCTTGGTTCCTCTTATTAGAGAATAAAAGTTGTTTAGACATCAAGACCCAGGGACTTCCCTGGTGGTGCAGTGGTTAAAAATCTGCCTGCCAATGCAGGTGACATGGGTTCGATCCCTGGTCTGGGAAGATCCCACATGCCACAGAGCAACTAAACCCGTGTGCCACAACTACTGAAGCCCGCGCACCTAGAGCCCGAGCTCCGTTACAAGAGAAGCCACTGCAATGAGAAGCCCGCGCACCGTGACGAAGAGTAGCCCCCGCTCTCTGCAACTAGAGAAAGCCCGCTCGCAGCAATGAAGATGCAACACAACCAAAAACAAATAAATAAGTAAGTAAGAAATCACGACCTGGTTGCCAGGTATCTTCATTGTTACTAGGGTGTCACTGCTTCTAGGCCCTCTCAGCAAACAGAACCAGAAAAAATATACATATACATACTAATCCATGCATACACACCCAAGTATATTTCAGTTATCTATCTGTATGTGTGTATATATATATGAAACCATGAATTTATACTGATACCTCTGATCCCAGTCAAACTTCATGGGCTTCATTTTAGCTTTCCCCTTCTCCTTACTTATAACTTCTTTCTCCAGCAGTGAGAAACTGGCTCATCTACAATGTATTTACTTATTTGTTCAATCCTAGTATACACATAAAGTAGTTTCAAAATTGCTAACCTATTCATTCCCCTATGAGAAACACTTTTACTATGTCAATCATGGCATTTACGCATAGTTCCATCAGTCTTTAGCCTTACATAGCCAATCAAAATAATGTTCTCCTCAGTTACTTAGAATCTGAGTTCTTTCTTCCCCACTCCCTGCAACTTGATCATGTTACTCATTTCTAATACAGTTAAGTTCATTTGTTCCTACTTTTATTCCATTTTGACCACACATCCCCCCAACCTCCCTCTCCACCCACATCCTAGTTGGCTTAATACTGGAGGTATATCAGAAATCTGTGAAACATTACTAGGGTTCTAAAAGTCAGCCTCATACAAAATATACTCAAAGACTCCTTCCTCCTCATCCTTGCTACCCTGTTCCCATTCCTTCCCTCCTTTCCACCCTTTTCCCACTTGCCCTCTATAAGGAATCAATCACTTTAATTTCTGGTTCATCCTTCTTGAATTTCTTTTGAACGAATGAGCAGATATTTGTGTACTTTCTTGTATTCCCTTTATTCTTACATGAAGGGTATACTTACTTTTTTGTGTTTTGCCTCTTTCACTTAACTGTATGTCCTCGAAATTACTTCATATCAGTTCAGGGAGGTCTTCTTCATTCTTTATTTTTAACAGCAGTATAATAATCCACTGGATAGATCTACCATCGATTTAATTCAAGCCCCATGTATGAACATTTAGATTGTTTCTGTTATTTTGCAATTACACATAATGCTACAATGAATAACTTTGTTTACATGTATTCATGTATGGTTGCTTTAGCTTTAAGGTAGATTCCTAGAACTGGTAGTGCTGATTTTAAAGGTAAGTGCATCTGTAGATTGCTAGGTGTTGCCAACTTTCCCTGCAACACAGTCCTAATTTGTATTCCTATCAGTAATTTATGAGAGCACCTGCTTCCCCACAGGCTCCTTAACAGAATGTGTTGTCATATTTTTAAATTTTTGCCAGTGTGATAGGTGACAAATAGTGTCTAAGTGTTATTTTAATTTGTATTACCCCAATTATGAGAGACTTTGAACCTTTTTAATATGTTTTAGAGCCATTTTTATATCTTTCTTTGCTAACTGTCTATTCCTGACATTTTCCCATTTGTCTACTGAATCTGTGGTCATTTGTCCCTCCATTTTTTTTTTAATATTTATTTATTTTGGCTGCACTGGGTCTTAGTTGAGGCATGCAGGATCTTCGTTGTGGCATGTTTAGTTGTGGCATGTGGGGTCTTTAGTTGCGGCATGTGGGCTTCTTAGTTGCGGCATGTGAATTCTTAATTGTGACATATCTAGTTCCCCGACCAGGGATCGAACCCAAGTCCCCTGCATTGGGAGCACAGAGTCTTACCCACTGGACCACCAGGGAAGTCCCTGTCCCTCAATTTTTAATAGTTCTTTCCATATTATTAGAGGTAACAGCCCTTTGACTGTAGTAATGTAAATAACGCAGACTTCCCTGGTGGCGCAGTGGTTAAGAATACGCCTGCCAATGCCAGAGACATGGGTTCAAGCCCTGGTACGGGAAGATCCCACATGCAGCAGAGCAACTAAGCCTGTGTGCCACAACTACTGAAGCCCGCACACCTAGAGCCTGTGCTCTGCAAAACGAGAAGCCCACACACCGCAACAAAGAGTAGCCCCCGCTCGCTGCAACTAGAGAAAGCCCGCATGCAGCAGCAAAGACCCAACACAGCCAAAAATAAATTTTAAAAATTAGTATCTCCCAGTTTGTCAGTTGTCTTTTTTTTTTTTTTTTTTTTTTTTTGCGGTATGCGGGCCTCTCACTGTTGTGGCCTCTCCCGTTGCGGAGCACAGGCTCCGGACGCGCAGGCTCAGCAGCCATGGCTCACGGGCCCAGCCGCTCTGCGGCACGTGGGATCTTCCCAGACCGGGGCACGAACCCATGTCCCCTGCATCGGCAGGCAGACTCTCAACCACTGCGCCACCAGGGAAGCCCCTGTCAGTTGTCTTTTTTTTTTTTTTTTTTTTTTTTTTCAGTTGTCTTTTGTCATGCAAAAATTTATTTTTATGTGGCCAAATTTAAGAGTATTTTTTTTATTACCTCTGGATGTTGAATCATAGTTAGAAACTCTTTTCCTACACAAACGTTAGATAGAAATGCAGTCATTTTATTCTAATATTTGTATGATTTCTTTTTTTTACACTGAGATGCCAAATCCATTTGGAGTATATGTGTGAGATACAGACCTAATTTTATCTTTTACAAAATGGCTATCTAGTTGTCCCAACACCATTTATTAAAGGTACTACTGGTCTATCTGCCCATTCATGTATCAGTACCATACTGTTCTAATTGTGGAGATTTTATAGTATGTTTTAATGTTTGGGAAGGCTTTTTTTACTGTTTCCCTAGCAATTCTCGCATACTGACTTTTTCCACATTGAGTTTAGAATCATCTTCTCTAAATTCATAAAATATCCTGTTCATATGTCTATTAAGATTGCACTCAATTTATAATGAAGCAATTAACTGGGTAAAATGCAAACCACTGGTGAATCTAAGTAAACAGTGTAAGGGGACTTGGTGGTCCAGTGGTTAAGAACTGGTCTTGCAAAGCAGGGACGCTGGTACGATCCCCGGTGATTGGGGAACTAAGATACCACATGCCTCGGGGCAACTAAGCCCACACACCACGACTAGAGAGCCCGCGTGCAGCAACTACAGAGCCCACGCACTCTGGAGCCTGCACGCCACAACTAGAGAGGAGCCTGCACACCACAACAAAGATTCCGCATGCTGCAACTAAGACCTGACACAGCAATAAATAAACAAATAAATAAATAAATAGGGTATACGGACATTATTCCTGCAACTTTTAAGTTTGAAATTAGTATATCAAAACATTCAAGCAAATTAAAAGAGCAAAATGAATGCTTATATGTTTTTCCTAAGTCATTCACATTTTCTTCTAATACCTGTGATTATTCAGTAACATCCAAATGTTTATAAAGTCTAAGAAACACACATCCATCATTTTATTTTAATTTCCTGCATTATGACCTATCAATTTGCTGTCAAATTTCTATTTCTTTATGTAAGAAAACTGCATTCCTCAAAGAGGTTTCCCTCCATTTTTTTGGCCCAGGAGCATAACACAACAATTATCTCATGTATTTTGATCAAATTCTAGAAAATCAGTTAACTGAACAGAGTATTATTCAGGATTTTCCTAATTCCAAAAGATTAGTTTTCTTTCTGAACCGTGTGAAGGTATCTACCTCTCACAGCTTCTCTCTGGAGGGCAGGTAGAGAAAACATTCTATCTGGAGGCACTCACTTACCTTTGGTAGTTCCTTTTTCACAATGCTGAGCCATACTTTCCTGCGACGGGCATTGAGCTGCTCAATGGATAAGTGCTTCTTCTTGGTGCCAGGAGGAGGTGCATCATGAGAGAACTTGGCAAAGACTTTGGTCTGGTGGTGGTGGCGACGAGGGGATTCTTCAGAGGAAAGTTCTTCATCTCTTCGCCTTTTTTTCTTCACTTTTTTCAACTTAGCTGCAAAGGAAACAGACTCTCAGAAGGTTGCATTTCTTCCCTTCCACAGGAGAAAGTCACAAAACAACCTCATCACTTGAAGAAAAATCAAGGTTCTTTTCTCATTCCACTGAGACTGGCAATGTTTTTCCTTTTATCTATTCAGGTCCATGAATATTCCAAGAAGAAGCTAACACTACCTCAAAAAAGAACACTGGATACTCCCTCTGTTTACATGAAAGAGAAATAGAAGAGAACCTAAGAACTGTATTTCTTTTGAACCCAACAATAGGAAAGGAGGCTTATGAAGTATCATGAACTCAAGTCATGATCAGAGGAAGGAAACTTTCCTACTTGGTAGCAATGTAAGGTGACTAAAGAAAAATAACAGAGAAAGAAAAAAAATGCATTAACTGATATGACACTAAGACCTGTGAAAAGAAAACTGCACATGAAACAAAAATCTAGTTTGAGAGGGAGGGTGGAAGGATGAGAAAATACTGAGATAAACAAGGAGGATGTGGAAGAAATAAGGGAAGAAGGCTGAAAAGAGTGTTTCTGTACAGAGTTCATGCCTTTAGGGGAATAAAATCTGCCTAGTACAGATAGTCTAAAACTTTCCTTTCCTATTTCCTTCCTGACTTCCAGCTGCTTGGAACTCAGAGAGGAAAAGACATTTCCTGGCAAACGTGCAAACAAGCACTACAGAAGATCATCAGGAGGTGTCTATTTTAAATCACTACATAGAGCAACAATGATAACTTATTCCAAATACTTCAGGTGACTTTTCATACTTCCCTGTGTATAACTAACTTCTTTCTGTCCCAGAACATTTCCAACATTTGGAGAGTATGTAGAAGAAAAAAAGGAATAACCTAATTGGCTTAAATCTCTGGCAAAGAATCTATAGTTCTCATGTCTTCATAATTCTAGAATAGATCATAAACCAAATACAAAATAAATTTAATACTATTTACAACTAGTAATCGGATAAGGGAGACTAGGGTTTTTCAGATAAAGCAAATTTCTACTACATGGATTATGTTCAAAGCCCAAACGTACCTGGAACTAAGAATGAGTAAAGGTAGAAGGCAGGTCAATATGCTCACCTTTAAGTTTCTTTTCTTCCTTGAATTTCTTTTTTTTGGGTCCAAGAAGGTGCCGTTGCTGCTCATAGAAAGGGTCATATGTGGAGAGCAGTCCTGCACTGTAGTATTGGTATTGCTGCAACTGAAGTAGGCAAAGATAGTGATGTTTAGAAGGGCTTGTCTTTCCTACAGCACAGCCTTCAAATTATCTTTACTAAAGAAAGCTGATCCAGAGAAAAACCATAATTCCTACATACAGTAAACGTTTAATACATCGAAGTGAATTATTTCCTTAACTTCAGAACAAAATGGGTTCATTGGCTATGCACATGGAAAGTTATTAAAAATAACTTAACAAATAAAAAAAAAACCCTTCATGATTCTGATTCTCCACCAGAATATTTACTTTGTCCTGACACATAATTATCATTGCAGAAAGGTCTCCTCTTCAATTCATCAACAAGAAATAAACCATACTTCTACTACCGATAGGTCCCCAGATTTATTAAGGTTTCTAATGCCTGCTTTCCCAGCTCTTAGTCTTATATTTAGTTTGAATAGTCCCCAGCCATGACAGTTCTTCAATCTTTGAAGTCTTCTCTCTTCATTTCCCACTAAGAGTCTGACAATATTATACATAGTGTCTTTGTTACCAGAATTCTAACATATGAATAATCTATTTTTTTTCTGTCCAGAGAGTACTTAATCTTTTCAAACATTTCATTCAAATTGACCTCCAAAGCTCAAATTTTGTCTGACCTATTACTAACGGGTAAATACGAAGATAAATAAAATTAGGTAGTCCACTGCAGAATCTCTTTCCTGAATTACAGGCAAATGAGTTGTTCAAGACTGGAACTAGGATAGAAGAGTGACATGGAGAACTATTACAAGGTCCTCTGTTAAAGCATTCACACAGCTGTAAACTTAAAATCTGTGGACTTTCCCACATGTGGCTTTTACTTCAATTTTAAGAAGACCAAATATTTTGAGCACCAACTGGCTTAGCACTGTACTTTAAAAAGGAACTCCTTGTCTAAGTCAAAAGTCATACATCTTCATACATCTTACTATTTATTACTTCTACACGTTTATAACTTTTAGCATATTATTCAAAGCTTTCTGAACTGACTTTGGACCTTAACTAATTGCTGGAAAGTTTTAGGTCTTCAAATATTCTATTGCTCATTATGTACAAAGTGCTACACTCCTGACAAAAATCAGAAGGCATTTGCAACACCCTTCAAATAGTTGCCACATAAACCTATCATCAATCTAATGTTAGTATGTGAAGAAAGGGAGTTTTTCCAAGATAGGAACACTTCCAAAGAACAACTGCATTAAAAAGCAACCACAAGAATTTTAAATGGTGCAGCTGCTTTGGAAAACAGCCTGACAGTTCCCCCAAAGGGTAAGCATAGTGTTATCATATGACCCAGCAATTCTTTTCCTTGGTGTATACCCAAGAGAAATAAAAATACCTGTCCACACCGAAAATCTGCACACAAATCTTCAGGGCAGCATTATTCATACGAGCCAAAAAGTGAAACAAGTCACTATTCATAGCTACAATCCATAAAACCCAAAAAGTAGAAGCAATCCAATTAGTTCATCAAATGATGCATGGATAAATAAAACGCACTATGTCCATACAATGGAATATTATTTGGTAATAAAATGGAATGAGGTACTAATACATGCTACAACATGAATGAACCCTGAAAACCTTATGCTAAGTGAGAGAAGCTGGATACATGTTGTTCCATTTGTATGAAGTGTCTAGAATAGGCACATTTATAGAGACAAATGGTGGACTGATGACTGTCTGGGGCTGAGGGGAATGAAGAGAATGATGGGGGGGAGTTCCCTGCTGGCCTAGTGGTTAGGATTCCAGACGTTCACTGCTGTGGCCCAGGTTCAATCCTTGGTAGGGGAACTGAGATCCTGCAAGCCACACGGCAAAAAATTTTAAAATGTAAAAAATTAAAAAAAAAAAAAAAAGAAAGAAAGAGAATGAGGGGCAAGAGCTAAGAGAAATGATATTTCTTTTTGGGGTGAGAAAATGTTCCGAAATTAGAAAGTGATGATAGTTACAAACTCTATGAATATACTAAAACCAACTGAACTGTGTACATCAAAAGGCTGAATTTTTTTGGTATGTGAAGTATATTTCAATTATCAGAACAACCACAACCACCATCTAAATATAAAGTTAAAATGATGTATTTTCAATTAATATAAACCAGAGGGTAAATCCCCAGCATGAAAATCTGAGATTTCTCCTAAAACCCTTACCTCCTTGTCTTTACTATACTTATTCTGGTGAAGTTTCTTATATTTGTGCAGTCGCAACATATTATGAAGTTCTTCTCTGCTGAGATTGAGTTCTTCTTCTTCTTCTTCTTCTTCTTCATCATTGTCTTCACTCTGAGAATCTGCCTCACTGGATTCATCACTTAGCAGAATGCTCTGAAAAAGGGAGGAAATGGAAATGGAACCTCTGATATGAAGCAATTCCTTTTATAATCCAAGGGTTTTTTCCAGATCCCAAAACAATGACAAAAACAGCTGGAGGATAGTCATTCCAGTTTCCCTTATACTATTCTTTACCAATTCATCTAAAAAACAAAAACATACCAATTAAACCTAGTAGTCACGAATGAAAGAGCGCCAAAACATGAGAAATGCTATCAACAGCAACAAGGCTAAATTTCACTTAGTACATACGCTACACATAAGATAATTTAAATAAATGTCAAATACCAAGGCAAAAAACTAAACAAAACCTAAAAAGCTACTATAGGGCATAAAGGTATAATATAGAAAGCAAGCTGTGATGCCTAATAAAGGGGAAACAACCCCAAAATCCATTAACTGATGAATGGATAAACAAAATGTGGTATTATCCAGATAACAAAGAATTATTCAGCCATTAAAATGAAGGAAGTAGTACCGACATGTGCCACAACATGAATGAACCTTGAAAACATTATGCTAAGTAAAAGAAGCCAGACATAAAAGGCCATATTTTATGTTTTCATTTATATGAAATGTCCAGGATAGGCAAATCCACAGAGACAGCAAACAGGTTAGTGGCTCCCAAGGGCTGGGGAAAATAGAGAAAGGGTGACTGTTAATGAACAGAGTTTCTTCCTGGAGTGTTGAAAATGTTCTGGAATTAGATAGTGGTAATGGCTGTATTAACTTTATGAAAGTACTAAAAATTATTATACACTTTAAAAGGGTAGATTTTATGGCATGTGAATTACATCTCAATTTTTTAAAATGTGATGGCCAAGCATAAGGTTACTGCATTCCCAACAGTTTAAAACCTCATTGATGTGAAGCTAATCAGGCCTTTTCCACATGAGCGTTTTAAAGGGGCTAGTGATAAAAATAATAGACTACCTTTAAATTACTTTGAGCTCTTCATAAGAAAAGTATAAAATAGAGAAATAATTAGTTTCAATAAAAGAAATGCTAACCTTAATTCAGTCTAGCTAATGACAGTAATCTTGTAAGAGTATAAATGAGATTGTCACTGCCTTGCTTACAAACACTCCAACTGCTTAGCACTGTAACAAGAGTTAAAATACAAATTCTGTAACATAGTGTACAAGGCCCAACGTGATCAGCTAATAACCTCAGTTTCTACTATCCTCTCATTTACTGTGCTCCAGCTATACCAACCTCCTTTCTTCCCCAAACATACCAAGTTGCTTCCTTTCTCAGGACTTCTGCCATTGTTCCTTCTGATTGAAATGCTCTTATCTTAAACCTTCACATAGTTCCTTCTGATCATTCAGCAATCAGTTGAAATGTTACCTCTTTAAAGAAACTGTATTTATTTCTTATTTACAGGCTTACTCACTGCCTCCCTACGTTAGAATGTAAGCTCCTCAGGCAGGAACCCTATCTATCTACAATAGTATCTCCCAAGGCAGTATGTGCCAATCAACACCTGTTGAATGAAGGAACTACTCAGTGACTAATAAAAAAAAACAGATTAATAGTCCTGATTACAAGCCAGTGAGAGCAAGGATCTTATCTGATATATTTCTGTACTCCCTTGCTCAGTATAGGGCTTCATTCCCAAAAATGTTTGCTAAAATGAACTTCGTTGAGTCCTCTAGATTTTTCTCTATAATCTCTTAAAAAACCACACCCAGAATAAAAGACTCATGTCTAGGAAAATCTCTGCCAATGTGCCATAATTAGTCAGTAACCTCTCCTTCTATTTGTAATTTTAGTAGGATATTTGAATTATAAACATTCTGCCTTATCTCTTACCTTTAGCCACTTTCTGCTTTTCTTCAACTTAGAGAAGTTATATAAATTCCCTTTGTCAGATTTTGTTTCTGTGTAAAGAAACATAAAGAATAAAAAAATGAAAGGACACTTGCCCCCAAAGAACTGATAGTCCAAAGAGGGATCTCACACCACACTAACCTGACTGTAGAACTCCATTCAATGAATATGTGTTTAACATTCCAGAACTACTTGCTCCAGAAGTCTCACCAAGCAATGAATTTGGAGGTTCTTCCTTAACTTGTATCAAGGGATCCCCAGATTGGGGTAATAAAGGATTATTGTCATCCAGTCCATCTTCACTTTCATCACTATAAATTGAAGAATGGTGAATCCACAATAACAGCTGACCCAGCAAAATATTATAATTTATGGTTAGTAGACTGAACACTTTACAGAAGAAACTGATCCTCTGATTAAGCTGACTGTATTTTATTTGAAAGAAAGAAGGAAAAAAAAAATCAAACATCCCAAAACCCATAAAAGATACTTTAACCATAAAATCTACAGGAATGATGGGAATCAGAAATGTGGTGAAACGTTATATTGGGAAGATGGGATACCATACCTAGAAATATTCCTGTTGAAGATGGCTGATGTTTGTCGCAGGAAATGGTCCAACCGGAGGGCCCTCTCCAGGTACTGAAGATAGAGGGGCTTTGCCAGCTCAGTGAAGCCGCCATCGTCCCCGGCACCCAACTCCGAGGCCATAGAACAAATCTGTCTTCATGCACAAGGGTTTCCGACTGCACGGCTGCAGAATGGAGATAAGTAGTGAAAGATGAAATGCTATTCATTCTCCCTTTATTTTGCCTGCTTGCTATCAATATGAAGAGAAATCAGACCTTCTAGACACAAGAAGAAAATACAGCAGTCTACAGAAAGACCATGATGAAGTTCTTGTTAGGCATTGCCTCCTAATGCAAATGCAGAAGTTAAAAGGATGAGAAAAACACCAAACTATAGAAATACTGTCACCTGTCACAATGAAAATTCTTGATACTTTTTTGAAGCAGTGCCTTAAAATATATATTCAATTCTCTTTCATCTTACAATTAATAATTACTCACAACTATCTAAATCTGTACCACAGGTTCACTGTTGTACACCTCATAGAGGAGCACATGTTCTCAGCATCACCCTTCAAAACAGCTGCTCCCTTTTTCACTTTGTATTTACATTCATACATATGTGTGAGGTAGTCCACTTACAAGGGAACAGATATACTGGCAGAGTATTTTACAATCCCTTATAAACATGTCATAAAGTATAAAGATTTAGAGATGATTTAGAAAACTGGAACAAAGAGAATAAAAGTGAGGGTGAGAAACCTGAGCATTCTCTTTGCTACCTTATGTTGTTAAGGACAATGTTAGACTAAGAACATCTTCACTAGAGAATCAATCAGTGTTAACAACCTTCCCCCCAACTGTCTTTTATGTAACATCTTCTACCTTATAACTGGTTATCTTTAAAGAGTTAAGGGGCTGAGCCAAGATTAAATAATGGGACAACACAGAGCAATTAGCCCACCATCTGACATACAGTGACTACTCAATAAATAGTAAATTACTTGTAAAAGTTCATAATCTAATAAATTAAGATATAATCTTTAAAGGAAACCAGAACATCTTTATCTCGAGTTATCTTCTCTTTTTATTACAGATTTTTAAAATTTCCTAATACAATCTTTCTCCTTAAGAGAATGTTAAAAATTCTCTCCCAATTCAGCCACAGATTCAACATAATCCCTATTAAACTCCTAGTAGGCTTTTTTTTTTCCCAAAAATTGACAAGCTGATTATTAAATTTATATGGACACACAAAGGAATTAGAATAGTCAAAATAATTTTGAAAAAGTACAGGGCTTACTCACTTATACTTTCTGATTTTAAATATATCATAAAGCTACAGTCACCAGGACAGTGTGGTACTGGCATAAGGATAACCACACAGACCAATGAAATAGACCTGAAATATCCAGAAATAAACCCTTACATTTATGGTCAATTAATTTTCAATGAAGGTGCCAAGGCAATTTCAATGGGGGAAAGGACAGTCTTCAACAAACTGTGCTGGACAACTGAATATATAACACATATAAAAGTTGAATTTAGGGGCTTCCCTGCTGGCACAGTGGTTAAGAATCCTCCTGCCAACGCAGGAGACATAGGTTCAATCCCTGGTCTGGGAAGATCCCACATGCCGCGAAGCAACTAGGCCCGTGAGCCACAACTACTGAGCCTGCACATCTGGAGCCTGTGCTCCGCAACAAGAGAGGCCACGATAGTGAGAGGCCTGCACAACGCGATGAAGAGCGGCCCCCGATTGCCGCAACTAGAGAAAGCCCTCGCACAGAAACAAAGACCCAACACAGCCAAAAATTAATTTTTAAAAAAATCTGCACAGTGACCAATGAAATAGGTCCTTTTCTCACTTTAAAAAAGTTGAATTTAAACCATTACCTCATACCATGCACAAAAATTAACTCAAAATGGATCAGAGACCCAGGTGTAAAACCCCAAAATATAAAACTTCTACAAGAAAAAAAAAAATCCTCATGACTTTAGATATGTATTTATAAAGAACTCTTACAACTCAAGTAAGAAGATAACTAAAAAATGGGCAAAAGACTGTGAACAGACATTTTACCAAAGAAGATATACAAATGGCTTAACAGGCACATGGAGATGCTCAACATCAAAAATTGCAAATTAAAATTACAGAGGGATACCACTTTATACCCACTAGAACAGCTACAGTAAAAAGACAAAAACAATTGTTGGGGGAAGATGTGGAACTGAAACCCTCATACATTGCTGGTGAAAATGTAAAATATTATAGCCACTATAGACAAGTTTGGTAGTTGCTTGAAAATTTGAATATAGTTACCATATGACCTAGCACTTCCTCTCCCAGTTATCTATTCAAGAGAAATAAAAACACATGTCCACCACTCAAGGCCTTTTATGTGAATGTTCACAGCAGTATTATTCATAATAGTCAAAAAGTGAAATAATCTAAATGTCCATCAAATGGTGAATGGATAAATAAAATATGGCATGTCTGGACAATGGAATACTATTCAGCAATAAAAAGGAATAAACAATTGATACATGCAATAACATGAATGAACCTCAAAATTTTATGTTAAGTAAAAGAAGTCAGACACAAAAGACCACATACTGTAGAATTCCATTTATATGAAATACCCAGAAAAGGAAATCTATAGAGACAAAAGGTAGATCAGTGGTTCACTGGGGGTACAAAGGGGGAGTGACTACCAATGGATACTAGAGATCTTTTTTAGGGGAGGTAGAAATGTAAATCCACATTGTGGTGATGTTTGCACAATTTTGTAATTTTGCTAAAAATCACTGAATTGTACATTTAAATGAGGTGAATTTCATGGTATACAATATATCAATCTTGGGAACAGTTAAAGAAAAAAGAGGTTAAAAAATACTTTAGGGCTTCCCTGGTGGTGCAGTGGTTGAGAATCCGCCTGCCAATGCAGGGGATATGGGTTCGAGCCCTGGTCCGGGAAGAACCCACATGCAGCTCCATGCGCCACAACTACTGAGCCTGCATGCACTCTAGAGCCCGTGAGCCACAGCTACTGAAGCCCGCGCACCTAGAGCTCATGCTCCACAACAAGAGAGGCCACTGCAATGAGAAGCCCACACAATGCAAGGAAGAGTAGCCCCTGCTTGCCTCAACTAAAAATAAAGCCCGCACGCAGCCTTTAAGACCCAACACAGCCAAAACTAACTAAAAGAAAAAAAACTTTAAGTACTTTTTATAAAAGTCTTTATAAAAGACTTTTTTAATAAAAGTCTTTTATAAAGGACTTCAATAAATTCTACTTTTCAAAATGAGACCTAACAGGTACCCATTCCAGAAGATTTCAAAGAAACTTGGTTTTAAAAATAAAGCAAAACTACCTTAGAGAATACATATAATTCATCTTGATACACATACATACAAATTAAAGCATATAAAATTGCTACTTGGAAGACCTAAATAGACATTTCTCCAAAAGAGGCATACAGATGGCCAACAGGAACATGAAAAGATGCTCAACAATGCTAATAATTATCAGAGAAATGCAAATCAAAACTACAATGAGGTATCACCTCATACCCATCAGAATGGCCATCATCAAAAAGTCTACAAATAATAAATGCTGGAGAGGGTGTGGAGAAAAGGGAACCCTCCTACACTGTTGGATGGAGGTTCCTTAAAAAACTAAAAGTTACCATATGATCCAGCAATCCCACACTTGGCATATATCCAGAAAAGACAAAAATTCTAATTCGAAAAGATACATGCACCCCAATGTTCATAGTAGCACTATTTATAATAGCCAAGACATGGAAGCAACAGATCAATGGATAAAGAAGATTCGGGGCTTCACTGGTGGCGCAGTGGTTGAGAGTCCACCTGCCGATGCAGGGGACGCGGGTTCGTGCCCCGGTCCGGGAAGATCCCACGTGCCGTGGAGCGGCTGGGCCCGTGAGCCATGGCCGCTGAGCCTGCGCATCTGGAGCCTGTGATCCGCAACGGGAGAGGTCACAGCAGTGCGAGGCCTGCGTACCGCAAAAAAAAAAAAAAAAAAAAAAAAAAGAAGATGTAGTATACATAAACAATGGAATATTATTCAGCCACAAAGAGTAAAATATTGCTATTTGCAGCAACATGGATGGACCTAGAGATTATCATACTAGTGAAGTCAAATAGAGAAAGACAAATATTATATGCCATCACTTACACATGGAATCTAAAAAATAATACAAATGAACTTATTTACAAAACAGAAACAGACTCACAGACATAGAAAACAAACTTATGGTTACCAAAGGGGCAAGGGACATAGAAAACAAATTTATGGTTACCAAAGGGGAAAGGGGGGAGGTGGATAAGTTTGGAGTATGGGATTAACAGATGCACACCACTAAATTAAAATAGATAAACAACCAGGATTTATTGTGTGTGTGTGTGTGTGTGTGTGTGTGTGTGTGTGAAACTGAACCACTATGCTGTACACCTGAAACTAACACAATATTGTAAATCAGCTATAGTTGAATGAAAAAATGAAAAAAAATTGTTGCTTGGCACCCTCCTAAGATTTTATTACAAAATAACTGATATTATGCTCGGGCTTCCCTGGCGGCGTAGTGGTTAAGAATCCACCTGCCAATTCAGGGAACACAGGTTTGAGCCCTGGTGCGGGAAGATCCCACATGCCGTGGAGCAACTAAGCCCGTGTGCCTCTACTGACCCTGTGCTCTAGAGCCCGCGAGCCGCAACTACTGATCCTGCGTGCCACAACTACTGAAGGCCGCGCGCCTAGAGCCCGTGCTCCGCAACAGGAGAAGCCACCGCAATGAGAAACTCACGCACTGCAACGAAGAGCAGCCCCCACTTGCCGCAACTAGAGGAAGCCCGCGTGCCAAAAACAAAGACCCAGTGCAGCCAAAAATAAAAACAATAATAAAATAAATTTATTTTAAAAATTGATATTATGCTCTACTTAATTTAGCTGATAATAAAAATGGTCCTAATTAAGGCGGTATGAAGGTATGACTACAAAGAAATACTGGGTGATTCAAAAGGAACTACTTTTTTTTTTTTTTTTTGCGGTACGCGGGCCTCTCACTGTTGTGGCCTCTCCTGCTGCGGAGCACAGGCTCCGGACGCGCAGGCTCAGCGGCCACGGCTCACGGGCCCAGCCGCTCCGCGGCACGTGGGATCTTCCCGGACCGGGGCACGAACCCGTGTCCCCTGCATCGGCAGGCGGACTCTCAACCACTGCGCCACCAGGGAAGCCCAAAAGGAACTACTTTTTAAAATAACTCCTCAGTATCTGGGCTGCATAATAACATGAAGTCAAAACCAATTTGTCCAGGAAAGGTCAGAGTTACTTGTATGGTCTTACAATGCTCAATGTGCCCCCCGTGACACCAAGTCCACATCAATCCTATAGTCTGATTCTCCCAGAATCACCTCTGTAGCATATCAGCATTGATAGTTGAAATAGCAACCATGAAATAGCACTTTCTTATTTCCACAAGGCTAAAGGAGGAGGTGCATGAAGTTCATGACATATCTCCACAAGAAGAAGTCTTATGATGATATCTGGAGAGTCAAGGAATATTTTTAAAGTGTCTGATTAGATTTTTACTGTTGTAAAATATACATAAAATTTACCACTTTAATCATTTGTAAGTAGAAAATTCAGTGGCATTCAGTACATTCACATGTACTCACACACCCAGACTACTGCTGCCTAATCTGGCTTCCCACCTCCAGGTACTTCTCCCTCTGATCCATCTTTGCAGCTACTTCCAGATCAGTATTTCCAAAACATCACTCTGATTATGTTGTTATCCTGCAATAGCTTTCCAAAATCCAATGAAGTCTAAATTCCTCAACCAGAGACTCAAAGACCTTTATCATCTGGCTTCAAGCTACTTTTCCAATTTTACTACTTCCCTATACTCGACACAAATTAAGAATACCCTGAAAATGTCTCTTAACTTCCTCTCAGATCCATCCCAATATTCACGTGAAGAGCTCTTTAAAACTCCTCCAACCACATGCTCTTACTGCCATTTCAAAGGATTAATACATGATGTTAGAGCAATTCACCATTGATTGGCCTGGTCCATACCCTGAACTCTGGCTCTTTAATCCTGATTATCCTGCAACTGGACTATGATCCCCCTTTAGGTCCCCTGACTAAGCTTGATATCCATGGTAAAGTGTCTGCCTTCAAATCATACTCAAACTTACCTACCTGTATCCATATATGGTCCTGGACTGAACTGCTTTGCACTCTCTAATTACTGCTATGCCTTTATGGATGCTGTCTTGCCCTTATCCTATGAATAACATCTCTGAAAGAAAAGTCTCACCAAGCTGAAATGAAATCCTTCAAAGACAAAATGAGTGAAATACACTGTTCCAGGAAACACTTTTAGATTATTCTTAGCTAAGACTATTCTCTTCTTTGAACATCTGTATGGTTATTTATGGAAAGCATGGCACTTATATGATTTTACAGTCTATTAACTGTATACATGCACACCTTAGCTCCCTTACTAAACAAACTTACTAAACTATTTGGGCAAAGAGTCCCTATCTCATGAATCTATTTGGTTCTGATATTTACAAATGACCATATTAATTTGCTTTTCAAAGCACAGTCTTAAATGTCAAGGCTACAAAACTCTAGTTCTAATGTCACTTTCTGTATAAAGACAATCTGTAGTCAATGACCATAGGTCTCTACTCATATCCTGGACACGATTTGGGGACAAAAGTTTAAAATAAGACAAATCAAAAGATAACAAAAGTCGGGTAACTTAAGCAGAATGTGTTCAAACATTCATTATCCATCCTTGTTGAACAAGAATAGGAGAATGCATGAACTGAGTATCTTTCAGGGAATCCTCCTTAAAATTTGTCTCTCAGGCAAGCCTAGATAAATATAGGGAGGTGAGAGATCAAGGTGTTACTTCTAGACAAGAACCTGAAGGACACCTGCGTCAACTGCCAGTTCTTAGCTGAGGACAGAATTTCCATCTTCCTCCAAATGAAAAGCCTAACAAAGATACCTACTTGGAGGAAAAGCCACCCTATCTCTGAATAGAGATGAGCTAAGAGGCACCGTTCAAACGGTAGCCTAGTCTAAGAAACTGTTTTTAGCTTGGATTTTAATTTTTTTTAATCTTTTTTTCCTAACAGCAATGGTTAAGAACGTGATATATCATGACCACCTAATAAAATACTCAGTCACAATTATGACCATTAAGTATCTGTCTTAAGACCTACACATTTAGACTTTCCATACTTAACTCTATTTTCACTTCTGATTTCTCTTTATAAATGCTACCCCAAATTGGTTTCATACCAATCATTTAGAGAAGCATTTCCCAAAGTTTGCTTCTCTGAGTACGACCTCAAGATATTAACAAATGACCATGAATATTAAAAATATTAATGCATTGAAGTCAGGCTTAAGATTCTTTAGTCTTCAATATGCTAATGTGCTCTTAGTCTGTCTCCAAGAGAAATTCCCAATTTATTTGACCATTCTACAGCAAAATACTCATTGAAATATCTCAGAGAAGACCAGATTGAGAATCACTGAATTAGTCAGATATCTAAAGAGAGTTCAATCATAACTGCCTTTAAGAAGTAATTCCTGGCTTCCCTGGTGGTGCAGTGGTTAAGAACCCACCTGCCAATGCAGGGGACATGGGTTCGAGCCCTGGTCCAGGAAGATCCCACATGCCGCGGAGCAACTAAACCCGGGCGCCACAACTACTGAGCCTGCGCTCTAGAGCCCGCGAGCCACAACTACTGAGCCCACATGCCACAACTACTGAGCCTGCACTCTAGAGTACGTGCTCCTCAACAGGAGAAGCAACCGCAATAAGAAGCCCGCGCACCGCAAGGAAGAGTAGCCCCTGCTCTCCGCAACTAGAGAAAGCCGGCGCACAGCAACGAAGACCCAGTGCAGCCAAACATAAAATAAACTAAATAAAAATAAATAAATTTTTTTAAAAAAGAAGTAACTCCTAAATTTATCAATACTAGCACAGAAAAGGCTGAGTAAAGGTACAGCTCTTATGGGAAAAACTATAGCTTTAAAGCATTTAGAGGACTAAAGACAGTCTGTAGCAGGTTATAGGCTGTAGCTCACATTAAAGGCCAAGTATTAAGGTAACAAAGTAACTGGCATTCCCACCTGCACTCCCCCATAACTCAGGCAATCTGTAACCCAAACCTATTACGACTGAATGTGATTTACTGAATCAGAGCTACAGGCTACACTGATAATTTGCAGAGCTATGGCACAAATAGCAGGATCAGGCCAAATAAATAAACTCCATAATATTTTAAAAGACAGAAATAAGACCAAAAAAAGAATGGAAATGCTATTTTCACATGAATATTAAAGCAACATTTCACTCATTCAGCTATTCAATTGCTCAACTCTAAGTGTAGTATAGAAAAACATATTTCCTTCAGAGAATTTAGTCTAATAGGGAATTTAAGACTCAAACATAAATAACCACAATAAGAAGCACACATGGGAAGTCACTTAAGAGACATACAGGTAAAGTGCCATGGGAGTTCAGGAAAAAAGTATTACTCATGGGGCTTCCCTGGTGGCGCAGTGGTTGAGAGTCCACCTGCCGGTGCAGGGGACACGGGTTCGTGTCCCGGTCCGGGAAGATCCCACATGCTGCAGAGCGGCTGGGCCCGTGAGCCATGGCCGCTGGGCCTGCGCGTCCGGAGCCTGTGCTCCGCAACGGGAGAGGCCACAACAGTGAGAGGCCAACGTACTGGTAAAAAAAAAGTATTACTCATGAGTGTCAGACTACGTTTAATGTTAAGTGAGGAATCTGCATTATTTACAAACACCTACAACTCTGAATGAGGAAACAGCAGGTTAGGATATGGATCCTTCTGTATGATCAAATGAACAGAAAATGAGAAGTGTGATGCATACAATCATCTAAAATTTAATGCTTCCAACTCCCCACAAAGAAAAGCCCATGCCTAATGGCTCTACCAGTGAATTTTACTGAACATTTAAAGTAGAATTAATACCAATCCTTCACAAACTCTTGCAAATAACAGAAAAAAAAATTCTATGACACCAGCATTACCTTGATTTCAAAACCAGGCAAAGACATCAAAAGAATACTATAGTCAGCCCTCCATATCCACAGATGCAGAGCCCACAGACACGAAGAGCTGACTCTACCATTTTATATAAAGGACTTGAGCTTACACAAACTTTGGTATCTGCAGGGGGTCCTGGAACCAATTCCCCATGGATACCGAGGTATGACTATACAGACTAATATCCCTTTTAATATAGACACAAAAATTCTCAACAAAATACAGGTGACCCTGGAACAACATGGGGGTTTGGGGCACTGACCCTCCTTGCAGTTGAAAATCCACATATAACTTTACAGTCAGCCCTCCATATGTGCAGTTCCATAACTAAGGTTCCATATCCACAGTTCTGCATTCATGGATTCAACCAACCATAGATGGTGCAGTAAGCAGTTATTGAAAAACAATCCACATATAAGTAGACCCATGCAATTCAAACCCACATTGTTCAAGGGTCAACTGTATTATATGCTGAAAGCAGCAGCATATAAAAGGAATAATACACCATTACTAAGGTAGAATTTATCCTAGGAATGCAAGGTTGGTGTAATATCTGCAAATCAGTCAATGTGCTATACTGCATTAAAGCATAAAACCCACTTGATCATCTCAACAGAAACAGAAAAATAATTTGACAAAATCCAACACCATTCCAAAATAAAAACACTCAACAAACTAGGAACAGAAGGGAACTCCCTCAGGACTTCCCTGGTGGTCTAGTGGTTAAGACTCCGCCCTTCCACTGCAGGGGGCACAGGTCTGATCCCTGGTTGGGGAACTAAGATCCCACATGCCACAAGGTGCAGCCAAAAAATAAAAATAAAAAAAAAAAAAGAAGAGAACTCCCTCAACCTGATAAAGGACATTTATGAAAAACTCATGGCTAACATCAGACCTAATAGTGAAAAACAGAATGCTATCCTCCTTAAGATCAGAAACAAGACATGGTTGTCTGCTTTCACAACCTCTATTCAAAACTGACTGAAAATTCTAGCCAGGGCAATTAAGAAAAGGAAGGAAGGGAGGGAGGGAGGGAGTGCAGGCACCCAGCTTGGAAAGAAAGAAGTAATAGATGACATGATCTTGTACACAGATAGATAATCCTAAGGAATGCACTAAAAAAAATGATTAGAACTAATAAATAAGCTTAGTAATCTTGTAGGATATAATATCAATATACAAAAATCAATTATATTTCTATATACTAGTAATGAACAATCTGAAAATGAAATTAAGAAAATAATTCCATTTACAATATCATCAAAAAGAACAAAATACTTACCCAAAGAACTACAAGACATTGTTGAAAGAAATTAAAGAACTAAATAAATGAAGACATCCCATGGGTCATGGATCAAATGATTTAACATTTTTAACATGTCAAAAATATACAGATCAAATGTAATTCTTACCAAAATATCAAAATCCAAGCTGTGGGCTTCCCTGGTGGCACAGTGGTTGAGAGTCCGCCTGCTGATGCAGGGGACACAGCTTCGTGCCCGGGTCCGGGAAGATCCCCATGCCGCGGAGCGGCTGGGCCCGTGAGCCATGGCTGCTGAGCCTGCGCGCGCGGAGCCTGTGCTCCGCAACGGGAGAGGCCACAACAGTGAGAGGCCTGCGTACCGCAAAAAACAAAACAAAACGAAACAAAATCCAAGCTGCCTTTTTTGCAGAAATAGACAAGCTGATTCTAAAATTCAGGGAGTGGTTGGCAGTGGTTGGGAATCCGCCTGCCAGTGCAGGGGACACAGGTTCGAGCCCTGGTCTGGGAAGACCCCACATGCTGTGGAGTAGCTAAGCCTGTGCGCCACGACTGCTGAGCTTGCGCTCTGGAGCCCACAAGGCACAACTACTGAGCCTAAGAACCACAACTACTGAAGCCTGCGCGACTGGAGCCCGTGCTCCGCAACAGGAGAAGCCAGCACAATGAGAAGCCCGCGCACCAAAGCGAGGAGTGGCCCCCGCTCGCTGCAACTAAAGGAGGCCCACACGCAGCAACAAGGACCCAATGCAGCCAAAAATAAATAAATAAATTTTTATAAAATTCAGGGAATTGCCTGGTGATCCAATGGTTAAGACTCAGCACTTTCACTGCTGTGACCTGGTTTCTATCCCTGGTCAGGGAGCTAAGATCCTGCAAGCCATGGCATTGACAAAAGAATAAATAAAAATAAAATAACATTCATATGTAAATGCAAGGGACCTAGGACAGCCAAAACAATCTTGAAAATGACAAAGTTGGAGGATTCATACTTCTGATTTCAAAACTTACTACACGGGGCTTCCCTGGTGGCACAGTGGTTAAGAATCTGTCTGCCAATGCAGGGGACACAGGTTCGAGACCTGGTCCAGTAAGATCCCACATGCCGTGGAGCAGCTAAGCCCATGCACCACAACTACTGAGCCTGCGCTCTAGAGCCCGCATGCCACAACTACTGAAGCCCAAGCGCCTAGAGCCCGAGCTCCGCAACAAGAGAAACCGCCGCAATAAGAAGCCCATGCACCGCAATGAAGACTAGCCAGCCCCCACTCACCGCAACTAGAGAAAGCCCGCGCGCAACAACGAAGACCAAACGTAGCCAAAAATAAATAAATTTTTTTATAAAAAGAGAGAAAAACACAGGTGGAGACAGAACTCACTTAAAAAACAAAAAATTGGGCTTCCCTGGTGGCGCAGTGGTTGAGAGTCCGCCTGCCGATGCAGGGGACACGGGTTCGTGCCCCGGTCTGGGAAGATCCCACATGCCGCGGAGCGGCTGGGCCCGTGAGCCATGGCCGCTGAGCCTGTGCATCCGGAGCCTGTGCTCTGCAATGGGAGAGGCCACAGCGGTGAAAGGCCCGCGTACCACAAAAAAAAAAAAAAAAAACAAAAAATTTACTACACAGCTGTAGTAGGTATTAAGATGTGTGGTGCTGATGTAAGGCTAGAAATATAAATCAGTGGAACAATTGAGAGTCCAGAAATAAACCCTTACATTTATAGTCAACTGATGTCCCACAAGGGTGTCAAGATAATCCAATGGGGAAAGAACAGCCCTTTCAACAAATGGTGCCATGACAACTGTACAGTAACGTGCAAAAGAATGAAGTTGGAACTCTTCCTTACACTACACACAAAAATTAACTCAAAAGAGAACACAGATCTAAATTTAAGAGCAAAAACTATAAAACTCTTAGAAGAAAACATAAGGGCAAATCTTCATGACCTTGGATGAGGTAACGGCTTCTTAGATACATACCAATAGCAAAATCAACAAACGGCAAAACAGATAAACTGGACTTAATATCTTTAGTGCTGTGAATGATACTATCAAGAAATTGAAAACTCACAAATAGGAGGAAATATTTGCAAATCACATATCTGATAAGGGACTGATACCCAGAATATATATATATATATTTTAACATCTTTATTGGGGTATAATTGCTTTACAATGGTGTGTTAGTTTCTGCTTTATAACAAAGTGAATCAGTTATACATATACATATGTTCCCATATCTCTTCCCTCTTGCGTCTCCCAGAATATATTTTTAAAAGCTCTTAAAACACAGTAACAAAAAGACAAGTAACCCAATTTAAAAATGGGCAAAGGGGACTTCCCTAGTGGTCCAGTGGTTAAGACTCTGCACTTCTACCGCAGGGGACGCGGGTTCAATCCCTGGTCAGGAAACTAAGATCCCATGTGCTGTATGGCACAGCCAAAAAAATTTTTTTAAGAAATTAATTAATTAAGAATGGGCAAAGGATGTGAATAGATATTTCTCCCAAGGGGCTATTTCAATGGCTAATAAGCACATAAAAAGATGATTTAACATCATTAGCCATCAGGGAAATACAAATCAAAACCACAATAAAGGGCTTCCCTGGTGGCGCAACGGTTAAGAATCCACGTGCCAATGCAGGGGACACGGGTTCAAGCCCTGGTCCAGGAAGATCCCACATGCCACAGAGCAATTAAGCTCGTGTGCCACAACTGCTGAGCCTGCGCTCTAGAGCCTGCAAGCCACAACTACTGAGCCCATGTGCCACAATTACTGAAGCCTGCGTGCCTAGAGCCCATGCTCTGCAACGAGAAGCCACGACAATGAGAAGCCTGCGCACCACAACGAAGACTAGCCCCTGCTCACCGCAAATACAGAAAGCCCGCGCACAGCAACGAAGACCCAACACAGCCATAATTAAATAAATAAATTTATATTAAAAAAACACAATAAAACCCACTAGAATGATTATAATAGAAAAGATAGATAGTAACAAGGGTTGACAAGGATGTAGAGAAATTGGAACACTCATACATTGCTAGTGGGAATGTAAAATGGTGCGGCCATGTGGGAAAAGTCTGACAGTTTCTCAAAAGGTTAAACATATGTTAACCTTTGACCGAGCAAATCCACTTCTAGGTATACCCAAGAGAAATGAAAACATAGGTCCACAAAAAAACTTAGACATGAATCTTCATAGTAATATTCACAATAGCCAAAAGGTAGAAACAACACAAATGTCCACGAACTGATGAATGGATAAGTAACATGTGGTATATCCATACAGTGGAATATTATTTGTCAATAGAAAGAGATGGAATACTAACAGATGCTATAACATAGATGAACCTTGAAAATATTATGCTAAATAAACAAGCCAGTAAACAAAGGCCTCATACTGTATGGTTACATTTATGAGCTATCCAGAAAGGCAGCTCTATAGAAACAAAAAAATGATCAGTGGTTGTGTGGGACAGAGGGTTGGGACAGGGGTAAGTGGGGAACGGGGTGTGACTGCTAATAAGCAGGAGTTTCTTTGGGGGCTGATGAAAATGTTCTAAACTGACACTGAAATTAATTGTTGCAACTCTGTGAACATGTTAAAACCAAAAAATATACTAAAACCATATACATTTTAAATGGTGAATTTTATCAACTGGGAATTATATCTCAATAAACATGTTAAACTGTGTCATTTCTGCACAGAAAAAAAAATACAGTTAAAAAGTAAATGATGGGGCTTCCCTGGTGGTGCAGTGGTCGAGAATCCGCCTGCCAAGGCAGGGGTCACGGGTTCGAGTTCTGGTCTGGGAAGATCCCACATGCCGCGCAGCAACTAGGCCCGTGAGCCACAACTACTGAGCCTGCGTGTCTGGAGCCTGTGCTCTGCAACAAGAGATGCCGCGATAGTGAGAGGCCCACGCACCGTGATGAAGAGCAGCCCCCGCTCACCGCAACTAGAGAAAGCCCTTGCACAGAAACGAAGACCCAACACAGCCAAAAATTAAAAAGAATAAAAAAAATTAAAAAGTAAATGATAGGGCTTCCCTGGTGGCGCAGTGGTTGAGAGTCCGCCTGCCGACGCAGGGGACACGGGTTCGTGCCCCGGTCTGGGAAGATCCCACATGCCCCGGTGCGCGTCTGGAGACTGTGCTCCGCAACAAGAGATGCCGCGATAGTGAGAGGCCCACGCACCGTGATGAAGAGCGGCCCCCGCTCACCGCAACTAGAGAAAGCCCTTGCACAGAAACGAAGACCCAACACAGCCAAAAATTTTTAAAAATTAAGAAGTAAATGATAGGGCTTCCATGGTGGCGCAGTGGTTGAGAGTCCGCCTGCCGACGCAGGGGACACTGGTTCGTGCCCCGGTCTGGGAAGATCCCACATGCCCCAGTGCGCGTCTGGAGCCTGTGCTCCGCAACGGAAGAGGCCACAACAGTGAGAGGTCCGCGTACCGAAAAAAAAAAAAAAAAAAAAAAAAGTAAATGATAAATTGTGAAAAATATTTGCAACACTTTACAAATTTAAATCTCATATAGAGGGTTCTTACAAAATTCTAACAGTAGCATAATACCTCCAACATATAGAACCCACCCAACAATTTTCTGTTTAAAAGGACTGTTACTATTATTATCCCACTTACAGATAAGGAACCAAAGGTTTACACATGTTAAGTAACTTGCTCAAGGTCATACCACTTAATACGGAATGTGGATTTGAATCTAGACAATCTGACTCCTGAACCCTCACCTGTAACCGCTATAAGACTAGAAATTTATTATATAAAGGGAATCATACTGCATGTATACTTTTGTGTCTGGATTCTTTTTCTTTTAGTATGCTTTTGAGATTCATCCATGTTTCTACTTATAGTTCACTCCTTTTTGTTGCTGAATCAGATTCCATTACAAGAATGAATATAACCACAATTTGTTTATCTATTCTCCTGTTGATGGATATTTGGGTTTTCGTTTCTCTTTGGGTAAATTCCTAGCAATGGAACTGCTAGGTCATAGGTAGGTATATGTTTACCCTTATAAGAAACCAAGCAATTTTCCAAAGTGGTTCTCCTATTTTACACTCCCACCAACGAGCAAGAATTCTAGTTGCTTCCCATCTTTGTCAACACTTGGTATTATAATATCTCACTGTGGCTTTCATTTGTACATCCTTGATGACTGATGAAGTTTAGCACCATTTCACACGCTTAATGGCCATTTGTATAAATTCCCTTGTGAAATGTCTGTTAAAGTTTTTTGACCACATTTGAGAAAATTTTAGTCTTCTTATTACTGAGTTATAGAAGTCCTTGATGTATCATAGACATAATTCTTTTGCCAGATATATGTATTACTATTACATCCTTCATGTACATTCTCCCCTAATTCACGTATAGAGTTTTCAATCAACTCCCAGAAGGGTTTTTGAAGAAACGAACAAGCTCTGTCTAAAATTTATATGGGGACTTCCCTGGTGGCACAGTGGTTGGGACTCCATGCTCCCAATGCAGGGGGCCCAGGTTCAATCCCTGGTCACCAGGAACTAGATCCCACATGCATGCCACAACTAAGAGGTCTCATGCCACAACTAAGGAGCCCGTGAGCCACAACTAAGGAGCCTGACTGCTGCAACTAAGACCCAGTGGAACCAAATAAATAAATAAATATTTTTTAAACGTAAAATAAAACAGGGCTTCCCTGGTGGCGCAGTGGTTAAGAATCCACCTGCCAACGCAGGGGACATGGGTTCGAGCCCTGGTCCGGGAAGATCCAACATGCCGCGGAGCAACTAAGCCTGTGCACCACAACTACTGAGCCTGCGCTCTAGAGCCCGCAAGCCACAACTACTGAGCCCAAGCCCATGCTCCGCAACAAGAGAAACCACCGCAATGAGAAGCCCGCGCACCGCAACGAAGAGTAGCCCCCACTCACCGCAACTAGAGAAAGCCTGTGCACAGCAACGAAGACCCAACGCAGCCAAAAATAAAATAAAATTTTTATGGAAATACAAAGGATCTAGAATAGTCCAAACTAGTTTGGAAAAGATGACCAAAGTTGAAGTTTACACTGATTTCAAGACTAACTAAAAGTTTCAGTAATCAAGATGGTACCGCGTTAGTGTAAGGATAGACAAATCAATGGTACAGAATAGAGTCCAGAAAGAGACCCACACTTACACAGTGACACTGTTCTTGACAAAGGCACTAAAACAATTCAACAGAGAAAGGAAAGTTTTTCTGACAAATGGTGCTGGAACACTGGACATCTATATGCAGGAGGGGGAGGGGGAGAGATTGAACCTCAAACCCCTACACCTCATACCATACACAAAAGTGAAGTGAGAGATGAATCAGACTTAAATAAAAAGTTAAAATGATAAAGCTTCTAAAAGAAAACGTAAGAACATATCTTTGTGACCTTGATGTAGGTAAAAATTAGGATGCAGGAAGCTCTAACCATAAAAGAAAATATTGATAAACTGACTTCATCAAAATTAAAAACTTCTACATTAAAAAAATTGTTAATCATTCTTTGCTTGTTTTATCAGTTTGCAAGGGTATTAAAAAAATCAGTCTGTAGAGAGAGTATTACAGCAAATTATATGTAATCAGGGGTAGTGGCCCTCTCTGCCATATCCATGCCAAATAAAGGTGCAAATTCCCTTTAACACAAACGTTGTAACCTTACCAGGATTCTCATGAAGTCTGATGGGTTCCAAGGCCACCCAGAATTACTCCAACAGATCCTGATTACACTTGCCCTTTTGCAGCTTAGATTAGGATTCAATTTCTAGCCATGGCACTTAAAAGTAGTTTTTGTATTTCTCCAGTACCAGGATACTAAAAGCTACTATGTACTAAAAGTAAGTAGACACTAAAAGCTCCCATAACACATGCTGTGCTTAAACCAGCATCCCTTGCTGTTAAAATTAGCAAATCTTCCCTAACTCTCCAGTATTTTACAGGCAGCAACAATTTATTGTATACTTAAATGGACATACTAAATAATCCCCATTTCTCTTAGTTTTCTTAGTTGTATCTATTACCGTTGTGATTGTTCTTTACCCTAGGTCTTTCTGCATTACCTTATTATCTGTTGTTTACTAAGTAAGGAATCACATGCAATACCAGAATTAGTTGGAAGTTTTACTACCACAATACTTCCCTTTGGTTCACAATGTAGATCTTCGTATTAATGCACAAAGTACAACAAAAACTGCTTTAGTTTCCTTTTTTAAAAACCACAAGTAATTAGGGTTTCCCTGGTGGCACAGTAGTTAAGAATCCACCTGCCAATGCAGGGGACACGGGTTCGATCCCTGGTCTGGGAAGATCCCACATGCCGCAGAGCAACAAAGCTCATGCACCACAACTACCAGGCCTGTGCTCTAGAGCCTGCGTGCCACAACTACTGAGGCCACGTGCCACAACTACTGAGGCCACGTGCCACAACTACTGAGGCCACGTGCCACAACTACTGAAGTCCGCGTGCCTAGAGCCCATGCTCCGTGACGAGAAGCCACTGCAATGAGAAGCTCGTGCACTGCAGTGAAGAGTAGCCCCTGCTCGCCACACTAGAGAAAGCTGCGCAGAGCAACGAAGACCCAACGCAGCCAAAAATAAATAAATAAATAAAATTTTAAAATCAAAAGTAATTAAAATGGATTAAACTAAGAAAATATGAAAAATACGGGGGAAAAATAATTCAAATTCCAAAAGAAAATACATAATTCTGTACGGTATAAATATTGACAAGAAACTTAATAAAATTCTCATTTAAATCATTTTTTTCTAACCAAAAAAACTTACTTGTATCATTCCATTTAGCTGAAATAAAGGTTACCAGTGACTTCTTTCTATTGCTATTAAATATTATATAAGATAGTTTATATTTTATAAACTATTAAAATATCTTTTAGCAATTCTACAAAAAATAATCGGGGAAAAAGTTTTTCATGAATGTTTTGAGAAAGAGTAAGAGTAACTAGGATCTATTATTTCCTGCCCACCATAATTATACAACTTTAACAAAAAATAAGCTCAATGGCTCAGCCAAAAAACAGTTCTGCATTCACTGAAATGTTTCACATAATCTTAACCATAAAAAAAGCTTTCAAAGCCAGTCTCAGCTGAAAGTAAAAAGTCTCGTTATGGCATGATGAGAGGAGAGGACAAGGGACTTAACACTGAATAAGAGCACACTAGTGTGAGTTTTCTGTCCTAGGTGCTTTAATACTACTAGATTGGGGTCTCCCCTGGTGGCGCAGTGGTTGAGAGTCCGCCTGCCGATGCAGGGGGACACAGGTTCATGCCCCGGTCCGGGAAGATCCCACATGCCGCAGAGCGGCTGGGCCCACGATCCATGGCCACTGAGTCTGCACATCCAGAGCCTGTGCTCTGCAACGGGAGAGGCCACAACAGTGAGAGGCCCGCGTACCGCAAAAAATAATACTACTACTAGATCGTTTAATCCTCACAGTAATTTAAACCGTGTTCTCATTTTAGCTAGGTTAATTAACTTGCCCAAGCTAGAATTAGAACTCGGATGTATTATCAGTGACTCAAAAGCCCCAATTCTTCACCACCCAATTCTTTACCACAGACTCTGCTATGATAAAACAACAAAAAGACTAGGGTGACCCTACTTCCTAGTTGGTTTGCCCAAGACAGTTCAAGTTTATGCCTGTTGTCTGAAACATAATTACTAATAGTCTCTCTCTTCTCACTTCCAAAAGTATCCACGTTTTGTTTGAGCACATTACTGTTAGAACAATAAACTTTTGGTCACCCTACATGTGGAAAGAGGTAAATAAATCATTAAGCACTCTTTAAATATTCTAGCTGAACCTAAACTTTCCATTCAAACCATCCATATTCTCTAAGAAGCTAAAGAAGCTACTGTGTATAAGAACTGAACTAAACAGCAGGAGGGAAAACCTTGCCTTCAAAGAGCATAGGCTGATAGAGCCCTCAACTTGGAGGCCAGAAACCACCTCCTCAACCAAAGGAACGGTTCCTTACTGTAAGAGCATAGGTACAATAAGCCCAGAGTTCCCCAAAGCACAAAGTTTTTTTTCTTCTTTTAAAATTTATTTATTTATTTATATTTGGCCATGTTGGGTCTTCATTGCTGTGTGAGTAGTTTCTCTAGTTGTGGCGAGTGGGGGCTACTCTTTGTTGAGGTGCGCGGGCTTCTCATTGCAGTGGCTTCTCTTGTTGTGGAGCACGGGCTCTAGGCACACAGGCTTCAGTAGTTGTGGCACGCGGGCTCTAGAGCGCAGGCTCAGTAGTTGTGGGGCACGGGCTTAGTTGCTCCGCAGCATGTGAGATCTTCCTGGACCAGGGCTTGAACCCGTGTCCCCTACATTGGCAGGCGGATTCTTAACTACTGTGCCACCAAGGAAGCCCAAGAACAAAGTTTTCAGAGACAAAAATTACATCTGCATTTTTTTGGCCGCACTGCACGGCTTGCAGGATCTGAGTTTCCCAACCAGGGATTGAACTCGGCCACAGCAGTGAAGCAGAGTCCTAACCACTGGACTGCCAGGGAAGTCCCTACACCTGCATTTTAAATGGAATGAAGAACTCCCGGCTAAAAAAGGATGGCCCTTTCAGTGAGTTCTAAAATGGCAAAGAGAAGATATTTTGGCTTACCTCATAGGTACATTGTGAGAAAGAAAAAAGTGCTTATCCACATTTTCCCTTCCCTACTTTTCTTTCCTCACTGAAATCAGAATACATACCAAATGAAATGTTTCCAAGGATGACAACAACAAAAAATCAACTACAATGCATTTGCTTTCTTCTAGGTAAGAACACTTTCAACTTCCTAGAAGAGTATCTTCACCAAGATGGAGAACAAATTACTTTTTATCAGAATAATAAAAGAAATAGCTTACTAGCACAACTGCCTCCAGGGAGTTCTGTAGTATACACCACAGACACAGCATCAAGTTTAATCTCCATTAATTAAGCATCTAGGGTGTAAATATTATTAAATCAAAAAATATAAAAGAGGGCTTCCCTGGTGGCGCAGTGGTTGAGAGTCCGCCTGCCGATGCAGGGGACACGGGTTTGTGCCCTGGTCTGGGAAGATCCCACATGCTGTGGAGCGGCTGGGCCCATGAGCCATAGCTGCTGAGCCTGCGCGTCTGGAGCCTGTGCTCCGCAACGGGAGAGGCCACAACTGAGAGGCCCGCGTACTGCCAAAAAAAAAAAAAAAAAAAAAAAAAAAAAAAAATATATATATATATATATATATATAAAGGAGGAAATGTTTCCTGAGGTAGCCAGTGGACCTTTCACATGATAATTTTTTTTTTAAAACTTGTTTTAAGTTAGGCTATGTTAGAGGTCCCTAGTATATTTCATAACTCTTCTGGTGAATAGCACCCAATCTGAATTAATAACAATTTATCAAATTAAAAATTTGAAAACACTGCTAAAGATCCCTCTTACTGAAGAATCAGTGACTTCAACAACTTGTACAGCTAAACGCATGAAAACACTTACCTTTTTGAGGGAATGAGATAGCTGAGAAAAATATGCTCCTGTAAAAGAGAAACTAAAGGACTGAATCCACAGCCCAAAAATCTTGAGTAAATCAGTTCATTCCTCAGTGAAGTTAACATTAGCTTATTTGATAGATATTTGTGAAAATACAGATTCACACAAAGAGCTGCGCTCATTTAGTTATCAGTTCCATATAGTTAACTGTCCACTATTACAAAAGTGATGGTGAGAGTTTATTATTTAGAATAAAAACTAAGAGACATTCATAAACAGCCAATATTACAAAATTCACTTTTCTATTTAGTTTTCCTATACTAAAAGTCAGTTTTCATTCTTGCAGTGAAGACACTAACTAGCGTGGGTGGTAACAGAAGAAGTTGTCTAAAACTGTGTTCTTCATAGGAAGTCTGAGAAATCAGGGTTCAGGTAATTCATCCTGGGGATGAAGCATCTGTAAATAAGCATGAGTTGAATTGTACACTAAATAGAGCTTGCTTTTCAATTGTCAGATATTTTGGTCACTTAGGCATGTGATGATTTTATTAACACCATATATAATTACTCTCATTGTCTTCACTATATAATATACACAGTTAATGTGAACAAGGCAGGTATGTTTACATCAAACTAGGCATTCAATAAACACTTTTTCCACTATTCAAGAAGCCTGGGGGTGGGGGGACTTTATCACAAAGTATTCCAACTGGGAATCCAAATTTTTGATTTTGTTGTATCAAATGCAACTGTAATAAGGAGACTATGTACACACTTTCTATTGCGAGCCACATGCCAGAATATTTTATTTGCATATACACTTCATATATACGTTCATATATTTTATGCTTTTATGACATAGATACTATTATAACCCCTATTTTACAGACAAAAAAGTTAAGCTTAAGGTCCCCCCAAAGGTCACACAGCCGAAAGTGACAAAGCCAGGATCGGAATCCAAGAAGTCTGACTCCAAAGTCCCACATACTTAACTACTCCAATATTTAATCTGAAGGACCTCCCACAAGCCAGAGGCTCCCAGGGCATAAAAAGCCATGCTGATGAAGTATATTACAAGCAGTATATTCATTTATTCAATCATTTATTTAGACCAACACAGATTCATAAATATCGATTTTATTTTATGGGTTATAATTCAATGATGCTTTGTTCATTTTGCTGCTCAAATCGTTCCAGTTTGGGCCACTGGGAGCTCTTTCAGTTGGCCCCTGTGCTCCTCTGACATATCCTCTTCAATGTGGAGTTGTGGTGGTAGTAGTAGTAGCTGGAGCACTTCCTTACCTTCTGGCACAAGATGCTCCGGGCTCATCTTGTGTATTTCCTGTCCCAAACCTACAATTAGCTATTTCTCCAAGGAGCTCTAGCTCCTTCTATTGGATAATGGTATTAGAAAACAAGATTTGGGTACTAGGTATGCTCCTGGATTTCTTTTAACCTTCTCAGCTGACAGAGTACAGCAATACACCTGTGTGTATATAAACCCATGTATGTACATGTCTATAAATGTTTCAATATGCAACCATCTGTGTCTGTATTAAGCTAAACACGGTTTCATACTGATGTCTCCAACTCTAATCCATCACCACAAGGAACACTGTAGCCTCCTCCCCTTGCTTATCTGTAAATTCTCACTCTAACAGTGAGAAGCCTGTCTCCAGCCATCCATTTACTTAATTTTTCAATTGTGGTATATATGTATTTCAGTATCAGAATTAAGTGGCAATCCCATAGAATACAATTTTATGAATTAGACTGCAGTGCTCATGTGCAGTTCCTTGTCTTAGATTCCACTCATCTCCAAGGTTACTCAGGTCAGGACTCCCTTCCTCCCCATTTTAGTAAGGTTGTTTCATACATTTGTAATACCATTAGATTCTCTTGTCACAATCTGCATTCCTTCCTGGAATCCTTCAACCTCCTAAATGATTTTCCCTTAATTTGGACACATTAAACTTTACTCTTTGTGCTATAAAGCCCTATGAGTTTGGCAAATGCATAATGTCATCCATCCACCACTACTATATCCAATTGAATAGTTTTATCAAGCAGCATTTTAATTTAATTAAATGGTATTACAATCCTCTATGGAAGCAGCATGGTTGGGTAGAAAGAGAAGCTGAAGAGCTATACGTTTAATGCTATTGACAAGCCACAAACAGACTTTAGGACTAACAGTTATCCTTTCAGAGTCCCAAGAGCCTCACTGTAAAATGAGGGGGATTCAACTAGATAGTAATAATTTATAGCATTTATTAAACACTTACTTTGTGTCAGGGATGGTGCTAAGCACTTCACATGGATTATCTCAGTTATTCCAACAACTCTATATATAAAGTAAACACTATTATGTATTATCCCTATTTAAAAGATGGAATTAAAGGCTTAATAATATTAACTAGCACAAGATCACCTAGTCAGGGAGTTGCAGAGCCAAGACTGTAGAGCAAGAGTTGGCAGAGTGGGCTTCCCTGGTGGCGCAGTGGTTGAGAGTTCGTCTGCCGATGCAGGGAACACGGGTTCGTGCCCCAGTCCGGGAAGATCCCACATGCCACGGAGCGGCTAGGCCCCTGAGCCATGGCCGCAGAGCCTGCGCGTCTGGAGCCTGTGCTCCGCAATGAGAGAGGTGACAACAGTGAGAGGCCCTCGTACCGCAAAAAAAAAAAAAAGAGTTGGCAGAGTATGGCCGGCATGTCAAATCCAGCCTGCTGCCCATTTTTATAAATCCTGACAGCTAAGAAATAATTGGAAAAAAAACATATTTCAGGACATATGAAAATTATATGAAATTAAAATTTCAGTACCCATAGAGTTTTATTGGAACACAGCCAGACTCATTCATTTACATATTGACTATGGCTGCTTTTGCAATACAATGGCAGAGTTGAGTAGCTGCAACAGAGAAGGCATGACCAGCAAAGCCTAAGATTTATTATTTGACCCTTTATAGAAAACTTTTCGCAAGCCCTGCTGCAGAGTCTGGTTTACTAGTATATTCTAAGAATGATTCTAAAAAAGGCAAACTATTACTAACATTAGAATGACAACCTGGACAGAAATATTTAAACCCTGAACTAAAAAGTTTAATGTTGTAAACCATCACCTCTTTGAGTTATAACCTTAAATAGAGAGACATTTCTATCTATTACATAAACACAAAGGTTAATGCATTATAATGAGTTTCTTTATTGATGTATTTTTACCTGCGTTATCTAAAAAATGATTTATTTTCTACTCATAATAAAAAGGTTCTGATTTCAATACTTTACAAACTAAAACTCTAGATCAAACTGTCAAAACAAAATAGTACTTATAATTATAGCTAACACTTGTTGAGAGCACTATGTGCCAGGTACCATTCTAAGCATTTTCAGGCCTCTATGAAGCAGGTATTACTATTATCTTAAATTAACAGATGAATAAACTGAGGCTTAAACAGCTCTCCAGAAGCCACACAATTAATAAGAGGAAGAGCTAAAATTCAAACCCGGGTCATCTGGCTCTAGAACCTAGAAGGGGTCTGGCTACACTAAAAGGCCACTGGATTACAATGCTTCTGTTAACAAGGCAGATTAGGGCCTTTAAACAAATGAAAAGAATCTCTCAATATATTTTAAAAAAACAAACAAAACTAAGTACTAGTGTAATTTATATCAGCACTTCAAGAGAAACATTTAGGTTTATATTTCTCTATGGCACTTAGAGTTTGCATAATTCTGTTTCTCTTTGCAGAGCAACTCTGTACTCTCCATACATATACATACAACTGGTTTAACTCATTTGTACACCCCTCACAGAGTCTACCACAGTCCCTTGAGTGTGGCAGATGCTCAACAAATCACTGTTGGGAGATCAAAGAGCATTCACTATGTGTTCAATAAATATTTATTGAGTGAATGAATGAAGAGAATAAGGAGTTTCATAAACCATTAGGTTCAAGTATCATTAAATGGTTTGTTGACCTGAAATGAACTAGGGCTGGAAAAAAGTCTCTGGCTTTGTAACCTTTAAATTGGGTCTGGTCTGTTCTTGAGCTCTAACCACTTTCTGTGCTATTAAGTTTCATAAACAAACCACTCATTACACACCTGTCAAACAATATTCATCTTTCAAGCTAATTCTAATTTTCAGATTATTCTTCACGTTTTTCCTAATTTAATACAATTTAATCATAGTCCATCTCAGTCTTCATCACTCCACTGCGGAGTCAAATTTCTTTATCTTCATATGAAAGCATCACCGTTGCCTTCATCATTTATACTGGAAACCTCCCCCCTGCTTAATTTGTTCTTCACTGAGGTGCAATAATTTAATAGTCTAAGAGTGGATGTACTGTGGTTTCCTACCAGGATAACACAGCCCATTTCTAAATTTTATTTTTCATACCTCTCTCAGGAGTGACTAACATTTTGATGGACTTTCTGGTAATATTCAGGCAACGGTCTCAGCGATAAACTGACCACTTGGCCTAGTATGCTTTTTACCACATTGATGTTCACTAGCCATTTTTCTGTTCATGCACAAGGAATGAAAGATTTACCCACAGTTTATCCTACCCAGCTACTAACTTCTTGCCCAGAAAAGGCAGCTGTCACATGCAAAACCAGAGGCAGCTTACTTGTTCATATTTGCAAGAAATATGAATAATTTTAGTATCATTACAAAAACTTGAACACTATACATGAATACTCTGAGAAAACCCTATATGACATACATGTTGTTCTTTCCTAGTGTAAGTTTCCCCTCTTCCAAATCAAAACTAAACGTATGGGCTTCCCTGGTGGCGCAGTGGTTGAGAGTCCGCCTGCTGATGCAGGGGACGCGGGTTCGTGCCCCGGACCGGGAGGATCCCACATGCCGCGGAGCGGCTGGGCCCGTGAGCCATGGCCGCTGGGCCTGCGCGTCCGGAGCCTGTGCCCCGCAACGGGAGAGGCCACAACAGTGAGAGGCCCGCATACTGCAAAAAAAAAAAAAAAAAAAAAAAACTAAACGTATGTCAAAGATTTGATATGTTCTTCAAAGATGAAAATAAACTAACATTCCTCAATATGCTGTCTTATAGTTGATGTCATTTAATCTCAGAAGTGAAATTCTCACATAAGGAGAACTGAAACTCAAAAAAGTTCACTGAGGGCTTCCCTGGTGGCGCAGTGGTTAAGAATCCGCCTGCCAATGCAGGGGACACAGGTTCAATCCCTGGTCCGGGAAGCTCCCACATGCCACGGAGCAACTAAGCCCATGCGCCACAACTACTGAGCCTGCGCTCCAGAGCCCATGTGCTGCAACTACTGAAGCCCACACGCCTAGAGCCCATGCTCTGCAACAAAAGAAGCCCCTGCTCACCACAACTAGAGGAAGCTGGCGTGCAGCAACAAAGACCCAACGCAGCCAAAAATAAATAAATAAAATAAATAAATTTGTTTAAAAAAAAAAAAAGTTCATTGACTTACCCAGTGCTAAGCGGGACTCTAACTCAAGTCTTTTGAAGTCCAAGACCAATCTCTTTCTATTACACTACCAAGTTTCTCTTCAACTAGATTATCACTTGCTCTTCCCCTAAGAAGTCCTGTTCATGTGAACGTGAATTTAAGCCAATAATCCTACTACTTCTTACGGAAACCCCTGGTTTGCTGCATATGAAATGACATAGCTATGTGTCCGGGACTCTCCAGGGCAAAGGCTCTTTAAACTGGGGTCCAAGAATTTGGATGGAAAAAAACTTACATCCTTATTTTCACTAACCTATAATTGAAACTAACATTTCCTTCAATTCTGAATGTAGGTAGCATACCACAGCAGTACTAGCAGGACTATCACTAGTTGTTATTTAGTAATAAAAAGCAAATTTCTTACATCATAAATTTTTTTTAATGTGAACTACATTTCACACAGTTAAAAAGCCATATTCTTTTTATGAAAAGGGGTTCACAGGTTTCTTTAGACTACAAAGGAGTTTAGGGCACATAAATAATGTAAGAATGCTACTCCAGAGACCATCACACAATCTGTCAATCCTTGGTAACAAAGGTTTACAAAGGCATGTCACACAGTTTACTCATTGTCCTCTAGTTTGTTAAAAATATGGGGAATTCCTGGGCTTCCCTGGTGGCGCAGTGGTTGAGAGTCTGCCTGCCGATGCAGGGGACACAGGTTCGTGCCCCGGTCTGGGAAGATCCCACATGCCGCGGAGCGGCTGGGCCCGTGAGCCACGGCCACTGAGCCTGCGCGTCCGGAGCCTGTGCTCCGCAACGGGAGAGGCCACAACAGCGAGAGGCCCACGTACCGCAAAATAAATAAATAAATAAATAAAATATGGGGAATTCCCTGGTGCTCCAGTGGTTAGGACTCTGCGCTTTGCCTGCCAAGGGTGCAGGTTCAATCCCTGGTTAGGGAACTAAAATCCCACAAGCTGCATGGTGCAGCAAAAAGGATATCATTTAGACCCAGTGATTTTTTCATATCTAATTTGTCAATTACATTTGCTATTACTGATCTCCTACTTCTAACCTAACACACATGGAAATCTCTCTTATGTACTTATTAAACCCAGGCATTAAACTTCTTTGTGACCAACTTTTCAACCCTAAGCAAACCTACTGTATTATGATTAGCAAGTGAATCCAGTGCTTGTACAAATGAATTTGACTTAATGTACAGCTATGGTCCAAATGTTTGTGTCCCCCCACCTCCCCAACTCATGTATTGAAATCCTAACCTCCAAGGTGATGGTATTAGGTAGAACAGAGGCCCTCATGACTAGGATCAGTGCCCATTTAAGGTGTTTAGTAAGTATTAACAAATAAGCTCTTATCTTCTGCAAGCTACAGCCTATCGTATCAAAATCCTTATGCTTAAGATGCAACTTTAAAACTTGTCATCGGGCTTCCCTGGTGGCCCAGTGGTTGAGAGTCCGCCTGCCAATGCAGGGGACACAGGTTCGTGCCCCGGTCCGGGAAGATCCCACATGCCGCGGAGCGGCTGCGACCGTGAGCCATGGCCGCTGAGCCTGCGCATCCGGAGCCTGTGCTCCGCAACGGGAGAGGCCACAACAGTGAGAGGCCCGCGTATTGCAAACAAACAAACAAAACTTGTCATCAACTTCACTTATTTTCCTTCACAAAGGTTCCTATTAACCTTATCCCATTCTGTCCACTCTAAAATTCACTGCATCCCAGCGTTTGTATTTTGTGTGAACTTTTATGTTGACATGTTAAATCTCCAAGCCAGTTTTAACATTGTGGGCAGAAAAGATGTCTATTAGTACTTCCCTAGTCCTATGTCTACACAAGTTAACAGCAAAGGCTATTATGATATCTTCCCTTGGTAGTACTATGACAAACTTTCACTAAGTGAAGCTGTAACACCATAGTTTATGGTCTGTTGCTGAGACTTAATCACATTTCCACCTTGATGTACTCAAAACGTTTTTATTAGTCATAAACTTTCTAATATTTGTGCTCTTTACAGTTAGTTATTTCCTATTAAAAAACACAGACCTGGGCTTCCCTGGTGGCGCAGTGGTTCAGAGTCTGCCTGCCGATGCAGGGGACACGGGTTCGTGCCCTGGTCTGGGAAGATCCCACATGCCGCGGAGCGGCTGAGCCTGCGCGTCCGGAGCCTGTGCTCCGCAACAGTGAGAGACCCGCGTACCGCAAAAAAAAAAAAAAAAACCACAGACCTTTAAAAATTGATTCTGATTCTTCTGAAACAAAATGTAGAGGAAAAGAACATAGTAAACTAAAATAATGGAATTTAATCCTTAAAAATACAAATTCATTTTAGAATCTGGTAAGTATGCAACGTTTACCATATATAATAATCTCAACTTAATGTTTTATAGGAAGAGCTTGAGAATTTCAAGCATAAAACACAACCAGAGTCGGAATACTATTTGGCAATAAAAAGGAACGAAGTGCTGATACATGCTACAGCATGGATGAGCCTTGAACACATGGTTAAGTGAAAGAAGACAGCCACAAAAGGACACATATTGTATGATTCTGTTTATACGAAAGATCCAGAATAGGCAAATCTACAAAGACAGAAAAGAGACTAGTGGTTGCTAGGGGCTGGGGGAAGGGAAGTGGGGAGTAACTGCTAAGGGGGCCTTCTTTTTGGAGTGATGTTACAGAGCACTGACAGCCCTACAAATCTATCAGTATACTAAAAATCATGGAACTGTACACTTTAAAAGGCTGAGCTTTTTGGTATGTGAATTATACTTCAATAAAGGTGTTACTTTAAAGATAAATAACAAAAAGCCACCACTTGTAAACCACAGTGAAAATTTCCTTGGGAAAGGAAATTATGAAAGTCATCGACTAGAAAAGTAAGTTGGTTACCTGTGATGTTAGCAAAATCAACCTCCTATTTTTTCTCCCATTCTACCAACAAGTACGCGAACATAAAACTAGACAGTGTTCGAATCGAAGAATTCGGCACAGTTGGCCGTTAAACTAAAATAGTGAGTGCCTTCTTAGAATCTCCCACTCCTAAACTGTAGGGGGCTTCCACTTACGGAAGTAGTTTTCAACAGCAAGCTCAAGAAGGAACGTCAAACTGGATGACATTTGCCTAGACGCCCTACAAGAGCCAAAAACACTAGAAGGGGTGACACCTACACACTCCTAAGTCTGTGCACGTGTTAGGCTGCCCCCACCCAATACCTACAAGCAGCATGCACCATTCACCCAGATCCCAACTTGCTCACCATAAATTGACACACTATCAAGCCCTTTAGTTCATTTGTTTAAAAGGACAGATACAGCAACCCTCACCAGGTTCCCACTCGAGCCCAACCAGCCCCCGCCCTGCCCCTCCCCATCCCAAACCCACACACGTGTTAGCCCGACACCGCCCCACCGGGTCCCACGTGCACCTGGTCTAACACACTCCCCACGTGTGGGCGCCCCACGGGCTTCCTCAGCTGTCTGAGGTCACCGCGTGACCCTGGGTCTCCAGAGGTAGGAGAGGGGAAGGACGAGGCCCAGGTCTCTGAGGTCCCAAGCCTTCGGGGAGTGTCCACACCCATCCTCCCTACTAACCCCAACAAATCCAAGGGCCGGGGGCGACGGCCCCTTTAAGACGCGGCCCAGTCGTCGCCCACAGAGAGGGGCGCAACGGGTCCTACACAACGCCCCCCCTCCGTTTGCCCGCCCACGTCTAGTCGCCTCACCTCGGGCCGCCGGGCCCCGCCGCCGCGGCGGCGGCGGAGGGGGGGCGGGGTGCGGGCGGGGTCCGGAGGGGGGGGTCGCCCCGCCAACGATGGAGCCGCGGTTCGCTCTCTGAGGCCGTGGGACGGTGACTGCGTTGGGCGTGGACGCTCCTAGCTCGCTCCCTCGGCGGCTCCTGGGACCCCAAGATGGCGGCGGCGCTGAGGCGGCTGCGGGCGCTGGGCCGGCGGCGGCGGCGGCCACTTTCACTCACTGAGAGGAGCGGAGCAGGGACACGGGGAGCCATGGCGGGGGGGAGGAGAGGCGCCATAGCCAGGCCAGAACAATCGAGCCGCTACTCAGCGGGCTTACCCCTGCCCCGCCCACGCTCACTGCTCGTCGCCAGCCCGTGGCCGTCCGCAGTGCAGCTGCGGTCGGCCTCGTGCAGCTCGCACCCCGCCGCTACAGCCTGACGCCCCGCGCGGACCGGAGTTCGGGGGGAGATCCTGATCCATGCCATCTGAGTGCAGATTGGTCGGGGCTGGGACTGCCGAAGATTGCCGAAAGGCGGCGGGGAGGAGGAGGAGGATGTCACCGCTAGAGTGAGCAAGCAGATCTCGCGGGAGCAAATGTCGCGAGACCTCTCCAGGTCTGCAACCGCCAAAGAAAGGTTACTTTTCCCGGAAGTAACGTCAGTCGAAACGGCCCGGGATCCTGGGAATATTCGTTCCCTCAGGCAGGAGGTTGGGGGTTGCTCGTGATTAGTTTGTTAGGGGCTACCAAACACTGCTGAGTTCACTTGAGGGAAAGTATAGGCTCGGCTGTGATATTTTATCCTGTTTTTGGCCCCTTTGGGTGGGGTTGTGTACTGTGGGGAAGTGCATGCTCCGTAGAACCTCTCGTAACAGTAGTTTGGGGCTCCACTTTAGGCTCAGCGACCAAGACTGCGATGCTGTGGCATATTTGTGCAAGGCGCCAAGGTGAAGGCTTTAGGATTCAAGTACTTGTGAACACACAGACCTCTCATCAGAAATGCCTCCCTATTCTATCACTCACCCAGTGAACCTCTGAAAAGAGAATAATTTGACTTGTCTGTACCAACTCCATAGTTTGCGCCCCCTACTACCCACATTTACTAAAGTTAATGCAATTCAATTACCAGCATCTGTGATGAGAAGTACCTAGTGTAGAGCCTAACTGCAGATAAGGATTAGAAGAACTTACTGAAAGTTAACTATTCTATTTCTGTTCCCTTATGTCTCATGTTTTAATTAATTTCAGCCTGGCCCTTAGCACGTAAGCAGAACAGCATTTGCTTAAGGTCACTAAGTAGCCTTCTTGTGCCAAATTCACTGGACTTTGAAAAGTTAATTTTGCTTAAAGGCAAAAGTATAATATACACCCTTTGTGAAAGAAAGATGGGGACATAAAACACACAAATACCTGCTCATTTGTCAGGGGAGGGATAAACCAGAAGTTAAGGTGAATGATGTCCTATATGAGAAGGGTGGCAAGAAGGGGAGGATTGGAACAAGGTAGCAAGATCAACAAAGGAGTGACAGATATTTTTATATAGGACTGTCTCTTAGAACCATATGTTTCACATACCCAAAAACATAAACACCTAAAACCAACTACGATAATATTTCAGTAACAACCAGCTGATTGGAGCATAAATCAAAAGGAAAAGAATAAAGGGGGAAAAGTCAGTGAGCTGCGGAGGGACCAAGTTGTATGGTCCTTTAAAGTTCATACGTACAGGTTGTCTGTTGTATTTGTTTTCTGTTGTGCTAACAAATTACCACAAATATAGTGGCTTAACACAGACTTACTATCTTATAATTCTGTAAGTCAGAAGTCTGACTCGGGTCTCAAACTTGGCTAAAATCAAGGTGTTGGCAGGGCTGCCTTACTTTCTGGGGGCTCAAGGGAAGAATTTGTTTCCTTTTCCAGCTTCCAGAGGCTCCTTGCATTCCTCGGCTCCTGGCTCCCTTCTTCCATCTCAAAGCCAGCAATGGTAGGTTGGGTCCTTCTCATGTCATATCTGACCAACTCTTACCCTTTTAAGGATCCTTGTGACTACAACAGGCCCACCCAGATAATCTAGGATAAGCTCCCTATTTTAAAATCAACTGATTAGGAACTTTAGCTCACCTGCAACCTTAATCCCCCTTTGTCTGTAACCTAATATATTCACAGGTTTTGTGGACATCCTTGGGGTAAGGCTGTTATTCTGCCTGCCCCCCCCAGTTCCGTTCTAGAACTTTTGATGTACAACTCTCATCTTTCATCTATGACTTTCACATTAAAGTCCAGTTTTTTCTAATCTCTAATACAGTCTTGCATTCTTTTTTTATTTTTATTTTTTTTGGCCTTGCTGCGTGGCTTGTGGGATCCTAATTCCCCGACCAGGGATCAAACCCGGGCCTTCTGCAATGGAAGCTCGGAGTCCTAACCACTGGAGTGCCAGGGAATTCCCTGATCTTGCATTATTGATTGAAGGTGTTTGTACATTCTTTGCCTCAGAGATTTAGTACCTCACATAAAGTTTAATCCACAATTTCTTTGTAATTTGGATTTAAATTGAGATTTAATGTTTTCTAGAAATATCTTGATTTTATTTTACAGTTCATTGTAACATTTTCTGTTTTCTATCCAAATAAAGGAATCTCTTTGGCTTTCTTTAAAAACTGTTCATAATATTAAGAAAAATCATTCAATATGCAATATTTAATTTTATTAGGGTAATGTTTAAAATACATTAGAAAATAAAGAAAACAGATCATTTAATGATAATTTTGAGGGAACTCTGCATTTTGGATATGTATTTTATTTCCAATAATAAAGCAATAAACAAAAAGAAAACCCACTATGTGTCAGGGTAGAGGAAAGACCCCAAACTGAATATAAACACTAAGGAATGAACTTGACTGTTTTACAGATGAGTAACACAGCGACTCTACAAGGGGTGGGGAGGAAAAGAACTCACCTAAGTACTGAGGGAAACAGTATCTTGACTGGATACCTAAGAGTAAACCAACTGAACTGTACATAAATTCTGTGATCCACATCGTAAGTATTTCTCTCCAGTATGCATGTTAGAATTAAGCAAATATATTGTAGATCATGAGCTGTGTTTCTCACTGTTGGAGAAAAAAGTTATTAAGTAAGGAAGAGGGGAGAGCTAAAATGAAGCCTGTGGTGTTGGATTGGATTCTGAGGTATCTGTATAAACTCATGGTTTTTAATATATGTAAAATAGGTACAGAAATATAGATTGGTGTGTATGTGTGAATTGATAAACATATTTCCTAGTTCTGTCTGCTGAGAGTATTTAAAAGCAATGAGGATACCTAGCATCCAGATCTTGATTTCTAAACACCATTTTCCAATAAAAAGAACAATGAGAACCTTGGAGAAATAACTGATTCCTAGGCTGAGGCAGGGAAACTACCAGATGAGCCTGGAATATATTGTGGTGCCAGGAAATAATGCTTAAAAAAGGATGTCACAAGAACACAGCAGCCAATCTGAAAGAGCTCCTAATGGCCAAAGCAGCAAAATAAAAATGACAATATTGCATTATGACCCATGGACCCATGGTATTTATTTTTAATATTCATGCATCCATACTGATACAAACAAATAATTGGTTATTTAAATGGATGGGAGAGAAGGGACAACTCTTTCTTAGAGTAGAATTCCAATTAATAAATGGAGAAGGAAAGAGGGATGACAAAAATCACCACTAGGCAAACATTGCAGTAATAACTTGCAGACACGATCCACAGATGGATGCTAAATTAGTAGGTGAAAATTTGAGGAGAAACAGGATTTACATAGATTCAAAGTGTTTCACCCAAGATACATTTTAGCACAAAGGGAAAGATAGTAACTTAATAATGGTGAGGGACTTCCCTGGTGGCACAGTGGTTAAGAATCTGCCTGCCAACAAAGGGGAAATGCGTTTGATCCCTGGTCTGGGAAGATCCCACATGCCACGGAGCAGTTAAGCCCATGTGCCACAACTACCGAGCCTGCACTCTAGAGCCCATGAGCCCCAACTACTGAGGCTGCGTGCCCCAACTACTGAAGCCCACGCACCTAGAGCCTGTGCTTCTCAACAAGAGAAGCCACCATTGGGCTTCCCTGGTGGCGCAGTGGTTGAGAGTCCGCCTGCCGATGCAGGGGACGCAGGTTTGTGCCCCGGTCTGGGAAGATCCCACATGCCGCGGAGCGGCTGGGCCCGTGAGCCATGGCCGCTGAGCCTGCGCGTCTGGAGCCTGTGATCCGCAACGGGAAAGACCACAGCAGTGAGAGGCCCGCGGACTGAAAAAAAAAAAAAAAAAAAAGAGAAGCCACCACAATGAGAAGCCCGCACACCGCAACAAAGAGTAGACCCCACTCACCGCAACTAGAGAAAGCCCACGCACACCAACGAAGACCCAGAGCAGCAAAAAAAAAAATAATTAATTAAAAAAAATAATGATGGAACTCAGCAAACCACCTTAACCAAGTGATCAAGATAAACATCATCAGTAACAAGACATATTTACATCATGAACCCCTTGATATTTCGCATTGAGAAGGACAGTATCATTTCTGTGGTATTCTTGCTGAAAATGTATAATCTCATTCCAATCATGAAAAAAGCATTAGACAATCTGAAATTGGGGGACTTTCCAAAAGAGAATTGATCAATACTCTTCCAAACTGTCAAGATAATGAAAGACAAGGAAAGACCTGAAGACAACTGCAGACTGCTAGAGACTGGGAAGAAATAACAAGTAAATCTAATGTAGAGTTCCTGGAAAGGATCCTGTAAAGGAAAAGGGACATTGGTGGGAAAACTGGTGACATTTGTATAAGGTCTCTAATTTAGTTTGTAATATTGTACTAATGTTAATTCCCTTGTTTCCATAACTATACTAAGGTTATGTAAGATGTTAACGCTGGGGAAGCTGGGTGAAAAATAATACAGGAAATCTTTTTTGCACCTTCTCTGTAAGCCTAACATTAGTTCAAAATAAAAAGTTAAATTTTTTTTTAATTCCACTTAACTTTTCAACTGTATTCATCTCCATTCTTGAAATACCGTCTTCCCTTAACTTTGGAATCACAATGTTCTCCTGGTTTTCTTCACTTTGGACAGTTTTTTATAACCACAGTAACTAGTCCACTGGTTCATGGATTCTGGTCTTGACAAAATTAGGGATATGCAGGAACTTACATGAGAGTACAAAACTATTTTAAGACACACTCTTCTCAAATTCCTTAGCTAACTTGAAATCACAGGAGACATAGGGGGACTTCACTTGAGAGGAGCCAGTACTATCAACATAACCTTTTCTCAGATGTAGCGGACATGGCCACTATATGAGCAGTAATAACCGTGAAACTGCCCCCACCAACCATCAGCTCCATCCGGAAAAGGAAGAGTTCCCACCGTCCTAACTGCTCTCTGGAATTCCAGGGAAAACAGGGAGGTGAAGAGCAAGTGCATTCTGCCTGGTATCTGCAGCATACACACTTTAAACATTAAAGCAAGGGCCAGAAACTGGTGGTCTTTGGCCATAACCAGCCTCTAGGTGTGTGTTTTGTTTTGTCTGAGGTTTTTTTTTTTTTGAAAACTAAGAGTAACAACACTGGTCCAATAGCTGAATGGAAGTGAACTGTAGCTTCCCCCTTTAAGCATGGTATATGCTTTCCTGTTCACCAGAGTCCCTATTACTACTGGTGACACTACTTAAACCCAATCCACTGACACTGTTTCCACAACTGCCCAACTTCTGCAGATATTTGAGCTTGCAGTTCCTACAATAAAAGATTTTTATTTGAATTTGTCACTCTTGCTGAGATGGTTTTTGTTCTAATTAGCATGGGTGAGTAAATGCTGTTTTGAAAGCACAAAAACATAATAATAGCTAACATTTTGTCAGCACCTATAGGCAGTGCTCTAGGAGCAATACACATTTAGCCTTCATGAAAGCCCTTCATTTCCATTTTGTGAAAAGGGAACTGAGGCTTAACTTGATTAGGTAATAAGTAACTTGTTCATGCTCACACAGATAGTAAGTGATAAAGCAGGGACTCAAACCCAGGTCTTCAGAGGCCAAGTTCTGTATTCTTACACTATACCAAATGTCTGCTCTTATCAATTTAATTTGCTTTACTGACTTGGTTGTCTATCTGTAATCTTTGATGCTATCACTCGTTTATTTTAAAATTATGAAATATATACCAGCACAAAGAAAAATATAGGGAAAAATATAACAAACATTTGTGTACCCACCACCAGATTTGTCAAATCTTAATATTTTGTCATATTTGTTTTTATTAATAAAACATTACAAATATAGCTGATGCCATATGTAGCCCTTTTTATTCCCTTTCTCCTCTCTCACCACTCCCAGAGATAACCACTATCCTGAATTTGTTATTAACAATACCCATCCATGTTGTGTATATATATATATATATATATATATATATCTTCATAAAAATTATATATATCTTCACTTGCTCTTTTCAGTCAACATTATGTTTTTGAGGTTTATCCATGTTAATATGTGTAGCTTTAATTTATTTTATATTTTTATTTTTTTTAATTTGGGGGGACTTCAGATTCACAAAAACAGATTGATCATAATCTTTGGTTCATGACACATCAGAAGTCTGTCACTGGCTTCTTTCTATTTAGTTTACTTTTTTTTTAATTAAAAAATTTTTTTTATTATTTTGGCTGCATTAGGTCTTCGTTGCTGTGCACGGGCTTTCACTAGTTGCCGTGAGCGGGGGCTACTCTTCGTTGCAGTGCATGGGCTTCTCACTGCGGTGGTTTCTCTTGTTGCAAAGCACAGGCTCTAGGCACACGGGCTCAGTAGTTGTGGCGCACGGGCTTAATTGGTCCGCGGCATGTGGGATCTTCCCGGACCAGGGCTCGAACGTGTGTCCCCTGCATTGGCAGGCGGATTCGTAACCACTGCGCCACCAGGGAAGTCTGGGTATCCTGTTATATGTAGTCTTTTGGAACTTACCTTTTCCACTTAATGTTGATAAAACTGTTAGGTGTCACTGGAGCTGGTAGTTTTTAAAACAGCTTTATTGGGATTTCATTCACATACCCAAAACTGTATCCACTGAAATGTGTGTAATTCAATGTTTTTTAGTATTTTCACAGAGTTGTGCAACCATCATCATAATCTAATTTTAGAACATTTTCCTTTCCCGGAGAAGAAATGCCCATCCCCATGAGCTATGAGCTTCACTCCCCATCCCCAAGCCCCACCTCCACCCATGTAACCACTTAACCTTTCTGTCTCTATAGATTATTTAATTTTTTTTTTTTTTTTTTTTTGCGGTACGCGGGCCTCTCTCTGTTGTGGCCTCTCCCGTTGCGGAGCACAGGCTCCAGACGCGCAGGCTCAGTGGCCATGGCTCACGCGCCCAGCTGCTGGCATGTGGGATCTTCCCGGACCGGGGCACAAACCCGCGTCCCCTGCATCGGCAGGCGGACTCTCAACCACTGCGCCACCAGGGAAGCCCTATTTAATTAAGTTTTACTGTTGTATAATATTACCTTGTTTATACCATAGTTTATTTACCCACTCTCCCACTGATGGGCATTTGGGTTGTTTTCCAAGTTTTCACGGTTATGAATAGTGTTGGTCTGAACAGTCTTGTATCTGTCCTGTCTTGCGCATGCATGTCCAAGACGTTTTCTTTGGCATATACATAATAATAGACTTACAGGATCATAAATATGCAAGTGCTCAAGTAAAGAAGATAATTAAAACTATTTGGAAACTATATTCCCAGGTAGTTGTGCAATTATACACTCTCACCAGCAATAAAGAAGAGAGATTGTGGATTACTATCTCTCCAAAATTTTATAAGGTTGAACAGCTCCTCAAACGTTTATCGGCCATTTGTGTTGCTCTTCTGTGAAATCCCTGTTCATGTCTTTTGCCTCTGTTTCTATTGGGTGTGTGTGTGCGCACGCTTTTCTTATTGATTTGAAAGAGTTCTTAATTTATTCTTGATACAAATCCTTTGCTATTTCTGCCTATTGTGAATATCTTTCTCCAGTTTGCTACTTATCTTTTGGCTTTCTTCAATGTCCCTTAAAGAAAAGTTCTCAATTCTAATAGCCAAATTTATCAATATTCTCTTCTAAATCAAATGCTTTTAATGTTTTGCTTAAGATATCTTTCCCTATTCCACAATCAAAAAAATATCCACCAGTATATTCTACTGAGGTGTTTTTTTTTAACACTTAGATCTTTAATCCTGCAATTTTTTAATATGTTGAAAAGTAAATATCCAATTCATCTTTTTCCATAGAGAGATCCATTTTTTCCAAATCCATTTATTGAAATGTTGGTCCTTCCTTTCTCACTGCTTTGACATGCTGTCTCTGTTTTTTACTAAAGTTCTACATTATGATGGTCTGTTTCTGGACTTATTCTATTCCATTGGTCAACTTGTCTGTCCCTGTGCCAATGTCACATTGTCTTAATTAGTACAATTTCAAAATAAGTTCTGATACTTGGTAGGCAAGTCACTCTCCCTTCATCTTCAGAAATGTTCAGCTATTTTTTGGTCCTTTATTCTTCCATTTAAATTTAATATCATTTTATCAATTTTAATGAAAAATGTGGTTGGCAGTTTTATTGTATCTCATTGAATCCATAGATCAATTCAGAGAGCTTTGACATTTCATGATATTAAATCTTCATATCTGTGAACATAGTAGCTCTACATTTATTAGTTTTGTTTAGACCCTCTTTACTATACCTCTTTTTTTTTTTTTTTTTGCGGTACGCGGGCCTCTCACTGTTGTGGCCTCTCCCGTTGTGGAGCACAGGCTCCGGACGCGCAGGTTCAGCGGCCATGGCTCACGGGCCCAGCCGCTCTGCGGCATGTGGGATCTTCCTGAACTGGGGCACGAACCCGTGTCACCTGCATCGGCAGGCGGACTCTCAACCACTGCGCCACCAGGGAAGCCCTTTACTATACCTCTTAATAACATTTTATAGTTTTTCCTGTAGGAGTCTCAGACCACTTTCGTTAGATTTATTCTTAATTACTTGACATTCTCAAATATTGTTTAACCTTACATAGTAATAAACAAACTATAAGAGTTGTCTTCTCTTTTATATTGCATATCTTTCTTGTGCACCTACGGGAGTCTTTCTAGGGTATACACTTACTACTGAAATTGTTGAGTCATAGGGTATATGCATCTTCAACTAAAAGTGCTCTGTGAATAATAACAGCCAAAAAAACTCCACACAAATGTAAGTTGGTAGTGAACACTTAAGAAATATTTGATGAAGGAACTATCCCGATTGAAATAGTGAAATGAATTTTACCGCATGGTAATCATGGTACAGCCAAAGTTATACTGGAAGAGAGGCATATTCAGAGTGGAGGATGGAATGTCCTGACAGTTTTAGAATGAGTGTCATCAGGAAAGTCCTTCCTCTGAAAAGGAAAACAAAGCAGCTGTGGGAGAATCTTTGAGAAATATAAAGAATTAATTAGAGAAGCTCATTACTAAAAATATTTGTTTTCTTTCTAGAAAAGCAATCTGGCCAAGTTGAGGGAAATAGCAAACAACTACTAACCCTAAATAGGATCTTCCACATTAAGTTTCTCAGCATTTAACATCTACAGATAAGACAGGCAGAGCTAAACTGATTGCAAGGAGAGATTTAAAAAAAACTTCACATATATCTGGTATTAATGTTATATATTTGCGTTTATATTCATCATCTCATATGATATTATAAAGGTGATAGTATGAACATCTCTGCTTTATAGATGACAAAAAAGAACCTCAAGGAGATTAAGTCTAAAATCACAAAACCAGTCCGTTAGTAAATCCAGGACTTGACTCAAGATATGTGAAAGAAATTCAGAGCATTCTGGTGAAAAGCTCTGAGGCATAATGCAAAGATTTTTAACTCCTTAGGGCATGCCAGAATTTTAAGACAGTAGGTAAAACAAAGTACCAAAAAAATTCAATATATTTAGTGGTAATGACAACAGACCCCTTTTAAGTTGGTGCTAGAGTCAGAAGCCTGGCAAGACGGATGATGTAAAAAGGATAAATAAATTTAGCCATGAGTGTATAAAACATGACTGACAGAAAGTTTTACAAATAGTTTTACATATTTAGCTTCTTTTCTCCTTTGTGGTTATTTTGTAATAGGAAAGATATAACAGGGAGTGTTAGATTGTTATGAGGATGTGTTCAAATATCTATAGAAGGATAATTTTTAATATTGCCTTAGAGGTAGGTGCAGCGGATAGTTCTGATGCCGATAATATCTTCCATGTAGTTTGAGCTTTCATATATCTTATCTGAAGTGGCAGCCTCAGTTTCTACCTTGAAGTCGGAAGAATATGAAAACTTACCATGAGGGTAAGTGGGACACAAAAAATAAAGGACAATAACAGTGTGAAATGGTGGGGCCACTCTGGAAACATTCTGGCAGTTCTTCAAAATGTTAAGTACATTGCTACCATTTGATCCAGCACTCCACTCCTAGGTATAGACACAAGAGAAATGAAAACATATGTCCACACAAAAACTTGTACCCAAATTTTCATAGCAACATTATTCATAATAGCCAAAGGTATACCTAAATGTCCATCAACCAATGAATGGGTAAACAAATGTGGGGTATCCATACAATGGAATATTACTCATTAATAAAAAGGAATGAAGTACTGGCACATGCTGCAACATGAATGAACCTTGAAAGCATTACACTGACTGAAAGAAATCAGTCACAAAAGACCACATATTACATGATTCTATGCGTGTGAAATGTCCAGAATAGGAAAAGCTATAGAGATAGAAAGTAGATCAGTGATAGCTTAGGGCAAGGAAGGGTGTGGGAAGAGTCGGTAATGGCTAAAGGGTACGGAGTTTCTTTCTTTTTTTTTTTTTTTTTAAATCCCTCCATCCAGATACCCTATGTCATGTTTTGTTTTTTTTTTTTTGGTTTGTTTGTTTTTGCGGTACGCGGGCCTCTCACTGTTATGGCCTCTCCCATTGCGGAGCACAGGCTCCGGACGCGCAGGCTCAGCAGCCATGGCTCACGGGCCCAGACGCTTTGCGGCATGTGGGATCTTCCCAGACCGGGGCACGAACCCGTGTCCCCTGCATCGGCAGGCGGACTCGCAACCACTGCGCCACCAGGGAAGCCCCGGAGTTTCTTTTTTGAGGTGGTGAAAATATTCTAAAATTGATTGTGGGGATTTCCCTGGCGGTCCAGTGGTTGAGACTACGTGCTTCCACTGCAAGGGGCACAGGTTCGATCCTTAGTTGGGGAACTAAGTTCTTGCATGCAGCGCTGAGCGGCAATAAATAAATAAATAAATAAATAAATAAAATTGATCGTGGTGATAGTTGCATGTAACTGTGACTATACTAAAACTGCTGAATTGTACACTTTAAATTGATGTATTGTGTGGTATGTGAATGTATCTCAATAAAGCTGTAAAATGGAAAAGGAACAGCATGAAGAACTTAGAGACCAGGTCTCCCCAGCAGCATCCTCCAGGGCCCCCTTCTTTTTCCTAGACAATGCTAAAAACAAAACAAAATGAAAAAAAAAAAACAAAAACAAAAACTAGAGGTGTTCTTAAATTTATCTGTTAGTGGATGTGTCCACATTTTAGCTGTTCAGAATAATCCCAGCAAGGTTATCACTGAACTCAAATAGAAAGTGATAATAGGGCAGCCCAGAGACCAGTCTGGTTCTAGCCCAAATCTAAAGGTCCTGTGAGGTTGAGAGAGTATTCCTCAGTTGGTCCCTAGCAACCTTGAGTACCTGTACATGTCCCAGGCCTATCCTTATCTGAATTCATACCCCATAAATCTGGACCATATCTGGACAGATGTCAGGGACAGGATGAATAACTACTCATCATCTCTTCTCTTTGCCAGTGCAGGCAATGTATGCCTGGGGAATGTTGTGTGTCAGATCTAACAAAGGGGAGAAACCAGTTTGACTTCATGCCAGTGCTAGAAGTGACATGACAAAGAAGGCTGGAACTGAACCATGCATGGCACAATGGACTCTGAAGGAGAAGACCGGTTCCCCTCAAGTTTTAAAGCAAGAGACAAACTCAATCAAGGGTTCTAGGTTATTTCTACCACCAGACTGTTTTCTTTCCCCATGTCGGGAGCATACTGGGCAGGGTCTAGAAGAGCTTCTATGTGCTTGTCTCCCATTGATATGTGCTCAAGCCAAGTCCCAGGGAGAGCAAACCCCTTGCTCCAAGAGGACCAAATCCAGCTAGCTCTTAACAGGTCCACTTATTCTATGAAAAGCATAATAAACAACAAGGTCCTACTGTATAGCACAGAGAACTGAATCACTTTGCTGTACAGCAGTAATTAACTATACTTCAATGCTGTACAGCATTGTAAATCAAGTATACTTCAATTTAAAAAAAAAAGTGAAAAGCATGAAACATTCAGGCAGTTTTCCAGCATCCTCTCCACCACAGTCAACTCTTAGAAGTCCTCTCTGTTTTTCAGGCCCTTCCTTCACCAGAGAGATGGCAGTGCTAGGCCTCGCCACTCAAGGAGACACTTCGTTCCATTTCAGTCAACAACACACTTTCCACAGTACCCTTTGCCCTACCAAACTCCATTTTTGGGATTGTAAAAACATATTGGAGCAGAGTTCCCAGAGGATGGGGACATTAACCAGAAGGAAGCATCTGTGTGTTCCATCTTTTTCCTTAGGAACTGTGGTTCTGTGGTTCTCTGTTTTCTTTCCTTTGCACTCAACTTGTAAATTTGAGGGAAAGTTAGTGAAAAGGAGTCAGTCAATGAGAACCAGGTCTGGAGTGAGAGGCACAGGGAGACACTGAATTCATGCTGGTAATGGGCTATCCAGCAGACTGAAAGGTCAGTGCAGCCTTGGTTTAGACCTTTACTCCCATTTTTCAAGACTTCTGACACAGGCAGAACAAAGCTATACCATTAAAAAATAGTTAAAGTATACATTAATGCATTCAGGGAGAAACCCAGAAGCTGACTGGAAACTACTGGGTATCTATAGTTATGCTGGGGTACTTTTCCTATATATGTACAGGATCTTCTGGTCCCCAGCTGGCTGAACTGGAACAATGGACTCTTTTTTTTTTTAATATTTATTTATTTAGGCTGCACTGGGTATTAGTTGCTGCATGCGGGATCTTTTAGTTGCGGCCTTCGAACTCTTAGTTGCAGCATGCATGTGGGATCTATTTCCCTGACCAGGGATCAAACCTGGACCCCCTGCATTGGGAGTACAGAGTCTTAGCCACTGGACCACCAGGGAAGTCACTGGAACAATGGATTCCGATAGACATCCACTACCAGCACATGGGCTTGTAGAGGGGGAAGGAGATTTTCAAAAAGATGGGGTGTTCCTCTGGGTAGCCAAAGCAACAAAACTGTGTCAAATGAAAAAATAAAATCATAAAGGTACTAGGAGAAACATAGATTATTTTTTAACCTTGGAGTGAAAGATCCCTTTTGAGCCTGCCATAGAATCCAGAAGTCATAAAGGAAAAGACTAATTGTAAATCAACTATACTTCAACTTAAAAAATAAATAATAATAATATAAAATAAAATTATTCCAGAATTTAAAATTCACTAAAAATAAACAGATAAGTATGAATTTTTTAAAAAATAAAGGAAAAGGCTGATAAATATAACAGAAACAGTTAATGTAACAACCTAAAAATCACAAGTCACATAAAAAAGCCAATTTCTTTAATATACAGAGAGCACTTATACACCAAAATTTAACAGCCCAGTAGGAAAAGAGGCAAAAAAGAAAATCAATTCGGTTGTTTAATAGGTATTTACTAAAAAAAAAAATAAAATAAACAAATAAATAAATAAATAGGTATTTACTGAATGCTTAGTGTATTCAAGGCATGGTTCTAGGCACTGGAGATGTGGCTTTGAGAAAAACAACATAGAAAAACAAATATCAAAGGTTATTAAACATATTAAAAGATTCTCAACTTCACTTAGAATAAATACAATTTTTTAAAAAATTGAAATAGTGTTTTTCACTTACCAAATTGGCAAAGATTAAGCTTAGTACAGGCAGTGTCCAAGGGACATACACACCACTATACACTAATGAAGAAGTCTAAACTGGCAGCATCCTTTTAGAGAACTCTTACCTCTCACTTTAACACGTCTGATTTGTTTGAGTTTTTTTTAACAAGGATCTACTTAACCTTTATAATTTAAAAGGATTATATTAAAAATGAAATCATAAAATATACCTATCCTTTTGTAAGGGCCTTTGAAGCTTTCTGATTTCTATGTGTGTTGAAGTTAGAAGACAGTTTATTTATAGAGGCACACTCTTCTGGGCTTAAGTAATCTACACTAACTCTAGCTCTGTATTTTTATTATTCACTTTTTCATTCAGCAGACATCTACTAATAACTGCTTTATGCCAAGCAATGTGTTAATCACTGGCTATTTAGTCTGATGAGGGAGACATCAGATTAATCACAGCATAACAAGTGCAACAAAAGAAGTATGTACAAAGTACTTAGGAAGCAGACAGGAGGCATCAATAACTGTCAACAGACTTTAGAGAAAACTTTCCAGAGGAGAGATATTTAAGCCAGTTCATGAGAGGGGTCTTTCTTCTCATGGGTTTGCCACCCAATAAACAAATGGGAAATGAAAAGAATACATTAACATCAAAGTCAGAAGAAAGGTAGATTCAGATAGGGCCACCATACTTGAATTACAATGTGGTGAAATCAAGAAGGGAACCACTGAGCGTTGGAGGAGGCTGCTGAGATGGAAGACACCTGAGTCCTGAAACTGAAGGCTGAACGTAAACATGATATCATCATAAATATCTCCCTTATGAAATTTGAGGGATCACAGGCTCCTCACAGAAAACATGATTACAGGAACATTTCGGGTGGACACTGTTGTTCTGATTATTGCTGTTGATAATGGTGAATACTAAATATTTCAAGGAATGGGCAAACTGGTGAGCTTGGAATATTGGTCTGTATTTTTCTTTTCTTGAAACGTCCTTTTCAGATTTTTATATGAGGGTAATGTTGCCCTCACAAAATGATTTAGAAGTGTCTTCTTTGTCCTATGAAAGAGTCTGTGTGATTATTTTCTTAAGGCCTTATTTGTTAGAGATATACACTGAAATATTTACAGGGAAATTATATGATGTCTAGAATTTGTTTTAAAATACTTCAGAAAAAAAAAGAATAGTTGAAACAAGAATGATAGAATGTTGATGTAATGTCTGGGGGTTTATTATACTATTTTCTGCACTTTTAAGTATGTTAGAAATTTTCTGTAAGAAAAGGTTTTTTAATTTTTTTAACTTTTAATTTTATATTGGAGTATAGCCGATTAACAACGTTATGATAATTTCAGGTACACAGCAAAGGGACTCAGCCATACATTATATGTATCCATTCTCCCCCAGACTCCCCTCCCATCCAGGCTGCCATGTAACATTGAACAGAGTTTCCTGTGCTATATGGTAGGTCCTTGTTGGTTATGCATTTTATTTATTTATTTATTTATATTATTTTTTAATTTCAAACATATAATTTATTGTGTTTTTATTTTTTCAACATCTTTATTGGAGTATAATTGCTTTACAATGGTGTGTTAGTTTCTGCTTTATAACAAAGTGAATCAGTTATACATATACATATGTCCCCATATCTCTTCCCTCTTGCATCTCCCTCCCTTCCACCCTCCCTATCCCACCCCTCTAGGTGGTCACAAAGCACTGAGCTGATCCCCCTGTGCTATGCGGCTACTTCCCACTATCTATGTTTAGTAGTGTATATATGTCCATGCCACTCTCTCACTTCGTCCCAGCTTACCCTTCCCCCTCCCCGTATCCTCAAGTCCATTCTCTAGTAGGTCTGCATCTTTATTCCCGTCTTGCCCCTAGGTTCTTCATGACCTTTTCTTTTTTTTTTAAATTCCATATATATGTGTTAGCATACGGTATTTTGTTTTTCTCTTTCTGACTTACTTCACTCTGTATGACAGTCTCTAGGTCCATCCACCTCACTACAAATAACCCAGTTTCGTTCCTTTTTATGGCTGTGTAATATTCCATTGTATATGTGTGCCACATCTTCTTTATCCATTCATCTGTTGATGGACACCTAGGTTGCTTCCATGTTCTGGCTATTGTAAATAGAGCTGCAATGAACATTTTGGTACATGACTCCTTTTAAATTATGGTTTTCTCAGGGTATATACCCAGTAGTGGGATTGCTGGGTCATATAGTAGTTCTATTTTTAATTTTTTAAGGAACCTCCATACTGTTCTCCATAGTGGCTCTATCAATTTACATTCCCACCAACAGTGCAAGAGGGTTCCCTTTTCTCTACACCCTCTCCAGCATTTGTTGTTTGTAGATATTTTGATCATGGCCATTCTGACCAGTGTGAGATGATATCTCATTGTAGTTTTGATTTGCATTTCTCTAATGATTGATGATGTTGAGCATTCTTTCATGTGTTTGTTGGCAATCTGTATATCTTCTTTGGAGAAATGTCTACTTAGGTCTTCTGCCCATTTTTGGATTGGGTTGTTTGTTTTTTGATATTGAGCTGCATGAGCTGCTTGTAACTTTTGGAGATTAATCCTCTGTCAGTTGCTTCATTTGCAAATATTTTCTCCCATTCTGAGGGTTGTCTTTTCATCTTGTTTATGGTTTCCTTCGCTCTGAAAAAGCTTTTAAGTTTCATTAGGTCCCATTTGTTTATTTTTGTAGAAAAGGTTTTTTTAAAATGGAAAAAAATACTGTCTAGTATGTTTCAGCACACTCTACTTGTGTGTGACTGCTCTTGGAAACTCAGTCTTCACTCAACGTACAGTGATGCGACCAATCCACCCTTCCCCTGGAGGATAAGACATAGGGATTGTCAACGTGACTAGTCGGCTGTAGAGGCAACGCAAGGCTTCAAACAGTGTTGTTTCAGTGGAGAGCCCTTATGGGTGACTTTCTATGCCTTGATCCAGGGCGTGTTAGAGTTTGACTAGGGCAACTTGTCCCCACTTCAACCAGGAATGCTACTGGATCTGGGTTTTAGCCAATTTTCTTATTATGCATAGGTACTGGCTTCAACAATTTCCTATTTTATCTTCTGGCTGTGGGGTGGCTCAGTGGGATCAATTTTGTTAATACCATCAGTCAGTTGTTTCATACCTGGTATTATTACCGATGCTTTCAAGTCGGGCCCCAAAAAGTGTCCTCCTGCCCGGTGTCATTTGGGACAGTTGAAAAAGACAGAGTTTGGTTCATAAGCAAAAGAAAGCTTTATTCTTTGATCAGAGAATGGAGAGGTGCAAGCTTCTGCTCTAGAGCACAGGCTCTCCCCGCAGGCCATGGGCGGGGCTGCTTTATAGGGTTCTGGCCAGCAGGGAAGCTGCAAGCTCTCTCCTGTTGGTCGCAGCTGTGCCTCCAGACTTGTAAGGTGCAGCGTCTCTGCACACAGCACGCTGCCGCTGCCACCATCTTGAATTGCCGTGTCATGCAGGCAAGGGCTTCTGCTCACAGCCCGCCCATCGAAGCCATCTGGCACCAGGAACTCTGGTCTGAAATGCCAGGTGCAATGCCTCTGCATGCGGCAGCCTGTGAACAAGTGAAACTAGAGTAATGACAAATGGGAAAAAAAGGTTAGATTTTATTTTATTACCCAGACTCTATTTTTATTTCCTGAGCACTGTTAATGGTCTTTGCCAGTGACAAATCCCTCCTCTGATTTTTGTCTTGCTCCTCATTCTTGAGGGGTGCTAAGGGGAGAAGGTCCGACTTCTGTAGCTTCTTTCGGCTGATCAGGGGAGTCGTCATAACCCTGGGTAGAGGAGCAGAACTTCTCCCCAGCTACCTTTACATATGTTTGTCACCAAGCCTTTGCCCTGACTGTGCATATCCCTGAGTGACCACCATTTGTCTAACCTTGGGTTTGCTTGTTTTGTTTTGGCCGTGCCACGCGGCTTTCGGGATCTTAGTTCTCCGACCAGGGATTGAACCTGGGCCCCAGGAGTGAAAACACTGAGTCCTAACCACTGGACTGCCAGGGAATTCCCTGTCTAACCTTTTGGAGACAAGGGACACCAGACAATTTAAGGTACATGGCCCAATTAAAATACATAAATAAATAAATTAAAAAATTAAAGATACATGGCTCAAGTATTAGCAAGAGCAAATTTTTCCTAAAAATGCAGGTATCTAGGTCTTTTGACTGTAGGCAAGTGTGCCCTGATGTTGAGGCACACTACTATGGCCTGCATATCCCTGGTAACACTTCTGTTGTTTTTCAGGAGAGAAGCTTCAGGTCAGAGAGAAGTTCACAGGAGTAGCCAAAGGGGTCCGTTGCCCCAGGTTGTCTCTCCAGAGTTTGGGGCTCGGGGTCCTCTTTACTTGAGGGTCATGTAACCACAGTGTGATAACCTGCAACTTCAGGAAAGAATGGGTGGTTAGCATTGTTGCAGGAGAGGAAAATGTCATGTCCTGGGACCCACAAGAGTCCTTAAGACAGACCACCAAGTGAGGGTCGTTGGCATCACACAGGAAAGAATTCAAGAGTGAGCCAAAGAAAAGTGAAAGCAAGTTTACTTAGATACACACTCCACAGGCTGAATGCAGTCTGTCTCAGAAAGTAAGAGTGGCCCAGGGCATGTGGTTGTTGGTTTTTATGGGCTGAGTAATTTCATATGCTAATGAGTGGGAGGAATATTCTTGCTATTTCAGGGAAGGGTAGGGATTTCCCAGAAATTGGGCCACTGCCCACTTTTTGGCCTTTTATAGTCTGCCTTGGACTGTCAAGGCATAAAAGGGGGTATGATTTTTTAGTATTACAATGAAGATATAATGAGCTAAAAGTCAATGACCGGACTATTCTCGAAGTCACCTTGGTTCCAGCCAGTTTTTATTGCATCCTAATAGCTGCGCCCCTTCTTCATTTATCTAGCTGTCGTGTCCTGCCCCTTTCCCTCCTGTCTCAGAATCACCAAATGGGGTCCATTCCACTAAGGAGTGAGCTGATCTTGCAGGCTTCCAGTTTTCCAGGTTTTTAGATACACTTAGTCTCCTGGTGGGCAGGAACAGAACCTGGTTACCATGTTCCAAGAGAGCTTTCATGGTTTCTCCTACCTGGAGGGCATACTTGAGTTGTTCCATGGAGTTAAGGTGTCCTTTCAGGATTGGCAAAGGGGTCTACCACACATGAGTTCAAATGCACTTCCATATAGTGATTGGATTGTTTAGAGAAATGCAACCCTGAGTAAGAGGTCCCAGTTTTTGAGCTAATACCCCAAGGGCCATTCCCCTTTTCTCCTGAATGTAAGGGTCAAAGGGTTTAGTTAAATCTAGGAGGGCCAGGGCAGGGACTTGAAGTAACTGCTTTTTCAATTCCTGAAAGTCCCCTTTACATTCTGAATTCCATTCAAAAGGATCATCCTTTCCTTTCAACTCTTCATACAGAGGCCTCACTATTAGACCATATTTAGGGATCCAGATGCGGCAAAACCCAGCCATCCTCAGGAAACCCCTAAGCTGTCTTCCAGTTTTAGGATGGGTGAGGCTGCAAAGGGCTTCTTTTATTTTCTAGGGTAGGCTTCTCTGACTTGTGAGAATGAAGCCTAGGTAAGACACCCTAGTTTGTGATATTTGAGCTAAATCTGGGACTGCAGTGTATGTCCGGGTTTTAGATGGACTATCACGGGACTGGCTCCTACAGCTAGTCCCACCCGTCCCTGTGCCTAGACCTCAGGATTTACTCCAAGGAGGTCACTTGCTCTGTCTAGGGAGGTTTTTCCTCAGCCATTACCATTATCACCTTGTGCCCCTGTCTAGGGGAACACCCATCTCGTTTGTCTCCCATTAGGTGGATAGTTAGCCCCCAACATACGTAGGACATCTCTTCCTAGCAGGGGTATAGGGCATTCAGGGACATACAGGAAGGAATGAGTGAGAATGTGTTCATCCACTTTACATTCGAATGGTTCTATGAATGCTCATTCTTGGGCCTTCCCTGATACCCCCATGATTTTACAACTCTTGTGACTGAGTTTGCCTGATCTGGTGCTCAGAATCAAGTAAGTGGCACAGGTGTTGATGGGCTTTCTCCCTATGTCCAATGTCAGCATGGGTTCCTTAGGGGTCAGTTGGAGTGCCAGATTAGGAGTCCCCTGGCCCCATCATTCTTCACCTATTTGGATCATCTGCCTTCGAAGGTAATGGCTGGTACCTGGCATTACTGTCGCTTTTTGGGGTGGCGAGGGTATTCTCCCTTCCAGTGTCCCTCTTGTTTACATATGGCACACTGATTGGGTCTGCTTTCCTTGCCTTGCTATCCCTCCGTGTGGGCCAGCAGTCACTCACTGGAGTTGAGAGTTTCTGAGGGCAGTTAGTCCAGATCAGTTGACATTGGAGGGCAACAGCCAGCAAGTGGACTTGCCTCCAGACCTTTTTATCCTCTGAATTTTCCTCCTCTGTATCTTGGTTATTAAACACCTGGTAGGCAACCCTGACCAGGCGAGAGGCAGGGCTATCCGGTTCTATTTCCAGTTTCTGAAGCTTACGCCTCATGTCCAGGTCACTTTGAGAAATTGAATAGAACCTCAGGATTGCATTCCCTTCCAGTGACTCAAGGTCAGTGGTGGTATAGATTTGGAGGCATTGCCTGAGGCACTCTAGGAATGCTGAAAGGTTTTCTGTTGGCTCCTGATGATTTCCTTTATCTTATTCCAATTGACAGGTTTTTTTCCTACTGCCTGGTGCTAGTTCCTCTGAAGTAGGCAGGGGAGCCCTGTGAGCCCTTTGTAAGACCAGGACCCCCAATATCTGGAAGACCTGTGAGCTGCTGGCCAGAACAAGAAACACCCACTGCCCCCCCGCACCGCAACTTGTGAGGTGAACCTTGGCTGATTATCGACCGAGGTTCCACGAGCTCTCCTCCTGGTATCAGCACAGAATACCAGCTGCCCCAGCGGTCTGGTGAGTACCCCATGGGAATCCCTCGTGCTTTTAGCTCTCACCTGGTAGGAAGTCTGAAACACCTTATTTTTGGCTGAAAGGAGGAAAGAGAAGACCCCTGACTCAGAGAGCTGTGCCACTCCCTAACAGACCAAGTTGGTTAGGAACTAACGTGCCTAAGCTGCTCTGGACCAGAGGCAGTCCAATCTTACCTCCTGTGGGATATTCTGACTGAGGAGGGACTGTTTTAAGCACAGGCTGTTACAAATTCAAGGCAGACCCCCAGCTATATCAGAGTCTGAACCATTTGGATGGCTCCTATTTTGGTCTTTTGAGCAATCCATTAACAGTTCGGGGCTGGTTCCAAATCTCCTGAACAGAAATCATATTTGGGTCGAATCTGGTGGTATTTGTGTGACTAAATTCCCAGCCAGGGTCCAACAACCTTCCAGGATTCCCTTTGAGGCAGGTCCCTGATGGAGAAGGAGGGCTCATCCAGGTATACGTCCCCTTTACGAAGGCCTCTGCACATGGCACACAATGAGCAAGTGAAACTAGACTAAGCACAAGGGAAAAAAAGTTAGTTTTATATTATTACCCAGATTCTATTTTTATTTCCTGGAAATTGTTAATGGGCTTTGCCGGTGACAGTATGTAAGCCAGAACACCAAGCTGTAACATTGGAGGTATACCTCAAAACACACACAGCCCTTTGGAAAGGTCTGGATTATAGGTTCAAGGCATTTAAAGTTTTCTCTGTCTACTCATAAGCTGACTACTAAGCTAACTAAGAGGAAATATCAAACGGACACTTAGGTTGTTTCCATATCTTGGCTATTATGAAAGTGCCACTGAACATGGGAATGCAGGTATTCCTTCAAGATCCCATTTTCATTTCCCTTGGGAATATACCCAGAAGTGGGATTACTGATAATATAGTTCTATTTTTAATTTTTTGAAGCCCCTCCATAGTGGCAGTACCAATTTCTGATCCCACCAGCAGTGCACAAATATTCCCTTTCCTCCACACCCTTACCAGCACTTGTTAGCTCTTGTCTTTTTTATAATAATCATTCTAACATGTAAGATGATATCTCACTGTGGTTTTTTTTAATTTTTAAATTTTATTATTTATTTTTATTTTTGGCTGCATTGGGTCTTCATTGCTGTGCATGGGCTTTCTCTGGTTTCAGTGAGCGGGGGCTACTCTTCGTTGCGGTGCGCGGGCTTCTCATTGCAGTGGCTTCTCTTGTTGCGGAGCACGGGCTCTAGGTGCGCAGGCTTCAGTAGTTGTGGCATGCGGGGTCAGCAGTTGTGGCACGTGAGCTCTAGAGCGCAGGCTCAGTAGTTGTGGCGCACAGGCTTAGTTGCTCTGCGGCATGTGGGATCTTCCCAGACCAGGGATTGAACCTGTGTCCCCTGTGTTGGCAAGTAGATTCTTAACTACTGCGCCACCAGGGAAGCCTCTCGCTGTGGTTTTGATTTGTATTTTCCTGCTAATTAGTGATGTTGAGCACCTTTTCATGAACCTATTGATAATCTGTATGTCTTCTTTGGAAAAATGTCTATTCAGCTCCCTGCCCATTCTTTTTTTTTTTTTTTTTTTTTTTTTTTTTTTTTTTTTTTTTTTATGCGTTACGCGGGCCTCTCACTGTTGTGGCCTCCCCCGTTGCGGAGGACAGGCTCCGGACGCGCAGGCTCAGCGGCCATGGCTCACGGGCCCAGCCGCTCCGCGGCATGTGGGATCCTCCCAGACCGGGGCACGAACCCGTGTCCCCTGCATCGGCAGGCGGACTCTCAACCACTGCGCCACCAGGGAAGCCCCCCTGCCCATTCTTAATATCTGTTTGTTTGTTTGTTTTGATCTGTTGCAAGGCAAGGGTCAAGGTTTATTTTTTAGCATATGGATTTCCAATTGTTTCCACAATATTCTGGATCCTTTGTATTTTCATATTAAATTTTAGAGTCAGCTTACCAATTTCTATCCCAAAAGGCTCCTGGGATTTTGATAGGGTTTATGTTGAATCCATAGATAAATTTGGGAAGAATTAACAGCTTAACAATATTGACTCTTCCAATACGTAAACAAAGTATGTCTCTCCATTTATTTAAGTCTTCTTTAATTTCTGTCATCAATGTAGTTTCAAAATACCAATCTTGTATATATTTTCTTAGTTTTATCCCTAAGTATTCTGTGATTTTTTGCTATGTAAATGGTATTTTTAACATTTTAATTTCCAGTTGCTTATTGCTATTATATAGAAATATGATTGATTTTTATATATAAATCTTGTGTCCTACAACACTGTAATATTCACTTATAGTTCTAGTAGCTTTTTGGTAGATTCTTTGGGATTTTCTACATAGACAATCATGTTGTCTTTGAATAAAGATACGTCGCAGAGAGACAGGAGGTAACTAAAGGGGGGATCCCACTGGTCAAATATGGGACAATTTGAGCATCAAAATAAATAATAATAGTGAGAGATTATTATTTACAATATAAGAATAAATAAGCTGATATAAATGGATATATAGATAAATGAGGGAATGAGTGAATGAATGGTGGAGAAGGGAAAGCTCTTCTTTAGTTAAATGTAAATTAATAAGTGAAGAAGGAATGATAGAATTGGAAAATCATCATTTGAAACCTATCATTTACACACTACTATATATAAAATAGATAACCAACAAGGACCTACTGTATAGCACAGGGAACTATACTCAATATCTATAATAACCTATAATGGAAGAGAATGTAAAAAAGAATATATATGTATGTTTATATTTATATATATGTATAACTGAATCACTTTACTGTATACCTGAAACTAACACATTTTAAATCACCTATTTTTCAATAAACATTTTTTAAAAATCCATCATAATAATTGATTCAGGCAAGTGTCATCAATGTATGTTTTTCAGACTGGCTGGTGAAAGTTTGAAGAGTAAGAAGATATTTACACAGTCTCAAAATATCTCCCTACAAAATACTTATTAACTATAAAAAGTAAAAAAGTAATGTCATAGTGGAGAAGCCTGGCAAACAACACCTTAACCAACCGATCAAAGCTAACAAAGTTAGTATCACTGGTAACAATGTTAATTGACAGCATGTGCCTTCTGCTGTGATGCACTTCTGTGGAACTGTGGCTAAATTAGTGTAACCCAAATGTAATCACGAGAGAATATCAGAGAAACTCAGATAGAGAAACATTAACTCACAAAATAACTGGATTCCCAGAAAGGTGGAATAGATAAATTTCCCTATTCCTTGTACTAATTACAACTAAAACCCCTAAACACTATATAGAAAACAAACATAAGATTCTAAAACATGGAGAGAACCTCAGGACCCAAGGAATGACATGTTGGCAAGTTCCCTGGATTTTCTTTTTGTCTCATGGATCAGACATGGATCTGAAGAAGCTGGCAACCATGAAACCAATGGGTGCAGATAAGAAAGACCCAACAAAAGCCTGCTTCGTAGCTAAAGGACCAGGAAAGGGGCCACCTAGCAAGACTGAAAATTTTTAAGCAGTAACCATTTAACTCCAGCCAAATACCACAGAAGAAAATTGTGGCCCGGCCTATATTCTTGCCAACAAAGCCTGCGGGGAGTCTAGACTTCCACCCTTGCAGCCTGTAACAAGGTGCCTCAACAACCCTGTAGGGTGACATCAGAGAAAGCCAAGTAGGGAGCCAGAACTTTCATCCCCATCTGGGAATAACAAGGATCACTACCCCGAGGCATCAGTGGAGACGGTGAGAAGATCTGGAACTCCAACCCCCCAATCAGCAGTAATGATGAGCCCCTTCATTTAATATCAATGGAAACCAAGTGAGGAACCTGGATTTCTACCTCCACCTGGAGGTAACAAGATGGCACCCCCTATGTTTTCTTCCTGGAGTGGTGTCAGAGAAGGCCAACTAAAATAGATTTAGGGCTTCCCTGGTGGCACAGTGGTTAAGAATCTGCCTGCCAGTGCAGGGAACATGGGTTCAAGCCCTGGTCCAGGAAGATCCCACATGCTGCAGAGCAACTAAGCCTGTGAGCCACAACTACTGAAGCCTGTGTGCCTAGAGCCTGTGTTCCACAACAAGAGAAGCCACCGTAATGAGAAGCCCGTGTACCACAACGAAGAGTCTGCTCGCCGCAGCCAGAGAAGAGCCTGAGCGCAGCAACGAAGACCCAACACAGCCAAAAATAAATAAATAAAAAAAATAAATTTTAAAAAATAAAATAGGTTTAGATAAGACCCAGAATCATATTTAAAGACATAATATGAAAATGTCCAGGTTTCAGTGGAGAATCACCAAGAACCAAGAAGATCTCAAACTGAATGAAAAAAGACAATCAATAGAAGCCAACACTACGGTGACAGAGTTGACACATTACCTTTTAGAAAAAAATAATTCGAATAAGAGTAGATTTCTTATCAGAAACTGTGGAGGCCAGAAGAAAGTGGTACAATATTTTTCCAGCGATGAAAGATTGACAACTCGGGAATCCTATACCCAGTGAAAATGCCCTTCAGGAATGAAGTGGAAATCAAGACGTTGTCAGATGAAGAAAAACTAAGAGAATTTGTAGTCACCAGACCTATCCTAAAAGAATGAGTAAAGGAGTTCTCTAAACAAAGGAAATTATAAAAGAAGGAAACGTGGAAACTCAGAAAGAAAAAGAAAAAAACTATGATAATTAAAAATATAGGTAAATACAATAGGCTTTCTTTCTCCTCTTGATTTTGACTCAGCTTTTGTTGTATGTTTGTCATACATATTTCTCTTGATTATGTTTCACAGTTGAAGCAAAAATTATATCACTGCTATGGGCTGAATGTTTGTGTCTCCCCAAAGTTCTTAAGTTGAGGGACTTCCCTGGTGGTCCAGTGGTTAAAACTCCGAGCTCCCAGTGCAGGGGGCCCAGGTTCGATCCCTGGTCAGGGAACTAGATCCCACATGCTGCAACTAAGAAGTCTGCATGCCGCAACTTAAAAGATCCCACATGCCACAACTGAGACACAGTGCAGCCTAAATAAATAAATAAATACTTTTAAAAAAAAAAAAAAGCTTTATAAAAGAGACTTCACAGAGCTCTCTAGCCCCTTCCACCATGGGAGGACACAGTGAGAAACTAGCGTCTGCAACCCAGAAGAGGGTCTTCACCAGATCCCAGCCATGCTGGCACGCTGATCTTGGACTTTCAGCCTCCAGAACTGTGAGAAATAAATTTCTGTTGTTTATAAGCCACCCAGTGTATGGTATTTTTTTACAGCAGCACAAATGGGCTAAGACAATCACTGTCTGATGTTCTAAATATATGTAGAGGAAATATATAAGACAACAGAGTGCTGGAAGTTCAAGAAATGCAATAAGGCAAGTAATGAAAATAAAAGGCATTCCAATTGGAAAGGAATACATAAAACTGTCCCACTGGGGCTTCATTGGTGGGGCAGTGGTTGAGAGTTTGCCTGCCAATGCAGGGAACACGGGTTCGTGCCCCAGTCCGGGAAGATCCCACATGCCGCGGAGCAGCTGGGCCCGTGAGCCATGGCCGATGAGCCTGCGCGTCCGGAGCCTGTGCTCTGCAAAGGGGGAGGCCACAACAGTGAGAGGTCCGTGTACCACAAAAAAAAAAAAAAAAAAAACTGTCCCACTGGAGATGACATGATTGTCTATATAGAAAAACCAAAGAATCTCCAAAAAAAAAAAAAAATCTAAGAAGCAATATGTGAGGTCATCAAGGTTTCAGGATACAAGAAAACCATAAAAAAATCAACTGCATTTTTATATACTAGCAATAAACATATGGACACTGAAATTAAAATACAATACCATTTAAACCACTCAAAAAAAAAAAGAAAGAAATACTTGGGTGTAAATCTAGCATTTTATCCTATGAAACACAAAAGATTTTAATTTTGATAAAGTCCAATTATTATATATTTTTTCTTTTGTTGCTTGTGCTTTTGGTGTGATATCTAGGCAAGCATTGCCTAATCCAAGATCACAAACACCAACTGAATTGCAAAAAGCAAATCAATGGAAGAAAGAGTCTTTTCAACAAATGGTGTTGGTGTAACTAGACATCCATAGGTAGAAAAATGAGCCTTGACCTAAGTTTCACATCACATAAAGAATTAACATAAAGTATATCATGGACTCAAATGTAAATTGGTTTTTTAAAAAATATTTATTTATTATTTATTTATTTATTTTGGCTTTGCTGGGTCTTAGTTGCGGCATGCGTGCAGGATCTAGTTCCCCCAACCAGGGATTGAACCTGGGCCCCCTACATTGGGAGTGCAGAGTCTTACCCACTGGACCACCAGGGAAGTCCCTCAAATGTAAATTGTAAAACTATACAATTTTTAGGAAAAAATATTGCTGACAATCTTTGGGATATAAAATAAAGCAAAGAGTTTTAGACTTTAAACCAAAATTGTTATCCATAAAATAAACTGTTAGATTTTACTTCATCAAAATGAAAAACTTTTGCTCTATGAAAGACCCTGTTAAGAGGATGAAAAGACAAGCTACAGACTGTAAGAAAATACTTACAAACCATATATCTGACAAATACAAGTACCTAGACGATAAAAAAAATTCTCAAAACCCACCAGTAGCCTTTTGTCTTGTTGCATCCATGAAAACAAGATGTGTCGGCAGCAGTTCTACTGGAGTTACATATGAAAATTCAGACAAGATTCTCACTGTTGCTGCTGGGCTCCCTAAACCTGCACGGTTTGATCTGGAAATATCATGTGTCCCACCAGTGTCTACGTCAGTACACAAAGGATATGGACTTCATCAAACTGGAATAAACAATCTTCCTTGAATGGATCATTCTAAGCATCTACCAGTCAAAAGAAAAAATGCTAGCTCCACAGTAAAAAGCAAACAATCCAAATAGCAAACAATCCACGGACAAAAGACATGAAGAGACATTTCAACCAAGAAGTCACACAGATGGCAAATGAACACATGAAACAATGTCCAACATCACTAGCCATTAAGGAAGTGCAAACTAAAATCACAATGAAGTACTACCTCACCCCACTCACACTGCTGAAATAAAAACTACAGACAGTATGTACCAAGTGTTATTGACAGTTTGGATTACTCATACATTGCTGCTGGGAAAGCAAAATGGTATAGCCACTTTCAACAACAATCTGGCAGTTTCTTCAAAAACTAAAATATGTGGGACTTCCCTGGTGGTCCAGTGGTTAAGACTCCGCACTTCCGATGCAAGGGGCGCGGGTTTGATCCCTGGTCAGGGAACTAAGATCCCACATGCCGTGCGGTCATAAAAAAAAAAAAATTAAATATGTAATTGCCATACGACCAGTTGCACTCCTGGGCATTTATCCCAGAGAAGTAAAGACTTAATGTTCACATAAAAACCTGAACACAAATGTTTATAGCAGCTTTATTCATAACATTAAAAAAATTGGAAACCACCCAGATGTCTGTCAACAGGTGAATGGTTGAACAAACTGTGGTAGATCCAAACCATGGAACACTACTCAGCAAGAGGGAACTACTGATGCATACAACAACCTGGATGAATCTCCAGAGAACTATGCTGTGTGAAAAAGACCAATCCAAAAGTCTGCACACGATGTACAGTAGTTATATTTATATAACCTCATTGAAATGATGAAATTATAGAAACGGAGAACAGATTACTGCTTATCAGGGTAGGGGTGGGAGAGAAATGGGGGTGGCTATAAAAGAGCAACATGAGGGATCTTTCCTCATGTTGGAAATGTTCTGTATCTTGACTGTATCAGTGTCAATATCTGGGTTTTGATATTGTGCTATAGTTTTGCAAGATGTTACCATTGGGCCAGATGGGTAAAGGATATATGGGATCTCTTTGTATTATGCCTTACAACTGATGCAACTCTACAATTATCTCAAAATAAAAGCCTAATTTAAAAATAACTTGCCTATATTCTTCAAAAGCTGTCAATGTCATGAAATACGAAGAAAGACTTAGGAATTGTTCCAGAATGAAGACTAAAAAGACATGATAACAAATGCTACACACATTTTTAGATTTTCTTTTGCTATTAAAGATATTACTAAGACAACTGGCAAAATTTGAACAAAGTCTTTAGCTTATAAAATAGTACTATACTACTCTCATCTCCTGATTTTGTTAAATGCACTCTGGTTATATGAGAGAATTTCTTGTTTGTTTTTAGGTAATATACACTGAAGTATTCAGGAGTAAAGGGATGTCATGTCTGCAACTTGACATGGTTCAGAAAAAAAGAGAGCAAAAGAGAAGGATAAAGCAAGTATAGGTAAATGTTAACATTTGGAAAATCGGGATGAAGGATATCTAGAATTCTTTGTACTACTCTTGCAACTTTTCTATAATCTGAAATTATGTCAAAATAAAAAAATATTCAAACCAAAAAATATAAGCTGTGGTATAAACATAGGATGAAATGCTGTTCTTCAACAAAAAGCAACAAATTACATAGGACAATGTGTATAAATCTCAAAAACATTGCACTGAATGAAAGAAGCCTTACACAAAAGAGCACATGATAGGGCTTCCCTGGTGGCACAGTGGTTAAGAGTCCACCTGCCAGTGCAGGGAACACGGGCTCGAGCCCTGGTCTGGGAAGATCCCACGTGCCGTGGAGCAACTAAGCCCGTGTGCCACAACTTCCGAGCCTGCGCTCTAGAGCCCGTGAGCAACAACTACTGAGCCTGCGTGCCACAACTACTGAAGCCCAGACGCCTAGAGCCTGTACTCAGCAACAAGAGAAGCCACCAGAATGAGAAGCCCGTGTACCACAACAAAAAGGAGCCCCCGCTCACCGCAACTAGAGAAAGCCTGTGTGCCACAATGAAGACCCAATGCGGCCAAAATAAATAAATAAATAAAATAAATTCATTAAAAAAAAAAAAGAGCACATGTTGTATGATATGTTTCCATGAAGTTCTAGGATAGGCAAAACTAATCTCTGATGGAAAAAACAGAAGTTGCTTCTGGAAGGTGGAGGCAATGTTTCTGAGAAGGTGTATGAAGGAACTTTCTGGACTAATGCTCTGGATCTTCTGAATCTTGATAGAGGATTTTGGTTGCATAGCTGTGCATATTTGCTGTAACTCATCAAATGGTACATTTATGATTGTACATTTCATGGTATGTAAATTTTACCTAAACATAAATAACCAAATGCTGAACACTGCTTAATATTATGTATGTTCAAGTGTTTGGGGTGAAGTGTTCTGTTGTCTTTAACTTACTCTGAAAACCATCAAAATATAAAGTGGCGGGCTTCACTGGTGGCGCAGTGGTTAAGAATCCGCCTGCCAATGCAGGGGACACAGGTTTGAGCCCTGGTCTGGGAAGATCCCACATGCCGCGAAGCAACTAAGCCTGTGCACCACAACTACTGAGCCTGTGCTCTAGAGCCTGCGAGCCACAACCACTGAGCCCGCATGCCACAACTACTGAAGCCCACACACCTAGAGCCCGTTCTCCGCAACAAGAGAAGCCACCGCAGTGAGAAGCCGGCACTCCACAACGAAGGGTAACCCCCACTGGCTGCAACTAGAGAAAGCCCATGTGCAGCAATGAAGACCCAATGCAGCCAAAAATAAATAAATAAATAAATAATTTATTTATTTTTAAAAAAAGAGAAGGATTCGCCTGCCAATGTAGGGGACACGGGTTTGAGCCCTGGTCCGGGCAGATCTCACATGCCATGGAGCAACTAAGTCCACACGCCACAATTACTGAGCCTGCACTCTAGAGCCGCGAGCCACAACTACTGAGCCCATGTGCCACAACTACTGAAGCCCATGTGCCTACAGCCCATGCTCCGCAACAAAGACACAACGCAGCCAAAAATAAATTTAAAAAAAAAAAATATATATATATAAGGTGGCAGTTGTAGAATCTAGGTGGTGGATGTAGTATTCATTGTAAAATAACTTTTGTGTATGTTTGATATTTTTATAGTAAGATACTACTACAGGAGAAGGGGGAGCGAGAGAATGGTCATTTCCCAGGTCTCAGGTGAGTTCCTGGGATGGGCCACCAAGTGAGGGTGTGCTTGACTTCACATAGGAAAGAATTCAAGAGCGAGCCAGAGTAAAGTGAAAGCAAGTTTATTTAGAGAGATACACATTCCATAGGCAGAATGTGGTCCCTCTCAGAAGGTGAGAGTGGGCCCTGGGGTATGGGGTTGTTAGTTTTTATGAGCTGGGTAATTTCATACAGTAACGAGTGGGAGGATTATTTTAACTATTTTGGGGAAGGGGCAGGGATTTCCAGCAATTGGGCCACCGCCCACTTTTTGGCCTTTTATGGTCAGCCTTGGAACTGTCATGGCACCTGTGGGTGAGTCATTTACCATGCTAATATATTACAGTGAACTTATAATGAGTCTCAAGGTCTACTGAAAGTCAAACCTGCCATCTTGGACCTAGTTGGTTCTAACCAGTTTTTGTCATATTCTCAGCAGCTGTGTCATTCTTTTAACTGTTGTGTCCTGCCCCCTTCCTTCCTGTCTCTATACCAGGAAAAAAAAGTCACTAGAATAAAAGAGTACATATTCAGAAATTGTTACCAAACAGAAGTTTGTGTTACACAGTGAGGCCAAACAAACTGTCCAAACTGAGTTTGGAGCAGAGAAAAGTTTATTGCAGGGCCAAGCAAGGAGAATGGTTGGCTCAGGCCCCAAAACCTAAACGCCTCCAGTGGTTTTCAGGGAGGAGTTTTTATTGGCAAAATTTGAGGTGAGGGCTGCAGGGTGTGTGTGACTTTCTTCTGATTGGTTAGTGGTGAGGTAACAAGGTGGTGTTCCAGGAATCTTGTGCTCAGCCTGAAGTTACCATCCTCCACCTGGGTGGGGGCCTTAGTTGCTGCAGAACTCAAAGATATTGTTAGGTATATTCGTTTGGGAGGAACCACGACCTTGCCCCATCATGTACTATTGTTTCTTGACTGCTCTTCCTTTGTTTCTGCATCCCTTCCCTTCCATGATTAGCAATTGTTTGAATCTGCCCTTTGGAACTCAGGGAAAGTCTAGGGGGCTGAAGCCTATTTCCAACAAGAAATGGGGAACACAGAGAGGATTTATACCCAGGAGGGCCCCATGGGGTCCTGCTCAGTTTCAGGTTTTTGAAAAATTCTAGGATTCAATTACATACAAATAATGAAAATAATTTAACTCTGTCACTAGGCCACAATTTTGATGAATTGCTACATAATTTTAATCATAAGAAGGGCTCCAGATGTGACCTTGTTAACTCAGACCAGTAAGTTTCATTTTTCAAACTTAGCATTGATTTCTCAAGCTCTTTTCAAATTTTCACTCCTCTGTGAAACTCTTTTTGATTCCCCCATCTCTCTTGTCAACTCCAGTCAAATTGGATCTATACCTCTCTTATGCAAAAGTCCCATTCTTACATGAACTGCTTCCTGCTTGTTCCAGCCCGTCCCGGACATTTGTAGGCACTGAGAGCCTGCTACTTGCAGACTTTGCCCCACCAGCCCCAAACTAATGAGGACCTTGCCTGGCACAATTTCTGTTCTTTTTCCTCCAATGGGGATGTGTCTTCTGCCCTCGGCCTTGTGTGAACAATCTTGGATGTCTGCAGGAACACTGAATTGAGTCTTCCTGTTTACTCCTCCAATGTGCAGTCTAGACAAAGACTTCTGGCCTAGGTCCCTGGTTCTCACTCCAGTTTCCTGCCAGGGTTGCAGCCTGCCCCTTGAGCGTATTTCTCAGCCGAAGCTCTGACCCCTTACACAGTTTCAAACTATCATTTGTTGCAGTATTGCTTACACTGACTCATATGATTCTCTCTTTTCTACTTGTTGGCCAGTATCTGCACTGATAAGAAATCCTGCAACCATGTCCTGACCCCTCACTTTGGGATCTTCAGAGATCAACCCCAAAATTATGTTCTTTGGACTCAATGATGGGGCTTCATCCCAGCACCCCCTGCTTGATCCTGATCTCCCCCATTCTTAGATCCTTACTAGAAGGTCCCAGCATGTGAATCTGAGAGCTGTGTTATTACAACAATTATTTCCACACATCTTATTTTTCCAATTATAAGAGCCTTTAACGTAAAAGCTATGTCTAATTTCTCACAATACTTAGCACATTTTTTGCATAGAGTAAATAAATCACAGACTGGCCAAAATATATAACAAATTAGAGGGTTCCGAGAATATTTTCATCAATCGCTTGGGAAAAAAATTCTCACCCCAAGTGAAACTGGACACCTAGGTATGTCCAAATACATTCTGTGCTTGCTGGGCTTGCACCTACTTTTTGTGTGTGTGTGCCGCTCTGTGCGGCATGTGGAATCCTAGCTCCCCAACCAGGGATCAAACCCGTGACCCCTGCAGTGGAAGCACAGAGTCTTAACCACTGGACTGCCAGGGAAGTCCTTTTTTTAAAATTTTTTTTCTTTTATTTTTGGTTGCGTTGGGTCTCCATTGCTGCGAGCTGGCTTTCTCTAGTTGTGTCAAGCAGGGGCTACTCTTCGTTGCAATGCACAGGCTTCTCATTGTGGTGGCTTCTCTTGTTGTGGAGCACGGGCTCTAGAGTGCAGGCTCAGTAGTTGTAGCACATGGGCTTAGTTGTTCCGTGGTATGTAGGATCTTCCTGGACCAGGGATCAAACCCGTGTCCCCTGCACTGGCAGGTGGATTCTTAACCACTGCGCCACCAGGGGAGTCCCTACACCTACTTTTTAACTACATGTATTCTCAGGATTCACCCTAAACTCACTGACGAGCAATCTCTGAGGGTAAAATCACAGTGTTTGTTGTATGGGTAGGGGCTTCACACACAGTTTTACAGAGCAAATTATTACAGGGGCTCAGATGCTAGCACTAAATCACTTACTCCAGAGTCCCCTCATTTTAGGGTACCACCTAGGGAGCTTTTCAAAGGCAAATTCCTTAAGCCCAGTTCTGAAAACTGGAAGGGCTTGACAGGAGGCCCAGAAATCTGTATGATAAATCAGCACACAGTGGTTGTGTTGCTGGCAGTGCTGGGACAGACTGAAAAACACAGACTTGAGAAATTATCTTTTCACCAGTAGAAATTCCTGTCATTCCCTCTTGGCTGGCGTCATCACAAGGAATGCTTTCCATTGTCATTTGGTCCATCTGAGAGTCTCACCTCTAAAATCTGATACACATTCCCTTAACTCCCCAGTGTGACCACCTGCCAAATCCCCTCTCTGATATAGCATCAAATCCTTTTCCACTGTACCAGCCTGCCATCTCCTACAACCTGTTCATCATTCATTCATTCGCTCCCTCTTTATTCATCAAACATATCAAATATTGACCATGTACCAGAAAACTGGCCTACAAAGTTGAGCAAGACCTGGTTCTTGCTTAAAGATTGCAGCTTGAGGAAGACAGACCCCAAAACCAATCAGTATGACTCAATGCAGTGAGTGCAAAGATAGTGATAAGCATGGGGAGCTAAGTGACACTCCTAACTCAATTGGGGGGGGTGGTGGGGGAGGACATCAGAGTTCTCCTGAAGGACAGAATACCTGAGTAGGAGTTGTCAGTTCTCCCTCTTCCTCAGGGAAATCACTTTAGAAAACCGACTATATCACTCTCACTCAAGAACTACCTCAGTTCTATCAACCCAGATAAAGAGGCTTACCAGCCTGAAAAACATTAGCAAATCAGCCATCATAAACATCCTAAGTGTAGAAGAGAACAGCTGCAATTCCAATCCCAAGGTCTCTCTGGAACATACTCTACAATAACTTAAGAATTCCTTCTCAAAAAAAAAAAAAAAAAAAAGAATTCCTTCTCAGAATGTAATGAAATGGGGAACTAAGAATACATACTTGACATTATACACTTCTTTCCAGGTTTTAACACTACCTGCAAGAGACATGAATTTTTTTTTCAGTACACACTGCTCTTTTTCAAATTCAAAAAGTATTACTATGTGTTCATTACTGAAAATTGGAAAAAGAGCTTAAAAAAAAAAAAATCAGCCATAATCCCACAACACAGAGATGACCACTGATAGTGTTTGGGTGCATTTTCTTCCCATCTTGTTTTACTATAGATTTTCAAAAACAAATTTAATTTGTAATGCTGATTATTGCTTTCTAAAACATAATGTAGTATGAGTATTTTTCCACATTATTAAAAATTCTTCATAAACATTTTAACGGATGCATCATGTAGATTTACCATAATTAATTTAACTCTTCTTATAATGCCTAAGTTATTTCTAAATTTTTCATAATTAAAAATAATGCTGTGGTTAACATGTGTCTACATTTCAGTTTTTTAAAAAAATTTATTTATTTTAATTTATTTATTTTTGGCTGTGGTGGGTCTTCATTGCTGCACGCCGGCTTTCTCTAGTAGCCAGCAGGGGCTACTGTTCGTTGTGGTGCGCGGGCTTCTCATTGGGGTAGCTTCTCTTATTGTGGAGCACGGGCTCTAGGCGAGCTGGCTTCAGTAGTTGTGGCACGTGGGCTCAGTAGTTGTGGCTGGCAGGCTCTAGAGCACAGGCTCAGTAGTTGTGGCACACAGGCTTAGTTGCTCCGCGCCATGTGGGATTTTCCTGGACCAGGGCTCAAACCCGTGTCCCCCGCATTGGCAGGTGGATTCTTAACCACTGCACCACCAGGGAAGCCCTACATTTCAGTTTAAATTCTTAGATTTGATTTTTTAAAGTAGAATTACAGAACCAAAGGGCTCAAACATCTTTATACCTCATATTATTGTTGACTTCTCAAATTAAAAATTTTAGATATAATTTATATATAAAATTCACCCTTTTACAATGTATAATTCGGTGGGTTTTAGTATAGTCACAAGGATGTGCAATCATCACCACTATTTAAATCCTGAACATTTTCATCACCCCCAAAAGAAACCCTGTGTCCATAAGCAGTCACTTCTGATTCTTCTTCCCCATGAGCCCCTGGCAAATGCTAATCCACTTTTTGTCTCTGTGGATCTACTTACTCATTGATACAACAAACATTCACAGAGTACCTCTTATAGGCCACACAATCTTCTAGATACAAAAGATGTGTAGGACTTCTGTGGGAAGAAGTATTAACCTTTTTAGAGAGGTGTTAAAGAAAACCTAAATAGAGAGGTATGCCAAATTCATGGTTTAGAATTTATTATTTAGTAACAATGTCAGTTCTCCCTAAAGCAATTTGTAGATTCAATGCAATCCCAATCAACACTCTTAAAAGTTTTGTGGCACTTACAATCTTAACATTTTTATGGATATACAAAAGGCCAAAAAGAGCAAAGATTCTTTTGAAGAAGAACAAGAATGAGTTGTTTTGGAATACCAAGATCTATTATAAAGCTATAATAATTAAGACAGTGTGTTATTGACATAAGACAGACAAATCCCTGATAAACAGAAGAGAGAACTCAGCAACAGACATTGACATTGGATGCACAGAGTATATCAACACTGGATATCTGATAGTGGGAATAATTAGCCTTACCAATAAATGGTGCCAAATAATCAGGAATCTGTATAAAAAAACCCAGTAAAATTGGATCCATACCTCATATTATATTTAAAAGTCAATCCCAGGAGCTTCCCTGGTGGCACAGTGATTAAGAATCTGCCTGCCAATGCAGGGGACACGGGTTCAAGCCCTGGTCCGGGAAGATCCCACATGCCGCGGAGCAACTAAGCCCGTGCACCATAACTACTGAGACTGTACTCTAGAGCCTGCAAGCCACAACTACTGAGCCTGCATGCTACAACTACTTAAGCCCACGCACCTAGAGCCCGTGCTCCGCAACAAGAGAAGCCACCACAGTGAGAAGCCAGAGCACCGCAAGGAAGAGTAGCCCCCCACTCACTGCAACTAGAGAAAGCCCATGCGCAGCAATGAAGACCCAAAACAGCCAAAAATAAATAAATAAAATAAATAAATTTTTTAATTATGAAAAAATAATAAAATTAAATTAAATTAAACGTGAATCCAGGTGTATTATAGACCTAAATGTGAGTGGCAAAACCGAAAGGATATAACAATGGAAATATCCTCAGAAAGTTGGAGTAAAAACGTTCTTAAGACAAAAAAGCACTAACTGAAAGAAAACAATGATATACTGGACATTATCAAAGTTAAAAACTTCTGTTCATCAAAGGATACCTTGATAAGCGAAAAAGGAAACAGCAGAGTAGGAGAAAAATGGGCAAAAGATCTGAACAGGCATAAAAAAATTCCTAGTCAATTAGTATGTATAGCAGTGTTCAATCTCATTAGTATTTAGGGAAATGCAAATTAAAACTACAATGAGCTATAACCATTTACTTTCCATATTATGTTACCTAAAATTCAAAAACTTTTACCTAGAGTCAGTAAGGATGCGGCACATTTGGAACTCTTGTACACTGTTGGTAGGTATGTAAAACCATTTTGAAAAACAGTAGGCATGCCTAGTAAAGTTGAAAACACATAACTAGCAATTCCACTCCTGGAGAAATTCATGCACATTTGCACCAGGCTACATATACAAGGAAACTCATAGTAACACTGTGACAACCAAATATGGGAACATTGATAGTAGTGATGAATTGTACCACATTTCCTTTTCAAAGAACTATATGTCTTTCCCCACCATGTGACTTGTCATGCCTCCTGGTATACATACCACCTAATTAGCTTTTGATTTGGCCATAACATATGCTTTGGCCAATAGACTGTGGGCAGAGTAGACATAATATATATTATATCCATGAGTTTCTGTCAGAGCTATTGCTTCTACCTCTTCCACAAAAAGTCATGTCCCAGAGTTTGCTCCTTTACTCTGTGTCCTGGAATGAGAAAACACATGGAAAAGAACCAAAGCTGATACAATTTACAAGCATCAAGAGCAAGAAACAAATGTTTGTTACTGTAAGCCAGTGAGATTAAAGGGTTGTTTACTGCAGCAAAACTAATACACAAAAATGGCATAGATAAATTGTGGTATATACCAAAAATGGGATACCATATAGCAATGAAAATGAGACATACACACACACAATATATAACAGCAAAATAATTTTGAATAAAAAGAAGCCAGATACATGGGAGTTTCCTGGTGGTCTAGTGGTTAGGATTCAGTGCTTTCAGTGCTGTGGCTGGAGTTCAATCCCTGAGATTCCACAAGCCGCATGGCACGGACAAAGAAAGCCATATACAAAACAATATATCCGGTATGATTCCATGTATATAAAGTTCAAAAACAGGCAAAGCTATTCGTCTGCTGGAGAATTCATAGGCAGATGGTGACACTGTAAAGAAAAGCAAGGACATGATTGCCATAAAAGTCAGAATAATGGTTATCTCTGGGGGTGGGGAAGTAGAAGGGAGTTGTGACGGAAAATGATACAAGGTAAGGTTCTATGTTACTGGCAATGCTTTAGTTCTCGAACTGGGTGTTCATTTTAGAGTTTTCTTTAAACAATGCATTTTCATTATATACATGTCTATGAATATTTCACAACAAAAAAAAAAGTTTTAAAAAATTCCCTGTCATTGCTCATTTGTTCCTCTAAGCCTTCTTTGAAAGTTTCCAGTTACCACTCTCACCTGGAAATCACTATAAATTAATCTCGTAATTGAGATTTCACAAGATGCTAGCTCAAAATGCTTTACTGATAGTCCAATCTAGAATATCTAATACTTCTCTTCTTCTCTTGTTCCTGGAATTTTAAATCCAAAAACCCCCCAGAAAACCACTCACGCCAATCTGGCAAGGTCCACTATTTATGATTTATCATTGCTGTTGATTAGTCAGCATTCCTTCATCCTTTAGAGGCTTACACAGTTTTTCTTTTTAAATATTTATTCCACTATTTTATTTAAGGTTGAGATCAGAGTTGCATGATGATTTCCAGGAACATTTTTTGAAATTCATGTATTTATTCCTCATTCTTCCCTAATTCCTATTACTTATTCAGCACCTGCAATACAGATGGAGATGAATGAAAATAAAATGATATATTGTTGAGATTTTAGAAAAATTACAACAAAGAGAATATTTAACCCATGCCATATAATGAGAAGCACTATTAATGGGCAATGCTTTGATTTCCATGTTTTTTTGTTTTGTTTTGTTTTTTGCGCTACGCGGGCCTCTCACTGTTGTGGCCTCTCCCGTTGTGGAGCACAGGCTCCGGACGCGCAGGCTCAGCGGCCATGGCTCACGGGCCCAGCAGCTCCGCGGCATGCGGGATCCTCCCGGACCGGGGCACGAACCCGCATCCCCTGCATCGGCAGGTGGACTCTCAACCACTGCGCCACCAGGGAAGCCCTCCATGTTGTTTTTTAAACATTTGCAATGAGTCATACGACAGTACTGCTCTTTGCAGTCCATCGTGACTGGGCCTTTTCTCCCCTTTACTGAAGGGAGATTTTCAATGTACATTCAGCTTTTCGGTCATCTGCCTGACTTTAATTTTCTAATTCCTCCTTGGTTATCAAATTTTGTCTAGTTTTATTTATTAGATATCACTCCAAAGACCACTTCCTTTCCTACAGTTACAATTCATTAATATACCATTTTCCAAAACATCCTTGCAAGTTTTCCTCATCTAATTCCAACTGCATCTCTGAAAACAGGTTTGTCTTATACCTCCAGGCATTACATGGGTGGCAGGACACAGATAAGACCACACAAATCCATGCAATGTAATTTTCTGTCTCTGGGAGAAATCACAGATGATTGCGGTAAGCACTACAGTACCCTCTTAGGACATATCTCAAAAACTATGTGGTACACCCCTATATCAGTCAGGATCTAACAGGGAAAGCAGAAAGCACAAATATACAGATATAATATGGTTATCAAAAATTGTGGAGACAGGACTTCTCTGGTGGTCCAGTGGGTAGGACTCCGTGCTCCCAATGCAGGGGGCCCGGGTTCAATCCCTGGTTGGGGAACTAGATCCTGCATGCTGTAACTGACAAGTCCGCATGCTGCAACTAAAAAAAAGATCCTGCACGCTGCAACAAAGGATCCTGCATGCCACAACGAAGATCCCACATGCTGCAACTAATACCCGGTGCAGCCTAAATAAATAAATAAATATTTTTTAAAAAAATTGTGGGGAGGATGGGGACAATATATGCAGAAAAAAATTCTTTTCAGTAACCATAACTTGGTGGTGATAATTACTAGTGATAACTAATATCACTATTATAACACTTCAGCATGTATAAAGTAGATAAAGCAAAGGAATAGTTATAGGATATTCTAACATCCTCTGTATCTTTCAGAACCAGAATTCTTTATGTGGAAGAGATACAGATATAATATGATTATCAGGATTGTGCTTACTTTTAGAGAGAAGTTAGGGACTGTGATGGAGTTGGGATATGTGAAGGATCTTTTGAGATGGTAAGCAAAGTCCTACTGCATGACCTCGGTGGTTTCTACAAAGAGTGTTCACCTTATTTTAGTAAGCTATAAAAACATATATCTCCTAAAAGTAATTACACATCCAAAGTATTAGCTAAAGAAATATTTAAAATAATTTGTGGTTAATGATGCAGTCACTTTGGAAAACAGTTTGGCACTTCCTCAAAAAGTCAAACATATAGTTACCATATGACCGCACAATTCCACACTTAGGTAATGAAGACATGTCCACGCAAAATGTTCATAGCAGTTACACACAAATGTTCATAGCAGCTTTATTCATAGTAGCCAAAAAGTGGAAACAACCCAAATGTCCATCAACTGATGAATAGACAAATAAAACATGGGATATCTATATAATACAATGTGATACAGCAACAAAAAGGAATGAGGTACTGATACATGCTACAACACGTATGACCCTTGAAAATCTATGCTAAGTGAAAGAAGCCAGCCACAAAATAACATGTGGTGTATGATACCATTTAAATGAAATACTCAGACTGTTGGTTGTTTAGGTCTGGGAGAGGTATGAGGGAGGTGCGGGGTAACAACTAATGGGCATGGTATTCCTTTCAGGAAAGAAAAGATGTTCTAAAATTAGATTGTGATGGTGGTTGCACAACCCTGAGAATATACTAAATAAAACCTGAATTGTATATTTATTTATTTGGCCGCACAGCATGAGGGATCCTATAGTTCCCCAAGGATCGAACCTGCGGCCCCTGCAGTGGAAACGGATTCTTAACCACTGGACCGCCAGGGAAGTCCCTGAATTGTATACTATTAAATGGGTGAATTGTATGGTATGTCAATTATATCTTAGTAAAGCTCTTAAAAATAGTTTGTGGTTGATATGTTCACAATGTGTTCATCAAACCACAGTGAATTATCTTCTGGTTTACATGAATGTTCTTCCTATTTGTCTGCTCCTTCTTGGTATCTGTGTGTATCTCTTTCTCCTTACCCTCCTTTTGGAATGTGATTCTCATTCCTTTTCTCTTGTACTCCATACTCAAAGCCTTGAAAATATGGTACATGTCCATGACTTCAAAGACCATTTACATAGTGATACATTCCAAATCTCTCTAGCTCAGATCTTTTTCTTGCTCTATATCCACATATATCCAACTGCCTATTAGATACATCCATTTCAAAATTCCAAATGTATCCTTAATGGGAAACATGTAAAATTCAACTTCCTATGGAATCACTGTTCCTCTAATTGACCTCTCAGTGCAACCTGTCTATAAATGGCACCAACTTTCAAACAGATGTTCAAAACAGAAACCGGGGAATCAACCAAGACTCTTCCTCTTCTTTACCACCCATATTCAATTGGTCTTTTGATTCATTCTGCTTACTAAATATCTTTCAAAAATGTATTCCTCTTCAGATTACCAACTTCCATATTCCTGTCAAATGCAGGCATTCAACATCTCCCCCAAATCAATGCAAGAGTTTTTGTACAAGTCTCCCTCATACTAGTCTTGCCCCCTTTCAGTCCATCCTCCAATTTAAACCAGGATTATCTAAAATCTACATTTCTGATCATCTTAGTTTCTTATTCATAATTCTTCAATGGTCTCCTTTAGTCTATAGGGTAAAACATAAACTCAACAAGACATATCCTCAGTGCGCTTACATTCCTTTGGGAATTACCTTTTCCCCACTGTGGACAGTGTTGCCTGCCTCAGTAGGACGACAAATCAAGGTGCCCTGGATGGGTGGGTTTATGAGATAAAGTCAATTATGCCCTCTCAGATTTTTGAATCCTGAGTCAAATTATGCAGGGATGGAAAAAAGAAAATGTACTGGCACTCAGTCACTCTGACAGAAAGTTGAATAGTTCCTGCTGCCTAGAGTTCTGCAGCTGCCCTTGATCCTATTTCCAAGCCTAGTTCTCCAGCTTTCCCATCAATTCTGTGAGCCACTCATCTTTCCAATAACTCCTTTTTGTTTACATTAGCCAAGTCAATTTTTTTGCTTATGACCAAAAAACCATAACAGAAACATGGACCCTATTTCCCAGCCTTACCTCTCATAATACACCCTACATGTTTTCCTCTCTTGTAATAGTGAACTCCTTGTAGTTTTCTTAGCCAAAATGCACCCTTCCCTTACCTCTTTCAAAGCCCTTTGACACACAACACAGTTGCAAGGGCAAGTGCTATCTCCTCTCCAAGGCTACTCTGCCTCCTTCATCCCAACCCCCACCAGCAATTCACTGGTACACCTTAAACACAACTATTATTAAGCAAACTATGGATGGCATCCCAACAAGTTACACAATAATGAAGAGAATTTCTTTCTCTTTTCTCCCTCATTCCTGGAACTTGCAATTTTGGCTCTTCTTAAGGAATGTTTTCTTTAGAATGTGTTTCCATTGCAAAGCTTTTATTTAAAACATTCAGGGTTTAGCCATCAGGTGCCTTTCAAGTTATAAACAGTAATGCTCTTTGGGGAATTTGAGAACTCCAGAATGTGGAAATATCTCATATAAATCATAGGGGCTACTGTTGCAATGTGGAGAGATCAGCAGCATTGGGCTTAAGTTACTGGCTTTTCTGGTTTACACTACAATTAAATGCTTTTCATCAACTGCTCCATATCTACCAGTTTACACTCTAGTTCATTGAGGAAAGAGAGGGGAAAATAAAATATTAAAAGTGGATGCCTCTGGGGAAAAGTACTAAGGTCAGGAAAGGATGGGGCAGGGATATTTATTTTCATTATAAGCCTTTCTCTATCATTTATTTTATAACCATGGGCATATATTACTGTTTCTTTTAAAATTTGTTTAAATTTTATCTGACTATATTAGCAACACATATTTGCTTATTTTGTCCATTGATATCGTTACCAGATTGTTGCAGGAAGGTGGACCCCTTCCAGGGCCTGAGAGTGGGCTCTCGTCTAACACTCGGAAATGAACTGTCCGAGGAGACACAGGTGCTGACAAAGCAAGAGACTTTATTGGGAAGGGGCACCCGGGTAGAGAGCAGGAGGGTAAGGGAACCCAAGAGAACTTCTATGACGCACATGGTCACCGTCTTGGAATTTATGGTAATGGAGTTAGTTTCCAGGTTGTCTCTGGCCGATCATTCTGACTCAGGGTCCTTCCTGGCTCTGCACACATCACTCAACCAAGATGGATTCTAGCGAGAAGGATTCTGGCAGGCTGGTAGGACATATGGACTGGTGTCTCCTCTCTCCTTTTGACCTTTCCCGCATTCTTGGTGGTAGCTTGTTAGTTACGTCTTCCTTACCAGGACCTCCTGTTGTAAGATAACTCATGTGAGTGGTAATTATTGGGCCTGGCCAAGGTGGGCAGTTTCGGTCAGTGGTTTCCCTAACAAAATTAGTCAACTGGACCTGCACTGGGGTCCTAGCTTGGGCAGAGACCCCCTGTCTCAGCCAGGTGGGTTTTTTTTCTGATTGGAGTCATGCAGCCAACAATGAAACTGATGCTGAGGCTGGAATAGCACAAAGAATGGCCAAAGAATGGAGAAGCAAAGAACCTAGTTTGCAAAGCAGCTTCTCAACTCAATTTCTGTGGAGACATCAAATATACAGGAAGGTCGAGTTAAAAAGGAGGGAATTGGAAAGAGTGGGAGGAATATTCATGAGTTATCCCAGAACAGGGGTGTGGTTTGGACCTGGAACTGATGCAACTCTCCTTTTCAGTCCTTGTATGGGCTTCTCTGGTTGTGGTCATGGCAATCGTCAACTGTGATGGCTTTGGTGGATTTAGCATGGTAATGTATTACAATGAGTGTATAATAAGGCTCAAGGTCTACTGGAAGTCAAATCTTCCACCATCTAAGGCCTAGGTGGTTCTAACCAGTTCTCGTTTTTTCTCTTTGCAGCTTCCTCCGAAAACTTTAGTAAGAGTAATTAGTTTCTATTCAAGGGAGGGGCAGGGTTATGATTCTGGGGCTACAGCCTTGGTAACAATATCATTTAACAAAATGTTGCAACTCTAATGATTATTTCCCCCACACCCAGTAGACCAGTGGCTTCCAAATGTTTTTAAAATAAACTTTATTGAGGCATAGTTTATGTACAATAAAGTGCACATACATTTCAATGAGTTTTGACAAATGTATACATTGGTGTAACCACCACCACAATCAAGATATACAACATTCATATCACCTGAAAAAAATTCCCTTGTGCCCTATCGCAGTCAATCCCCAACCCCTTTCCCTAGCCCCAGGCAACCACTCATCTGCTTTCCTGTCACCATAGACTAGTTTTGTTTTTACTAGTTTCATATAATAGAATCATGCAGCATGTACTCTTTTGCATCTGGCATCTTTTGCTCAGCAAAATTTTTTCAGATTTGTCCATGTTATGTGCATGATAGTTTGTCCTTTTTATTGCTTAGTACTAGTCTGCTGTATGGATATACTGCTTTTGGTTTATCCATTCACGTGTTGCTGGAAATTAGGATTCCAGTTTAGGGCTATTAAGAATAAAGTCGGGACTTCCCTGGTGGCGCAGTGGTTAAGAATCCACCTGCCAACGCAGGGGACACGGGTTCCATCCCTGGTCTGGAAAGATCCCACATGCCGTGGAGCAACTAGGCCCATGCACCACAACTAGAGAGCCTGCGTGCCAAAACTATTGAAGCTTGCACACCTAGAGCCCATGCTCCGCAACAAGAGAAGCCACCGCAATGAGAAGCCGGAGCAACTCAATGAAGAGTAGCCCCTGCTCACCGCAAGTAGAGAAAGCCCACGTGCAGCGACGAAGATCCAACGCAGCCAAAAATAATTAATTAATAAAAAAAGAATAAAGTCATCGTGAGCATTTGTGTCCAAGTCTTTGTGTAGATATATGCTTTCATTACTCTTGGAATAAATCCCTAGGAGTGGATTGTGGGGGTGAAACTGGCAAACTGTTTTCTATAGTGGTTGTACATTTTATTTTACTTTAAAGGGTGGTTTTTAGTTTCTTTTTTAATTAATTAAAAAAGACCCTGTGCGGCACACAGGGTCTTCGTTCAGGCATGCAGGATTTTTCGTTACGGTGCACGGTCTCTTCGTTGCGGCGCTCGGGCTTCTCTCTAGTTGTGGTGCACAGGTTTTCTCTTCTCTAGTTGTGGCGTATGGGCTCCAGAGTACATGGACTCTGTAGTTTGCAGAATGCAGGCTCTCTCGTTGAGGTGAGCGGGCTCAGTAGTTGCGGCGCGCAGGCTTAGTTGCCCCGCATCATGTGGGATCTTAGTTCCCCGACCAAGAATCAAACCTGTGTCCCCTGCCTTGGAAGGTGGATTCTTTACCACTGGACCACCAGGGAAGTCCCGCCTGCTTGGATTTTGACTGTGATTGTAATGAATCTATACATCAATTTGGGGATAATTTACATCTTAACAATACTGAGCTTTCCATGGTATATTTCCCATTTATTTACATCTTCTTTAGTTTCTTTCAGAAATATTTTGTAGTTTTCAATACACAAGTCTTGCATGTATTTTATTGAGCATATCCTTAAGGATATCATGTTTTTGGACATTATTGTAAATGATATTTTAAAAAATTTCAGTTACTGATTGACCATTGCTAGTATTTTTTGTATACTCACATTTTTTTATATTGGCAGTGTACCCTGTAACATTGCTAAATTCACTTATGGGTTCTAGTAGCTTTTTGTAGATTCCTTAGGATTTTATATGCACATGATCACGTCATGTAAAAATACAATTTTACTTTTAAAACTTCTAATCTATATGCTTTTTCTTTATTTTTTCTGGCTTTATTCCACTAGTTAGTACCTACAGTGCAATTTCGAATTGAAGTAGTGAGAGTAATTATCCTTTCTTGTTCTCTGTTATATGGGGGAAACATTCAGACTTTCACCATTATGAGTGTGATGTTAGTAATAGTTTTTTCCCCCAATTTAAAAAAATGTGGGGGCTTCCCTGGTGGTGCAGTGGTTGAGAGTCCGCCTGCCAATGCAGGGGACACGGGTTCGTGCCCTGGTCCGGGAAGATCCCACGTGCCGCGGAGCGGCTGGGCCTGTAAGCCATGGCTGCTGAGCCTGCGCGTCCGGAGCCTGTGCTCCGCAACGGGAGAGGCCACAACAGTGAGAGGCCCGCGTACAGAAAAAAAAAAAAAAAAATTAACATCTCATTCATTTTTAAATGTGCTGTTCACTGGTATTTTTAAAAATAAATTTATTTATTTACATTTTATTTTTGGCTGCATTGGGTCTTTGTTGCAGCGAGCGGGGGCTACGCTTCGTTGCAGTGCATGGGCTTCTCATTGCAGTGGTTTCTCTTGTTGCAGATCACGTACACTAGGCACGTAGGCTTCAGTAGTTGTGGCGCACGGGCTCTAGAGCGCAGGCTCAGTAGTTGTGGCGTACGGGCTTAGTTGGTCCGCGGCATGTGGGATCTTCCCAGACCAGGTGTCGAACCCATGTCCCCTGCATTGGCAGGCAGATTCTTAACCACTGCGCCACCAGGGAAGTCCTGTTCCCTGGTATGAAGTACCTTCATATTGCTGTGCAACCATCAATCTCCAGAATTCTTTCAACTTGCAAAATTGAAACTCTACAGACAATAACTCTCCACTTCTTTCTTCCAGCCCGAGCGACCACCATTCTACTTTCTGTCTCTATAATTTTGATTACTCTAGATACCTCATATTTATTTTTTGTGACTGGCTATTTCATTAACCATAATGTACTCAAGTTTCATCCACATCATAGCATATTGCAGAATTTCCTTCCTTTTTAAGGCTGAATAACATTCCATTGTATGCATATACCACATTTTGCTTATCCATTCATCTGTTGATGGACACTTGGGTTGCTTCCACCTTTTGGCTATTGTTAATAATACTGTTATGAACATGGGAAACAAATATCTCTTCAACACTCTGTTTTCAGTTCGTTTGGGTATATATCCAGAAGTGGAACTGCTGGATAATATGGTAATTGTTTTCAATTTTTTGAGGAACACCATGCTGTTTTCCATAGTAGGCGCACCATTTTACATTCCCACCAACAGTGTACAAGTGTTTCAATTTGTCCACAACCTTTCAAACATTTATTTTCTGTTTTTCGATAGTAGCCATCCTAATGGGTGTGAGGTGGTATCTCGTTGTAGTTTTGATTTGCATTTCTCTAATGATTAGTGATGTTGAGCATCTTTTCATTTGCTGATTGGCCATTTGCATATCTTCTTTGGAGAAATGTCTATTCAAGTCTGTTGTTTGTTTTTGAATCAGGTTGTTTGGTTTTTTGTTGCTGAATTTTAGTTCTCTATATATTCTGGCTTTGAATCCCTTATCAAATACATGATTTGCAAACATATTCTCCCATTCTGTGGGTTGTCTTTTTATGCTTTTTTTTTTTTTTTTGGCTGAGCAGCATGTGAGATCTTAGTTCCCCAACCATGACTCTCGAACACGTTTGCCCTGCAGTCCTGTAGTGGAAGTGCGGAGTCCTAACCACTGGACCACCAGGGAATTCCCTTTACTCTTTTAATATTGTCTTTTCGTGCACAAATTTTCACAAAATCCAGTTTGTCTATTTTTTCTTTTTTTGCCTGTGACTTTGGTGTCAGTAGTAGGTTTTTTAAAAAAGAACTTTATTAAGTAGAGTAAGTCCCCTGCTAATCCTAGTTTGCTGACAGTTTTTTTGTTTTTGTTTTACCATGAATGGATGTAAAATTTTGTCAAAAAATTTTTTTCAGTAGCTACTGAGATAATCACATGGTCTTTCTCCTTTATTCTGTTAATTCGATGTATTACATTTTCACATTAAACCACACTTGCATTCCTGGGATAAACTCCATTTGGTCATGATGTATTATTATTTTTATATATTTCTGGATTATATTGCCAACATTTTGTTACTGTTGCAACTTTAGTGTCTATGTTCATAAGATATATTTATCTGTAGTTTTCTTTTCTTGCAATTTTGTTGTCTGCTTTTGGTATATGGTAATGCTGGCCTCTTAAAATGAGTTGGGAAGTGACCCTTCCTTTTTTTTTTCCTGGAAGGATTAGTATTATTGCTTCCTTAGATAGAAATTCACCAGAAAAGCTATCTGGGAACAAAGTTTGTCTTAGGGAAGGTTTTAAATCATGAATTCAATGCATTTAGTTGATTTTGGACTATTCAGGTTTTCTATTTCTTCTTGAATCAGTTTTGGTATTTTGTGTTTTTCAATGAATTTGTCCACTACAACTAAGTTTTTCAATTTGTGGGCATAGAATTGTTCACAGTAGTCCCTTGTTATCCTTTTTTTTTTTTTAATATTATTATTTATTTTTGGCTGCGTTGCGTCTTTGTTGCTGCGCGTGGGCTTTCTCTAGTTGCGGTGGGTGGGGGCTACTCTTCATTGCGGTGCTCAGGCTTCTCATTGTGGTGGCTTCTCTTGTTGCGGAGCACAGGCTCTAGGTGCACCGGGTTCAGTAGTTGTGACACAAGGGCTCAGTAGCTGTGGCTCGCAGGCTCTAGAGCACAGGCTCAGTAGTTGTGGCACACGGGCTTAGCTGCTCCATGGCATGTGGGATCCTCCCAAACCAGGGCTCGAACCCGTGTCCCTTGCATTGGCAGGCGGATTCTTATCCACTGCGTCACCAGGGAAGTCCCTATCCTTTTAATATATATATACAGGATCTGTAATAATAATCTTTCATTTCTGATATTGGTAATTTGTGCCTTTTTTAAAAAAAATCTTGGTCAGTATGGGTAAAAGTTTAACAATTTTACTGATCTTACAGGTTTTGGTTTTATTGATTTTTTCTCTCCACTTTTTTTTTTTTTTTACAGTACGCGGGCCTCTCACTGTTGTGGCCTCTCCCGTTGCAGAGCACAGCGGCCATGGCTCACGGGCCCAGCCGCTCCACAGCATGTGGGATCTTCCCGGACCGGGGCACAAACCTGTGTCCCCTGCATCAGCAGGCGGACTCTTAACCACTGTGCCACCAGGGAAGCCCTCTCCACTTTTATTGATTTCTATTCTCTTTTTTTAAATTTTATTTATTTATGGCTGTGTTGGGTCTTCATTTCTGTGCAAGGGCTTTCTCTAGTTGCGGCAAGTGGGGGCCACTCTAACTCGCGGTGCACGGGCCTCTCACTATCGCAGCCTCTCTTGTTGCGGAGCACAGGCTCCAGACGCGCAGGCTCAGTAATTGTGGCTCACGGGCCTAGTTGCTCTGCAGCATGTGGGATCTTCCCAGACCAGGGCTCGAACCCGAGCCCCCTGCATTGGCAGGCAGATTCTCAACCACTGCACTACCAGGGAAGCCCGTTGATTTCTATTCTTATCATTATTTGTTTCATCCTACTTAGCCCAAGTTTAATTTATTCTTCCTTTTCTAGCTTAAGATGGAAGCTGAGATCACTGGTTTTAGATCTTTCTTGTTTTATTGTGTAAGTATTTAAAGATATAAGTTTCCTTCTATGCTTATCTTGAGCTGCTTTTTACTGCAACCAATAGTAAAAGTACACATACTCTAGCATACAACAGAGAAAAAAAGTTTCACAAAATGATACTTTTCTTTACTATGTATAACGCACTCTGATATTCTCTATACTATTCCATTGTTTAAGAAATGCTGTTCATGACTGAATAAATTGAAGCATAGTTTCGACATTTTTTTTTGACATTTTTTGTTTGCAATATATATATTAAGATTGGGTTGCTAATTATACCCTGATTACAATTTGACAGCTTTTCCTGTTTAAGGAGCTCTACTAAATTACAGAGTTACAGGCTCAACTCCTGTTGAGTATGTGGAATAGAATGTATTAAATTTTGTCTTAGGGTAAACCTAGCAATTTAGCTAAGATTCTTTCTCATTTCGTATAACAATAAATATCATTTTCTATGACATCCCTGATGAGAGTTCCAAGACATTTCAAAGATGTCTTTCATCATGAGTATATAGACTTTGGTTTTATTTTAGGGTTTATATGATTAAAATATTTTACCCATAATAATGTCCTTACTTAGAGATCAGGGACATTTATCAGAATTCAAATATTCCCAGTATGTATGTTTTCATTAATCTTCATGGTATCTAATGCAGGTAAGTTACAAAAAATGACAGGAAACCTTTCAGGTTTATGGATAAAGAAGTTAGAATTTTGAAAGTCAAAAACATGCAATGCCTCTCAAGAAAAAAATCTAATGCTCTCAATGGTGCATCATTACTACAAAAATTGGAGTGGCAATATAATTGGTTAACACTTTTGAAAAGTAACTTAGCAAGAGCTGTAAAAAACAAAACCAAGAAAACCTCTTTGACCTACTTCTGGAATTTCATTCTGACAAAATGATTCAAAACATGGAAAATGCAGGAAATAAGGAATGGAAACACCCTGAATATACCAAAACAGAGCTAAGTAAACCATGGTGTATCCCCTTAGAAATATTATGTAGTCATAAATATCTTGGGAATTCCCTGGCGGTCCAGTGGTTGGGACTCTGCGCTTTCACTGCTGAGGGCCCAGGTTTGATCCCTCGTTAGGGAACTAAGATCCCACAAGCCATGCAGAAAAAAAAAAAATCTTGGTACTTCCCTAGTGGCACAGTGGTTAAGAACCACCTGCCAATGCAGGGGACACGGGTTCGATCCCTGGTCCGGGAAGATCCCACATGCCACGGAGCAACTAAGGCCGTGTGCCACAACTACTGAGTCTGCGCTCTAGAGCCCGTGAGCCACAGCTACTGAGCCTGCACACCACAACTACTGAAGCCCACACGCTTAGAGCTCCACAACAAGAGAAGCCACCACCTGTGCACCACAAGGAAGAGTAGCCCCCGCTCGCTGCAACTAGAGAAAGCCCACGTGCACCAATGAAGACCCAACGCAGCCAAAAATAAATTTAAAAAAATATATTTTAAAAATCTTCACAAAGGGCGTATAACAGCATAGGAAAACATTCATAAAGTAGAGTGTATATATATAACTATGTAGAGGGTAAAATCTATGCATAAACACTGACATTAACAAAAATATTACCTGATTTTTCTGTTGGGTTAGAGAAATGAGTAAATTTTTTCTTATTTTCCTCTATTTTCCAAATTCTATTTAATAGCATATTAATTAAAAAATGAAACATCTGTTTAAAATGTTGGTTGTTAGGATTATAAAATGGAGAAATACTTGATATAAAAAACACAATAAACGTATTTACGGTATGGTTGTGATGGTGTGTGTGTAGAGATAGAGAATGAGAGAGGAAAAATTGAAAGAAAAGTGCCAAAATGCTAGGAAGGGTTGTATAATGTAGGATGATAGTTGAGTGTTTTTTTCTCATTATTTTCTAAATTTTTCTGTAAGGTATTTATTTATTTATTATTATTATTATTTTTTTTTTGCAGTATGCGGGCCTCTCACTGCTGTGGCCTCTCCCGTTGCGGAGCACAGGCTCCGGACGCGCAGGCTCAGCGGCCATGGCTCACGGGCCTAGCCGCTCCATGGCAGGTGGGATCTTCCCGGACCGGGGCAGGAATCCGTGTCCCCTGCATCGGCAGGCGGACTCTCAACAGGGAAGCCCTGTAAGGTATTTATTGATGTTACCTTTATAGTAAATGCCTTTTTGATAAGTACACCTGGCTAATCACCCTCAGCTCCCCAAGTATGCACCAAGCCTTATCTTGGCTTGCTGCTGTGACTTGCCTTGTGTCAAAACAATGACAGGGCTATAGTGTATTAAAATTTTTTTTTTTTTTTTGTCTGCGTTGGGTCTTCGTTGCTGTGCGTGAGCTTTCTCTAGTTGTGGCGAGCCGGGGCTACTCTTCATTGGGGTGCACAGACTTCTCATTGTGGTGGCTTCTCTTGTTGCAGAGCACAGGCTCTAGGTGCATGGGCTTCAGTAGTTGTGGCACGTGGGCTCTAGTGTGCGCGGGCTTCAGTAGTTGCAGTGCACGGGCTTAGTTGCTCCACGGCATGTGGGATCTTCCCAGACCAGGGATCGAACCCATGTCCCCTGCATTGGCAGGTGGATTCTTAACCACTGTGCCACCAGGGAAGTCCCAGTGTATTAAAATTATATTGTGTCATGTTAGGCTTTATCAAGCTCACAGCCAGACTGGAGGCAAAGCTGCTGCAATGATTTTTCATACTATAGTTGAAAGAACACTGAATGGACCAAGAAGTAAGAAACACTGGTTCTATTCTCAGTGCAGCACTTTTCTTCAGGGAAGTCATTTAACTCTGTTTCCTAATTCCCAAATTAAAAGGATCAGATTGCTTGTGAGAATCTCTAACTGCAGATCATGTACAGAAAGGTCAGACCTGAGTAGGACAGATGCAGGAATTCGGTGTAGACTGAAGCAAGACTCCAAGAGTTTGGAAAAGCAGGCAGTATGGTTTATAAACTCTCAACTAGAAAAATACAGAGTAAGAACTCAACAATTGGTTGGGTCAAGAACCGAAGATTTTCCAAAATCTGAGCAAAATTTAGATAAGAAATCTAAGTAATGGCACAGAGCACTAGCAGCAGGGCTTGAAGAACCCAGGGATTTTTTTTTCACTCTATCCAGCAAAGGACAGAAGTTCATGGTTGGATCTGAGCACATGGAATTTAGGTAGGCACTCCAGGCTAGAATGAGAATATGGAGAAAAATGCAGTTCCAGTTATGTGACCGTTTCACTAAGAAAATATTGTGATGAAACCCGGAAGGCTCATTTAGTTCTGAGAGTCAAAGTACTTCTCAAATAGCAGTGTCCAATAGAACTTTCTGGAATGATGGAAATGTTCTATATCTGTGATGTTCAATATGGTAGCCACTGGGTACATCAAACTATTGAGTATTGGACATATGGCAAGTGCAACTGAGGAACTGAATTCTTAATTTTATTTCATTTTAATCAATTTAATTTTAAATTTCAATAGCCACATATAACTACCATATTGAGCAGTACAGCAAAGGTCCAACAGAATCCTGTTCTTTATTAGTCACAAAATACATAATGAAAGAAGAATCCTTTTTTTTTTAATATGAAGAACGTCACATTTTTCTTTGTAGCCTGTATATTTACATGTATGTATGTATAAAAATTGTGTGTGGTATGGTTCCATAAGAAGCTAAATCAATTCTATGAATTTCACAGAAATTCATGCCCTTCCCAGAGTAAACCTAGATTAACCACTTTCTGGGCTCAACCTGAAAACACATTCACCCAGAATGAACCAGAAACCACCTTGGCCTCCAATGACCTTCTAAACTATGGACAAAGTGAGGGACAGCAACTGCAGGGCTGAGCTGACTGCTCTTAGTCCTGCCTTCATCTTAAGCTTAGACCAGATCTGGGCTCTGGGATTTGGAAGACACAGCTGTTCTTTCAGTGGTACTCATGATAGAATCAATGAGCACAGACAAGGATGTTCCTAATTATAGACTGTCCCTGTCTCCCCTAAGTAGTAGAGGCCTGTATAACAGTCAAATTACAGATTTCTAGGGAATTCCCTGGCAGTCCAATGGTTAGGGCTTGGTGCTTTCATTGAGGTGGCCCAGGTTCTATCCCTGGTCAAGGAACTAGGATCCCACAGGCCGTGCAGGGCCGGAAAAAAAAAAAAAGTTACAGATTTCTCACTGGATTCTAGACCTAGAAATGCAGACACATTCCAATTTATTCCTACCCTGACCCAATGAAGAAAAGTGAGAGATAACCTAATACCAACCAGGTTTACTGGTTATTATTCACAAAAGAATGAGCAACTTGCAAGTATTCAACATAAAAAGGGCTCAGTACAGGCTACCTTCCTTTCACCCTAAGAAGGCATACCAACTCCAGGCAAATATAGTGGAAACAAACTTCAAGTTTACATAATAGCCATACTCTAAAGAAGGCCCTGCTTTGTTAGGGAAATGGACAAAACTCTCTAAAAGTAAATGGAATGAAAAGAAATTAAAACTGGGATATTGATTCCTGTAATAACATAAACCATTGTTTGTCTATGACATAAGACAGACCAAACATTTAAAATTCAAAAATAAAGTTAATATTTTTCATCTTTATTGAGGTATAATTGACAAAGTTAATATTCTAAAAAGGAAAAAAGTACAGGTAAAGTTGTCAGGTACTAGTATTTTTAAACTTACGGCTAAGAGTTTTACCAATATCCTTCAAGCCAGAAAAAACAACAAAAAATTTAAAGTATAGATTCTTCCAGACACTAAGTCCAAAATTTTTCCCTTCTTCAAATCCTTTAAACCCAAATTATGAGAAATAATTCAGTTTGGCCACAGGGAACATTTCTACACAGTGACATAATCAGAACGTTTACTTCTTCCATTATTTAACTTATTCATTCCCATCCTAATCAAATTCTAAGAATATAGGAGCAAGCAAGAGGATATAATTTCCCCCAAAGCCTGTGACTAATTTACAGCACAAGAAACTTAAGCACTGAGGAAGGCCTTGATGGCAGAGGAAATAAGCCACCTTTATTGGCCTCAAGAACAAACTGCAGATCTCTAAGGCAGATTGGGAGAATCTGGATTTATCCAGGAATCAGTCTTCTCCAAAGCTGGGCAGGGAGGATGTGTGGGAAGCACAGCTTTTCTAAAAGGATGAAAAATGTCACTTGGAGACACTCTGGTTTCCTGAGGAAAGGAAGGAGACACTAAAACATCTTGTTTTGTACATTTTAGATCTTCCTTGTTTTCCACCATCAGTAACTGTTCTATCTCCTCTTTCAAAGATAAATTTGTCTGAAACTCTTGTTTAGGTATCTTGAGGTATTCTTTTAGAGTTATTCTCTGGTCCTTAAACCCCTCTGACTCAGGGCAAATTCGTTTGTTACTGGAATCTTCACTGACTTCTTCCTTTATGGGAGGTAGATGTTGAGATTCCACTGTGGTTTGCTTACTCTTAGATTCTTCTTTTAGCAAATTTACATCCTTGTGAGATGTAAAATTTGGAGCTTTATCTAGCCTAGAATTTTTACAAAGTAAGAAACCTCTTACTTTCCCCTTTTTCCCTGCTGTCTCTGTCATAGACTTCTTTGGATGTAGTACTGTCCTTATTAGGAGTCCCTGCGCATTTACTCTATATTCTTTTGCAGCTCTCTCTCTGCGCTGTCTCTGGAAGTCCTTCAGTCGAAGCAGTTCCTCTGGGAGCTCCATACATGTACGCTAAGAAAAGAAAATGAACACAAGTCTACTATAACTAAACTTCTGAATATGGTCCTTAAAATCACTTTAAAATCACTTCTACTACACTTAGTATTTGGCAAGCAAGGGTCTATTCAAATGTGTTCTTATAGCACCCTCTAGTGTCTTCAACTATAGTAGTACTATTTTTCAAGTAATTTAAATATTTTTAATCCAATTTTGTGTGTATGTTGTGCATGTGTGTACGTATAAAGATTATACAATGAAAAGTAAGGGTCCATTCCAACCTCGCCCCAACTGCCTTAGCGGGTGCATCCTCTAAAAAGCAGCTTCTTCTGTAGCCTCCAGAGACAGTCTTTGCATATATGATCCCTTACTAAATATTTATCTATTCATTGGATTACATTTTTCAATTTTTATTTCCCCCCAACTTTTTATTTTGATAACTCTTTCTAAAATTATTTTATACAAATGGCTACATAATATTATATATTCTTCTTCTTCTTGATTTTTCCAACTAAAAATTCTGTCTTGGAGATTTTTCCATATTGACAATTTTAATGGCTGTATGGATATACAATAGTTTGTTTAACCAAACCCTTGTGGATGGATATTTGGGTTGTCTTCAGTATTTTTTCATTACATAAATGCTACAATAAAGAATATATTAAGAAAATGTCCTCTTTGTTACATGAGGCAAATAATTTTTCCTAGGTTGCTTTCCTTTTGACTTTGTTCACAGTATTTTCGCCATACAAAATTTTTAAAGTCATATTTATTCATCTTTTATGAGTTCTGAGTATTTCTGTATTGCATAGAAAAGCATTTCCTCATACAACTCAATAGCAAAAATGCAAATACTCTAATTTAAAAGTGAGCAAAGGACCTGAATAGATAATTTTCCAAAGAAGATATTTAGATGGCTAACAGGTACATGAAAAGGTGCTCGAAGTCACTAGTTATCAGGGAAATGCAAATCAAAACCACAATGAGGTGTTACTGACACCTGTTAAGATGGCTATTATCAAAAAGACAGATAACAAGTGTTGGTGAGAATGTGGAGAAAAGGGAACTCATATGCTGTTGATCGGAATGTAAATTGATGCAATTTACATTACCATGTAAAACAGTGGAAAACAACGTGGATGTTCCTCAAAAAATTAAATATAGAACTATTATATGGTCCAGCAATCCCACGTCTGGGTACATATCTGAAGCATATGAAAATAGGATCGCAAAGAGATATGTACATTCCCTTGTTCACTGCATCATAATTCACAATAGTCACAATATGTAAACAACCTGTGTCTATCAATAGATAAATGGATAAAGATGTGGTGTATATACATTATACAATACAATATTCTATACAATAGAATATTATTCAGCCATAAAAAAGAAGGCAGTCCTGCCATCTGCAACAATATGTTTGAACTTGGAGGGTATTATGCTAAGTGAAATAAGCCAGACAAAGACAAATACTGCACAGTATCACTTATATATGAAATCTTAAAAAACAAAAACAAAAATCTGATTTCATAAAAACAGAGAATAGAATGGGGGTTCCCAGGGGTTGAGGGAGAGGAAAATGGGGAGATGTAGGTCAGAGGGTACAAACTTTCAGTTATAAGAAGAATAAGTTCTGAGGATCTAATGCACAGCATGGTTACTGCAGTTAATAGTTCAGTCTTATATACTTGAAAGTTTCTGAGAGTAGATCTTAAGCATTCTCACTACATAAAAAAAAGTTAGCTATGAGGTGATGGATGTTAGTTATCTTGATCTTGGTAATCATTCCACAATGTATATCAAATCATCACAATGTACACTTTAAATATACACAATTAATTTTGTCAACTATTCCTCAGTAAAGTTGGGGGAGGGGACATATTCCCTACTGTGACATAATTTTCTTTTAATACTTTTAAAAAATATTTATTTACTTATTTATTTAGCTGCACTGGGTCTTAGTTGCAGCACATGGGATCTTTACTGCCACATGTGGGATCTAGTTCCCTGACCAGGGATGGAACCCAGGCCCTCTGCTTTGGGAGTACAGAGTCTTAGCCACTGGACCACCAGGGAAGTCCCAATACTTTTTTTCCAATACTTTTTTTTTTTTTTTTTACGCGGGCCTCTCACTGCTGTGGCCTCTCCAGTTGCGGAGCACAGGCTCCGGACGCGCAGGCTCAGCGGCCATGGCTCATGGGCCTAGCTGCTCCCCGGCATGTGGGATCTTCCCAGACCGGGGCACAAACCCACGTCCCCTGCATCGGCAGGCAGACTCTCAACCACTGCACCACCAGAGAAGCCCCTTCAATACTTTTATAATTCTAATTCTTACATAAATACTTGATCCATGGGATTTATTTTGGTGTAGCAGAAAGAGATAACAATCCAACTCTGATTCTCCTCCCCCACAATGGTTAGTCAATTGCCTGAGGCCATTTACTAAATACTTATCTTTTTCTCATTGATTGGAAATTTTACCTTTATCTCAACCATTACTGATATATATGAGATCTATTTCTGGGTTCTCTATTCCATCGATCTGCCTATACATGTACCGCTCATATTTAGTGTAGACATGTTTTAATATCTGACAGGACTATTCTTATTTATGCTTATTTATCTCTATAAACACTATAATCACAGTTTGCCAAAGTAATTATGGCTTTAGCATTTTTCTTAAAAGAAAGTTAAATTTAAAAGTTAATTTAGGGGGGTTCCCTGGTGGCCCAGTGGTTAAGAACCCACCTGCCAATGAAGGGGACACGGGTTTGAGCCCTGGCCCGGGAAGATCCTACATGCCGTGGAGCAATTAAGCCCGTGAGCCACAACTACTGAGCCCACATGCCACAACTACTGAAGCCCCCGCACCTAGAGCCTGTGCTCCACAACAAGAGAAGCCACCGCAATGAGAAGCCCGCGCATCACAACGAAGCGTAGCCCCTGCTTGCTGCAATTGGAGAAAGCCCGTGCACAGCAACAAAGACCCAATGCAACCAAAAATATAAATAGTAAATAAACTAATTTTTTTTTAAAGTTAATTTAGGAATAACTGATTGCCAAAAATACTTAACGTCCCCATTCATTTAAGTCCTCTTTTATGCCATTCAGTAATACTTTAACATTTTTTTATCTCTATATTTCACATTTCTTGTTAGATTTATTTCTAGATAATCTATTTTTTGTTACAATTATAAATGAATTTTTCCCCCATTATATTCTGTAGTTGTGTACAGGGATATAGGAAAGCTATTAAGTTTTATGTTATATTTGTACCCATTTTACTAAACTGTCTTTTTGTTTTTGGCAATCTTTTTCAATTGATTCTCTTCAGTATTCAGGTATATCATAGGCAAGTCATCATTCCTATTCCTCCTGTTCAATTTTTATAGTTCATCTTTTTTTTTCTAACCTCACTGGCTAATAGCGTCAGAAACTATTAAAGTAGTGGCGATAGTCACCATTTCTGTATTAAAGTAGTGGTGATAGTCACCATTTCTGTATATTTCTTGATATTGATGTTCCCAATCAAATATTAGGTAGTCTTCTTGCCTGAGATATATGTTTTATCATGTTAAAGTACCTATTCCAACTTTAATCAATAATGTATATAGAATATTATCAAATTTTTTCAGCAATAAACAGTGAGAACAAAATATTAAAAAGTTAAATTGTCCTTGGCTTTACAATGATAAATGAAAAACATTAAAATTCTCCAATCAAGCAAACTATGAAAGGATTTTTACATTGATCTTTTCTTGTTAAACAGTGAGAGCAAAATATAAAAAAGTTACAAAATAACTTTTTCAGCATTTATGAGATAATCATAAGATTTCTTGGCCCCAATAAAATACAGAATTTAATATAATATTAAATATTAATAAATATTAATATAATATTAAACCATGCTTGTAACTAGAATCGAGAGACACATTAATAGAAAAGTATAATATATCTAAGTGGAGTTTGTACAAAAATGCTATTATTTTATTTAGGATTTTGCATCAGTATTCCTAAATGAGAACTGTTTATAGCAGTAGCCTGTGAACTTTTTATGTAAGGAGTCAAATAATAAACATTTTAGGCTTTGTAAGCCACAAGCATACTTTTTTTTTTTTAACAATCCTTTAAGACTATAAAAATCATTCTTAGATTGTGAGCTTTACAAAAATAGGCCATGGGCCAGAGTTGGCCTAATGCAATAGTTTGCCAACAATATAAGTTTTCTTATATTGTGCTGGCTTCATAAAAATAACTAATGAAATTTACCCTTTCTTTGAAAGATATATTTACTGGAAACATAACTTAATATTGTGAGAAAAATTGGTACAATATTTAAGAAAGGAGTTAGGACTTCTAGCACATCAACTTTTAGTTTTATTGAAATGCACATCACCAGTTGCATCATATGAAATAAATGTCAGTGATCATAAAATATATATATATATTGAAAAAAAGTGCTTAAGGAGCTGAATTAAGCCCAAGCTATAGCCACTTCAAGAATATTTATCATCAAGTCTGCTGAAAGAAATTTGGTGCAGCTGTGAACAGTGGGTATCACTGTGGCCCCCATGAGGACACAGAGGTCCTGAAAACACAGCCACAGAGAGTGGCACCTACCTCCATGCCTCCCAGCCAGTCTGCAGACCCTTCTCGGTAGGTGTTTAGGTACCCGTCCACCAGGGTAGTTAGATCAGACATCATTTCATCTAGAAGTACCAAGCGAAGGGGCAGCAGGTAGGTAGCTTCCAAGGCCAAAATTTTTAGCAAAGAGGGTGAAAGAGGTCGTGTGAACCATAGTTCTGGGTTTTCCTAGAGACACCAAAACAATTTTCTCTGAATAGTAAGCAAATCTTTAAAGAAAATAATGGTTTATCTAAGTGCTGCTTAACTTAAATCACCATTACTGTCATTTTCTTCAATTATTACCTTCTACTTTCACACTATGGCTAGCCTTCTGAGAATATACACACACTTATTGTGTGTATACAGTGAGTGTGTGTATGTGATGGGGGAAAGATGTGGGATGGGAGGGAGGGAAGAAGAGAGAGAGAGAGATCAGAGCTTCTCATTCAAAACTGGAGGCAGCAGGACTGATTAGATTATATGGCCAAAATTGCAGCCAATACGGTCATGACCTAAGTTTGCATGCAAGGCTATTAGAAGCTGAAGAAAATCTATCTTACTTTGGGAGAAATAATTGGCATGATTTTTGTTCCACTGCCTTAATCCAAATTCCCAATAAAATCCCCACTTGTCCAATTGAAAATTTATTTCAGAGTACTTTTTAATTGATAACCAACAAATCTGGATGCTGGCTTTTTTCCACTTGAGACCACAAACAAACTGTTCCCATTTGGAACAACTAAGATTCTGGCAATGTTCATACGCTTACACAGCAGCTGTCATTTCTCTATATAATATGCTGATAATCCCACTCGCAAGACACTTGAAAATATTAATGTTATATGGGACATACGCTAATACTCACCCGAATCCGTTTTTGTCTCTCTTCCAGAAAGGAGAGATATTTAGGGGCTATTTTAAGGTGTCTGATTAAACTCTCCTGTAAAGTACTAATGCAGTTTGGAAGAAAGCCGCCTGTTTCCATGGAAAATTGAAGGACATCTGCTACCTGTGGCATTAAAAAAAGACAAACAGACCAGTCTGTAGGATATATACAGAGAGCTATCTCATGACAGAAATAGCAGAAATACATTTAGAGAAACATCTTTAAATACCATTTTTCCCAAGGACCCATATGATAGACAATGCCATGAGAAAATTTAAAGTTGTTAGGTTATCTTATTCTGAAAAATTAGAAAAAAAAAAAAGAAAAGAAAAAGAAAAAGGATCACCCAACTTTAATGTGTCCCTGTCTATTTTCTTTTCCACTTCTTTTATTTGCCTGCCTTATGATTATTACTCTTTGGTGCCTTCAAGGAATGGGGAAAGGAAGATGAAATTAAAGAATTACTTCTACTTATTAGCAACTCTGGTAAAGTTTTGGTAAGGAAAGCTAATAAAATTAAGAATTGGAATCATTATTTGTCTGTGTGTGGCAGGCTAAATAACAGCCCCCAAATATATCCACATCCTAATTCCTGGACCTGTGAATGTTATCTTAAATGGCGAAATGGACTTTGCTGCTGTGATTAGTTAAGGATATTGAGATAGGGAGATTAACTTGAATTATCCAGATGGGCCCTAAATGTAATCACAAGTATTCTTATAAGACGAGGCAGAGGGAGATTTTACTACAGCCAGAAGAGAAGGTGATGTGATGATGAAAGCAGAGATTGGTGCACTATGAAGATAGAAGGAGCCACAAGCCAAAGAACACAGGTGAAAGCTGAAAAGCAAGGAAACAGACTGTCCTCTCAGAGCCTCCAGAAGAAACCAGCCCTGCTGACACCTTGACTTTCACCCAGTGCAAATGATTTCAGACGTCTGACCTCCAGAACTGTAAGAGAGTAAATTTATGTGTTTTTTTTGTTTGTTTGTTTGTTTCGGTACGTGGGCCTCTCACTGTTGTGGCCTCTCCTGTTGCGGAGCACAGGCTCCGGACGCGCAGGCTCAGCGGCCATGGCTCACGGGCCCAGCTGCTCCGCGGCATGTGGGATCCTCCCAGACCGGAGCACGAACCCGTGTCCCCTGCATCGGCAGGCGGACTCTCAACCACTGCGCCACCAGGGAAGCCCTAAATTTATGTTTTAAGCCACAAAATTTGTGGTGATTAGTTACAACAGCAATAGGAAACTAATACACTGTGTTAAAGGAAAACAAATTGAAATAATTCTGAATTCCTGCTTCTTGTACTATGAAAATCTGAAAAGAAAAATATGGAAAGATATGCCAATGTCTTCATTAGACAATACATATGAGGTCTAATCAAGAAGCCTGATGGCCTCAAGGGAACAATGAGCAACTGTGTTACATTTTGGAGTAAGCATAGAAGCAATCTCTATATAGTGAATGCTCTTGAAAGAAGACCCAAAGGAACATGTAAACAAGAGAAGTGGAACAAAGTTCATTACAAGCAGATACATAAAGAGCAAACTTAAACCACATACAATAACATAAAGTTGAACTTTTAGGAATTTCTGTTAAAAAATAATTGGCTAACTCATTATTTTAACCCCTCTCCAAAGGCTCTAGGTTTATATATTCAAGATCTCCCTTTCATGGCATTAACCTAGAAGACTAGAAGAACTTAAAGAATACATAATGAAAACTAGTGGGTTTATGGCTCTCACAGCCAAACCAGAAACCCAGATCTAGTATAATCTGGGAATTTCTCATTTCTCTAGGTCCTTTAGATCAGAGAAAAACCGCTTATCTTCAGGCTATCTGGGGCCAGTATAGGCTTTGGGGGAACATCTAGGACAACCTGCATCCCTGAGCTAGATGCCAATTAGCCATCAGCCTTAACTGATACATATGTGGTAAAGGCATAGACGTGACTGACTGTCCACCTCACAGTAAGAATCCATGTCAGATTTCCAAATGACCCCAAAATTGTTTGAGTTTCTGAATGCTACAGAGTATGGAGCTTGCTTCTTATTTGAACATTTCTGGAGCAAAATGAAGGGAAAAAACCCTAAATAATTACAAGTAACTTTTCTCCAGTACTTCTTCAGTGCACCAAATGTTCTCACATATTGTACAAACATCTTACATGAGAAGTGGGCAGGAATGAGGCACACACAACAAGACTTTCAATCACTCATCAGACAAGGCCTATTTTCTACAGGAGCTATATACACTGCATTGATTCCAGTGTTTCCCTGCCTGTACCTGGGTGTCAAAGACATTATTCAGCAAAATTCCATACTGATGAGAGAGGCAATCAGAAAGCCAACGACAATCATGGATAACCTAAGGAATCAGAAGACAGAGAAAGAGTTATTAGAACCTGGCTGTTATTCTTACTAGCAGATGAATCAGCTTACACACTCACCTTCAAAATTCTCTTGTCTTCTAATACCATCTGAAGTCCATTGCTGAAAACACGACTTCCCAGAAGGAAAATGTCAAATAAGTAAACTCGGCTATTTGTGGCCACCTACAACAGACCATCCAGACACACATAAGAAAGAACTAGGGAAGGGGATCTGAGGATCAAGAAAGGCATGTGAGGGCTTTCCTGGTGGTGCAGTGGTTGAGAGTCCGCCTGCCGATGCAGGGGACACGGGTTCGTGCCCCAGTCCGGGAAAATCCCACATGCCGCGGAGCGGCTGGCCCCATGAGCCATGGCCACTGAGCCTGTGCATCCGGAGCCTGTGCTCCACAACGGGAGAGGCCACAACGGTGAGAGGCCCGCGTACTGCAAAAAAAAAAAAAACAACAACAACAAAGAAAAGCATGTGAAAAATATTTAACAGCCTCATCTTTAAAGTAAACAATAGGCACTCATTGATTCTTAGGGAAAACAGGTTTAAATTTCCTTAAGTAAGAAAAAAAAAACCCACAAAAACACTATCACTGTGATTTTCAAAAGGAAAGAAAAGGACAAGCTAGTAGTTTAGCCTTTAGCTTTTTTTCTTCTTTAATGTTTTATGTCTCACCTGTGGCATTCTAAAATGCAGGGATTATAGGTTTAAGGGAAATGAACAATATTTCACTCTCGATAACACCAAAGGCTATTTCTCTGAGTTCCATAATACACATGATTGTGTTGGGTGTTACATAAAATTACTCATAAGAGAAGATCCCTGTCCTCTAGCAGTTTAAAACAGGCAACAAACACACTGGCACAAATGGTAGGATGTGAAATACTGTCATTTTGATCAATTTTATACAATTATAAGTATTCTAGGTTGTTTCTGATCATAAAAGTCACAGAGGCCATACAGCTGGATAATCTACTGAATCAAAGAATGAAGGCAAGAACAGATCCAAATAGGTCTAGACAGCCAGCCACAGGACAGTCAGATGCCATCTTTGTCATTTCAGGAGCAAACTATTGATACAGCTACAATTACCAGGCCTACCAGGCACCCATTCTCAGATCTTTCATGTTGTTTGCCAAAATTTGACACCTGAAATAGTCAATCCCTGCTTTTCCTCTACCTCTTTAATTGTAAAAATTGAATAGACACATTATAGAAGTTTGGAAAATAATTCTCTGCTAGACTGTAAACTCTGTGAAAGAAGAGATTATGTCAGATTCACCACTCATAACTAAAGCAACCACTAGAACAGAGTCAGGCACATGGACAGCTGTTATCCATCTCTTCAGTGAATCAGTGCATCATGCCACACAACACCCCCTTCCATTTGTTCATATAAAAAATGCATAACACTCTAATAATATGCATTCAAATCTATATCCCACTTCTTCCTTTCATAAACTTTCAAACATTTTTCTATGCTGCATTTGTCATCGATTTTGACAGCCACATAAGATCTATCAAATGTACTGTAATGTCTGCTACTGTTAACTAAGTGGCTTCTGATTTTTCACCACTATAAATGATGCCAAAATGAATAGGTTCTCACAGAAATTTTTCTTCATGTTTTGAATTATTTAGGATAGATTCCCAGAAACAGCCCTGAGAAGTAGGCCAAAGGACAAAAAAACCTTTAAGACTCTTAAAAAATATTTGCCACCTTAAGACATAATATTATACCTGAAAATATCTGACCATAGATGAAGGTTAAACATTTAAATAATTTAAAGTTAAAGAAAAGCAGTGGGAGGTACTTCCCTGGTGGCGCAGTGGTTAAGAATCCACCTGCCAGTGTGGGGGACATGGGTTCAAGCCCTGGTCCAGGAAGATCCCACATGCCACAGAGCAACTAAGCCTGTATGCCAGAACTACTGAGCCTGCGCTCTAGAGCCCGTGAGCCACAACTACTGAGCCCATGCACCACAACTACTGAATCCCACGTACCTAGAGCCTGTGCTCTGCAACAAGAGAAGCCACCGCAAATGAGAAGCTCACGCACTGCAATGAAGAGTAGCCCCAGCTCGCCTCAACTAGAGAAAGCCCGTGCACAGCAATGAAGACCCAATGCAGCCAAAAAAAAAAGAAAAGCAGTGGGAAATACTGACAGAAAGAAAGCAGATTAGAAAAAACAGAACAAAGAAAGAAACACAAAACGAAAATAAAGGTTTAGGAATTAAAGGTGACAGATACTGAGGACAGTGAGGAGCTGGAAATAGAGGGATAGGCTTGAGGTCTATATGTGAAGAAGTAAGCCTCCAAGTTATCCCTTCCCACTCCCATGGAGGACAGAAGATATATTCTCTGGATAAATCCAACAAGGGAGGCTCTAGGGTTGGGAATATAAGATATAGAAGAGGGGGGGCTTCCCTGGTGGCACAGTGGTTAAGAATCCGCCTGCCAATGCAGGGGACAAGGGTTCAAGCCCTGGTCCGGGAAGATCCCACATGCCGCGGAGCAATGAAGCCCGTGTGCCACAACTACTGAGCCTGCGCTCTAGAGCCCGCGAGCCACAACTACAGAAGGCTGCGTGCCTAGAGCCCATGCTCCGCAACAGGAAAAGCCACCGCAATGAAAAGCCCACACACCGCAACAAAGAGTAGCCCCCGCTCGCTGCAACTAGAGAAAGCACGTACGCAGCAAGGAAGACCCAACACAGCCAAAACTCAAAAAATAAAATAAATAAGATAATTAAAATTAAAAAAAAAAAAAAAAAAAAAAAAGATATAGAAGAGGGCAGAGGTTTGGTAATGGACTGAAAAATGAGTCTGCACACAATTGTGAGCCTCCAGACCTTTTCCCTTGTAGCTTCCAGCTTGATACCACCAACCTGTATTGGAACAGGAGGATAGAGGGCTCCAGGGAAGATGGCTTCAAGACAAAGATGCAGCACAGATTATCCGGATAGATGTAAGCATGTGAAAAACTACATTGAGGGGAAAATATGGGAAGGCTTTGTCACAAATGAAAGGAAAACAAAGCTAGTAAGATGAGGCAATTATCAATTCTATGAAAAACAAAAAGTTGGGCAAGAAAAGAAACAATCTTACTGGACCAACAAGGAGCAATGGTTACATAGCCATAATCACATATAGCCTGAATCCTGTCTTAACCAAACATTGGGATATAACTTCCCCCCCAAAAAACCCAAAAACACTAATTTGAAAACATACATGCACCCCAATGTTCATAGCGGCATTATTTACAATAGCCAAGACATGGAAACTACCTAAGTGTTCATCAGCAGATGAAGGGATAAAGAAGATGTGGTGTATATATACAATGGAATACTACTCATCCATAAAAAAGAATGAAATTTTGCCGTTTGCAGCAACATGGATGGACTTGGAGGACATTATGCTAGGTGAAATAAGTCAGACAGAGAAAGAAAAATACCGTAGGATATCACTTATATGTGGAATCTAAAAAATACAACAAATGAGTGAATATAACAAAAAAGAAGCCAACTCACAGATATAGAGAACAAACTAGTGGTTACCAGTGGTGGGGGGAATATAGGGGTGATGCAGTGGGAGGTACAAACTATTGGGTGTAATATAGGCTCAAGGATGTATTGTACAACATGGGGAATACAGCCAACAATTTTGTGATAACGGTAAGTGGAAAGTAACCTTTAAAAATTGTATAAAAATAAAATCTTTTAAAATTGGGATATAACTAAATTGGGAGGCTCTAGGTAGGTGTGGGTGCTATAAGTGAGCAAAATCTTTCTTCAGTATAATAAAAGTTAATAATTTGTAAAACTGATGAATAAAGAGAGAGCAATAAGCATATTATCAAAAAACGAAAATAGACACATTTCAACATGTTAAAAGTAGCTGCCTCTGTACTTTTCTGGTTCCCTGGGTTTTGAGGATGCTACCAGAGGACACCCCTTGATGGCATGGCTCTGGTGGCCAGGGTGGCTTGTATTCCTGGGTCTCGTGGGACTGTGGCAATCAGAGGGACAGTTCTTGGCAGGCTACCACCCCTAGGGCACTGCACAGACAGTGGACTGGGGCACACTCTCCAGTCTTTTTGTGAAGGAGGGCTCTTCGCTCATCCTGGAGCTTCAGCCTGAGAGGCAGGCTTCAGGATTGGTACACATTAGTAGCCTATGGAGTTGCTCTCAAGGAACATAAGCTGTGGACTCCATCTTGACGCTCTCCCTTGCTCCAGCTCACCTATATCACCCAGAAAAGAGCTTTTTTTTTTTTTTTTTTTTTTTTTTTTGCGGTACACAGGCCTCTCACCGCTGTGGCCTCGCCCATTGCGGAGCACAGGCTCCGGACGCGCAGGCTCAGCGGCCATGGCTCACGGGCCCAGCCACTCCGCGGCACGTGGGATCTTCCCGTACCGGGGCACGAACCCGTGTCCCCTGCATCGGCAGGCGGACTCTCAACCACTGCGCCACCAGGGAAGCCCCAGAAAAGAGCTTTGACACTCATCTGGAGCCCTGATTTCTGCAACTGCCGCTCAGGGGACACCTCCAGATTGCCTGGCTCTGGTGGCCAGCAAGGTTTATGCTTGTGGTCCCACAGGAATGTACATATTTGCATAGTTAAAAAACTGATGCCTGAGGGTCTCACTTCCAGTCACCCTGAGTCTATGTGCTGAGATTCTCCCCTTTAGGACACTGACAGGTCTTGGCACATCCTCAACTACTGGGAGCTATTAAAAATATAATAGGCTGCTTGGACAAGGCCAAGAGGTTTGAAAGACCACCAGGAGCTGAGGCAGGGCTGAATGACAAGGTTCATCTCCTACATGAGGCCACTCCTTCAACGCTGGGAGAAGTGGCTGTTTCATCTACTATATAGAAACCAACACAGAGTCAACCTCAGGAAAAAAAACTTAATGAAATGGAGATAAATAATTTACCTGATAAAGAGCTCAAATAATGGTCTATAAAGATGCTCACCAAACTGGGGAGAAGAATGGATGAACACAGTGAGCACTTCAACAAAGAGATGGAAATGTAAGAAAGTACCAAATAGAAGTCACAGATCTAAAGAATATAATAATTTAACTGAAAAATACACTAGATGGGTTCACTAGCAGACTAGATAAAGCAGAAGAAAGGATCAGTCAACTCAAAGACAAGGCAGTGGAACTCACCCATTCAGAGCAGCAAAAAGAAAAAACAATGAAAAAAGTAAAGATAGCTTAAGGTCTTATGGAACAGCGTCACATGGACTAACATTTGCATTACTGGTCTCCTATAAGGAGAATGAAATGAAAAATGTAAATGAAATAATGTTTGTCAAAGTACTTTGTCAACTGTAAAGTGCTGTACACATGTACTTTAACAACCTTGTTACTGGATTCTTAAAAAAAACAAAAGCACCACCTCTGAAGAGAGAAATGGAGTGAGGATTTTTCTGTCCTCATAAGCCTTTTAGCATTTTTTTTTTTGCTTTTAATACATAGGGCATGTGATACTTTGATTTAAAAAATTAAACATACAAGTCCAAGGACCTGGTGGGAGAAAACGTGCCCATTGATTTGCTTCCAGTCACAAAGATGATATTTGTAACCAACTGGATGTCCCCTCTGGTATCTAGACAACAAAAGGGGACAAATTAGGAAATAACCTAGAGGTGCCCAGGCCTGCATTACCAGGAAGTCTACCCTTTTGTTTTGGTAGAGAGAGGTTTTGGTCTGGTTTCTTCCTCCCTACTCAGCTTTATTGAGATAAAATTAGCATATAACATTGTGTAAGTTTAAGGTATATAACATGATAATTTGATGTAAGTATATACTGCAAAAGGATTACTATGATGAGGGTAGTTAACATATCTATTACCTCACATGGTTATCTGTGTGTGGTGAGAACTTTTAAGATCTACTCTCTTAGCAGCTTTTAAGTATACAATATAGTATTGTTATCTATAATTACCGTGCTGTGCATTACATTCCCATAACCTATTTATCTTATAACTGGAAGTTGTACCTTTTGACTACCTTCATCCATTTCCCCCATTCCCCCACTCCTGGAACCACTACTCTACTCTCTGTTTCTATGAGTTTGGTTTTTTTGATTCTGCATATAAGTGAGAGCATACGGTATTTGTCTTTCTCTAACTTATTTTACTTAGCTGAATCCCTCCAGGTTCATCCATGTCATCACAAATGGCAGAATTTCCTTCTTTTTATGGCAGAATAATATTCCATTGTATATATATATCACATTTACTTTATCTATTCATCCATCTATGGACACTTGGTTGTTTCCATGTATTGGTTATTGTAAATAATGCTGCAATATGAACATGGGAATACAGTTATCTCTTTGAGATCCTGTTTTCATTTCCTTTGGATATATACCCAGAAGTGGGATTGCTGGACCATATGTTGTTTTATTTCTAATTTTATTTTATTTTATTTTATTTTTTTTTGTGGTATGTGGGCCTCTCGCTGTTGTGGCCTCTCCCGTTGCGGAGCACAGGCTCTGGACGTGCAGGCTCAGCGGCCATGGCTCACGGGCCCAGCCGCTCCACGGTATGTGGGATCTTCCCTGACCAGGGCTCGAACCCGTGTCCCCTGCATTGGAAGGCAGATTCTTAACCACTGAGCCACAAGGGAAGTCCCAGAAGCAAGGAGTCTTAACCACTGGACCACCAGGGAAGTCCCTAAAGCTCTTTTCTTTGAAAATAATAAACTGAGTACAAGAAAATGAAAAGGAATTCCAAACAAGCTATAGGACAGTGACAGTAGGGTGATATAAAAAAGACAATTAAAATAAATTTACCAGTGAATCTACAATTATTTCAAAATAAAAAGTTTTAAGAAATCTTTTACCTGAAGCCAACATAGTCTCCCATGACGACACACATTAGCTCCTTCTGCTGCCACACTCAGGACACTTTGCTTCTTGATGTGGAGCATCTGGTAAGAAAAGGAAGAAAATAAAAATCTCCAGGAAATAAATGTTGCAATTATGACATCATGAATGGCACAAGTAAAATGGCTAGAAATAAACAAAGTGGATCATATTTTTTTAAACTTACAAAATCCAAAACACATGTCTGCTTCACACACACACACACACAAATCACACTGAATGCTTCTGATCCTCTTTTCAGGGTTCACAAAGTTATTCCACAACTGGAAAATAAATCATTCATATTGCAAATGCTAATAAGAGTTGAAAACTCAGATACCTTTTGTTGCCACTGGTGTTAGAGCAAAAGGTTTCTAGTCTTTATGGCAAGATTCCTCATGCAAAGAACAGCAATTTACTGTACCTAAAGGGAACTCACACAGTGGCTGAGTCTCACAGTATCTACTGTTCAGAATGAGAAAAACACAGACTTAACAGGTCCTTTAAAGTCTTGGATTCATTAAATTATTCAAAACTGAAATAGGGGTATCCTGGAAACACATTCTGGTCCTCTTATTATCTATATTCGTATCATATTTCAAAACATTATACAATTCTAAAATCTTTACTGCATAATCCATGAAAATATCTGCATGGCACAAGATTCTCCCCATTTTACAGGTAGATAAATTACTCAAGAATAGAAAGGCAAAGTAACTTACACTAGCACAATATCTTCCTTTACAGAGCATAAAGTGTTCTATATTCTGAGTATCTTTCATCAATGATAAAAGAAGGGGACTGAACTTCAGTTCCATTCTCAATCAACAAGAAGGCTGCAAAACTGGGAACAAAAGCTGTATTTCCCTATTGATAAGAATTTCCAACTAACTCTTTAAATTTCCGGAGCAAAAGTTCTTATCCTATTATTTGTTGTTGTTGTCATGGACCCTTTAAAGCATCTGTTGATATATAAAGAATTCTTGTAACTCAATTAAAATGGCAAATGAATAGATATTTCTCTAAGATATACAAATAGCCAATAAGCCTATATGGGAAAAGAGTCTAAAAAAGAGTGGATAGGGCTTCCCTGGTGGCGCAGTGGTTGAGAGTCCGCCTGCCGATGCAGGGGACACGGGTTCGTGCCCCGGTGTGGGAGGATCCCACATGCCGCGGAGCGGCTGGGTCCGTGAGCCATGGCCGCTGAGCCTGCGCGTCCGGAGCCTGTTGCTCCGCAACGGGAGAGGCCACAACAGTGAGAGGCCCGCGTACCGCAAAAAAAAAAAAAAAAAAAAAAAAAAAAAAAAAAAAGAGTGGATATATGTATAGGTATAACTGATTCACTTTGCTGTACACCTGAAACTAACACAACATTGTAAATCAACTATACTCCAACAAAAATTTTTTTAAAAAAGAAAAAAAATAGCCAATAAACACATGAAAATATGCTTAACACTATTAGCCTTCAGGGAAATGCAAATCAAAAACACAATGAGATACTACTTCACACCACTAGGATGGCTATAATTAAAATGACAGATAATAGTGTCGGTAAGAATGTGGAGAAACTGGAACCCTCACGCCCTGCTGGTGGAAAAGTAAAGTGGTGCAGCGCTTTGCAAAACAGTATGGCCAATCCTCAAAAAGTTAAACACAGAGTTATTACATGAGCCAGCAATTCCACTTGTAAGTATCTATCCAAGAGAAATGGAAACGTGTCCACACAAAAACTTGTGTATGTATGTTCACAGCAGCACTATTCATAATAGCCAAAAAGTAGAAACAACCCAAATGTCCATCAAATGGTGAAAGGATAAATGAAATGTGGTATATCCATACAAAGGAATATTATTTGGCAACAAAAATAAGTGAAATACTGATACACGCTATAACATAGATAAACCTTGAAAATATTATGCTACGCAAGAGAAGCCAAGCCAATCACAAATGACCACACATTGTATGATCCCATTTATATGAAATGTCCTAAACAGGCACATTCATAGAGGCAGAAAATAGATTAGCGGTTGCCAGGGGCTGGGGGTACTCAGAAGGGATTAGAGGTGTTAGCTAAGGAATATGGGGTTTCCTTTTGGAGTATTAAAAATGTTCTAAAATTCACTGTGGTGATGGATGTACAATTCTGTGAATATGCAAAAATCCAGTGATGTGTACATTTTAAATTGGTAAATTTTATGGCATGTGAATTATATCTCAATAAAGCTGTTTAAAAAACAAAGAATCTGCTGAAAGCTAACCCTCTCTTAAAAAATACATCTGTGCATACACGAGCATAAGCTTGCTCCTAAACAAAAAACTTAACAACTTCCCTAAAGTCTAACTGTGAACCATAGCCTAGCTGAATAATTAGTTACTGCCATATCTCAAATTTAAAAAATATTATAGAGAAATTGCCTAAATAGAGCATCTAGACTGGTCTTTTAAAAACATAAGTAAAAAAATTTTTGACTCTCCTCTAAAACTGCCAATGGCTCTCCATCTTACTCAAGTCGAACTCAAAATCCTTGTCTACCTGACCTGCCTCCTGCCCCCTTCCATTCCCTAACATTCTTTTTCACTGTGGTCCTGCCACAATGACCTCCCTGCTGTTCCTCCACACAAGTCAAGTGTGCTTCAGCCTCAGGGCCTCTGCACTTGTAATTATGCCTTCTTTAAGTTTTTTACTAGATATCCACATGGTTAGCTCCGTTACTTCTTTTAGATCTCTGTTCCAATGTCACCTCTTCACAGAGGTTTTCTCTGTCTACCCTAAATAAAAGAGGAACTCCCTGTCATTCCACTCACCATACTACACTTTTTTTTCATAGCACTTACCACTAATTGATATACAATTATGTGTTTATTTTCTTGCATTAAAATAAGCTCCTTCAGGGCTAGAACTTTGTCTTATTATTATAACCCAGACCTCAGAACAATGCCTGGCAAAAAGCCGGCTCTCAGATGTTTTGTTAACTCATTAGGAAAAACACTAATGATCTTATAATAAGAGAGAAATTTATGAGACATAGACATGATACCCATTTGCAGACAATACGGAGAATGATTGAGGGCAATACTTACTGCAGCACCAAATTTCTGCTGGAACTGATCAATGACTGTGTATGTCACCTCCTCTTCCTCTACAGGAGAATATTATTATATATATTTATCTTCCTTGGCAATAGAATAGCCCTCCCACTAATTTTAGCCATAATCCTAAAGTCCTACTCTATTGTAACTCAAATGTCTAGAACTACTGAGACTAAGCCTAGAATACTGAGAACTATTTCATTATCACCTGCATCAGCCCATCCCGTAGTGAACACTATTAGCATCCTATTTGTCAGTTGAGAATAAACAAAAGCCCCACTGATGATATCTTATAAAATATTTACTCATTTCCTTTGATAATCCAGTAATGTTTCCTTCATCATAAGTTTATGTCTTGAATACTTCAAGACATGTACTTTTTAAAAAATTTTTAATACAATTTTTGAAGGTTACTCTCCATTTACAGTTATTAGAAAATATTGGCCATATTCCCCGGTATTGTACAATACATCCTTGTAGCCTATCTTATATCCAATAGTTTGTGACTCCCACTGCCCCACCCCTATATCCCCCCCACACTGGGAACCACTAGTCTGTTCTCTGTATCTGTGAGTCCGCTTCTTTTTTGTTATAGTCACTAGTTTGTTGTATTTTTTAGATTCCACATATAAGTGATATCATACAGTATTTAAGACATGCATTTTCTAAAAGCACATTCATAATAAAAAATAATAGTTTAAAATAAATTAGTCCTGGAGATGGACCAATGTCCACACATTTGGAATTCTCTGGATCCTGAAAATTAATTATTTTTCTAATTATGTAATTTAAAAGATTAGAGGTATAGCATAACATATAGTTCTTCTTCATCTCCCAAACTTTAAAACTCTGGAGTGGCTCAGGACATAGTCCATAAGCCACTTCCTTTTTTCTATCCATACTTACTCTCTTGGTGATCTCATCTAGTCTCAAGGCTTTAAATATCATTTATAGGCTAGATCTTGAATTTATATCTCCACCTCAGATCTTTGCCTTCATCTCTCAGCTTACACTCAAACTTAGGTTGACCAAAACTAAACTCCTAACCATCTCCCCAAAACCTTTCCCACCCAGAATCCCTCCCATACTTCAGGCTGCTCAAGCCCAAACCCCTGAAGTCATCCTTGTTTCCTCTTTTTCTCTCACAACCACATCTAATCTGTCAGTACATTGTGTTGGCTCCACCTCAATATACATGCAGAATTCCACCACTCCTACCAACCATATTGCCACCACGAGGGTCCAAACCACCATACCCACTAAACAAAATTATTTCAGTAGCCTCCTAACTGGTATTCGTGCTCTTACGTTGGCCCTCCTCTCAGCATCTATACAGTATCCAGAGTGATTTTGTAAAAACAGAAGTCAGATCATGTTACTCCTCTGCTCAAAACTCTCCAATGGAAAATAGAAGTTTTAAAAAATACCTTCTAGGGCTTCTCTGGTGGCGTAGTGGTTGAGAGTCCGCCTGCCGATGCAGGGGACATGGGTTCGTGACCCGGTCCTGGAAGATCCCACATGCCGCGGAGCGGCTGGGCCCGTGAGCCATGGCCGCTGGGCCTGCGCGACCGGAGCCTATGCTCCGCAATGGGAGAGGCCACAACAGCGAGAGGCCCACGTACCACAAAAAAAACCACAAAAACAAAAAAAAAAACCCAAAAACCTTCTATAATAGTATAAAAATAGAAATACTTAGGGATAAGTATGGCAAAAGATGTGTAAGACATACAATGAGAACTACAAAACACTGCTGAGAAATTAAAGATCTAAATAAATGTAGAGGTATACTGGGTTAATGGAATGGAATACTCAATACTGTTAAGATGTCAATATTCCCCAAACTGATCTATCAATTCATTGTAATTCCAAAAAAGATTCCAGCAGAGTTTTTTCTTTTTTGGTAGAAATTAACAAGCTGATTCTAAAATTCATAGGGAAATGCAAAGAACAAAGAACAGCTGAAACAACTTTGAAAAAGAACAAAGTTGGAGAACTAATACTACCTGCTTTCAAGATCTATCATAAATCAACAATAAACAAAACAGTCTAGTATTGGTGTAAAGATAGAAAAATTAGATCAATGTAACAGAATAGAGTGTCCATAAATAAATAAACCTATATACATACAGAAAACTGATTTTTGACAAAGGTGCAAAGGTAACTGAAGGGAGAAAATACAGACTTTTCAATAAACGGTGCTGGAATAATTGGATGTCCGTATGGGAAAAAAAAAACCTTGTCCATATCACATCATATACAAAAGTTAAAAATGGATCATACAGGAATAAAGACGCAGATGTAGCGAATGGACTTGAGGACACAGGGAGGGGTAAGGGTAAGCTGGGACGAAGTGAGAGAGTGGCATGGACATATATACACTACCAAATGTAAAACAGATAGCTAGTGCGAAGCAGCTGCATAGCACAGGGAAATCAGCTCAGTGCTTTGTGACCACCTAGAGGGGTGGGATAGGGAAGATGGGAGGGAAGGAGACGCAAGAGGGAGGAGATACGGGCATATATGTATATGTATAGCTGATTCACTTTGTTATAAAGCAGAAACTAACACACCATTTTAAAGCAATTATACTCCAATAAAGATGTTTAAAAAAAGTATATATAAACATTTTTAAAAAATGGATCATAGACCTAAATGTAAAACCTAAAATGTCTAGAAGAAAACAAAGGAGAAAATCTTTGTGACTTTGAGCTAGGAGAGATTACTTAGATATGACATCAAAAGCACAATCCATAAAAGAAAGAAAATGGATAAATGGTACTCCATCAAAATTTAAAATGTCTGCTCTTCAAGAGATGCTTTAAGAGAATGAAAAGACAAACCACAGACTTGGAGAAAATATTTGCAAAGCATATATTTGAGAAAAGACTTGTATCCCGAATATATAAAGAACTCCCAACATTGAATAATAAGAGAGCAATCCAATAAGAAAATGAACAAAAGATATGGATAGACATTCACCAAAGATATTCAGATGCCAAATAAGCACATTAAAAAATCCTCAACATCCTTAGTCATTAGGGAAATGAAAAAAACAACCAGCCAACCTCCAATGGCTTCTCTTCTCACTGCAGAGTAAAAGCCAAGTCCTTTCAATGATCTACAAAGCCTTCCATGATCCACTCACCCCACTTCATCCCCTACTGCTCTCCTTGCTCCAGCTACACTCATCTCCTTGCTGTCCCTTCAAGATCATGGCATGTTCCTCTCTCAGGCCTTTGCATCTGCTAATTTTTTATGCCTAAAAACCATTCCCCCCAGATATTCATACATCTTGGTCCCTCACTTCCTTCAAGCCTTTACTTCAAATGTCACTATTTCAGTGAGACCTGTCCTGGACACTCAAAAATTGTAAAACTACCCTCTCCACACATTTCTTCTTTTTCTTCTGTTCTTTTCTACTTAACATGTGGCACCAGCACACTATATAGTATACTAATTTATCTTATTTAGTGTGTTTCCTGCACCATAACTCGATGAAGGTAGAGATACCAAACTTTGGTATCCCCAATGTCTGGCATATAGTGTGCACTCAAATATTAAATAAACAAATGAATCATGGTATTTTATCTTAATTCGGACCCTAGAAACAACAGCTTAGCTGAGAATTCCACATAGAACCTTGACTCGGGGTTATACCAACTCTGAAGAGTTCTGAACCACAAGAGAGCCTAGAAAATTCAGAGCCCTGGTACTCACCTGATGGGCTGTACTTGAGGTCATTTAGCAGAGAAGTGGTTGGTGCCTCAGAGGCAGGAGAAGCAGGCTTATATACATTTATGTCTTCATCTTTTATTGTATCCATCCTGTTTCTTTCTGTATTTAGACTATGCTTATAAAAAACAACACTTAGGTGAGCTTATTCTTTGTTGTTAATGCCATACACACATCAGTGGTAAGGACTCTGGATCTTTCATAGAGAACCCATTCATCCACTGTTTACACTGATTTGAAGATACCATCTAAAGATGGAAGGAAACATCCACCTATTTCTTCTCATGTTAGGAATTACACAGCTAGTGAATTACAGTTAAGGCTTTCTACCCTAATGTGTACATCTGGGTAACATCATAATTAAGAAAATCATTCCATCATACCTAACAGAAGATGCCTTTTCTCTTACTGCACCTTGTTCTTCTTCATCCAGTAGTTCCACTGTAAAATAACCAAACGGCTTCCAACAGGACTTCCAATATGAAAGCAGTTAACTATCCCTCTGTCCCCTCCACACCCACAGTTTGATTATGTAACATAGACAGTAATTGGGAATGAAATGTTAGTCCATAGAGCCTTCATCGGCCAGCAATAAATAGAGCAGAAAAGACTATCCAAAGTACTGACGACCCCTAATCTTACATCCCTACATAGCTTCCTTGGTCATTTAGCAGGATTAGGAACCTCTCTACATATCCACTTTACCCTTTTTGTTCCAGGACACCTTTGTGGTCATGCAGAATGGTTCTAGAGATATCTTTTCTTTCCTATTTATTCCCATCCTAATGCATTTTCCTTCACACTATGTACTGTTAGGGGGTTTTCTCTCAAATCATTCACACTGTCCCTTCCACTTTCTCAGGCTGGTGCATTAACAGTTCAGTGATGTGAAAGGTAATAAAAGCTAGACTGGAAATCACAAAATAAATATGAGAGAAACATTCCACAGAGACTCTGAAACCATTTATTTTTAACCTAACAGTTCACGGAATACAGGGAAATATTGTATATCATTGATTCTAAGATGCACATTTTAAACAACTCTGAAATTGGATATGATTTACGGTAAATGCACATGATAGTTTAATTGGCAGCTTCTTTTTCTTTCTTAGGGTGGGAAAAGAAATAATGCACATTGTCATTAATGGCATCTAAGATTCAATTAAGTACCCTTAGGTACTTTTCATGGAAAAAGTTTCTCAGGGGCAACTATGTTTCAAATGTCTCTTTCTCCTACACTGTCTAGAAGTGTTGAGTCCGGGTCAGAGAAAGTAAATTCACTAAAAACTCGGATTAATCAATTATTATCCTTTATCTTGATAATTCTTATTCAAGGTGCTTTTCAGGGAGAACCCTCTATGGCTGATGGAGCCACAGGGCAAAGAAAGAAGAAGAAGGTCATCCTTTGAGCCTAGAAATTATAAACAAAGGCCAAGTCCTGAGAATGAATTTAGGAAGAAATGAATCCATGTGTACAGATCACAAAGCTGGTCAGTGGTCAGCCTTCTCCTGAGTTAGGAAATAGTAGTAGTAATTCCTTCATTTTTCTTTACAAACTCATCCACAGCCTAGCTTTGTTCCAGTCCAGAGCTCTGTTCTACTGCAAAGTCTAACAGTTAACACACAATTAACAATCGTTCTACTTCCACCACCATCACTGCCATTTTTAAAAGGTGCTCAAGGGACAAAGAGTGTTTACAGTAGCGTACTCAGTAAGAAACGACAGTTATATAAGCTGGCTGGGGACTTCCCTGCTGGTCCCGTGGCTAAGACTCCATGTTCCCAGAGCAGAGGGGCCTGGGTTCGATCCCTGGTCAGGGAACTAGATCCCACAGGCCTCAACTAAAGATCCCACATGCCGCAACTAAAGATCACACATGCCGCAACTAAAGATCACGCATGCCGCAACTAAAGATCACGCATGCCACAACTAAAATATTCTGCATGCCACAATTAAGACCTGATGTAGCCATAGAAAGAAAGAAAGAAATACTAAAAAAAAAAAAAAAAAAAAAAAAGCTGGCTGGACTTTTCTGCTTTAAAGTAGGTCTTGATTGGCAGGAGTCCTTTCCTTTCCTCATATCTGCCCCAACAGTAAGAAATGCACAGTTCTATGAGGTCCCAGCTCACCCGTTCCGCCACCCACCTCCACCCCACACTGATATTCACTCCTCCTTGGAAGGCTTTTTGCTTTCGAGTTCTTGAAAGAAAGAATAGCTCTTGTTCCTAACCCTTTTCTCTTACCCCATTTGGCTTGTCTGAAGCACACTGACCAGATGAGCTTCTATAGCTATTCCTTTAGGCAAACAATTGTATCTATTCTTGCTAAATTGTTTTAGCTGGCAGAAATAAAGAACAGGGCTACTTCCCACAATTCCAAAATCCCCGAAGGTCTGAAAACCAAAAATTCTTTGTAACTCTTTTGGCAGCAAAACCTGAACTGACATACTATTTACAGTCCTATTTTATTCCACTTAGTATGATTATCCATCCGTTTCTCTGTAGAAATGTGTTTTATTACGGAGTGCTGACCAGACCCACTTGAGGTGTTATGTAATATGACCAGTATATACCCTTTGTTAGCTTTTTGAAAAATCCAGAACTAGCCTGAGATCTGAAACATTTGGCCCCAAGGTTTCAAATAAGGGACTGTGAAAGTACTGTGAGTGTCTGGTGTTAAATTCGCTTGCTGAGCAAGACAGTTCCTTTCTTTCTTTTTTTAAAAAATTTATTTAATTAATTTATTATTTTTTTGCTGCATTGGGTCTTCGTTGCCGTGCATGGGCTTTTCCTAGTTGTGGCGAGCGGGAGATACTCTTCATTGAGGTGCATAGGCTTCTCGCTGGGGTGGCTTCTCTTCTTGAGGTGCATGGGCTCTGGGACTGCAGGCTTCAGTTGTTGTGGCACAAGGGCTGGGCTCAGTAGTTGTGGCTCGCAGGCTCTAGAGCACAGGCTCAGTAGTTGTGGTGCACGGGCTTAGTTGCTCCATGGCACGTGGGATCTTCCCGGACCAGGGATCAAACCCGTGTCCCCTGCATTGGCAGGCGGATTCTTAACCACTGCGCCACCAGGGAAGTCCGACAGTTCCTTTCTGTTCAGATTCCTAACTCTGCCTGCGAGCTGAGTCTCTAGTACTGAGTACCAGGTGTCCTCACATTGTAAAACCAACATGATTAAAATTGTCTACGACTGTTCTGCTCATAGTACCTCCCAAAACAGTAAGATAAGGGACAATTCCCAAATACCAGCTTTAAGAGTTCATAAATGCAAGATAACATCTTAGTTTTCCCTCCAACCCCCAAACACTGAAATGAGGCAGAGCAATGAGTTTATTGCTACTGCAAATCCCGATACCAGCATTTAGGGAACATGAAGTTCTCACCATTCACAATCTCGTGTCCAAAAAACATCTTCACTCCTGGGACACTTCGATCAGTCTCCACATTCTTCACTGTTATAGAAAACAATTAATTTGGTTGATAAAAAGTAATATTCCCTAAAACTATAAGAAAATATGTCTCACAAAAGTACCCAAATCTGAGTTTTATAAAAATCCCTAAATTATCTTCCCCAAGGAATAAAAAGTCAATAATAAATTACAAAGCTATAACCTTGAAACAAGTAGTATAAAGAACAGAGTGAACACCAGAATGGTCCAAGATACACTAAAAGGGCAGTAGTAGTACACTGAATTTAAACTTCTTCCAAAAATATTCTAAGGCCTTTGGGGCTAAGGATTATCTACTTATTATATTTCTACTGATTTTTACTCCACCTAACTCCAGAAAAAAACAAGTCATCTGACTACTTCTAGAGTCCACACCCTGTTTCATGTCACTCTACATGCTTGAGCTATTAATTGTCAGAGACAACAATCCAACTCCTGGCCCAATTACAGGCTCTTCTATGAGTAGGTAAGGGAGTTGGGAGAAGTTTATTTGTCATGTTTACAATACAGTGTCATTTTTTTCTAGATGGCAGTGCTCACAGCAGCTGTATATTTCCACATTTCTCAGCAATCCAAAACAAATGAGTTTTACCATCACTAGTCCACTGAACATATTCTTACATAGGTCAAAGATCACCAACTGCCTATTTGTCAAATCCCCAAAAAAGTTTACAATCTTATACTTGGTTCCCATGCATCCACTGACAATACTGTTCTCTCCTTTCTTCTTTGGCTTACAGGACACTTTTTTTTTTTTTTTTTTTTTTTGCGCCGTACGCGGGCCTCTCACTGTTGTGGCCTCTCGCATTGCGGAGCACAGGCTCCGGACGCGCAGGCTCAGCAGCCATGGCTCACAGGCCCAGCCGCTCTGCGGCACGTGGGATCTTCATGGATGGGGGCACGAACCTGTGTCCCCTGCATCGGCAGGCGGACTCTCAACTACTGCCCACCAAGGAAGCCCTACAGGACACTCTTAGTGTTTATTTCTTTTCCTACCAATTATCTAAAGCCACCACACTGAGCACCCACTCCAAACCAGGCATCTTGCTAATTACTTGCCTGTGTTTGACTATCCAGTAACATAATGAGATAGGTATTTCAACTATCTCCATTATGGAGGAATTTGAGGCTCAGAAAGGTTGAATAACCTGCTCAAGGTCACACTACTAGTAAAAGACAGAGTCAGGATTCAAAACCAGGCCTCAATGGTTTTTTTTTTTTTTTTTTTTTTTTTGGCCTCAATGATTTTAATAAACATCTTGTAACCAGTGTTCCACTGTCTCCCTGATTTCCTCCTTCCAGTCTCCTTAGCTGTCTCTACCACCACCGCTTGCCCCTTACACATTGATAATCCCTAGGGTGATATTCTTCATGCTTCTTCCTTCTCCTTGAATGATCACATCAACTTCCTAGTTGTCCTGACATATATTATTTCTCCAGTATGGATTATTTCTCTGAGCTCCACTCTCATTTTCAACTAATAGCAGGCTTACTGCATTATTTTTCAAATTGATCATTATCTTCTCCCACTAACCAACAAACCTGTTCCTCTTCCCATTTCTATCAATTAATAACAGTATTATACACATAATCTGAGTTATAAATGTAGGAGGCTCTTTGACTATCTAATTCAGCAGTCCCCAACCTTTTTGGCACCAGGGACCGGTTTCGTGGAAGACAATTTTTCCATGGACTGGGGTGGGGGGATGGTTTCGGGATGATTCAAGCACATTACATCTTTTTTTTTTTTTTTTTTTTTTTTTTTTTTTGGTACGCGGGCCTCTCACTGCTGTGGCCTCTCCCGTTGCGGAGCACAGGCTCCGGACGCGCAGGCTCAGCAGCCATGGCTCACGGGCCTAGCCGCTTCGCGGCATGTGGGATCTTCCCAGACCGGGGCACGAACCCGCATCCCCTGCATCGGCAGGCGGACTCTCAACCACTGCGCCACCAGGGAAGCCCCATTACATTTATTGTACACTTTATTTCTATTATTATTACATTGTAATATATAATGAAATAATTACACAACTCACCATAATGCTGACAGGAGGTGGAGCTCAGGCAGTAAAAGTGATGGGGAGCGGCTGTAAATACAGATGAAGCTTTGCTCGCTCGCCTGCCATTCACCTCCTGCTGTGCAGCCCGGTTCCTAACAGGCTATGGACCAGTACCGGTCTGTGGTCTGGGGATTGGGGACCCCTGATCTAATTGATTACTAGGTTACTTATCCTCACTCCTAAGCATTTCTAGAATCTGTCTTCGCTACTCCATTCCTTGCCAAACCTTAGCTCTGACTCCCATCATTTCCTCTTTATTGGGTCCCTTGATTGTCTGAATAGTTCCCTGTCTATTCTCCTTGTCTCTAGTTTATTGCTACTTCAAACCTTCCTTCATGCTGCTGTCATAGTGATGTCACTCCCTGCTTTGTCCAAATGGTACATAAATTAGTAGCAGGTGTAACAGTTCCACCATCAATTCCTCCTTTGGGAAGCCTTCCCCACTGTCCTAACCCTACCATTCTCAGATCTAAATTAGCTGAAATTCTGTGTTTCCACAGCATCTTGTGCGTCCCTCTATCACACAGGGTATCACACTGCATTACACCTTTCTACTTGTTTACCTGTCTCCTTACTAGACAAAGTTTTTTGAGGACAGAGACCATGTTATTCTTATCCATATCCCTGGTACCCAGCACAGTGCCTGGGATATAAAACTCAGTAAATGATTACCAAATGAATTAATATTGCAAAAGCCTGGTATACTCCCATCCTAGCCTACAAAAGTCTATTTTAACTCATAATATGGCTTAACAATAACACTAATCTCTCAAATGTCATTTACACGTTTCAACTGTGAACTTGAAATTTATTGTGCCAGGAAATCAACTACTCTTTTTTTTTTTTTTTTTTTTTTTTTTTTTGCGGTACGCGGGCCTCTCACTGTTGTGGAGCACAGGCTCCGGGCGCGCAGGCTCAGCCGCTCCGCGGCATGTGGGATCTTCCCAGACCGGGGCACGAACCCGTGTCCCCTGCATCAGCAGGCAGACTGTCAACCACTGCGCCACCAGGGAAGCCCTCAACTACTCTTAACAAGTAAATATTCTAGCTGAATAAAAACTATATATTGGGGCTTCAAGGTGAGCACATGGAGGAGGCTAAGAGGGTGGCATGCCTAGAGAGGGTAGAAACTCTGAGCCCCTTCCCACATACCTTGCCCTATAAATCTCTTCCATCTGGCTGTTCCTGAATTTTATCCTTTAAAAATGAATTGGGATTGAAACTGGGAGGTGTAAAAGCTACCTTGTGACCAGGAGGATAACACATGGTCGCTGAGGTGGCAGAGCAGGAGCACAAGACACCTGATCCCTCCTGGCATCTTTCAGCCACTGTACTATTCCTCAGTAGTCTACCTCTGGGCTTCTTTTTGCATGAGAAAAATTAACCCCTTACAGTCTTTGTGAATTTGTCTGCTGAAGCCAAAAGCAATTCTAATACAGTGGTTATTTTTAATTTCAAGGTGCATATGGAGAGAAATTAAAAGAAGTACCCAGTTAAAAAAAACTCTCTATATTGAAAATTTCCACTATCATGTCAATAAAAGTATAGAAGTGGGGACAAGCCAGCATATGCAGCCATGCTGCTCTGTTAGGGAAAACAGCATTCTAATCCTCCTCCCACCCTTTCCCTAAAATAGGAATAATGCCACTCTCCCAGTTGCTAAGCGAGTGCAGAACCATCACCCAAACTGAGTTATTAGTCTCCTAAAAGGCAGGAGATTATGAGAAATAAAATGAGACCTTTCTTCAGGACAACAATCTTGTTAGGGTCCACATGCTGGAGCACTCCCTCAAAGATGCCACAAACCAATGTGAGTTTCACTCTTCTCCACAAAATCTGATTGAGGAAATGGTAGTCACTGGTGGGATCCATGCTATTTGATTCCAGAAGGAGTCTTCAAATAATCTTCTTTAAGTATCCAAACCCTTGAAAATAAAATAGATCTATGATTTTTTAAATATTTTGGGGAAAATGGGGTTATTTTTCCTTTCCCCATCCCTGGGATAAGAAAAATTAAAATATTAGAGAAATTCAATTCTGGTTATCTTTTTAGAATGATAATGAGAAAAATATCATTGCAAGCACCAACTCTAATTTATACATGGGAAACTGAAAAGTTACGACTTCAGGCAAGGGCTTCCCTGGTGGTGCAGTGGTTGAGAATCTGCCTGCCAATGCAGGGGACACGGGTTCGAGCCCTGGTCTGGGAGGATCCCACATGCCGCGGAGCAACTGGGCCCGTGAGCCACAACTACTGAGCCTGCGCGTCTGGAGCCTGTGCTCTGCAACAAGAGAGGCCACAACAGTGAGAGGCCCGCGCACTGTGATGAAGAGTGGACCCCGCTTGCCACAACCAGAGAAAGCCCTCACACAGAAACGAAGACCCAACACAGCAAAAATAAATTAATTAATAAACTCCTACCCCCAACATCTTCTTAAAAAAAAAAAAAGACTTCAGGCAAGGTGGGTTTGACATCTTTGTCTATAAAATGGCCTAATATCACTTTTCCTTCCTTAGCTAAATGGAATAAGAACATTTAGAGGCTTTTTAATAGCACATGCATACATCATTTTAACAGCAACCAAAAAAACTAAAAGAACAAATGAAAAAAAATGATATTGGCAAACACCTGCCAACACATTGCAATAAATTGTTTACCCAGAAACGTCTGGGATCTAACCTCTTCTAGATGAAGCCTCCTCTAGGTTAATCACATTTCCAGAGTTTCACACTGTAACCAACCAAAGAATAAGTGACTTAGAACTATCACAATTTACGCATTACCAATCCAGCTGCCATGTCACTGCGAGGGCCATTCCACCCCACCCTGGCCACAGCTCAGGGACTGGGCTGCTGTAATGTCACCAGTCATGTGCAGCCTGACAGATTAACTGACACATGCCACACACTGGTTTTGTAAAATTCAACTGTTTTTGTAAAAATGATGCATGCTTATAAAAAGGATAACAATGCAGAAATGTACAAAGAAAAAACTTTATCTTGAAGAAATAGCTATCATTCATAGTAGACACTCTTATAATCCTTAGTGTAATACTGTAAATTAAAAGATTAAAAAAAAAGATGAATCCTTTTCTTAAAAAGTATCTTTTAGAACAATCCTGTTATTCGGATGTCTTTGTATTTAGAACCTCAGCTAAGTGCTCCTCCACAGTGGTTAAATTTAAAAGTGGCTTGCCTTTGCCCCACTTGGAATAGTCAACCAGTGAATTTTGCAATTTAGTTTAACTATAAAACACTGACTAAATAACTAAGGCCCAATTTGACTAGGAAGAGGTGAGACGTTACATAGCATTTTTAACCAGATAAATAACTTACACTTTAATATTTTAAGGTCTAGCAAGTGCCTTCACAACTATTATTTGTTGCCTACAACAACTACCTAATTTACAGATGTAGAAACTGAGGCTTAAAGATTTAAGACACCTGCCCAAAGTTACACAGCTAGAAGGTAATGGAACCTGAACTAAAACCAGGTCCTTAGTGGAGGATGTGTGCAGTCTAGTGCAAGACAAAGTGTTAAGCATCCAGAAAGAACAGAAAACAAGTCACCAGAGTGCCTGGAAAAATCATTCTTCTTTGTTCAAGTCAATCCAACTGGTAAAAGGGGAATTTTTACAGAAATAAAAGAAAACATGAAACTGGAAAAAACAGCCCTTAATAGAGGTAAAAATTAATTTATATTTTTAAAAGATACATAAGAAATAAGCTTGTGAAATGCCTGGATAATAAAGAAATTTAAGAAATGTTAAAGTAAATCAGAAAAACATTAACACAAAGCAAAGCGCCGACTGAGGATGGTTGCAAAAGGTTAAGATTCAAGATTAGAGGCTTCCCTGGTGGCGCAGTGGTTGAGAGTCCGCCTGCCGATTGCAGGGGACACAGGTTCGTGCCCCGGTCCGGGAAGATCCCACATGCCGCAGGAGCGGCTGGGCCCGTGAGCCATGGCTGCTGAGCCTGCGCGTCCGGACCCTGTGCTCCGCAACGGGAGAGGCCACAGCAGTGAGAAGCCCGCGTACCGCAGAATTAAAAAAAAAAAGATTCAAGATTAGGAAGGAGCGAGTAAGGTCAGAACCTAGAGATGGGCTTCAAGACAGACTCAGAAAATGGACATTCACCTCGGTGACATCACAGGTTTTTCTACCATACTTACGCTCTCAGAATAAAAAGAAGATCCTGTGGCCTAGATGGGCATATCCAACATGTCACACTCTGCTTATTCAGGCAGACATCATTAGGTCAGACAAAAGTAAGTCTATCGTGAAAACAATTCAGTAAGACTAGAACCTCAGTATCCTTGCTAAGCCGTCAAAGCCTTAGGTAAAGCTTAAAACCAGTAACCTAAATTGACTTGACCAGCTCGCTAATACAGGGTTCTAGTGCTTAAGTACTAAGCGATAGCGGTCAGAATTTGGTTCTTCCATAACTCAAACCAGTTCTGTACAAAGTAACACTCGAGGGGTGGGTAAGGGGTGTAAAGGCACTGAAGCCACAGGAAAAGAACTGGTTCACCTTAAAGGGTGTACTAATTTAACGGGTGGCTTTAAATGTTTTCAAGAAAACAAACAAAAATATGCCACAGGAACAAAATGCAAATTTCCACGTTTTTAAGGCAAAATAAGAAACTTCAAATAAACGGAGGGCCATACGCTAGAAATTCTCTCCTCCGCCGTTAGGTTTGTTTTTCTTTTTCCTCCGACGAAAGTTTGGGAAATCTTGTCTCTATTTCAGCCAAATGGTGAGTTCCTCGAGCTTCAGTCTTGAAGTGAAAAAAGAGGGACTTTTGTTAAGGAAAAACTCTCGGGGAGTTCCAAGCCCGCGGTGGCGGTTATCAAAGGACAGTCCCGAAAACTAAAGTACGCAGCGCCGGGAACCCACTCTACAGGTCGGACGCCAGCCGGCCTGAACCAGAGGTCCCGGCTGTTTCCCGAGGAGCCAATCGGCGCGCGGTCCCGAGGCTGGCTCCCGAGCGCCCCTTGCGGCCGAGAGGAGAGAGGGCCCCCAGGAAGAATCAGGAGGTGGAACTCCCAGCATGCAGTTCCCGGGAGACACACCCTAGCGTTCACCCAAAAGACGTTTTGTCTGTTTTTATTGTTTCTCTCCGCAATCCATGCCAACCGTAGGGTGGGATTTCTAGTGTAAGAGTTCTGTGAAAAACAGGTTGGCTACACCGCCGGCCACACGTTATTGTGTTGTAAAACAGTGGGTCAATGGCGTTGCCCTTTTAATTGCGGGCGCTAGGGTCAGAATTGCCCCTTTAAGGCCGGTGGCATCATGTTTCCGGGGGCGTGGCCCGTCTTTAGCTAGACCCGGCCCGGCGCTGGGCTGATTCATTCGGGGGCTGGAGCTAGGAACGTCGACGTCGGCTCCGGCGCTGAGCTCAGCCTCATTCCCAATTGGCTGGGCCTCCGGGCCGCCCGCCCCCGCGCGCCACCCCTGGGTTCCCTTCCCCGTCCAGTAGAACCACTGCCCTCTCCCTTCTTGACCCCTGGCTCTTCCTCCCATTCTTCCCTCCCTACCGCCGCCGCTGTCGCTTCTGGCGCCGCTGCTTCCGGAGGAGCTCCCGGCTCGGTGATGGGGTCCCGGGCCTCCACGTTACTGCGGGACGAAGAGCTCGAGGAGATCAAGAAGGAAACTGGCTGTGAGTTTGGGTAGGGGATGGGAACGCGGCCGAGCGCCTCCGGTTGGCCTCAGGACCAAGGGCGACTGTCGCTGAGGTCTGGAGATGAGGTCCCGGGAGGTTGGGGGGGGGGGTCCTGGGCAGCCTCCAGCGCTGGAGCTTCGGGGATGATGGAGGACCTGTTCTTAAGCTACAGCTACCTGGAGCAGGGCAGTGCCTCTTGTGGGGCTGTCCTTCCCACCAAAGGCGGGAGTCCTGATCACCAGTAGATCACTGATCCCGCTCTTTTCTCTTCCCCCTGCTCTTGAAAGCCCCCCGAACTCTTTTCCTTTATCTTTCCTCGCACCAACCTCAAATTCAGGAACTGTGGATGCATTCTGTAGAAAACATTCTGTCCGTTCCCGTGACGTTTCTGGGCAAGGATTTAAAACCACTGACAACTGTGGGAAATCAAACAAATTCTTGCCACAACCGGAAAAATAAATCCAGAAAGTGAGATCGTACAGTAAGGCTTTGGAAGACAGGACGGGACACCTTAAAGAATCAGGGGTCTGAATATGAGACTTCTTTCATTCTGAGCTTGTGGAGAGAAAGCACGGATAATGTGACTACCAGTTTTTTATTTACAGTGAGGATGCTTGCTGTCCTAATTTCAGATCTATTGATTTCTACTATGCTGGGATACTTCATGCAGTCGCCGTGGAAATTGGATATGCTCCAAAAACCTCAGTGTGAATTTGTACTAGGAACTGATTTTTTACAGTCCAGTCTCTTCCTCATTAACTGGAAAGGGGCAACAGAGTTTTGGGAATTCAGAAGCCTGGTAAAACACCATCATACATTTGTGTAGTCCTTGATAATGCATACATTATTTTCTCTTCTCAGTAATTCATTATGACTCTTGTATTTTACATGAGTTATGTAAACATCTGGGCTCTGAGTCTTCATGATACCTGTCTTTGATAATGAGATGACCAGTAAATAACTCAGTGGTCCATTCGCAGATAATATTGAGTGCTGGGGGAACCTCAGAATTATTCAGGCAGTGGTGGCCTGAGATAAATTAAATGCTGTCCCATGCTTTCTGACAAGTTCAACTTTCTAGAATCTTCAAGTTGGAAGGGGTGTTATCTAGCCTCATCCCTTGTCAGATTGGTTTACTGCTTTCAGCATCTCCTAACTTACCGTCATTAAGCCTCTCCATAAAGACTTTAAGGACCTCACCGCCTACCAATGTAGTCCTTTTGATGATTTTGAATGAATGACAGAAAGTAGTTAGCTGTTTATAATGTGCAGTACTTATTTGGCCACTTGACCTTATGGTCATTTTATGACTTACCCTGACTCCAAGAGTAGAAATGTAGGCAGTTTGGATTCAGCAAGCATTTTATTACATTTTGTGGTTATGACCTCTGGCCGCACTTTTGAGAACATAAGAACTACTGTAGGTCTAAGGTGACACCAGAGTTAAAGCATTCATGCTTAAAATTAAAAGTCACATAATGAGGGAGTGTAAACCAGAGTGAGGGTGGGGAAAAAGCTATTTTTACCTCAAGAGGAAGGGAGCAATAATCTCATTCTGGTTTTATTACATTTGACCAAATGAAAGTGGCCTCAATTGCCTTAGGACTCTGGATTATATTTTACTGTGTGACCTTGTGAGAACTGAGTGCTCCTGTAGAACTATTTTCCTAGTTGCCGAAAAGTGAATCAAGCCTGAGGGAGAGTCTCAGCCACAACCAGTACAAATGTATGTATTGAACCAGAAAGCCTAATGAAACAAGTACTTATTGAATTTTTGCAATGTCTGTATTCAGTACGATACTGGGTACTCAAAGCAGATGGTGACAAAAGATGCTCACAAACCTGTCATAGAGATAAGCCCACAGGAGTTAGGATTAGCATCAGGACATAGGGTACCTGAAATTGTGTGGCATCTCTTTCAGAACTCAGGGAAGAGTCCTTGTGAGCTGGCTTTGAGGAGGACAGGAATTGGGCCTTGATTCGTGCATGAATTGATTAGATTTGGATAAATTAACCTAGGGCATTTTGGGTGGCTTCCAGGTGCTTTCTCCCCCAGTATGCTACCTGTCATTCTTCTGCTCTGGGAGTTGAGCCATCAATTTATCCAGTTAGTGCCGATAAGCAGAGTTGATTTTTAAAGCATTAATCTTAGCATGATGCAAAAGGTTTAGAAGAATAAAAACAGCGGATACCTGAGGGTCGGGTAGAGAGGTGGAATTAGTCCTGTTTCCTCTGCTTCTTGTTCTGTTAAGAGTTTGGGGAACTATCAATCAGAAACACTTCAAGTTAAGAACAAGTATAAGACATTTCTTTACTCACTTTGCCAGTAAGAAAATGTAGCGTGATTGAGTAAAACTGACTTTATATTCAGTATGAAAGCTTTGCATTCATAAGTCTAAATTGATTAGAGTTCATGTATGACTAGGTTATCCGGCATTTGAAATTTAATCTCTAAGTGTTTGGAAAAGTAATTCTAAGTAAGAATTCCTTGTAAGCCTCAACTTTGTCATCTGTAAATGGGAATAATAATAGTACCTACTTTATAGGATTCCTAGTGAGAATAAAATGAGAAAAATGTAAACTACTTAGAATAGTGTCTGGGTATGTAATGAGCACCAGGTGTTAGCTATTACCTTTTGAACCACAGATAACAATCATCTTATTGGGAAAATACCATTAGCATATGCTAGTTATAAAAACTTTGTCTAGAGCTATATAACTGGAGAGGTGACGGCATTTTACACTTTTCCTATTTTCAGGGAATACTGGAATCATGTTTTCCCAATTCTAAGGAAAGAAAACTTTTAAAGGAGTAGAAATCCTGTTTTTTCTAACAGTTTGAAAAACACTGTCTAAAAACACTTTGTGTTGGCGTAAAACATTTGCTATATTGTCTTAGTTCTATCACCTTCTTTCACTTGTCAACATTTCCATAAATTAAAATCATTTCAATAAAAGTTGTCATTAAGGGAAAGGTCATAAGTGTCTTGGGAGTTTCTGTATGCTCCACCTTTAGTTCACTTAACTGTGTGGCAATAACCTGGCTGGGAATTACATAAAACCTTTAAAAAAAAAATAGCCACATAATCTGTGAGAAACAACTCATGCCAACTGAGTAGTAATAAATGCCGATTGATTTATTTTTAGCCTCTACCTTCTGGTGTGTGTCATGTGACATGGCAAAGATATTGAACAGGTTTGGGAAGTACGTTTTACAGGCCAGTGAGGTTTTGTTTGTTTGAAAGGGTGTAGTGATGATAGAACTAGTGTGGGTTTCTCTGTAGTTGCAACAAAGAGCACAAGACAGGCAAAGGCAATTGCTTGAGAATAATTTCCTGGGCTAGAATGTAAGTGGAAGTTCAACTTCAGGCTGCTCCTGCCTCAAAATGCAGAACCCCTTCATGGCCCTCATCTGCCTTGCCATAGTGCCTGAAGGTTCTGTCACTACAGAAGACCCTGCTGCTGTCTTCCAGCTCCTATTTTTTTATTTTTGGCTGCGTTGGTCTTCTTTGCTGTGGGCATGCTTTCTCTAGTTGCAGCAAGCGGGGGCTACTCTTCGTTGCGGTGCACGGGCTCCTCATTGCGGTGGCTTCTCTTGTTGCGGAGCACGGGCTCTAGGTGCGTGGGCTCCAGTAGTTGTGGCATGTAGGCTCAGTAGATGTGGCTCGTGGGCTCTAGAGTGCAGGCTGAGTAGTTGTGGCGCACGGGCTTAGTTGCTCCGCAGCATGTGGGATCTTCCCAGACCAGGGATCAAACCCGTGTCCCCTGCATTGGCAGGTGGGTTCTTAAACACTGTGCCAGTGGGGAAGCCCTATATATATATTTTTGGTGAACAATTTTAAAGTTGCAGATATTAGAACCCTTCACCCCTTAAGCATTCTGCATGTATCTCCTGAGAACAGGGATTTTTTTCCCTACATAACTAGAATACTATTATCACACCTAAGAAAGTTGACAATAATTCTATAAATATTATCTATCATTCAGTCCATATTTAGACATCCCCAGTTATAAGAAAGTTTTTGTTTTTGTTTTTAATCTCTTTTAAGTCTCTTAATCTATAGGTTTCCTGAGAGAGTAGGCCAGCTCTTGAAGTCCTCTTGCCAGAGGAAATGCGAAATATTGGGGTGTGGAGTGTTCAGGAGGAATGGTTAGGGGTACAGGCTTCAACCTCTCAATCTTTTGAGAGTTACCTTCGGTTGCACGTATATGCTTTACCTAGGTTATTAATCTGTTCTTCTGCGTTAAGATTTAGAATAAAGGCAAGGGCAAAATGACTTTTTTTCTTATTCCCTTTTCATTTTTACTCTTCACTTTGCTTTTCCTCCTTAGTGCTTGGCATTTCTGTGAAATGCCTTTCTCTGAGCACAGTAATGATAGTCAGAATGGCTTTTAGTCAGGAAGATTAGCAGTGTCTTTTAAGTAACCTTTCAACAATAGAAACTAATTATTTGCCCATCAGTGGAGAAAAATATAGCTTTGTTCAAGATATGCCCACATTCACAGCCTTTTCTGAAAGTAATTGTCAACTCCTGAGACTTCCTTTGGGTTACCGAGAATGATGCAGGTTTCGGGCACTTGTCCTGCTAACCTAGCGCCTTCTGATGAGAATAGTTTCCTGGAAACTTGTCCTGCCTTACTCTGTGGCAGTTCCAATACCTTTTTGCTCCTTGAACTTACTCTGAGGTATACACCTTGGAGTTTGCTTTATATTCTTGGTCATAGTGAGTTTAGCACCTGAATTAAAGCCTGCTTACTTGCTGCTGCTGCTGTTGCTGCTTCTTCTCCTTCTTCTCTTTCTCCTCCTTCTTCGTCTGTTCTAACGGAGCTCTTTGTAACAATACCATTATAACATTAGTTCCGATATTTAGGAGGTAGATTGAGATGTAACCATACCGAGTTGTGTTAAATGTTGGCATTTGGTTGTACATTTCTCCCCTGATTTCCACATAGCCCAGTTTGTCCTGGAAGATAGCAGTTTTATGGTTGTTTGGATACTTATTTACACAGTTATTTTAAACATATTGGTAAATTAGGAACTCAGCCATAAACTGATCTATTTTTCTGAAATATGGGATGTAATGTCATACCATTACTCACTAAGGGAATTTTAAAAATCGTACTATAAGGTTTCAGTGTCCCTTTCTTTTGGATGGTGTTCTAGATTAGAAAGATGTCTGATGGCTCACTTGTTAGTTGAAGAAGTTGGACAAGGTGACAACATTTCTTCCAACTTAAAAATTTTATAACTTGCTGTACATACTCATATATACATACATACGGAATTTCTAGAAGGATTCACAGTAAACTGGTAATAGTGTTTGACTCTGGCAATGGAGACTGAGGAATGCGGTTGTTAGGGTGACTTTTCGTTATGATCACTTTTTTTTTTTTTTTTAATGCGGTACACGGGGCTTTCCCTGTTGTGGCCTCTCCTGTTGAGGAGCACAGGCTCCAGACGCGCAGGCTCAGCGGCCATGGCTCACGGGCCCAGCCGCTCCGTGGCATGTGAATCTTCCCGGACCGGGGCACAAACCCGTGTCCCCTGCATCGGCAGGCAGACTCTCAACCACTGTGCCACCAGGGAAGCCCTATGATCACTTCTGTACCATTTTTACCATGTGGATAGATTGTTTTCTCAAATAAAAAAAAAAAACTAGTATAAAAAGAACTGCAATTTGAATGTGTTCCTTGTTAAAGAAAAGTAACCTGAAATATATAATACTCAATGGACTAAATATTATGCAGTTATTAAAAAGGACTCCAATATAGAAAAATTATGAATTAATAAATGAAAAATAAGCTATTATGTTTATGTAAAGTACACAGTGACATGTTAGATGATATATGAAGAAATGAAAGCAGTGATGTTGAGATGGTGAACGAATTTTGTTTTTTCAAAAAATCCTTTGGGGGGCTTCCCTGTTGGCGCAGTGGTTGGGAGTCCGCCTGCCGATGCAGGGGACACGGGTTCGTGCCCCGGTCCGGGAGGATCCCACATGCTGTGGAGTGGCTGGGCCCGTGGGCCATGGCCGCTGAGCCTGCGCGTCCGGAGCCTGTGCTCCGCGACGGGAGATGCCACAGCAGTGAGAGACCCGCGTACCGCAAAAAAAAAAAAAAAAAAAAAAAAAAACCTTTGGGAAAGTTAGTCATTCTTTAACTGACTTATTTTGTGAAAACTAAAGGGAACTTTAGTTCTAGAGCAGCCTTTGAGGCCCGAGGCCAAAGCCTAGTCAGGTTCCTGAAGAAAATGGTTGTGACTGGCAGAATCAGGAGAAAGCTGGAGATTAATTAGTACAGCAGTAAAACTGTACCTGCAGGCTCACAATGTAAGGATAATGATGATAATAGCTAACCTGGAGTGCTTACCAAGTGCCAGACCTTTGCCAAGCGCTTTCCTCTCCTGGATTCTGTTAGTTCACTCCACAACCCCCCTCACTCACCCCTCACTGGTAAGCTGTGGTGCCGTGATTGGAATCAGAACCTGTCAACCTGACTCTCACAAGAGTGTACACCAAGCTACTGACACCTGCCTGACTAGCAGAAAGGTCCACAACTGCTTCAGTGTCTGGACCCCTGCTGGCTCTGCCCTGGCTGGGAATGGTTCTGCCTCCTCCTCTGCCCTCTGCTCTCCTTAGAGAGCCAGTCATACAGAACGGAGCCCAGCCTGCGCTGAAACCTGACGCTGAAGAATTCACAGCTTTGCCCAGTGTGTCTTCTCCTCCTAGCTCTGGGCCACTCAGTTCCTGCTTCTCCTGCCCGTGGCCCTGTTTATTTTATCCCATTTTTCCTAAAACTGCAGGTGGATTTTTGTTTCTTGAGCCGGGGGAGGAAGACAACTACCAGGACTCCCTCAGCCACCCCTTTACCCATGAAGGTACAGCCTAGGACAAAGTCCACACTTGCCACACCCTTTTTGGCTGTTGTCTTTTCTCCTTTGATAACTTCTTTTTTTCCTCCTACCTCCAATCTGCCACGAGACTAAACTATTTCCCAGAAATTCCTTTTTGCATTTCCAAAGTTTCATTGTCTACCTGTAGTTATTACCTCATAACTGTCAGCTTGTGCCTGAGTTCGTCCAAAATGAGGAGCAAAACAGCTTCCTTGTAGATGTCATCTGATGATAACATGACCATTTTACAAATTACCTAGTTTCCTTTCTCGGAGCCCATTCCTTTACTGGGAACTCAGTGGAGGTCATGCCATCACAGAGAAGAGGCTGACCCAAGGCGGTGGTGATCTTTTACCCGAAGATCAGTCCTGAGGGAAAAGATAAAGCCACTGATGCTTGGCGTAGGAGTAAATCAGATTTTTTAAATACAATCTGTTTCACAAGCCCCAATCTTTTTTTTTTTTTTTTTTTTTTTGCGGTACGTGGGCCTCTCACTGTTGTGGCCTCTCCCGTTGCGGAGCACAGGCTCAGTGGCCATGGCTCACGGGCCCAGCCGCTCCTCAGCATGTGGGATCCTCCCGGACTGGGGCACGAACCTGTGTCCCCTGCATCGGCAGGCATACTCTCAACCACTGTGCCACCAGGGAGCCCCAGCCCCGATCTTTAATTCAACACAAGTTACCTACCCAGCTGTGCCAGCCTGAAACATGAAACTGATTAATAGAGATGCGTTTTTAATCAAAGCATGCATTTTCATAACCTCTAAGTCAGGGTACTGAAAGGTGAAAGTTTCACAATTTCCTTTTAAACTAAATTTGGCCTTGTTTTGTTAAATCTTAACTACCTGACATTTAACACAGTCTTAATTAAGCCTAGACTTCATTCCTGAGAGTCAATTTTGTTTACTCTTGATTTAGTTTATTTTCTAACTCCTTTCATTCTTCCTGCTTTGACACTCTAGAGGTGAGTTGGAGGTGAGATTTCGGCCCACTTTACTGACTTTGAAGCATTTAATGTTGGCCTGGGACCAGAAGAGTAGCTGGCTTCTGAAGGGCCACATTCAGGTTCAATTCGAGTGGAGGGCAACTTCTCCAACTGGGACTAATTTTGTGTTCTTTAGTTTCCCACAGTCAGATCACCCGCCTCTACAGCCGGTTCACCAGCCTGGACAAAGGAGAGAATGGGACTCTCAGGTAGGCAGTTCCGTTCTTTATTTTCTGACAATGTCTGAATAGCTGCCTTTATCCAGAGAGCAGACACAATAGGCATCTGGAATGCAGAGAACAGGGACCATTTCTTCACTCATCTTTGAGTATCATTGATCCACAGGGGACTTACATACTAAGCAGAACAATGAATTTACATTTATCACTAGGTGCTTGCTACTTTACTCCAGCTCCCCTTAGTTTGGGTGGCCATTGCTCTGGTCCTATGAATGTACCTTTGGGAATTTCGGCTGTCTCTGCTTGAGTTTTCCCACAGCTCTTTTCCAAACATGTTAGCTTTCAGGAGGCGGACCCATAGCAATCCAAGATGGTGTAGGTTGTTTTGTCCTTTCCCCCTCTCATTTCCCAACCCAACCCATATTCCTAGGGTACATCAGTTTGTATGTATTAATGTTAGATAAGATGTTCAGTATTTTCGTCTAGAGCAGTGGTTCTCAACTGACGGCTATTTTCCCTTGGGTGGCCAAATATCTGGAGACATTTTTGACTGTCACAGCTGGGGAATGCTACTGATATCTAGTGGGTAGAGGCCAGGAATGCTGCTGAACATCCTAAAATGCACAGGACAATCCCCCCTAAATGTCAGTAGTGCCACAGCTGAGAAACCGGTCTTGAGTAAGTATATGATTTCAGAGTAATGTAATGCTGTATCATTTCATATTTGTAATTGGCTTATAGTCAAATGAAATACCTCCTTACCACCACCTCCCAACCTAACTCAGTAGCAGCATTTTGTTACTGTTGTTCCTCAGCTTTGATTGACTGATATAGAATGAAGCTGTTTGCCTTTCTGGCGGCTGTCAAGAAACAATGGAGGACTTCTTTAGAAGCCTTGTAGCATAGGTGTGGGGTGTAGCATAACAGGGGGAGGAGTATAGTTGCTGAGCCTTTGTGCATAATCCTCAGGCAGAAGAACTAGAAAATGGCTGATAAATCCATAGGGCCATGTTTGTTTAGGGCAAAATCTGGCTTCACTGAAAGCTGGAATTGACCAAAACCATGCTGCCCAGTCATTAGTCAATGACTACGGAATACCTATCATGTGCAAAGACCACACTAAGTACTTTTTCTTTTTCTTTTTTTACCGCACTGCTCAGCATGCAGGATCTTAGTTCCCCGGCCAGTGATCGAACCTGAGCCCCCTGTAGTGGAAGCACAGAGTCTTAACCACTGGACCGCCAGAGAAGTCCCCTCTTTGTCTTTTTTTAATTGAGGCAGAATACACATAACATAATATTTCACATTTCAAAGTATACATTTTAGTGGCATTAAGTACATTCACAACACTGTATAATACGTTTATATATTACCACAGTCTAGTTGCAGAACAGTTTCATCAGCTCAGATGGAAACCTCATACCCATTGAGCAGTCACTTCCCATTCCTCTCTTTATGGACATTTCATATAAATGGAATCATGCAGTATGTGGCCTTTTGTGACTGACTCTTTCATATAACATGATGTGTTTTTTTTTTTTAACTTATTTAATTTATTTATTTTATTTTTGGCTGCCTTGGGTCTTGGTTGCTGTGGGCAGGCTTTCTCTAGTTGCGGTGAGCGGGGGCTACTCTTCGTTGCAGTGCGTGGGCTTCTTATTGCGGTGGCTTCTCTTGTTGTGGAGAAGGGGCTGTAGGCGCGTGGTCTTCAGTAGTTGTGGTTCACGAGCTCTAGAGCACAGGCTCAGTAGTTGTGGCACATGGGCTTTGTTGCTCCACAGCATGTGGGATCTTCCCGGACCAGGGCTTGAACCCGTGTCCCCTGCATTGGCAGGCAGATTCTTAACCACTGTGCCACCAGGGAAGTCCCCTAACATGTTCAAGATTCTTCCATGTTATAGTGTGTATCAGTACTTCTTTCCTTTTTATGGCTGAATAATATTCCATTGTATGCATAGACCGCATTTTGTTCATCCATTCATCAGATGGTAGAGATTTGAGTTGTTAACACCTTTTGGCTACTATGAACATTTTTGTGTGGACTTATGTTTTAATTCTCTTGGGCATATACCTACGAGTAGAATTGTGGGTCACATGGTAATTTTATGCTTAATTTATTGAAGACCCACCAAACTCTTTTGCACAGCTCTGTACTGTTTTACATTCCCACCAGCAATGTAATGAGGGTTCAGATTTCTCCACATCCTCATCAGCACTTATTATCTCTCTTTTGATTTTAGCTATTCTAGTGGATGTGAATGGTAGATCACTGTGGTTTTGATTTGCAGTTCCCTAGTGGCTAATGATGTTGAGCATCTTTTCTATGTGCTGGTTGACCATTTGTATGTCTTCTTTGGAGAAATGCCTATTCAAGTCCTTTGCCTATTTTTTAACTGGATGTTTGTCATTTTGAGTCTTTTGTATGTATATGTATACACACACACCCAATATATATGTATTTTTTGGTATATTTATACAAAATGAAAAAGAAAGAAGGGACTTCCCTGGTGGTCCAGTGGTTAAGACTATGCACTTAACCCACTGCAGGGGGCGCGGGTGCGATCCCTGGTCAGGGAACTAAGATCCTACATGCCACGCAGTGCAGCCAAAACAAAACAAAACAAAACAAAACAAAATGTGTGTGTGTGTGTAACAATAGATAGAAATGTAAGAGTCAGACTTTATTTTTTGGCCTGTGGATATCTAGCTGTTCCAGCACCATTTGTTGAGGAGACTATATAAATTTGTATTAGAAAAATTAACGACTAGAAATTTCTATTTTTCCTTCAGCCCAAATACTTGAATAATTTACTTGAATTTGGGATTACGTCTTCCTCATAAATTCAGATTTAACCACTAAGTGAAGATATAGAATTCACATTAGTGTTTTTTTTTTTTTTCTTTCCCTGCGGTACGCGGGCATCTCACTGCTGCGGCCTCTCCCGCTGCGGAGCACAGCCTCCGGACACGCAGGCCCAGCAGCCATGGCTCACAGGCCCAGCCGCTTTGCGGCATGTGGGATCCTCTGGGACCGGGGCACGAACCCGTGTCCCCTGCATCAGCAGGCGACTCTCAACCACTGCGTCACCAGGGAAACCCTTCACATTAGTTTTGAGTCCTTTTCTTCTTTCTAGAAAGTGGGTGATTTGTAAATGTGTGCTTTAATCACTTTCATTGTTTGCTGGAAAACAATGGAAAATCTTTTGTAAAAGGAGATGTTTCTCCTCAGAAGAGGTGAAAACTTTCCATGTGTCAGTTAGTCTTACCTGCTCCTTAAAATCTAGGCAAGATTTGCTCTGCCCCTAAAACATAATTTCACACTCTATGGAAAGCCAGTGAACTAACTCACTCATTTGATAGGTATTTATTGAATACCTATGATGCACTAGGCACTGCTTTCTGTTCTGGTTTCTACAAATTCTTGGTAGGGGAAGAGGTGGTAGGAAATGATAGGGTAATTTTTGATTTCATGGTTACCTGAGTCTAGCTGATTCTTTTGTATTCAGCATTACAAAGCAGTTGGTCTGAAATCTGTTCTTTGATCTCCATCATGGTTTGGATTAAAATACGGGAAAAGCCCCAAGCCACCTTGAGTGCAAGAAGAAATTACCCCATTGTACTACATAGTAAACAACTAGCATGTTACAGTTGACCCTTGAACAATGCAAGGGTTAGAGGTGGTGGCCCTCTGCACAGTCAAATCCGAGAATAACTTATAGTCTGCCCTCAGCGTACGTGGTTCCACATCTGCAGATTCAACCAATGAAGGATCCTGTAGTACTGAAATATTAACTATTGAAAAAAATCCACGCGTGGATGGACCCACACAGTTCAAATCCATGTTGTTCAAGGGTCAACTGTGTATATATCAATAAATCATTTTGTTGGACCCTCCCAATATCAGGGATTTCACAGTGGCTGTGCCTCCGACAATGGCCATCTCAGCCTCTGGCCATCTTGTTATAGATTGTCGTCCCCTCTGCCCCAACCCCATCTTTTCTACTCCCTCCAGCCATAGACATAACCTGGTAAACTCAGAATTCTTTTATAGTAATAGAGTGATTTATCTCTCTCCAGCCTTTACCACCAAACTCAGCTCAAGGCCTGTCTTGACCTTTCTAGAACCCATTAGGGTGCTCAGCCGAATATAAGTTACCTCCAGTCTTTTTGTTACCTTTAACATGCCCCACTTTCCTAAAGAAGTTAGTAGGAGAAATATTTTTCCTTCCACATTTTCTTCACTTTCCTCTCCCAAGATGCTCTATGTCTGCGGCTTGAAGCCAAATTCTGCAGAGTGAGAGACTATAGTGTACTGTCCAAGGCATTCTGTACTCCTTTTTTAAAAATTTATTTAATTAATTAATTTATTTATTTTGCCTGTGTTGGGTCTTTGTTGCTGTTCGCAGGCTTTCCTCTAGTTGCAGCGAGCAGGGGCTACTCTTCGTTGTGGTACGCAGGCTTCTCATTGTGGTGGCTTCTTTTGTTGCGGAGCATGGGCTCTAGGTGCGCGGGCTTCAGTAGTTGTGGCGCACGGGCTTCGTTCCTCCGCGGCATGTGGGATCTTCCTGGACCAGGACTTGAACCCATGTCCCCTGCATTGGCAGGCGGATTCTTAACCACTGCACCACCAGGGAAACCCCTGTACTCCTTTTTTTAAAGTGTCAGTCTCAGTGGGATCATGAAACAGAAACTATAGAAGGCTTTGGTTAGAAATGGAGCTTCTGCAAAATGCTTTCAGAGATTCACCCCCAAAGTATGTTTTATAGAACACTAGTTCCTTGGCCTACCAATAGGTGTTGAGTTAAAATGATTGGTAATCTAGATCGGTATTTCATAGAATATAAATATATACTATAACCTCACAAATCTTACTTTCTTCAGGTGCCATTATTTTGGGTGAAATATTTCTACCACTGCCATTGAAATTGGTCTTTGAAAAGCCAGCTGGGTCCTATAACGTGCCCTGAAATGGTCCTTTGTAGGTCAGATCAGGGTGAGAGCCTGGTCATTATCTGGATACAAAGAAGGTTTCTTTTGTTTAAATATCCTTGGTGCTGATCTAATCTGTGTTAGATGTCAGGATAATGACTACCCTTTGAGGAGGGGAGCATATAGAGACAAAGAGAACGTGAAGGAGGTATCTGGGTACTGATAGTAATCAATTTTTTGATTTGGGTGCCGGTTATAATCTTCACTTGGTGAAAATTCATCATACCGAATGCTTGTGATTTCTGCTCTTCCCTGTATGTATGTTATACTTCATTAAAAGTTTACTTTAAAAATATCCTGTGCATTGAGCAATTTTTTTGAGCAATTTTAATATTGGATTTTTGTCAGATACTTTTTCTCAAATAATACCATGATGAAAACTATTCCTGGATGGTAAATCCATGCAGGTTAAATTGACTACAGGGGACAGTACAGACCAGTTAAACGCTGCAAGAAAGTTATTACTGAAATTACTAGTTGGCTGTGTTGTTATATATCACTTTAAAAAAGATTACCTCTAGGGAATTCCCTGGCGGTCCAGTGGTTAGGACTCAGCGCTTTCACTGCCGGGGGGCCCAGGTTAACTCCCTGGTTGGGGAACTAAGATCCCAAACACCGCAAGGTGCAGCCAAAAATAAATAAATAAATAAACAAACAAACAAATAAATAAATAAGATTACCTATAAATTCTAAGAGATTGTTTCCTGAATGGTAGCCATTTATCTGCTTAAAAACTAAGTGCTTTTGAGACTCATTTTCTTCTTTGACTTCATCCAAGAGGGCAGATGATTTCAATATCCTGGATAAGCACTTACTTTGTACACAATGGTATCAGTCATTCCAGAATGGAGTTTCACAGAACCATGATGCCAGTCTAATTCTCATTCTTTTAGTAGATAATCTTTTTTTTTCCTCTCTGAAACCTTCAAGTATCTCCTCCTGATGTTCTGAAATTTCACAAAGTTGTACCTTTTTGTAGTTTATTTTTCATTATTCATTGCTCAGTATCAGGTGAACCTTCTCAATCTAAAAATACATCCTTTAGGGATGTCCCTGGCAGTCCAGTGGTTAAGACTCCACGCTTCCAATGCAGGGGGCGAGGGTTCAATCCCTGGTTGGGAAACTAAGATCCCACATGCTATGCAGCATGGCCAAAAAAAAAGTTAAAAATATGTCCTTTAGCTGGAAAGTTTTCTTCTATTATTTCTTTACTTCCTCCCCCTCTTATTTCTTTATTGATTTTCATGGCATTTCTGTTGGTTGGCTATTGGACCACCGTGACTCAGTTTTCTCTCATATTTTCTGATTTTTTTCCATTGCTTTCTGACAGATATCCTTGAATTTATTTTGTAGACCTTTTGATGAACTTATCCACAGTCATATTTTTAATTTCCAAGAAACTGTCTCGTTCTCTGACCTCTGCTCTATCATAGTAGCTTATTTTTGTTTTACGGATGCAATAACTTATCAAATATCTATTGCGTTACTTACTAGAATCTTTCAGAACTCCTTTTTGTTCCCTGAATTATGATTATCTCTATTCATCTTGATCCTACTTTTTTATGTTATTGATTTTCCCAAAATGTCGGTAAGTGTTGGTTGTCCATTCATATTTATGAAAATGTGTGGATGGATTACTGTAGAAAACTGGCATGGGCTTGTTTGTGGTTGCTTTCTCCACAGGTCTTTGCCTGGATGGAAGGACTGACTTCAAGCCCTCTATACTCTGAGCAGGGCCAGTAAGTTGCTAGACCTCACTTTAGGGCATACGGTCAGGGAGCAAGGGGACAAATTTGCAACTCTCTTCCCCAAATAAAAGGACTGTGTTCCTGGGGAGCCAGCCTCCAACACTTGGCCGAAACCCTGCCCAGGTGGATCTTTCAGTTTCTTTCCATAGCAGTTCTCCATTTTTATCCTGGGGACAAATGGTTTTATATTCTTGGGATGGGTCCTGGCAACAGTGGGCAGCTGACCCATTCTTAAGAGTTCCTTTAATTAATTTTTGTAACTGCTACTTCCCTCACCTGGCAAACCTGAAAAAAAATTGTATTACCAAGACAAAAAAAATCATTTTTATCAATTTAATTTAAAATATTAAATGTTTTAGATAACAGAAATTATTATCATATCAATGTTAATAAATATAAATAATTACATAATAAATACAAATAGTAAATGATTTATCTCTATTATACTAAAATGTGGAAAACTCTTTTAAATTAATTATTTTATTTATTTGGTTGCGCCAGGTCCCAGTTGCAGCTCCAGGCCTCCTTAGTTGCAGCAGGTGGCCTCCTTAGTTGTGGCATGCAAACTCTTAGTTGCAGCATGCATGTAGGATCTAGTTCCCTGACCAGGGATCGAACCTGGGCCCCCTGCATTGGGAGCGTGGAGTCTTATCCACTGCGCCACCAGGGAAGTCCCCAGAAAACTGTTTTCTTAATTGAACGTGTGTTCCCACAGGTATGTCCAACTAGCAGACTTTAATGTCCTCATTATGTATGTTATCTAAGCATCTACCCTGGGTCCTTAAAATATAAGAAGTTAACTGTGAGACTACATCTCTGTATAAGAGAAAGAACTTGGCATCTACCTTGGGTCCTTAAAATATAAGAAGTTAACTGTGAGGCTACATCTCTGTGTAAGAGAAAGAACTTGCACAGTGAAGATCAGTGTAGAGGGTTGGCATTTCTGGTTACTGAGGTCTCTAAAACTGGTTTCCCAGAGCATCTCTGTGCTTGTACATATCTGGAAAACAATTCTTCATTGTGAATTTTTTGGCCATAAAAAATGCCATTATACATGGTTCTGCTCTTGGATTTGCCTACTACCAGTAATAATGTCTTAATCCTCAAGGAAGATTTTCCTAGGTATGCTATGAGATAGAATATAATATTGGTATGTGTTTTAATGAGCACACAAAAATTTGCGTTTTGAATGAATTATAACACTTGTGGTATGTGAGCTGCTTGGAGTATTTCTTTTTCTCCATTAGATTTGTGTTGGCAGACAAATTTGAGTAGCTGAGTTTTAGAGATACTGTCCAGATGATCTCCATTCCACTATAGAACAACCAGCAATAATAAACTATATATTGTTTGACAGTTTATAAACTATTTTTTATACTCTTTCATTTTTATATTTATATTTTCAACTGTATTCCCCTTGATCTTATAGACCCCATTTTATATACAATCTAAATTCTAAGAGTAAAGTTTAAAAGTGTCGTAAGACAAGGTTTAGGTCCTTGTTGACATTGGAAGTCCACTACTAGATTCTTCATTGAGACCCAAGGGGTTAGGCTAGGTTGTGGACTCAGCACCTGATACTAGGCCTGGTATTTAAACTGTATCTTTTTGCAGCTAAAATTACTTAAGCTCATTAGACATTAAACTGAGGTATGTGGCCTTGCAATTCAAATCAGCCTTAATCTTCATTTAAAAGGGAGTAATTATTGTTTCTTAACCTCTGTCAAAGAGGAACTACATTGTGTTGATAATGTAGACTTTGTATTATAAAACACATTATATAATAAGAGCTTAGTACATGTTTGTTGAATTAAATAATCAGGACCTCAGTAATTTTCTTTCTTTCATCATTTTAAGCAACCTAGTTATCTTATGAATGGCTTCTTCTAATTCATTAACTGCTATAAAAATTATTACCCTAAATGATGAAAGAAGATTAGAATCTGGAGTTATTGTACCAGAACTTTGTGCTTAGTCCCCTGGGTCATTTTCTACGTCTGTAGAAAATGACCAGATGTGGTGGAGATGAGCTTGTTGAATTAATTAAGCACCCTGTAAATGTTAAACCATGAGAGGACCAGAGAGTTGAAGGCTCCTGGGTAAAATACGAACATTTCATTAGCTTCTAGTGCAAAGAGGGTGAAGGAATAAGTTTTATCTCTTCTGTTGGTAAACGTCTTGAAGGCAGGAATCACCTTTTGAGTTTGTATTCCTTTTTCCCCCTTTTTATCTGGAAATAATTTCAAACTTACAGAAAAGTTGCAAGAATAACGCAAAGAACTTCATATACTCGATACCCACATTTGCCACTTGTTAACATTTTGCCACATACTTCAGTGTGTATTCCTTATAACAAGGACATTCTCATTTCAAAATCAAGAAATTTAGCGTTGTGATATAGTACTATTATATAATATTCCATATTCTATATGGCCCATATACCATTTTTACCTGTTGGCTCAGTATTGTCCTTCATAACAGTTTTTTTCCCTAATCTAGGATCATGCATTGAGTTCAGTTGTATGTCTCTTAAGTCCTCTTTGATCTAGAACAATGCTCTGCCTTTCTCTGTCCTTTATGACATTGATATTTTGTACATATATTGTCTTTGTTGTAGGTAGCTTTATACTTTTGGCACAGAATATCAACCAAAGAATTTTTTTTTTTTTTTAAGAATTTTTAAAAAAATAGTTACTGAACGTTTTTTGGGAGAGCACCTTTCAAAAAGTTTATGTACTATGGGAAAGAAGTGTGGTTTTTTAGGAAAAAGAACATGTGCTTTGACTTACAGACTTAGATTTAAATTGCAGTTCTGCCACTTTTTACCTCTGTAGCACTGGACGAGTTACTTTATCTCACTGACTCTCAATTTCCTCTGCTCTGGGTCTTCCCTGGGAGTCCAGTGGTTAAGACACTGTGCTCCCATTGCAGGGGGTATGGGTTCAATCCCTGGTCAGGGAACTAAGATCTCGCATGCCACATGGCACGGCCCAAAAAAAAAAAAATCAATTTCCTCAGCTCTAAAAGGGTATAGATAAAGTGGTGACATAAAGAAATGAGATGAAGTATATAAACAGAGTTAGAATGGCACATAATGTATATACAGTGAATGATAACTAACAATATTCACTTCAACAGACTTCAAGTTCTGAGAGGACGACTGCTCTTGCCATATTCTGTGGTTAAATACTTCTAGTCTGTAGAAGGCAATGGAGAAAAGGCCAGTCAGTTAGTTGTCACATTTTATGCTTTTTTTTTTAAGCTGCACCAGACCTTAGTTGTGGCACATGGGATGTTTAGTTGCGGCATGTGGGATCTTTTAGTTGCGGCATACGGGATCTAGTTCCCTGACCAGGGATTGAACCCAGGCCCCCTGCATTGGGAGCGTGGAATCTTAACCACTGGATCACCAGGGAAGTCCCTGTCATGTTTTATTCTCTACTTAGATGTAAATATCACCTAAGAATTCCTTGCATTTTATAAGTGCTCTATATCTTCTTATCAAGGGTACGGAGGCCCCTCTGAATTTTTCCTCCCATATTCAACTCTGCAGTGTTTGATACTTTGCAGTTGCTCTTCATTCTCCAAACTTACTAAGTACAAAATAGTAATGTTCAAGGAATCATTTACAGGGACAGCTTAGTATTTGCTTGTCAGTTGGTTTACTGACATAACCTGTGTGCTGAATTCACTAGAATGTGGCATAGTCAAACCTGGCTTCTTCCACTCCAGAGTTGGTGCAAGAAACACTTGGCAGCTATTAAAGTGCTATTCTTTGCAGTTATTTGGTATAATTTGCCACAGAAGTAAATTCCAGGAGGTAATATCCTTGCTAGGTTGTACTCTAGCATGACTGAAGGAGTTCATGCTAAGGGCCAATGGTCTCTAACCCAAGGTGATTCTCTTGGCAGCCGGGAAGACTTCCAGCGGATTCCAGAACTTGCCATCAACCCATTGGGGGACCGGATCATCAATGCCTTCTTTCCAGAAGGGTGAGTCCCTGCATTTATTGGGCTTCCTTTCTGAGGCTAATCTGGAATGTTGCTATCGGTTGGGTCATCTCAGACCATGATCCTCCCGATTACATTAGGCCTCTCTAACTCAATCATATCTAAAATAGCTCTACCCTCATCCTTGTTTTAAACTTCAGATAGGTCTATTAGCCCATCTTCAAAGTTGTCTTTAATCTCTGTTTATCTTTGATGTAAAACTAAACATTTTTAAAACTTTTATTTGGAAATAATTTCAAATTTACAGAAAAGTTGCAAAATTTGCAAACAGTATGAGGAACACCTGTACATCTTTTACCCAGAAGCATCTGTTGTATTGTTAACATTTTGCCTCATTTGTGATGCTCTCTGTCTCAGTCCTAGCTAATAAAAACATCATTCAGGCCACATACATAATTACTACAAATTTTCTAGTAGTCACATTTAAAAAGTAAAAATAAACACGTTAAATTAATTTTGGATGAACAAGTTAAATTAACTTTGGCAATATATATTTTATTTAGCCCGATATATTCAAAATAGTATTCAATATGTTATCAGTATTTTAAAAGTATTATTATATTGTATATTCTTTTTCATATTAAGTCTTTGAAATCTAGTGTGTAATTTATACTTACCACACCTATCAAGTGCTGTAATAATATTAATATAAAATATTATGTATTCTTTTTTCCAGCTTTATTGAGATGTGACTGACATATAACATTGTATAAGTTTAAGGTATACAACATAGTGATTTTATATATGTATATATTGAAAAATGATAGCCACAATAATATTAATTAACACATTCATCACCTCACATAGTTACTTTTTTCTTTTTTTTTCTTTTTCTTTTTTAGTTACTTTTTTCTTGTGATGAGAACTTTTACCTCTCTTAGCAACTTTCAAAGATACAATTCAGTGTTGTTAACTATAGTCACTTTGCTGTACATTTCATCCCCAGAATGTATTCATCTTATAACTAGAGGTTTGTACCCTTTGACCACCTTCATCTATTTCCCTCATTACCTATTGTATTCTAATATATTACTGATAGTCCAATTTTATCAGTTTATCCAACAATCTTTTTAGCATGTCCCCTTCCTCCAGTATAGGATCCCAGTCTGGCTCAGTTGTCATATCTCTTTAGCCTCCTTTAATCCAGAACATTACTTTACGTTTCTTTTATGACATCAACTATGGATATAGTTCCCCTACCACACACACACTTTCTCCAACAGATTTAGGTTTGTGTAATGTAAAACTAGGCTTTTGATATGCTTCACTAACCTAATACACTGCCTTCAAAGTGCTGAGTCAATATTTACTGATTCAATTAGGTACCATTTCCTGAATAAAGCTTATCATATAATCTTGTTTTAAGTAATCTCTTTAACAATGTCTTCCTGGTTCCTTGTGACTTGTTTATTTGACCCAGAGGACTTTAAAATGTTATATGTTTGCCAGTTCTTAGTAATAAGACTAAGTGTCAGTGAGTGCACCATCAGATAAAACATGTGGAGAGGAAATTTTAGAACTCTGAATTGAGAGCAAAGGAATTTGCAAGTTGAGAAGACGGTCACTCAGTAAATTTGAGTGACAGTCAAAGGGGAAGACTAGCAGCCAGTTCATGTGAAGATAGGACTCAATCAGACTGAGACCTGCCCTTTTCAGATTCATGGTGACCATGAGTAATCACTTACATTTCCTCATTTTCTGATTTTTTTTTTTCTCTCCCTGAAATGCCCTGTTTGTTTCAGGTGTGGTTTTAGTGCTGAATTCTTGCTTTTTTTCACTTCCTTTTTTTAGCCCTTGCAGAGAACTGTCCGGAGATAACTTTCACTGCTCTTTTGTATCCAAACCTTTTGCAATGAAAAGTAAACCCCGTAGAGTCATTTTGCCAGCTTTTTTTTTAAGTGTTCCCTAGTCACCACTGATTATTTGAAGAAGCAGCTTGTGGAAAGCTGTTTTATAAAGGCCAGACCACCTTTGTTGTGACTACAGTGTTGTCTGTCATCCTTTTCACTGATCTCTTTCTTGCTAAGGACACAATGTGTGCTGATGTACTTGAGGTATATATGAGGAGGCTGAGGATGGCGCTGGACTACACTGCTCGGCTCTTAGCACGCTGCACCTCTGCTTCTTGCTCTAATCAGATAAAGATATTTGGCTTCTGGGTTTTTTGTTTTGCTCTGGTCATATTTAGGTTCAATTTGTTTTTAAAGAATGAGATTTGAAAGTAGGACATTGGTATTTAGTTCCCTTTTACTCAGAGACATGCCAGTGATATATGTACTCATTTATCTGTTTGTTTTAGCATGTGACTCAGATCTTATTACATATTCCTTGATTCCTCAGCCCTTACATTTTTTAGAGATAACGCTCCATTAGCAGTATAGCTACCTTAAAGAGTGAAAGGTCATTCCTTTGAGTACAAGCGGCTCACAAGCTAGCCTTTGAACTCTACCTTTACAAGGTCTCTGATCTCTGTGTTTGCTGGCACTTAGGAGACCCGACATACCACATCTATTCAATGGGAGCAAAGACTCAGATGTATTTTTAGGTAGCCACAGGAACCAGGCAACCTGTTCTTTCCATGACTGCCTTAGATAAATAGCTATGTCACATGGGACATTCTCTTTTAATATTAAAAACATTCTTTATTCATTCAAGTTTTAGAATTATTTCTTATAGGGTTACTGATTAGCCTGTGGTGTGATAAAAAAGATTTTCTCTAATCTTAAGTACCCAAAAAGCTTTATACACAAAGGTCTTTCAAAACATTATGAGGAAAATATCTATCCAATTATGAGGGAATAATAAAATCATGATACAGCCACACAATTATTATGCAGATGGTTTAAATGTTTCAAAGTGTTTATACTGATTGTAGACATGCCTAAAAGTTTAAAAAAAGCAAGCTACAAAATTATGCAGTATGTTCACAATTATCCAAAAAACATAGAAAAATTACTGGGAGATATATTAACAGTGATTGTGATTGATTGGTAGAACTAGAAGTGGTATTTTTCTCTTTTCTTTTTATCAAATTTCCAAAAATGTATTTATTGCTTCTATAACTAAATAAACTTTATTTCAGAAGCAGCTTTTACATAATATGCCTTAACGTTAAAATATCACTAGGTACGTGTGACTGCAGGGGAGACATGAGAGGTGGTTAGGGAGACACTGGGTTGAAATGACTTAACTTGCTGTTTGCTGCAGAGTCTGAAGCCAGTGAGTTCAAGTTCTGGCTTGTCTGATAGCACAGCCCTGCTGCTACTTAAAATAGGTAACTGACTCTGGTAAGTCCTGTTACCTCTCTAAGTCTGGTTAATAATTTGTAAAGTTAGAATGAAACGTCACAAGCTTGTGGCAAGACTTAACTGAAGATATTTTATGAGCCCTAAAGTACCATGTGTATGGAAAGAGACCTCATTAAATGGACTTTCAGACCACTCTAGCTAAACCTGTTAATGTATTGAATTCATAAGAAATAATCACCTTGCCTTGACTGAGAAGATGTTCTTTTTGTTATCTTTCCTGATCAGAGAGGACCAGGTAAACTTCCGCGGATTCATGAGGACCTTGGCTCATTTCCGACCCATTGAGGATAATGAAAAGAGCAAAGATGTGAATGGACCAGAACCACTCAACAGCCGAAGCAACAAACTGCACTGTAAGGAGATAAAGTCTTCTGGCTTAAAATATTTGCTTTTCATTTCTCACAAATCATTTATTTACTCACTCATTCACTGAACAAGCATTTATTCTAACATAGTGGTTAAGAGCTCAGACCCTGGAGCTAAACTGGCTCGATTTGATTTAATTAATTAATTTATCTATTTATTTTTGGCTGCGTTGGGTCTTCATTGCCATGCACCGGCTTTCTCTAGTTGCGGCGAGCAGGGTCTACTCTTTGTTGCGGTGCACGGGCTTCTCATTGCAGTGGCTTCTCTTGTTGTGGAGCATGGGCTCTAGGTGCACAGGCTGCAGTAGTTGTGGCACACGGGCTCTAGAGCGCAGGCTTAGTAGCTGTGGCGCACGGGCTTAGTTGCTCCACAGCGTGTGAGATCTTCCCGGACCAGGGATCGAATCCGTGTCCCCTGCATTGGCAGGTGGATTCTTAACCACTGTGCCACCAGGGAAGTCCCAACTGGCTGGATTTGAATCCCAGCTCTGCCACTTTTTGGCCCTGTGTCTTTGGGCAAGTTACTTAAAATCTTTGGGCCTCAGTTTCCTTTTCTGTAAAATGAGATATTAAGGGGTTTCAAACAGGAAGGTTTGAAGGCAATAAGAGTTAGCTGCTAATATATCCTGTGTGCCAGGTACTGTGATAAGTGCTAGAGTGACAACAGTGAGAAAGACCCATCCCACCTTAGAATTTGATAGATACTGGGATATGACTTAAGTAGGGGTGGACAGCTAGGTTAGTGCAAGACTTAATTTTTGTCTCCATGCCTCTTGCCACCTTTCCTTGGATATTTGTTAATTTCCCTCTGCCCTTTGTTGGTTCATGTATGATATTGCCTAATCCCTTACAATACTTCTCCAAGAAATTAAATTTAAATTTCTCTTTTCATTCAACACAAGTTGAAACTGAAATTGTATTGAACTGGGGACTTCCCTGGTGGTCCAGTGGTTAAGACTCTGCGTTTCCACTGCAGGGGGCATGGGTTTGATCCCTGGTCAGGGAACTAAGATTCCGTATTCCACATGGCGCAGCCAAAAAAAAGAAAAGAAAAGAAAAGAAATTGTATTGAATTGATTGAGCCCTAGCTTCTCTTGCTTGGGTGCACAGTGAAGTCTATGAAGCCACAGAATAAATGGGGCCCATCAAGTTTTCTTGGTTTTGTTTTTGTTTTTTAATTAATTAATTTATGCCCATCAAGTTTTTACTGAACGATTTAAAGAAAAATTAAAAGGCTTTTTAATATTGAAACAAATATAGATAAACTATAGAATATAATGCCAAATTTACATACATTTGAAAGATAGTGCATGAAACTTAAACTTTTAATTTGTAGCGCTTGGGCCATATCCACAGATCTCCCTTGCTTATAGGAGTGTGAGTTCACTCCTCTGTATTTCAGGTAAAGAGTTTGAGAAGTACTAAAATAAGTTTTGTTCTATAAGACAGGGAAGATTTTTGAACCAAAATAATAAAACACTGCTTTTCTTTACCACAATATCATATACCTTAATGAAGAGTGGAAAATTTAAGTACAAAGAAAACTAAATATAAAAGAAAATAGAGGGCTTCCCTGGTGGCGCAGTGGTTGAGAGTCCGCCTGCCAATGCAGGGGACAAGGGTTCGTGCCCCGGTCCGGGAAGATCCCACATGCTGCGGAGCAGCTGGGCCCGTGAGCCATGGCCGCTGAGCCTGCGCGTCCGGAGCCTGTGCTCCGCAGTGGGAGAGGCCACAACAGTGAGAGGCCCACGTACCGCAAAAAAAAAAAAAAAAAAAAAAAAAAGAAAATAGAATTCTAATGAATTGTTCTCAAATTTATTGGATACTTTATTAGTGAATTTCACTTTCTTCTTTCAAGACTAAATACTGTTTGAGACAAAGCCTTGTGTCTTAATGTTTTATGAGCTTTAGTATATATTTATTACATGTTTGCCTGATGCTGGCATTAATGTAGTAGAAATTTTCTCATTTAAAATGTTGTCAGATCAGGAGTTGATCAGTAATTGAAAAAGTCAGCTAAAGCATAGAATCATAGAAAAGGATACATGGTTTAACATTTTAATTTACCTTATATTATTTAAAAACACATTCACTGGCCAGTCTTTAGATGTAGGACCAAGAGTTGTTTTGTTTTGTTTTGGTAAAGTTCTGTTGATGGGAGGTGTGTGACATTTTTGTGTAGAACACATCTATAATGTATAGTCTAAGGTTTCTAGTTGCAGTTTCTTTTCAGTGGAAAGAGAACTTAAAGGTACTTATAAAGCATTCTGAGAATAGAATCTTCCTGCTGTTAACATTTTTTCCTTGATCTTTTGCAGTTGTCCTGCCACACATACTTTAGCAACAGTTTGGTGGGGTTTTTCTTCTTCAGTGCCTTAATAGTGAGCCTTTCAAAAGCAGTCAATCTAATATTCATTTAAAAATAACTTTATTTTCACACATTTCATTTCTTATAAAATTATGTAGTTTTATGAAAAGTACAAATAGCACAGTTCTAGGACAGTTGACACACCTGACTCTCGGTAAGCATCCAACTCAGCAGGTGGAGTAGACCCTCCAGAGTCGCCCATTGGCTACAACTATGCAGTGTGCTGCCATATCAGCTAGAACGATTTGCAGAGGGGAGGGGGAGCATCTGTGAATCCAGTGAGTCAGTTAAGAAGACAGTTAAGAAACATTGTGTGCTAGGGACTTCCCTGGTGGCACAGTGGTTAAGAATCCGCCTGCTAATGCAGAGGACACGGGTTTGAGCCCTGGTCTGGGAAGATCCCACATGCCGCAGAGCAACTCAGCCTGTGCACCAGAACTACTGATCCTGTGCGCCTAGAGCCCGCACACTGCAACGAAGAGTAGCCCCTGCTCGCCACAACTAGAGAAAGCCTGTGCGCAGCAACGAAGACCCAAGGCAGCCAAAAATAAATAAATAAATAAATAAATTTATAAAAAAAGACAACATTCTGTGCTCTACGAAACTATGCTTGCTTTTCTTCTTTTTTTTTTTTTTTTTGTTTTTTTTTTTTTGCGGTACGCGGGCCTCTCACTGTTGTGGCCTCTCCCGTCGCGGAGCACAGGCTCCAGACGCGCAGGCTCAGCGGCCGTGGCTCACGGGCCCAGCCGCTCCGCGGCATGTGGGATCTTCCCGGACCGGGGCACGAACCCATGTCCCCTGTATCGGCAGGCGGACTCTCAACCACTGCGCCACCAGGGAAGCCCTATGCTTGCTTTTCTAATCCAGGATTAGAGGAGGCTTTAAAGGTTATCAGGTATAACACAGACCTGTTACCTGAATTCCCTCTACAGCCTGGGCTCTACTTTTTTCAAGTCACGAATTCCCTTGGCAGTCTGGTGAATCCTGTCGATCCCATCTCGGAATGTTTGTGAATGCATAAAATGAAATACATAGGATTATAAAGGAAACCAATTATATTGAAATACAATGAACAAAATGTCAAAACAACTTTGTGATACAGTAATAAAGGTGTTTCTTTATTATACACTAAGTAACAGGATGTGACATTGGAGCCCTGTGGCTATGGAGCAGCTCTGTATCTTGAATGTGGTGGTGGTTACATGAAACTACATAGGTGATAAAATTGCATAGAACTACACACACATGCGCATACACACATGGTGAAATCCGAATAAACTCTGTGGATTGTACCTCCGTCAGTTTCCTGGTTTTGATGGTGTATTATAGTTATGCAAGATGCTACCATCAGGAGAGGCTGGGGTGAAGGGTATAGGCGAAGTCTTGAGGAGATATTTGTACACCCACGTTCATGGTGGCATTATTCACAATAGCTAAAACAAGAAAGTAACCCAAGTGTTCATCAATGAGTGAATGGATGAGCAAATTCATTAATTCACATTGACCCTAAAGAAAATATTCCAGGTAACATTAGGGGATTTGGTAGTTACTTAGAGTATCAGTGAGGATGTCTTCAGCTGACTCAGCTGACTTCAACAGTAAGGAGATGTATTATCTCACTTAACGAGTGAGGTGGGGCAAGCGTCAGGGTTGATTGTGTTGTCAAGGACTCAGGTTTTTCCTATTGCTCTGCTCTGCCATCCTTCGGGTCTGTTTCATCCAAAGGCGTGGCTCCTCATGGTCACATGGTGGCTTTCAGTGGCAGCTGGGCTATGCGCTTCCCTATTCATATCTGACAGTGGGGAAAGAAAGACAGAGGCAGAGAGACAGAATGCCCCCTGAAGCCATGGATGAGCTTCTTTTAGGAAGAAAGAAGGCCTGAATGCCACCGAAATGGCAGACTTTAGGGTGAGATAGAATGGTAAGTGCTGTGCAAGTTATGCATGGTTTTTACCATTGCTTTAGTCTTGGCTTTCAGATCAACTTGTATAGGAAGCTGGACATGAATTCGAATTCTGTTGCATCCTATATGTTAGGATCACATTCATGTAAGTAGACCAGTGAAACCAGAGCTACGGAGGAGTCCTGGATGTCTTCTTCTCTGTCTGTATTTTGGTTTTCTCTGAATTTCCCACAGAGCTGTGGAAGCAGTAAGACGGCACTTCTTGTTGTAGACTGAGAGCAACTGAACATCGTACACCTAGCAACACATTTGCCACTAAGGCAAATTTGTTTATAGTCCATCTTCCTCAGAGAAGTCTCTTCAGGAACTCTGAGAGCATGCTTTGTCCTATTTCTTTTTTATGCCACAGTGAAAGAATGTCAAGGACAATCAGCAAGGCTGAACTGTACCTACATAGGCACAGGCCCAAGCACACATAGTACTACTGCTCTGTTTGTCTCCCAGGAATGGTTTCCTTATTGTTCTCCTCTTCAGGTCAGTGAGGTTATAAAGTCTGATGTGGAAGGTACAACCCATCTTAGAATGCTCCAGGGCGTGGTAAGCTTCCTTTTTGATGTTCTGATTGTCCTCTTAAATAGTTTACGTTTTTTATAACACATAATGAGTAATGTGGGAAATGAGTCTGCATGAAGATATTTTATCTGGACGATGAGGAATATTGGTGATGTGGAGTTTGGGAGAGTAGCCAAGAAGAAACTGAGCGGCATTATTCACAACAGCCAAAAGGTGGGAGCAGCCCAAGTGTCTGTCAACATGAAAGGATACACAAAATGTGGTATATACATACAATGAAATATTATTCGGCCTTAAAAAAGGAAATTCTGTCACATGCTACAACATAGAAAAATTTACTTATGCTAAATAACAATAAGCCAGACACAAAAGGGTGAATATTATTTGATTCCTCCTCTAATGAGGTTCCTAGAGTAGTCAACGTCATAGAAAGTTGCCAGGGCCTAGAGGCAGGGGGAAATGAGGAGTTATTAATGGGTCAGAATTTCAGCTGGGGAAGATGAAGAAGTTCTGGAGATGGATGGTGGTGATGGTTACACAACAGTGTGAAAGTACTCAACTGTACACTTAAATTTTATGTTTATTTCACTATAGTGTTTTGGGTTTTTTTTAAGGAAGTAACCGTGATTAAAATGTAAAGGTTTGACTGAGATCATTCATTTGGTCTTTCATTAAGCAAATGTTTGAGCAACTCCTGTATGCCAGGCACTATTTTAGGCCCAGGATACAATGGTGCATAAATCAGATAAGGTCTTTGCTTTCAGAGATCTTACAATGTAATAAGGGAGATAGACTATATGGAAAAAGACAAACGAATAAACAGGATTTATGATCGTGGCAAGTTCTGTGAAGGAAATGAATAAGGTAAGATGAGAGAATGATGGGGGAGGGTGTCACTGCTTTAGAATGAGTGGTCAGGGAAACCTCTCTGAGGAGTTGAAACCCTAAGAATGAGCCAATCATGCCAAGAATAGCAGAAGAGTGCTCTAGGCAGAGGGGACGACTGGTGTAAAGGTCCTTGGGTAGAAATGAGTGCTTGGTGTTCAGAGAACAAAGCAGCATTATCAAGAAAGAAGTGAGTAGTAGGAGAGGAGGGCAGAGAGGTGACGGCAGGTAGATCACACTGATTGAGCTCTTCCTGTGTGCCAGGCACTGTTTAAAGTGCCTTTTGTGTACTAACTCATTCAGTCCTCACAACCCTATGAGGTGGACTCTGTTACTCTCATTTTGCACCTCTTGGGCAACTGAGGCACAGAGAGATTAAGTAACTTGCTCACGTAGACATAGCTAGTAAGCGGTCAGACAGGACTCGGCAGAGTTAGAGTCTTAACCACTGTACTGTATTGCTCTGCCGTCAACAGCAGGAGGTCAGAGGAGGGGTCCAAGCTGGAGATGCACATTTGGGAGTCATCAACATTAGATGGCATTTAAAGCCCTGGGACTGGAGATGAGAGATGACAGCTCTGGAGACAGGAGAGTCCAAGTCTCCTGGATTAAGAATGGGGGGAAAGGGAGAGGAGGAGAGGAAAGAGAGAGAAGCTAACAGAATGGCTCAGTCATTTGGCATTTGACCATTCATTATCTCGGGGAAAATGCTGGTTCTACTGGTTCAGGACCAGAGCTGAGTGACAGGAATCCAAGTCAGTTAAGAAATAACTACTGTTGCTGTAGTTTTTTCTAAAAGACCCTATCGTGTGATGGCTCTGCTGGTGTCTTAGTCTGCTCAGGCTGCTATAACAAGATACCATAGACTGGGTGACTTAAGCAGACATTTCTCACAGTTCTGGAGACTGGACTCTGAGATCAGGGTGCCAACATGGTCGGGTTCTTGGTGAGGGCCCCCCTTCTGGTTCACAGTCTTCTTCTTGCTGTATTCTCACGTTGGGAGGGAGGTGGAAACAGAAAGAGAGAAGGATAAAGAGATCTCCTGTCTCCTCTTTTTTTTTTTTTGCGGTACACAGGCCTCTCACTGCTGTGGCCTCTCCCGCCACGGAGCACAGGTTCCGGACGCGCAGGCTCAGCGGCCATGGCTCACGGGCCCAGCCGCTCCACGGCATGTGGGATCTTCCCGGACCGGGGCACGAACCCGTGTCCCCTGCATCGGCAGGCGGACTCTCAACCACTGCGCCACCAGGGAAGCCCCTGTCTCCTCTTTTTATAAGGGCATTAATCCTATCATGAGGGCCTCACCCTCATGACCTAATCTAACCCTAATTACTTCCCAAAGATTCTACCTCCTAATAGCACATTGTGGTTAAGTTATGGTTCCAACATAGGAATTCTGGGGGAGATACAAACATTCAGTCCATTGCAGTTAGGTTTCAAAATTTAGCTTTTCAGCTTTCTGTAAATACTTTGGCAGAAAGGGATGTAAGTGTTTATTACAGTTACCCCCCAATTAAGAAGTTCAGAAACAGATATTTATGGGTTATATAGCAAACAGATTTCCATTGCAAAATCTTTAGTAAATAACACATTTTATGGTATTTTAGAAAGATGACAGCATATGCAGAAGAGAGAGAGAAAGAGAGAGAGAGAGTGTGTGTGTGTGTGTGTGTGTGTGTGTGTGTGTGTATGTGTGTTTAGTTTGGGGAATATATTTTTTTTTTTTCCATTCATCTGTTTTTATTTTATATTGGACTGTAGCTGACTTACAATGTTGTGTTAGTGTACAGGTGTACATCAAAGTGATTCAGTTATACATATACCTATTCTTTCTCAAATTGGGAATATATTAAACACACATTCCTTTAGGAACACTTATGATCCTTGTCTCCTTCCCCTTGGAATCCAAACCTCCTAAGCATAGAAAGTCTCAAATTTGATAAAGTTAGTAACTCAACTAACCAAATTAAAGAAAACAGACAAACATCAGAGAAAGTCTCTCCTAGTTACTCCCCCTTCCAGAATTTTAATATTGTGCCTTACAAAAAGTAAATTAGATTTTTCTAAAAGTTTTACTTAGACTTTTAGTGAACTCAGCACGCCCCCCCCCCACCTTTTTTTTTCTTTTGGTGGAGGCAAGGAGTGATGTTTAAACTTTTAGATACTCATCCATGTTCTCTTGCCCTTGTACCTAGTATTAGTTCTGCCTGGAATGCCACCCTTCATCAGATTTCTGTTTGTCTTTCAAGACCTTGTTCAAATGTTGCTTGAACCAGAAAGGCACATCTGCTATATGCTTTGTTCCCTGGCATTTCATATGTATGATATAACACTTGGACTGTATTAAAGTGCATAGTGTGTGTTGCTTTCCTCTACTAGGCTGTGGGTTCCAAGGACGAGATCTAAATCTGTATATCTTAATAACTCTAAAGCTGGATTTGGGCCTTTTAATATTGGCAGTACCTACTGAAAACCAAAAATCTTACTGGCATACTTGAAATGATTCAAAGCCTCAAAACCACAGTATATTCAGCTATAAGTGTAAGGTAGTCACTTCCTCAGTGTGATTTGTCACAGTGCCAAAAAATCATCCAGTGTTACCATACTTTTCACTTGGTGGTGCTTCAGGAAAATGGCACTGTCTGAATGATTTTTGCTCTTCTGAATTCTCTCTCTCAGATATCCTAGTTTCTAACAAGACTTACCTATTGTTAAAGAGGGAGAAGCATGAGAAGGCCAGGACACCATCAAATTCTTGGCATTTCTATTTGACACTGAAGTTCTTTACCTTCAGGATTCCCAAGTAGTTGAGGATTATTTGAAGTTTGACATGAATTTGCCGAAGTGGTCATTTTTCCAGAGTAATACTTTATGTAGTCAGCTGTTTGGTTGCCTCTGTGGCTCCTATTGTTGGCTCCCCCTGAGTGCGGTGCACGGTAGACTTGGGCTGTGTGAGATGGCCTAACTGACAGAGCCACTTACGGGCTTTGGATTTTTTTTTAAAACATTCTAAGTAAAGAAAAAGGACATTCGACTTATTACGTTATTGATTTGTGCAATAAAGGGGCCATACTTCATCCAAGCTAGGATGCCATCAAGTATGAGATGCATCCCAGTTTCTTAAATGTTACAATGTCTTTAAAAGCTCTACAAGTAATTGCAGTTGCTCTTGGAAAAACTATTAATTCATTGTCAGTTTTCTGTCAGGTGTCCTTTATATATTTAGTTCCTTGAGAAGGGGCAAAACACTTGAATTTCCACTAAATTCTTGTTTTTTCCTACCAGTTGCTTTTCGACTGTATGACTTGGATAAAGATGACAAGATCTCCCGTGATGAGCTGTTACAGGTATGTGGGAGAGTTCCCATGCACACGAATAACTTGTGTTTGGGCCCTGCCGGCTTATTCTTGTGGGCAGGAATTGTTCTTTCCTTGAGTAAGCATTTATTTAACACCTGCTGTATGCAGAGTCCTGTCCTAGATATAAAGCAGAGCAGATGACCTGGGGAAACTTGAAATGGCTCCTTGAGTTCTCACAGATGTCTCCACTATTTAAAAGCTAACTAAATGTCATTTAAGTGCAGACTGGCACTAAAATATGTGAGATGATTTAGATCAGATAGTTCATTTATTGTCAGCTTATTGGTAATTCTGATGACACGAAGGTAAATGCTGCTGTTTTGTATGTCCTTAGGCCTGATGTAAGAGTCAAGGAACTGCTTCTGGGACAGTGTAGCTGAGCCACTACTCACTCGCCTTTGTTGCTCCCCCTAGATAATTCCCTATTCTTTTTTTTTTTTTTTTTTTTTAAAGTAAAGGGTTTTTTTATTATGTGTAACACAAAGTTATTTAAGTCAATAAATTTTTAAGGAATTTCACACATTCTGATTCTTTCCACTGCCAATCATCTTAGTTCCTCCAAACTCATAAATCTTCAAGATAAAATAGCCCTTTCAAAAAGAAGTTATCATGTGAGTCAGCCCACAATTCTTTTAGTTAGGCTTCTTTGATCTCCAATCAAATATGGACACACTTCAAAATTCTTCACCTGTAATCTTTAGGATCCAATTTCCTCAAGTGATTTACTTTAGGACCATGTTTAGGGTCAGGAGACGGATCTGCCTGGTTCTGAATTTGACACCCTCTAAAAATGTATTAGGTTCAAATCATATTCACTCCTAAGCCATCACACCCTAGAACAGTACAGATCATTGGGATATGCCAATACCTAAGATAAAAAGTTCGTTAGGTTTTTCATAGTTTACTTGGCAGCTCTGTCTTGTAGTTCTTTCCCACAGATCTAACAGGTAGTTCTATGAGTAAAGGAAACCACACAGTTAATCTATGAGGCGTTTCCAACGATGTAGGTTTACAGAAAAAGCCCCATCGGGATAGACCTCAACAATTCCCTATTCTAATAGCAGTGACTGGCATTTCATCCTATTAGCATTGCCGTTCTCTTTCTCCCTGCTCCCCCTTCCCTAAATACAAGTTTAGGTAGGGAGAAAATTCTCCTTTTTTTCTTTTCTTTTTTTAATATTTATGAATCTTGAGGGACTTCTGGCGGTCCAGTAGTTAAGAATCCACGCATCCACTGCAGGGACACAGGTTCGATCCCTCATCAAGGAACTAAGATCCCGCATGCTGCGCAGTGTGGCAATAAATAAATAAATAAGTTAATTAATTAAAGGTATTTAAAAAAATATTTATGAATCTTGAGGACCCTAGGGGGCTAACACATTCAGGAATTTCCATGGGAAGATTTCTCTATTTCAAGATAAAACTAAAAAGTAAAGTGGTTTCTGCTCACCCTGAAGTAAGTCTGAACTCATTGCCTTGAGAAGTCTTCTAAGTTGAGGTTAAGGACCAACCCAGGGTACTCCTACATTTCTGTGTCTGAGTAAAAACCAAAACAGTCTGCAGGTCAATGATAGTGTCCTTTGCTTTTGAATTGGGGACATCTTTCTTTTCTTTTTTTTTTTTTTTTAAATAAATTTATTTATTTATTTTTGGCTGTGTTGGGTCTTTGTTGCTGTGCGCGGGCTTTCTCCAGTTGTGGTGAGCGGGGGCTACTCTTCGTTGCGGTGCATGGGCTTCTCACTGCGGTGGCTTCTCTTGTTGCGGAGCATGGGCTCTTGGTGCGCGGGCTTCAGTAGTTGTGGCACACGGGCTCAGCTGCTCCACAGCATGTGGGATCTTCCCGGACCAGGGCTGGAACCTGTGTCCCCTGCATTGTCAGGCAGATTCTTAAGCATTGCGCCACCAGGGAAGCCCCGGGGACATGTTTCTTCAGTGAGAAGAATTTACTTTATTTAAAATTGCTACATCTGGGGGCTTCCCTGTTGGCGCAGTGGTTGAGAGTCCGCCTGCTGATGCAGGGGACACGGGTTCGTGCCCTGGTCCGGGAAGATCCCACATGCCGCGGAGCAGCGGGGTCCGTGAGCCGTGGCCCCTGAGCCTGCGCGCGTCCAGAGCCTGTGCTCCGCGGCGGGAGAGACCACGGCAGTGAGAGGCCCGTGTACCGCAAAAAAAAAAAAAAAAAAAAAAAATTCTGGTTGAACTTTTGAGGGTGATGGATATGTTTATTATCTTGATCGGGGTGATGGTTTTACAAGTGTGAACATATGTCAGAACTTATCAGATTGTACATTTTAAATGTGTACATTTTACTGTATATCAGTTATACTTCAATAAAGATAGTTGCAATACTCATTTTATGAGGCCAGCATAACTTGGACATGGAAACCTTGTAAAGACTGTAAGAAAATTACAGTGCAGTCTCCTTCACTCACATAGATGTAAAAATACAGAACAAAATATTAATACGTCGAATCCAGCAATATATAAAAAGGATACTCTATTATAGCCAAGTGGCTTTATACCAGGAATTCAAAGAATTCAAATTAGAAAACCAATCAATAGTACTTCTCCACGTTAGCAGATTAAAAAAGAAAAGTTGAATGGTCTTTTCCATAGAATTTTAATAGAATTCATCTTCCATTCATGATTTTTTTTTAAGGTAGCAATATTGACTTTTTTTTTTTTTTTTTTTTTTTTTTTTTGCGGTACGCGGGCCTCTCACTGTTGTGGCCTCTCCCGTTGCAGAGCACAGGCTCCAGACACGCAGGCTCAGTGGCAATGGCTCCTGGGCCCAGCCGCTCCGCGGCATGTGGGATCTTCCCAGACTGGGGCATGAACCCGTGTCCCTTGCATCCTGACTTTTTAAATTTTTATTGAGTACAGTTGATTTACAATGTTTTGTTAGTTTCTGCTATACAGCAAAGTGAATCAGTTATACATACACATAGGCCCACTCTTTTTTAGACTCTTTTCCCGTATAGGTCATTACGGAGTATTGACTAGAGTTCCCTGTGCTGTACAGTAGGTCCTTATTAGTTATCTGTTTTATAGATAGTAGTGTGTATATGTCAATCCCAATCTCCCAATTTATCACCCCCACCAATTCATGATTTTTTTTTAAAGTCTTAGAAAAATAGAGACGGGAGCTTTCTTAAACTGATAAAGGGTATATACAAAAAAACCTCACCACGCATTAAAAAAATAGTAATAATAAAAGTTCCATTTGCTAATAAACTTCTGACTGGAACCAAAAGTGACACCATGGAGAGGTGGAAAGAGCATTGGCCAGGTGTGGAGGCCCGGGCAGGCGGCTCGGGCCAGTGGCTGTTGGGACCTGTGTCCAGGCACTTTTGGACCTTTATGTCCTCATTGACAGACTGGATGAGTGATTTTTAAGACACCACCACTCCTGTCCCCACCCCACTGTATACACACAGCACACATGCACAATTAGTTCTATAATCCTAAAAATAAAACACTTCAGAGAATAATTAGACTGGGACCTGAAGAAGCTGCTGTTTCAGGATGGATTTGTCTAGTTGGCCACACACAGGGAAGATGGCAAATGGCTTGGCTGTTTAATATTTTTGTTAGCATTGCCACTTTTTATTTATCCTTCAATTTGTGTACATTTCTCCCCAAATGTACAACTTCCGATTTTCAAGAATTGATTTGTGGGTCGGGGGTGGGGGGAACAGTCTTGATACAGATCAGTATTTCAGCTCTTTTTTTCTTTTCAGAAAATCCTATAATATACTTTTAAAAATCTATTTCAGGAGATTGGGGAAGGATGTAAAGGAATAGGGGAAAGGGAGTCCTGTGAACAGCTGGGCTAGAAGGCCTTGCTTTCCTGGGGTAAAGCTCAGCTCTTAACCTGTTGAAGACAGAGGTGGTTAACTAGGGCAACGCAAGGCATCATAAAAGCACCCTGTCCCCCATTTCATATTGTCTAAGAGCCATGTCATTAGAGTTGCTTGTTTTGCTTAAGGTAGCAGTTTTCAATGTATATTCACACCCTAAAGATGTTAGCAGAATAAGTGGGGAGCAGGCGATCTCTTTGTTACATCTGAGAACAAATTTGGAGAAACAGTGTTTAATTCTCTTTTTTTCCACAGTTCTTGCAACCCTTTAAATGTGCTTGTCATTTTTCTAAAAGGGGGGATTTAGTATTTAACTCTTCAAGGATCTTTATGTTTCTTGACCATACTTTAGGAATATCTGGGCTAATGCACTGTCTCAAAGAGGACTGCATTCGGGTGAGATTCCAGAAAGCCCTACCAAACTGACTTAAACCTATAAGGGACTAGTTTGCCTCATGCAACAAGAAGCCTGGGGATAGATTGTCCACGTTGGTACAGTACCTAAATGATGTCCAGGAGCCAGGCTTTTTCTTGCTCTGGCATCCATAGCACATTTGACTTTCACCTCACAGTCCCAGGATGGCTGCTGTACCACTAAGCATCATATCTACGTTCCGGGCAGGAAGAATGGGGAGGACCAAAATGCAAAGGACTCTCCCTGAAGTGAGGCTTTGCCTTCCTATCTGCTCACATCATTGTCTAGAATGGCCTAGGTGAGAAAATAAGGGTTTCAGCCTTTTGGCTGTTATATTTGAGGACATCAAAGGAAAAGAGGGTGGGGGTGGCTTTTATCTTTAATTTTAGTAAAAGAGTCCTGCTCACCCCCAAGTCTCCAGTAATTCCTGGCTGTTGGTCCTGCAGGTGCTACGCATGATGGTTGGAGTGAATATCTCAGATGAGCAGCTGGGCAGCATCGCAGACAGGACCATCCAGGAGGCTGATCAGGATGGGGACAGCGCCATATCTTTCACAGAATTTGTTAAGGTCAGTCACTTACCTCTTGGTTTGAAGAAGTTAAATCCTACTACACAGGAGGGAGGGAGAAAAACATTATTCACAGAAGAGCTTGAGACAGTATCTCCTGTTGTGACCTTCATAACTGTCGTTGGGTTTTGTTTTTTTTAACAGGTTTTGGAGAAGGTGGACGTAGAACAGAAAATGAGCATCCGATTTCTTCACTAAAGGACTGAGACCAAACTGTTCCTTGCTTTCTAGTATTTAAGAACTGGAACTTGAAAGTCCTCCTGTACACCAGCCCCACCTCCATCCCATCATTCCCCTTCTCCCAAAGTACTACTGCTGTTGCATGACAACCCCAAATATGTTCCATCAACACAAACCTGCCTTTGGTGTATAAACAGGGCATTACAGAATGGTACACCCCGTCTAATTCTGTTCAGTATCATTCGCTGGATATCTCCATTTCTAAATATCATCTCCCCCTGTTCTGCTGCTGAGTGCCACGTGTCCATCCAGTCTGAGAAGTGAGAGGGATTCATGCCAAGAACCAGCCAGCAAAGCTCTTTGACTAGATGTGGACCGTAGCCATGCTGCCTTCCCCCCAGCTTGGGTCTGGCATGCTCCTTCATCCTTTTTTATACGTCCTTTGCTTCCTACTTCTCTTTCACCCAATCTACCATTCACTTAATCTTTCAGTGTCCCTGCTTTTTATTAAGCTTCAGTCCCCTCTGTTCTACTTGGCACCCCAAGCTATGCCTGTTAAATGTATTTCTGACTTGGCAGTATAGTTCAGTGGTCTGGCGGTTTTTAATCTACTTTTACTCTTAAATGGGTCTTTGGGATGTTGCCTCTTCAGGAGCTTTTCGGTCAATACTTCTCTCAGAAGAATGTCTTGACCATCTCTTAGTCCCCTCTCCTCTGTCACCAAAGGGCTGTTGGTTGGAGATGTTCTTGAAAGATAAGGGTTATAGAGACAAGTCTTCTGGGTGGCTTGCCCAGGTCGCTCTACCTCTGGCCTCCGATTCTCAACATACATACCTACGTGGCTGCTCCTGTTAGTACAGTGTTGACTCTCCACAAATTAGCCATATGCCTGCAGGCTTGCTTAGTTTGAGGATGCTGTCACCACCAGAATAGCCACTCTGACAATATGCTTGTCAGGGGTGTTTCTCATGGCTGCTTGAACAAGGAGACTGGGCACCCTAAAAGTGTTCCCACCTCTGCAGCATGGTTTATGCCTCAGTGCTGTGTGCCCTGGAATGTTTTTCTCTTCACATTTCCAAGTAGAAAGATAAGTGCCTAACTTATCCCAGTCCACAAGATTTAAAGATTGTCCTCAGTGTCTTGAGGTTTTACACAAAATTCTCTATGAATTTTACACCTGGCACATGTTACTGCTGGAAGCCATAGTCAGCTCCTAATACAGGTCCAAAGCATTGAATGTATCGTATCATTAGCTGCCTGGTTACAATGACATCCTAGCTCCTCTCTTAGACCACTGCTAATCCCTTAGGAACAAGGGCTCTGGCACTGGTGGCACGACCTGAGGTGGCATAATAGGCCTTTGCATGAACCAGAGCAACTTCTCTGCCTAAGTCAGCTTAGTATAGACCTCATTGAATCAGGCTGTTATTATCCTAACATCTGTCTTTATGAGTCTCTTCATCCATATCTGTCCTTGGCTGACTTTCTCTGACTCATTGCTTGCTTGCTGTTTCCTTGCTTTGGAAGGCTATCCAAGATGTATACACAATACTTTAGGAAGGAAATTACTTAAAAAAAACAAACAAAAAAACACTGCAAAGGGATTAGGAAGAGTGGAGAAGAAAGAGTGGCCAGGCTGGATGACTCAAGTATAAATGACTGAGGAATTCTTGGTGAAGTATCAGTCTTACTTTGTGATCAAGTGATGTAATATAGGAATTGTATAAAAGGGAAGAATTGTCTGACACTGGTCTGTTAGAGAGGTACTTCAGAGGCTCCTTGACCTGCATATTTAAAGTTCCTAAGATTACGGCTTTTTGCTCCTTTTGGCTGTATAGCAATCTGTTTTAATCCACAATTGTGCCTTATTGTTTCATTAAAATAGTATTCTTTGATCCATCAATAAATACTTGTGGTTAAAACAAAATAACTTGGGTGATTTTTGTCCCTTTGTTTTACAAGAATTTTACATAACTCAGTCCCCTTCTTCAAGTTTGAAATCACAGTGCGTCTCACTCGGGTTTATGTCTGTGCTATCAAATGCCTTTATTTGAACGTAATTGGAACATGACATGAGATTCTATCGGCTTTTATATCTGCTGCTGCCTGGACATAACAGGTGGGAGCGTTCATTTAGGGGCCAACACTAACACTTTGACAGCCTTAGCCACTGCCCACTTGCTCCAGGTAGGATTCCATTTCTGTTCTTGACTCTGACTCCTTAAATGTAGAAGAGGTCTAAAATAGGGTATCTGATTATTGCTTGTTAATAAGTTGTCTACCCCCTCGTACGTACAGTCTCAATGACATATTGTACCCAGCTATTGTTACATGGCTTTTCACATCTTCACGTTTCAGTCTGCTATGTAGGGTATGAGTACCTCTTCTTATTTTAAGGTTTAGTGTCACGCCACAAGACTCAAAAGAGTAATAGCTAGAGTCATCCTATAAATTCTAACACAATACCCTCTTCTTTTCCAGTCCCTCTGCCTCAAAAGGCAATTCAAAATGACTTGCACTGTTTCAGCTTTGCTTCATTTTGAGTGTAATTTTAGGATTTGGAGAAAGTGACAAATAGATGGAGTGACCATGCCGTCAGTTTTGGAGGAAGATTAATGTTACTGACCATGGCCATAGGTATACCAGTCTGTGACTAAAATAAAACATTCATTGATACTGTAAAAAGAAAATTTTAAGAACATTACAACATTACCTGCAGTTTGAAGACAATCCCCTTAACTAATTTTATTTCCCTTGCTCCCTTCTGGTCTACCCATGCATTACATATTTCTAAAGTAAATGAAACATAACATGAGATGATAACAGCTTTTAGAAATTAACATATTGTAATATTTCCCCATGTTAACTGTTCTTCCTTGTTTGTATCAACAGTTACATAATATTTTACCAACTTGATGTAATATTTACTTAACCATTACCTTATGTGGCATGTGGGATCTTCCCTGACCAGAGATCAAACCCACATCCCCCTGTGGTGGAAGCACAGAGTCTTAACCATTGGACCACCAGGGAAGTCCCATTACTTTATTTGCTCATTGTTTCCAATTTTATGTTATAAAATAATGGTACAATGTATGCCTTTTTGCATATAACTTTCTTTTTTCTTTTAAAAAATTTTGTGGGAGTGGGATTACTAGAGCAAACTTTAGGCATTTACTTACAGCTTTTGATAGGCTTCAAGAGAATGCCGGAAGCAATCAAATTACTCTCTTTTACCTTCAGTATTCTTTTTAGAATGTTTTTCATGGTCACCTATTTTTTCAAATTGATTATAGAATCCTGTCAAATTTTGTATTTAAAACACTATTAGAATAGATTGTCTTGATTGGGATTTAGAGCGGGTATGTACTGTAGAGACGCCTCATGGAGGACTGTCTTTACAAACTGCATTTCTTAAGCTACAAGCCAGGTGTTTATGCTGTTCCCCAAACACTGAAAGCAGAATTGCTTGGAAGGAAGTCATCATTACTGGACTGAAATTCCCTAAATTCACATTCCTTTTGCTGAGATTTGAGTCAACTAGTGATTCAAACTGAAGATGGCTGGGCTTCCCTAGTGGCGCAGTGGTTGAGAGTCTGCTTGCCAATGCAGGGGACACGGGTTCATGCCCCAGTCCGGAAAGATCCCACATGCTGTGGAGCGGCTGGGCCTGTGAGCCATGGCCACTGAGCCTGGGCATCCGGAGGCTGTGCTCTAGCAACGGGAGAGGCCACAACAGTGAGAGGCCTGCGTACCAGCAAAAAAAAAAAAACTGAAGATGGCTGATTTGCCAGTACAGACCGTATAACATCTAGCTTAATAGAAACTCCAGTTTCGAGATTTTCATTTTCTTTTCCTCTATGCCTAGCAGTGATGAGAGATTTACCTGGTAAGTTTGTGAGGTACTGCAGGCTGTTTCCTCACAGGTCTGAGAGGGAGCAGATAGCAATGAAGAGTCTCGTGTCTTTTAAGATGGAGTAAGTAGGGAATTCCCTGGCGGTCCAGTGGTTAGGACTCAGTGCTTTTGAAGTAAGTAACTGGCCTGACATCTTTACCTAATGTATAAGCTGATCAAGGACATGGTCTTGAGATGCCAAGACTCAGTTTTCTTCTCTAAGCTCTTAAGTCTCTAAGCACTAGATTCTGATCTCTCATCAGAACTAGCAAGGCTGTTTGTTTGGAGGCATGGTCCTGACACTTCCCACCACCCTTTGCCGTCTATTCAAGAACTGAAGCAGGTAGGTGAATTGTTATATCTCGTACCTGAATGTGGCTGGAGAAATAAGAATTGATCAAAGAAGGTCTCCGGGCTACCACAGTAGATATGAAGCACCATTAACCAGAGTTTGTGTTTTATTCATAAGAAAATCTCGTATTCCCTAAAACACACACACACACACACACACACACACACACACACACACAGAGAGATATTCTTTAGAAATAAATCTGATAAATTCTAATAAACCTTGTGATATGGTCATCCAGCCCATAACAAATTGGAAGTAGTTAAATTAACAGGCACTACTAGAAACTGGTATGCTGATAACCAAGAAGGGCAGCTGACAAAGGAGGAGACAATATGAAAAACCAAGTAACTCAGTAGACATTCTAGTGTAGACCAGATAATCCTAAGCAGTTCATTAAACCTGAAGGCATTTCAACAACATGTGTTTATAGAAAAGACCTCAAGTCATCAAGAAAAGGTCTAAAATGTGCTGGTGCTTATAAGTTTAAGCTTCAATAAAATAGAAGTTTACTTAGGTGAAACATCCCTGATAATACTAAAAAATTAAATGTTATTACATGTAATTCAGGCTGCACCTAGATCTGTGTAACTCAATACTATTTGTCCTGGTCGATCTCAGTAATTCCTGCCTGGTTTTTCCTTTTCCTTTTCTACATCTTTTTTCTTATCATTTTGTAAAAAGCAATGGTTGATGGTGACTTCAAGTGGTGGCATGGCTTAGAGACATATCTGCAAACAATCTTATGGGCTGTGGAGAGAAAAAGCATTATTCCCTATGACACTATATTTCTTGGGAGTAGGTGTTATCTTTTCTCTGTCAACTTGGGTACAGCAGATTTCTAGCTGTTATTAAATTATCCTCTGCAGGATATCTCTGTGGGGAGAAGGCTGCCATGGAGACCCTCATTTATCTGATGAAACATCTTCTCAGAACAGACTCAATCTCTGTATAAAAACTTTCAACTTTAGCAGAATGCACATGCTGTACTTTAAATGATTTTGTGCTGCCTCCTACGTCCTCCTGGCAGATGTGGAGCCGAATCACAAACCTGAGATAGCATAAAATCCGTGTTTGTAAAACATGACTCTGCATTCTGTGAGCTCCTCCTCTGTGCCCATGAAATTAGGGGCAATGCTGGTAGCTTCGTAGTCACAGAGACATCATAGATATTGCGAGATTGTTAGAGAACAGAAAGAGGCAGATACTAGCAAAGTTTGCAAAAGGAGAAAAGGGCAAATTTCAGAAATGATCCATTCATTTGTCTGACATTATTCCCCAGCAGAATTTTAGAATAAGTCACTACATGGTTGTGAAGACATGGAAAAGGATTTGATGATCACCAGGATGCTGATGTTTTTGGCAAAGAATTAAGTAGGCAAAATTCCTCTCACTTATTTCAAAGTTTTATTAAATTTGTGTGTCAGATCAGTGAAATAGGCAGAGTGTTGAGTGTTGCTTTTTTAAAATTTATTTATTCATTTAGTTATTTTTGGCTGCGTTCGGTCTTTGTTGGTGTGCGCGGGCTTTCTCTAGTTGCGGCGAGCGGGGGCTACTCTTCCTTGCGGTGCGCAGGCTTCTCATTGCAGTGGCTTCTCTTGTTGCAGAGCACAGGCTCTAGGCACACGGGCTTCAGTAGTTGTGGCACACAGGCTCAGTAGTTGTGGCTCACGAGCTCTAGAGCACCAGCTCAGTAGTTGTGGCACATGGGCTTAGTTGCTCTGCGGCACGTGGAACCCGTGTCCCCTGCCTTGGCAGGCAGATTCTTAACCACTGCACCACCAGGGAAGTCCCCTAGAGTGTTGTTTTCAGCAAAACATATGACTGGGTCTCTCATAGTATTCATAAGGTTAAGATGGAGAAAAAAAAAAAAAAAAAGATGGAGAAAATTGTGTTGGATTACAGTTGATATATTTGAGGATGGTAGCTGAATAACCATACACCAAAAATCTAAAAGATCAGTATCAGCAGTCTTGAAAAAGAGGGACAGAATTGGAATCACACTTCCCAATTTCAAAATTTACTTACTCCAAAGCTACAGTAATCAAGGCATGAGGATAGACTGCCTCATGCTCTAGTCCATAGAGCAATGGACTAGAATCATGAGTCTAGAAATAAATCCTCACATTTGTGGTCAGCTGATCTTTGACAAGGATGCCAAAGCAAACTGGTGGGGGAAACAGTAGTCTTTCGATACAACTGGGGCAATTGGATATCCTTATGCAAACGAATGAAGTTGGACCCCTACCTCACACCATATGCAAACAACAACAACAAAAAAATCAAATGACTTTAAAAAATGTATGAAAGACTATGTAAGAGCTAAAGTTACAAAACTTATAGAAGAAAACATAGGCATAAATCTTCATGACCTTGGGTTAGGCAGTGGTTTCTTAAATATGATACCAAAAGCACAATCAACAAAATAAAAAAATAGGTAAACTGGACATCATCAAAATTTAAAACTTTTGGGACTTCCCTGGCAGTCCAGTGGTTAAGACTCTGCACTTCCACTGCAGGGGGCATGGGTTCAATCTGTGGTCAGAGAACAAAGATCCCACATGCCATGTGGCATGAAAAAAATATTTTAACTTTTGTTGTTCAAGAAAGTGAAAAGATAATCTATAGAGTGGGAGAAAATACTTGCAAATCATATCCTGTTAAGGGACTTGTACCCACATTATATAAATTACATCTCAACAATAAAAAGACAACCCAATTATGCGACCCTTGGGCACTGTTGCTGGGAATGTAAGATGGTAGAGCCACTGTGGAAAACAGTACGGCTGTTCCTCAAAATATTAAAAATAGAATTACCATATGATCCAGAAATCCCACTTTTGGGTATACACCCAAAAGAATTGAAAGCAGGGTCCTTTTTTTTTTTTTAACCACTGTAGTGTCCGGTTTCTATTCACAAAGAAAAAGCTCCAGTCCATCTTCTAACTTTTTTGAAAAATTCCTGACATTACAGAACTAAACTGAAATGTATTAATATTCCACTCACATTTCCGTGACAAACAGACAAAAAGTTCATGAGCCAAAAAAACACAAAAAACAAGGAGAAGCTTATAAAACTAAATATGGATCTCAGCATTAGCAGCTGAACAGAGAAAGGAATTTAAATGCTTTAATTAAAAAATCACAAGTGGATGATAAAGTGTGTAGAAACTGAAAATTTACAAACTATTTAAAACCTGGAATCGCTGACTGTACTCAGATGGATCATGGGTAGTGATGAACAGTAGAAAGGGATTATGGATGAATCTGCATTGTTCTAGATGCTCCTCATGCCACCTTGTCTCTGAGGAAAGTCTGACATTTCTTAGACATTGAGCCAGGCTAATGCTGGCAGCAGATCCAGTGATGGTAACCTGCTTATCAGTAGATCCTTCCACTGGGTTCACAATTTTGATCTGCACCCCAGATATCTGACGGATCTCATTGATTTTGGCGCCTTGATGCCCGATTATGCAGCCAATCAAATCGTTGGGAACTGTGAGTTCATGAAAAGTAGTGTGAGCAGATGCATCCAAACCACTGAATCCGGTGTTGCCATGTGTCATGGGAAAATGAGACTGTTGCATTGCCAACTGGAGCAGCTTGGTCAAATCTGGCTGTGGAATGGCATACTGTCCTTGAATGGTATAGGCCTCTAGAGGCAGTCCCTCTAGGTCAGCGTTGAGGCACATGGATGGGGTGGTGTGGGGAGCTCACACTGTCCCTGTCTGTGCTGTAGCTGTCCTGACCACCTGCAAAGATGACTGGAGAACTGGAGGCTTGGGACAGTATGGGATAGTCACACCCTTTGGTGGGGGGGACTGGGAGAGAGTCTCCAACATGACCACGCTGATCTGTTTCACACCCTCAGTGATGGATTGCGGAATGCCAGCAAGAGTGATGGCCTGTTCAGTCGAGCTGGGGAGCATATCCCCTGCCACTTGGATCTGAGCCCCTGTACTGTCTCCTATTTCCTTGATCTTGCAACCACCTTTCCCAATGAGAGCTACATTGACCAGCAGGGGCCACCAGCCTCAGGGTGACTGGGGCTCTACTGGCAGCTGTGCTACTGGTCATAGAGCTGCTGATGTCCTCTTCCAGTTTGTCAATGATCATAACAAAGGCTTTGAAGATGGCATTAGTGGGTCCAGCCAAAGTGATAATCCTCTCAGGACAATTCCCTCCTGAGATGTTGATACGTGCACCACTCTCCTCGCGCATCTTCCTAACTGATTCTCCTTTCTTACCCGATGATACTGCCAACTTCCTTTCCATGCATAAGTAGCCAGATGGTGAGAGTGACATTTAATCCACTTTCATTCACACCGGTGTCCATGTCGAGCAGTGTTCTGAGGAGCTGGACTCTGAGTGGTCAAGTCTTTGGTCACTGGTGGGGGTGAAAGCCAAAAACTGCAGGCGCGAGACGACTGAGGGGAAAAAAGGAGCCGACGGGATGGGGAAGGGCGGGAGGCTGGGGCGGAACAATAGGGGCTGGCGGGAAGGCAAGGGGGCCCCTCCGGAGCGGGGGGTGGGTGCGGGAGCAGGGGGTGGGGGAGTGGGGGGGAGAGGGGAGAAGGAGGAGGAGGGGAGGAGGAGGGGGGAGGGGGAGGGAGAGGAGGAGGGGGAGGAAGAGCGAAAGAGACCCCGGGGCGAGTAGAGGGCAGCGGAGGGTGGGCAGGCGGGAGAGGCATGCTCTGGCTGCTGCCTCCGCTGGTCTGGGAGAGTAGGGTCTTAAAGAGGTATTTGTATACCTATGTTCATAGCAGCACTGTTCACAATAGCCAAAGGTGGAAGCAACCTAAACGTCCGCTGACACATGAATGGAAAACCAAAATGTGGTATATACATACAGTGATATATCATTCAGCCTTAAAATGGAAGGAAATTTTGACCCATGCTACAACATGAATGAACCCTAAGGATATTATGCTAAGTAAAAGAAGCCCATCACAAAAGGACAAATACTGTATGATTCCAGGGCCTGGAGGAATGGGAGATTAGGGACTGATAGCTAAGGGGTGTGAGGTTTCTTTTTTTGTATTAATGAAATGTTCTAAAATCGTGTTGATGGATATATAATTTTGTGACTATACTAAAAACCATTGAATGGTACATATCAAATGGATGAATTGTATGACATTTGAATTATACCTCAGTATAACTATTTATTTATTTATTTATTTAAATCTTTGGCTGGGTCAGGTTTTAGCTGTGGCATGCGGGATCTTTTTTTGTTGCGGCGCGCTGGCTTCTCTCTAGTTGTGGCAGCCGGCTCCAGAGCACGTGGGCTCTGTAGCTGCAGAACGCAGGCTCTCTAGCTGTGTGTGGCCCAAGGGCTTAGTTGCCCCACAGCACGTGGGATCTTAGGTCCCCCACCAGGGATTGAACCTGAGTCCCCTGCATGGGAAGGCAGATTCTTAACCTCTGGACCACCAGGGAAGTCCCTCAATATAACTTTAAATAAAAGATCAGTGGGAAAAAAAAAAAAAAATCAGGGGGAATCCCCTGGCAGTCCAGCGGTTAGGACTCTACACTTTCACTGCTGAGGGTGTGAGTTCAATCACTGGTCAGGGGAACTAAGATCCTGCCAGCTGCGCAGTGTGGCCAAAAAATAAAAAATAAAAATAAATAAAAATTAAAAAAATAAAAGATCAGTGTCAGACTTAAGGAAAACCTTCCATGACATGTGAAGGGATTTACTGTCAGTATTCAGTCCTTTTCAACATCCAAAGACAAAGCATAAAAGTAGTGTTTATTAATTTTTTAAAGTAACATAATGCCATAAAAATAGTTAATAGTAGTCCCTCCATGGGAGAATAGAGGCTAAATTATCTTAATAGTTTGCGTTCAATCAATAATAGCTAATATTAAAAAAATAATAATTTTATTTATTTTTGGCTGTGTTGGGTCTTCATTGTTGTGAACAGGCTTTCTTTAGTTGTGGTGAGCGGGGGCTACTCTTCGTTGTGGTGCGTGGGCTTCTCATTGTTGTGGCTTCTCTTTCTGTGGAGCACAGGCTCTAGGTGCGCAGGCTTCCGCAGTTGTGGCACATGGGCTCAGTAGTTGTGGCTTGCAGGCTCTAGAGCTCAGGCTCAGTAGTTGTGGTGCACGGGCTTAGCTGCTCTGAGGCATGTGGGATCTTCCCAGGCCAGGGCTATGAACCCATGTCCCTTGCATTGGCAGGCAGACTCTTAACCACTGCGCCACCAGGGAAGCCCAATAATAGCTAACATTTATGTGGCATTTACTATATGCAAGGCACTGTTTTGTGTGCTTGACAAATATTAATTCTAATCCTCACAGCAACCTTAGGAGGCAGGTACAGTTATTATCACAATTTTACAGGTGAGGGTATTAAGCCCCAGAGGGGCTATATGATTTTTTCTCCCGAGATCAAAGTCACACCTAGTTAGTGGTAGAACCTGGATTCAAGCCCAGGAACTCTGCACAGTCCATGCTTTTAATCATTTCACTCTCCAACAACCTTTATTTTTAACAAAGATAGATGTAAATTCCTGTATTTAAACTAAAAAAAAGAGATGGCAAGCAAGAGACACCTGTGTATTTTAAGATATCAAAAATCTGAAGACCATCATCTTTTAAGGACATTGTCAAAATGATGTATCCCCAAGAAGCAAAATGGTGAAGGGTTCAGGGCAACTTACTACCTTGTGCAAGTATAGGAACTAAGGCTTTAATCTAGAGAAAAGAAAGTAGTTATATTAAAATATTTAGTATCTATATCATTCATACAACTAAGGACCTGTCCTTGAAAGGCTCTATTTTGTTTTTTTTCCGGAGGACAGAATTAGGTGGTTTAATGTAGAGTTTGAAAGCATGGACTTTGGAAAGTCCATGGGTGGGTTCAGATCCTGGCATTACCACTTAACCAGGCACACGAACTTGGGTAATTCTTCTGTGTCTTCTTCCTTAACTGTAAAATGGGGATTATGGTGATAATGATAACACTACCAACATCATAGGTTGCTGTGAGGATTAAATGAGTGCCTGACACATGCTAAGCATTATATCAGTTTTTTTTTTTTTTTTTATGCGTTACGCGGGCCTCTCACTGTTGTGGCCTCTCCCGTTGCGGAGGACAGGCTCCGGACGCGCAGGCTCAGCGGCCATGGCTCACGGGCCCAGCCGCTCCGCGGCATGTGGGATCTTCCCAGACCGGGGCACGAACCCGTGTCCCCTGCATCGGCAGGCGGACTCCCAACCACTGCGCCACCAGGGAAGCCCAATATATCAGTTTTTTTAACGAGTGGAAGTGATAGGTTGATAGATTCCAGCTTATTTTAAGGAAGAATTTCCTAATAATTATAACTGTTCAAATGAGGAATAGGATGTTCCTCAAACTAGTGCATTCCCTAGCCCTTAGTTGCTAGAATTGCTTAAGCAAAATCTTGAATGAACACTTCTGTCAGCAATCTTGCAGAATTCCTAAATTACAATACAGGTTTATCTAGATGATCTAGAATTCCTGCATGTTAATTCATAATATGATTACTAGGTTCTCTAAGTAGCTATAACAGTATTTTTACAAAAAATGTTTTGTATTTGTTTTTTGTTAAATAAATAAATAAATTTATTTATTTATTTTTGGCTGCGTTGAGGTCTTTGTTGTTGTGCACGGGCTTTCTCCAGTTGTGGCAAGCGGGGGCTACTCTTCGTTGCCGCACACAGGCTTATTGTGGTGGCTTCTCTTGTTGCAGAGCTCAGGCTCTAGGCTTGCAGGCTTCAGTAGTTGTGGCACGCGGGCTCAGTAGTTGTGGCTCGCGGGCTCTAGAGCACAGGCTCAGTAGTTGTGGTGCACGGGCTTAGCTGCTCTGCGGCATGTGGGATCTTCCCAGATAAGGCATCGAACCCGTGTCCCCTGCATTGGCAGGCGGATTCTTTTTTTATTTTTTATTTATTTAATTTTTTTGGCAGGCAGATTCTTAACTGCTGCACCACCAGGGAAGTCCCTTTGTATTTGTTTTTGTTTTTAGGAATACACATAAGAATATCTGCAAAGGACTTAAATATCTACAAAGGACCTATTAAATTTTTCCTAAGAATTTATCGTTTTTGACGCTATTGTGAATGCAGTTTTTTTTTTTAATATTTATTTATTTGGTTGCGCTGGGTCTTAGTTGCGGCAGGAGGGCTCCTTAGTTGCGGTATTCAAACTTTTAGTTGCAGCGTGCATGTGGGATCTAGTTCCCTGATCAGGGATCGAACCCAGGCCCCCTGCATTGGGAGCGTGGAGTCCCATCCACTGCACCACCAGGGAAGTCCCCCAACGCAGTTGTTTTCTTAATTTCACTTTTGTTATTAGTATAGAGTATAAAGTTGATTTTTTGTATACTAATCTTGTATCCTATAACCTTGCTAGACATGTAAGTTCTAGTAGTTTGTTTTGTTTTTGTTTTTGCTGTGTCTGTGTGTGTCTGTGTTTTCCTTATGACTTTCTACAAAGGATCATGTCATCTGCCAAGGAAAGCAGTTTTATTTCTTCCAATCTGGATGCCTTTTGTTTATTTGCCTTTTCACACTGGCTACACCCTCCAGTACCATGTAGAGTAGAGGTGGTGGGAGACTGCGTCCTTACCTTGTTTCTGATCTTAAAGGCAAAGTATTGTCTCACCATTAAATGTGATATTAGCTGTACGTTTAGATGTCCTTTATCATAAGCTTCTGTAAAAATAAGATTCCTTGGCCTCATCTGAAGACTTAGGGAAGTGGATCTCGGAGAGCTGCAGCCGTAGGGAATCTGTACTTCTAGGAAGCAGCTCAGATGACAGCCTTGATGGTGTTTGAGGACCTATACTGCCCATCGCTTGTCGCGCGCCGTTAGAGGAGCTCCCAATTACACTCCCTGCCTTTCCTGGAAGAATCACTGAAGAAAGAATCTCAGTACTCCTACAGTTGGGTGTAGTAAGCAACAAGACTGTCAGTTATAACAGTTTGACATTCTGCAGAATGGCCCTCAAAGAAAAGTGACGAATCTGCTATCGCGCATTGACCAGAACTATAAGCAGCAGTCTGGCATTTGGGCTCTTTAGAAGTGGAAATGGGTCAAAGTCAGGAAGCAAACTTGAGCTATTAAATTGGTTGCCTAGGTGTCGTATTATGCCCAGTATTAAAAGCTCCTAGGCCCTGAGTATGAAATTATTAGTTTAATCTATAGCTTAATCTAACGATGGCTTAAAACTGCCATGCTGCCTAGCCTGACTACCTAACTACGAAGCGACACTGCTTCTACGCGGAATTAATTTTACACCCCTAAGAAATGAATTACGAGAACATTTTCCCCTATTACCTCAACCCTGAGATCCAATCAGACGCAAAAACGGACCGGAAAAGAGATGCTGGCGCTATTGATTGACGTACATTCCAACCAACCTACAACGGAAGAAGAGCGCGCCTGCGCAAGTCGTTATCCAGTCCGTACTAGTGTTAGCGGAAGAGGCGGGGGCTGTGGAAACGGCCGCCGCAGGGTTGGCGGACTTGAGGAGGAGCAAAGATGGCGCAGTGAGGTGCGTCGAGGTCCCCTGGCCTTTGGGCCAGGGGGAGGGCCGGACCCCGGGCGCTCGAGTGCTTCTGCTGGCCCGTGCGAGGTAAGCCGAGAAGGCCAAGACGGGAACTAGCAGGAGGTGGCGCGGCCCAAGCCGTCCGAAGAACGGAGTGCGCGGAGCCTGCCCGCAGGTGGCACGGGCCTTAGCCAGGCGCGGGTTTCCTTGCGAGCGGCCCCCGGGCGGGAGCCCGGACTTTTGGGGGTGTGTTGCACCATAACTCAGACCCGACCTGCCACTGACCTTCTCAGTGCCTTGCCTTTGGCTGCCTTTGTGCTTTCGGCTTGTTGCCCGATGATTGCACCCACGCTTGTGCATATGTGGCATTCTCTGCGTCGGCCATCGGTTTATCTTTGAAGAATATCTTAGTTTTATTGATTTATTTATGCTCCTCGCCTCACGAACTTCGTGTCCACTGTTTTGCCTGAGGCTCGGGTCTCAATCGAGGCCTGTTGCGGCTCTGAGTATTTTGTGACCCTGACCTTTTGACTTTGAAATTTGGTGTAACAGGTTTCCCCCACTTACTGGGATTTAATTTGAGTCTGTGTATCGTGTACGTTCTCTTGCTTACCTTTATTATATGCATTCGTTCCCACTCCCACCTCTCTAACTTTTTGAAGATCTGCGAAAGCAGCTTTGTCCTTGTATGACCTGATAGTTGCCTAATGGCGCATTAATCTCAGCTGACTCTAGGTAGAATTAACCGTAGTTTTCCAGAACTAAAGGAGTCAGTGTACAATTTTTATTTATGTATGTATTTATAGAGAGAATGAGAAAGACTTTGGGGAATTATTATTATAAAGTAATTTGTGTAATGGGGTGGGGTTATAAAGTATACTACTGTCAGGCATTTGTGTTCGGTTCTTGTTTAATTTCATGGGATACCTTTTTTTGTAATTTGGGTTGTTATGACTCCTCATTCGGCCTTTCAGTTAAATTGTGGGAAAGGTTTCTGAGTTGTTGAAGCCTGTTTAAAACTGGCACATTAGTTAGGCCCAGTTTGAATGACATGTCCGAATACAAATGAATGTGTCTGATGTGCTTTTTGCTGGCCCTGGATTTAACAGAGCTGAAAATACCAGGTAAAGAAATACTTCTAAATAAGATGTTTCTGTTGCTTTTGTCCAGAGTAGTTTTTTCATTTCATCTAGAAGAAGATACTGGGCAGAGGAAAGGAACAGAACATTCTTCCTTCCTACCTCACAAACGGGAGTGATCATTTATACTAAAGCAAAGGTCTTTTGCTGGAAAAGTGTCCATAGCATCATCACATTCTCAAAGGGGACAGTGTTTAAAAACTCGAGAACCACTGCTCCAGGAGTTTTGACATCTTTATAAAATTAATGCCAGTGCAGGTAGAGAGTAAATTCTTTTTGATTGTTCCTTCTGAATAGTTTTTGATAGTGATGTTTTTAAGACTAGTTTGGTTCATTTGAATAATTTTGCACATAAATGCATACAGCAAAAGTGAGGGCTGTATCCTTACTGTAATGTTCTTTTTATTTTTCCTTATCACAGGAAGAACATTTTCCTTGACTTGTAGGTGCTTTTATATTCATCTCAAAAAGAAAACAAAATTCTGAACTCAGGATTTGGCAAGTGAGTAATAGTGGCTAATGCTTTCAAATACTGTTTACACAGATTGGCAGTAGCTAGATAGAAGTAGAGCAAGAGATCATTAGCTTCAACAGAGGATGAACGTCAAAAGTGACTATAAATTATTGGTATAATCTCTCCCTGAAGGCACTAGGGAAGGATTTGTTCCACGCTTTTCTTCTAGCTTTGGGTAGTTCTTCGGCTTGTGGCAGCATAACTCCAGTCTTCACAAGGCATCCTCCCTGTGTGTGTCTATGTCCTAAATTCTCCCTTTTATAAGGACACCAGTCAGATTAGGGGCCCACTTGGCTCCGGTATGACCTCATCTTAATTAATTACATCCGCAGTGACTCTGTTTCTAAATAAAGTCATATTTTGAGGTATTCATATGACAACATAGGAATTTGGGCAGGACACAGTTCAAACCATAATATCTACTTAGTCATATACCTTGATTGTATTATATGAAAAACATTCAATGTTGAACTGCTTTAACGATTAAAATCTTGTATACCACTTGTATAAGGGACTTAGAGTAGTTAAAATCATAGAGACAGACAGTAGAATGGTGGTTGCCAGGGGCTGCAGCGAGGGGAAATGGAGATTTATTATTTAATTGGTACAGTTTCAGATTTGTAATATGAAAAGAGTTCTGGAGATGGATGGTGGTGATGGTTGCACGATAATGTGAATGTACTTCTTACCACTGAACTGAACACTTAAAAGGGGTTAAGATGATAAATTGTAAGTTGTGTGTATTTTACAATAAAAAAAATTGAAGAAAGATGAGTGAAAAACTCCAACTATATGTATTTCAATATTAAGAAAAGGAATAAGAAGAGGGAAAAAGGAATAAATACCCTTTAGCTGGTAGAGTCTTTATCATATACTTTTAGAGCCAAGGCTTTGTTGCTTGGATTGTAACCTTAATTAAGTCCAGGCAGACTGTTAAATAACACAAATTCAACTGGGTAAATTTATTTATTTAAATTGAAGTATAGTTGATTTACAATGTTGTGTTAATTTCTGCTGTACAGTAAAGTGACTCAGTTATACATATAGCTATATTCTTTTTATATTCTTTTCCATTTTGGTTTATCCTAGGATATTGAATCCCACGACATTGTATAGTGTGCTTTCATTTATGGGGAGGAAATAAATCCACTTAAGCACATCTATATTAGTATAGTCTAGCCCACATCTGGGGGCAGAAACTGTCCAACAAACCCAGCATTTGTTTTTCTTTTTCTTTTTTTGGCCGTGTGGCATGGGGGATCTTAGTTTCCTGATCAAGGGTCGAACCCATGCCCCCTGCATTGGGAGCACAGAGTCTTAACGACTGAACTGCCAGGGAAATCCCAGCATTTGTTTGTTTGTTGTTCTTGTTTTTTAATAATTTTTTTAAAAATTTATTTTTTATTTTGGCTGAGTTGGGTCTTTGTTGCTGCACGTGGGCCTTCTCTAGTTGTGGCGAGCGGGGGCTACTCTTTGTTGTGGTGCACAGGCTTCTCATTGCAGTGGTTTCTTTTGTGGAGCATGGGCTTTAGGCGCGTGGGCTTCAGTAGCTGTGGCTCACGGGCTCTAAAGTGCAGGCTCAGTAGTCATGGCACACGGGCTTAGTTGCTCCGCAGCATATGGGATCTTCCCAGACCAGGGCTCGAACCCGTGTCCCCTGCATTGGCGGGCGGATTCCCAACCACTGTGCCACCAGGGAAGCCCTTGAGCTATTTATTGATGTGTAACAAATTACCCAAAATGTAGTGGATTAAAACAACAGTAAACATTTATTATCTCGCACAGTTTGTGTGGGTCAGGAGTTTAACTAGAGTTTCTGGTTTGGAGTCTCATACAGGGTTACAGTCAAGATACTAGCTGGGGTGGCAGTCATCTAATTCCATGGTGGCTCATTCACATGGCTAGCAAATTCATGCTGGTTGTGGAAAGCCTCATTCCTACCACTGTCAGCCTCTTCCAGGGCTGCTTGAGTGTCATGATACAGCAGCTGGCTTTTCCCAGAACAAGCAATTCAGGAGAGCAAGGCAGAAGCCACAATCCCATCAATGACCTGGCCTCAAAAGTCACTCACTGTCACTTCCTCCTCATTCTGTTGGTCATTGTTTAGACACCAACTAGTATACTGCAATACAATTCTGACACCATCTGGAATTAATGCAGACCCCACAAGTCAAAAGGGCATGATCCCCCAAGAAGACTGCCCTCACTTTAGATGCCAGCAGCACTTTGGAGGATCCCCAGGCCACCTGCACTTCTGACCAACTGGCTGCAGATTCAAGGGTTCCCATGACCCTGTCAGAACCAATCTTTGGTTTCATATTTATTTTTTCCTTCCTTCTGGCTGCTTTGGGTTTATTTATTCTTTTTCTAGTTCCTTAAGGTATAAAGTTAGGCTGTTGATTTGATATCCTTGTTCATTTTTAATTTAAGCATTTACAGCTGTATATTACTCTTAGCACTGCTTTTGCTGCATCTTGTAAGTTTTGGTGTGCTGTGTTTTTGTTTTCATTTGTCTCAAGATATTTTCAAATTTCCCTTGTGATTTCTTCTTTGACCCATTGGTTGTTTAGGAGTGTGTTATTTAATTTCCACTGGTTCATTTACTGTAAATTCCAACAATTTGTAGTCTCCCTCTAGGGACAAAGGCCAGTCAAATTTTTTATTATACAGTAGTCACATAGGTGAACCCTGGTACATTTTTAAAAGGGATTATTAAAGGGTGTGAATACCAGGAGGCAGCAGTAAGGGAGGACCATCTTAGAAGCTGACTACTACAAAGTCATTTGACTCAGATCTGGCTAGCCCAAGAGCTTCATTGAAAATTCCTATTTTCCCTTTTCATCCTCTCAAGTCAGATTTTCTAATATAAAGTTACATTTTTTGTATAATCAACAGCACTAAACAAGTGAGTTCAGAGACCCAGAAATGCGTAGTAAGGCACCAGCTTTACAGGAATGTATTTGTAAGTTTTGTAGATCAGAGTGTATAGTTGTACTTTCTTCACCTAACTCTAGAACCTGTCTATTTAAATTTTAGCTCATGTTGGCTAAGTATATTTAAGAGCCCTGCTATTCAGTTGTTCAACAAATTTTTATTAAGTGCTTATTATGGGTCACATGCTATTCTAGGTGCCTGGGATTCACCAGTGAACAAAACAGGTTCCTTCCTGGTGGAGGTTACATTTTAGACAGGACACATGAGAAACATAATAAGTATTGTACCTTACATAAGTGCCTTATATAGTGTTTCATGCATGGATTAAAAGGAAAAGTAGGGCTTCCTTGGTGGCGCAGTGGTTGAGAGTCCACCTGCCGATGCAGGGGACACGAGTTCGTGCCCCGGTCCGGGAAGATCCCACATGCCGCGGAAGCGGCTGGGCCCTTGAGCCATGGCCGCTGAGCCTGCGCGTCCGGAGCCTGTGCTCCGCAACGGGAGAAGCCACAACAGTGAGAGGCCCACGTACCGCAAAAAGAAAAAGAAAAAAAAGGAAAAGTAGAACAACGTAAAGGAATGGTGGGGATACATCTGTGGATAGGATGGGGGGAACAGTATAATCTTAAATCAGGGCTCAGAGTAGGTCTCTTTGAGAAAATGACATTTGAATAAAAACTTCAAGGTGAGGCGATTAGCTCTGTCGGTACCTGGGGAAGGAGTCTTCTCACAAAGAGAACAGCCAGTACACAGGCTATAAGGTAGTGTGTCTGACATTCCAGGAAGAGCAAAGAGTCCAGTATGGTTGGAGCCCATGATGAAGGGGGAGATAGAATTGGCATCAAAAGAGATACAGTGGGGATCTTATGGAGAATTTTGGGTAATGGTCAAAACTTTGGCTTCTATACTAAGGTACTATTCATTCAGTTTTCAAATGGGACCTACAGTTTGGGATTCAAACACGCAGAGTTTAGAGTTGAATAGTCATGTTTGAGATGTAAAACTGGGTATTAGGAAGAGAATATAAGCTTACGATGTTCTGTCATTATTGCCTAATATTAAGATGTAGATTTGGGGATAAGGTTTATATATGATGAATGTATGCATTTTTATTAGTTGATATTGCTAAAGGAATTTGTCTTTAAAAGAGTCTAGACATTTTCCTTATTAAGAAAATGTGCGTTTTGGGGACTTCCCTGGTGGCGTAGTGGTTGAGAATCCGCCTGCCAATGCAGGAGACATGGTCGAGCCCTGGTTCGGGAAGATCCCACATGCCGCGAAGCAGCTAAGCCTGTGCACCACAACTACTGAGCCTGCGCTCTAGAGCCCGCGAGCCACAACTACTGAAACCCACGCGCCTAGAGGCAGTGCTCCACAACAAGAGAGGCCACTGCAATGAGAAGCCTGCGCACCACAACGAAGAGTAGCCCCCGCTCGCTGCAACTAGAGAAAGCCTGTGCACAGCAATGAATACCCAACGCAGCCGTAAATGAATGAATAAATGAATAAATTTAAAATATTGAACGCTTCACGAATTTGTCTGTCATCCTTGCACAGGAACCATGCAAATCTTCTCTGTATCATTCCCAGTTTTAGCGTATGTGCTGCTGAAGCAAGCACAAGAAAAGGTGCATTTTTAAAATTGAAGTATAGTTAATTTACAATGTTGTGTTTCAAGTGTACAGCAGTGATTCCGTTTTTTATATATATGTGTGTATATATATACATACACACATACATATGTGTTCTTTTTCAGATTCTTTTCCATTATAGGTTATTCCAGGGTATTGAGTATAGTTCCCTGTGCTATATGGTAGGTCCTTGTTTGCCTGTTTTATACATAGTAGTGTGTATATGTTAATCCCAGACTCCTGATTTAGCTGCCATCCCCTTTGGTAACCATAAGTTTGTTTTTTATGTCTGTGAGTCTGTTTCTGTTTTGTAAATAAGTTCATTTGTATCATTTTTTTTTTACGTTTCACATATAAATGATATGGTATTTGTCTTTCTGTCTCTGGCTTACTTCACTTAATATGAGAATTTCTACATCCATCCATGTTGCAGCAAATGACATTAAGGAAAAGGTGCTTTTTATCTTTTTCTTTTTTTGGGCCAAGCCGCATGGCATGCGGGATCTTAGCTCCCTGTTCAGGGATCGAACCCGTGCCTCTTGCACTGGAAGCATGGAGTCTTAACCACTGGACCTCCAGGGAAGTCCCAAAAAGGTGTTTTTTTTTTTTTTTCCGGTATGTGGGCCTCTCACCGTTGTGGCCTCTTCCGTTGCAGAGCACAGGCTCCGGATGCGCAGGCTCAGTGGCCATGGCTCATGGGCCTAGCCGCTCCGCGGCATGTGGGATCTTCCCGGATCAGGGCACGAACCCATGTTCCCTGCATCGGCATGCGGACTCTCAACCTCTGGGCCACCAGGGAAGCCCAAAAGGTGCATTTTTAAAAGACTTCTTTGGTACTTATTTGGTTTATATAGAATTCTTTCAGCATATTTACTTGTGGAAAGAACTAGCTTGTATCTTCTTTCCCCCTCAACATTACTGCCAATTATCTGGCCATTAGAATTGAGCTACAGAACAGTCTAGTGGCTGGTGCAAGCTTTGAACTAGCCTGAGTAAGCTTATATAATGAAACAGCTCTGTTCTCCGTAGGGTTCTAAAGGCCTGTATGTGGATATTCTCAGTTTTTTCTCTCACTTCCTCTGCTGCTTTTATAACAAATGCAAATTCTGTAGTTCTTTACCTTCTGAATTAATTTACATTTTCCTTTTGTAGGTTTTGAATCAGAACTGTCTCGTCTTCAACCAGAAGAGGTTATTCAAGGTCAGTTTGGAGTTGAGAGGTATTTTTGAATCTCTGTGACATACTAAAAATGGAGGGCTAGGAAGACTAGCCAGTCACCATTGGCCATTTTTGTAAGCTTAAGTAATTCATTTAAGCTTTTGATATGCACCTGTGATTTATTTCTTTATTATCATACATACATAAAATTTATCATTTTAACTATATTTAAATGTATAATTCAGTGGCATTAAGTATATTCACATAGTTCTGTAACCATTACCACTGTCTATTTCCAGAACTTATTCATCATCCCAAACAAACTCGATACCCATTAAGCAGTAACTCTCCACTTCCCTGCCACCAGCCCCCCGCCCCCCCAGTTCCTAGTTACCTGTATTCCACTTTCTTTCTCTGTGAATTTGCCTAGTCTAGTTACCTCATGTAAGAGGACTTAGACAATATTTGTCCTTTTTTTGTCTGATTTACTTTTGCAGATATTTGCAGTTTAACAAGTGTGATGTTTAACAGCAGTGAACTGCTAATGTTTTTACATGCTTGCATTTGGCGATCATGCTACAGTACGTATTGTTTTACCTGTGTTTATAGTTTACAAAATTTTTTTTTTTTCAAAATTTTTATTGTTCACTCTTGGTCTTAGGTAGTTGAAGATAATTCCGAGTAAGATGACACATATGGTTTTGAGTATTAAGTATTTAAGCATCAACTTTGGAGTACAATACTGGTTTTATTTATTTATTTTATAAAATTATTTATTTATTTGTTTGTTTATTTATGGCTGTGTTGGGTCTTTGTTGCTGCACACTGGCTTTCTCTAGCTGTGGCGAGCAGGGACTACTCTTTGTTGTGGTGCACGGGCTTCTCACTGCAGTGGCTTCTCTTGTTGTGGAGCATGGGCTCTAAGCATGCGGGCTTCAGTAGCTGTGGCACATGGGCTCTAGAGCACAGGCTCAGTAGTTGTGGTGCACGGGCTTAGTTGCTCTGCAGCACATGGGATCTTCCCGGACGAGGGCTCGAACCTGTGTCCCCTGTTTTGGCAGGTGGATTCTTAACCACTGCACCACCAGGGAAGTCCTACAATACTGCTTTTAAGCACAGATTTTTTTTTTTAAATTTTTAAATATTTATTTATTTTTGACTGTGTTGGGTCTTTGTTGCTGCATGTGGGCTTTCTCTAGTTGTGGTGAGCAGGGGCTGCTCTTTGTTGCAGTGCGTGGGCTTCTCATTGCGGTGGCTTCTTTTGTTGTGGAGCACAGGCTCTAGGGGCATGGGCTTCAGTAGTTATGGCATGTAGGCTCAGTAGTTGTGGCTCGCGGGCTTAGTTGCCCCACGCCATGTGGGATCTTCCTGGACCAGGGCTTCAACCCATATCCTCTGCATTGGCAGGCAGATTCTTAACCACTGTGCCACCAGGGAAGTCCCAACACAAATGTTTTATATAGAATCATTTCATGGACTATATTATTCCATTTGCATAAGAGGAAATTAACGTGTGTGTCTCATTTTATATAATGCAAGTTTTTATATAATTCTAGCTTTTTGTATCATACTTACATAAGTTTCTTGGCTACTGCTTCTGCTTTTCTTTCTTTCTTTTTATTTGTTAGTTCTTATTTTTTATATATTTATTTTTTTGGCCGCACCCTTACGCATGTGGGATCTTAGTTCCCCGACCAGGGATTGAACCCTTGTCCCCTGCATTGAAAGGTGGAGTCTTAACCACAGGACCGCTGGGGAAGTCCCTGCTTCTGCTTTTCTTTCTTTCTTTTCTTTCCTTTTTCTTTTTTTTTTTTTTTAATTTTATTTTTTATGTTTGGCTGTGTTGGGTCTTCGTTGCTGCGCACGGGCTTTCTGTAGTTGTAGTGAGTGGGGGCTACTCTTCTTTGCAGTGCATGGGCTTCTCATTGTGGTGGCTTCTCTTGTTGTGGAGCACGGGCTCTAGGTGCACAGGTTTAGTAGTTGTGGCTTGTGGGCGCTAGAGCTCAGGCTCAGTAGTTGTGGCGCACGGGCTTAGTTGCTCTGCGGCATGTCGGGTCTTCCCGGACCAGGGCTTGAACCCATGGCCCTTGCATTGGCAGGTAGATTCTTAACCACTGCGCGACCAGGGAAGCTCCCCTGCTTCTCCTTTTCCAGTGATAATACTGAATTTGGTGGTGTGGTTGGACATTTTCTTTTAAACAATATGTAATCCAAAAAATTTTTTTTCTGTGTGTTTTAAAATACTATTTTTAAAAAGTAAGCTCATATAGAAGTACCTATCTTAATCTTCCTGTTTTCAATTTATTTTGTATTTCCAGGTATTTCTATGTTGTCTCCTGGAGTGGGGTTGTCCTGCTTTTATCAGGCCACCTTCCCTATTCTTGAAATGTGGATATCTCTTCTCTAAACTTTACCTCCATGATTTGGACTGGAAAAGGCTGCTCTTCTTTTTGTTCCACCTCTCAGATTCAAAGAAGAGAAGCCCCTGGGATGCAGTCATCCTGCTAACTTCTCTAGGAAGAAAGAAGCAACTGACATGCATCTTCTGCTGCAATTTGCTTAATCACAAATAATTTTACAAGCTGAAGGCTGATATCATTTGAAACAGGTGCTTAGATGGTGATATTTGTGAATTCTTTACCTTTTGTTCCAGACAAGAAGACGAAATAGCAAGCATGCGTGACATCAGGGTGTTTTTTTTTAACGTCTTCCAGTTTTAGCCACTGTTGTGATAAGCACAGTTGAGACTTGCAGCAGTAAATTCCAAGTATGTGTTCTAATTTGAAGTGAAAGAGATGCTTAAAAAATTACATATATTTCTAATACCTGGCTCATCTTTTGGCATAGATTTACTGGATAAGAACAAAGGTCCAATTTTGCAGTAAAACCTTTGATGTGATAAAGAAGCATAAAGACAAGATATCACAAGGTTAGTTGCATATGTGAGTACATTATCACAACTCTATAAATACACATTTTTACATGTGTAAGTCCACATTTTTGGATGATAAGAGGGATGTTTCTCCTGGAGAAGGAAGCTGTGGTGGACTTCTTTCTCAAAAGTCTTTGGATATATGGTAGTTTTAAATGTTTTTTCATTCTTCTAAGGAATAACCACATTGTGCAGATGCTAACCCTATGAATGCATGCTTGGGTTTAGTGAAAAGTTGGTAAAAGGGAACTAAACAGTTTTGAGTCCAGGGATGGAACCCTCTTCACCACCCTAGGATGAGAAGCTACTGTATTAAAATTAGTTCATTCTTTTTCGTGCAGTCTTATTTATATAGCACTTGAGACTTGGTTTTACATGCTGCTAAGGCTGGAAGAAAAGTGGCAAAAGTGGTTTTTCTGTTCAGAAGATCTTGGGATGGACCCTACAGTATGACCTGCCTTCACCTTTGGACATACAGGAGTGGAGAAAAAAACGAGGAAAGTTTCCATATTACTCCTTTCTCCTAAGAAAAAGAAGTGAAAATGCTTCATGCAGCTCCATCTGACTTTATGGCGTTTCACATTCTATAGCTTTGTTTTTTGTAAAAGGATAAGTAACTTTTTCCCTTTGATCCAAGATGGGTTCTTGGGTATTTGATTTATTTTTCTAGGCAATAGGTGTATGTTTGGCTGAAAAGGCTGGGACTGAGGTAACTTTCCCCAATTGGAACTGAACTTTCTCATGAGAGAATGGGCCTCAGAAGAAATGTTCCCAGACTGTGGTTGGGTCAGTTTAGATTTAGAAGAAATCCAGGGTCTGAAAAAACTCAAACAAGAAAAATAGTTCTAGTAAGAAATAATGAATTTCCTTTCTTTCTGTTAAAACTTATAACTATCTGATGAACAGACTACAGGGTAAAGCCGTCCTTGCTTCCAAATCAACAGAGGACCATTGTATGAATTGCCAGGTGTTTACATAAGAATGAAACCTTTATAAGTTTTTGTAAGTAGAGAAAGAATTTACAGCTGGTTAGATGAAATTAAGAACAAATCATCTTAGATCATCTCTGTGATACAGGGAATGTTTGCCCAGGGCCATGCATGTTGTGCTGCTGAAATCTTGGGGCAGATTTACCAGAATTTGAGAGTGATAAAAATAGCCAAAAATTGGAAATATTGAGCACTCTTAATGATTAAATTGGTCAACCAATTTGAATTGGCATATGGAAGCGTTTTAGTAAAATAATTACATAATATAGATAAAATATAATTTCCTTTAATTGGGGGCAATTACTGAGTGGTAAAGCATAGTAGAAGTAACTTGGATAAAGGTAACTTAAATTTTTCTCTGACTTCTCAGCCACTTCCTGATGTTTTCTATCAGTATTTTGGAATTGATAAAGACAGAATGGAACCTATATACATGAGTCCCGTTGGTATGCTGGGAATATCATATGGAGAATTTGTATCTTCAGTTGTCTGTTACCCATCCTCCCCATGTTTTTTTGGGCAACTTTTTGGGTAGGATTGTTTGGCAGGGGATAGAGACCCTCTACTGTCAGCACCAGTGAAACCATCTCTGGCCCACTTGTTTGAATAATTGTGTGTGTATCAGACTCATCTTCTCCAGTTGCTTTACATATTTTCATTTCAAAGCTAAGAGAACCACTGTTTAATGCTTTCAGGTTGTTTCTGCATCTGCATCTTCCATGATTTTCACCAGATGGCATTTAACAAAATGGGTATATTCCAGTTGTATTTGCCCAGTGTTTACTTAATACATCTACATTGTTTTTCCTGGTCTATTTTGGTCCACTTCATGATGGCAAAAGCTATAATTTTAGGCAGGACTATGCCTCAATCTGTAGCTGTGCCTACTTCCTTTCCTTTGCTCATCCATGTTAGCTGGCAGTTTTTCTTTTAAAAAGTTGAACAAAAATGGGATATGTGCAATAGAAATATATATATGTATATTTTAATACTTGTGGACAGATGTTACAAGTTGTTTAAGAACAACAAAATCACCAATGTCTTCCATTTTGAGATGTGTATAGTTTTGTAAGCATTAGTGCTTGGTAGCATATTGTAGTGCCATGTTAGGGGTTAGTGCATGAGCCTAGTAATAATTTAAACTTCAGGATGAATTATTGATAATAACTAATAGTGTAAAAAGAGTGGAAAATCTAGACCTTTTCTTTTCTCATAAATATCTGAATCCGTGATATTCTCCCTGGGGAAAAGAGATTAAGGCCAAAAAGACTCATTTATGAATAGAAATATGGGGTCACAAGGTGAGATACTGTCTTTGAGGATTTTTAAGCTTTCCATGAGGTAGGAAACCAAGTTGCCTTTGTGTGTTATGAAACCTTATATCAAAATGAGGCCCCATTTCATGATTCTGCTTTGCTCTCTTTGAGGTGAGACTGTTCTTACACTGTTTTCACATTGTATGTCTTGTAGGTTTATTGTTTTCCCACTCTTTTTGCATCAGATTATTTTACATTTTGCATGTCTTACTGAGATGCTATGTTAATTGCTCAAGTGAGTGCTTTTCTAATCTGAAGACCATTTATGTTTCCTATCTGCAGTATGCTACATGTTAACAGAAGAACACTGGTCAGTAGTTGAGTGTCCTAGATTAATTTCTCTTGGGCTTTTCCTGTTTCCAAATTTGCTGAATTGTGTATTGATGAGATTCCAGACCTTTTCATGAGAATTGGCAAGGTAGCTAAATGGAGGCTACCTAGGTTGCCATGTATTAATATTAACTAACTCCCTGCTTGGTTATAGTAAATTGCCTCAGACAGCTTTCACTCTTTTCTCTTTTCCTTGTAGAAAGAAAAGTTGTTTTGTTCTGAAAGCATAGCTTTCTGTAGAAAAGAAATTCCTACCTCTAAAAGCTTTCTTGAGAACTTGGAAATGGCAGTTTTCTGGGGTGATTTTTAAATCTCAGTATTAGGAGAGTCCAGGATTTATTGCCACAGATTCTATAGTTAGTATGATAGGAAATGCAAAACTTTTTTAATGTGGTGTGTCTTGTGTGCAGAAGCAGGCTTAAAGGAATTGACTCTTGGGCAGCAAATCTCGAGGGACCCAGGTTTAGATTCTTACAGTGTACTTAAAGTAGTTGTACTCCTGGTTCAATTAGTTGAGTGCCTGGGAGAATCCACTTCTGAAAAGCGTTTAAACATTTAAAAAAATACCTCTGAAAAGGTAATGAATGCAAAATAGCACAGTATATAGGAAAGAATATTTCCTATTGCAAAAAAAAAAGCCATAAAACAATTTTCAAGAGGTAGAATTTCAGTAGCAATAACAGTTTTGCATGTATACTAAGTTGCATTAGCAGGGTTGTACAGTAGAATACTACTTGAGTTTGAGGCTCTGTGATAACAGAATTCCATGAAAGGAAAAAGATGCTGTAGGTAAAGAGTATGTAAAAGGTACTTAAAAAAAATAAAACTATGAATGTATATGAATATATCATTATGTGAGAAATAGCAACGTTTGTGCAAGTTAAAGGTTAAAGACCCTACTTGTTTGCTAGAGCAGAGGGTTAGAGCCATTTAAGCTTTTCTGATGCTTAACCTGGAAACGTACTCCTACTGAGTAACCCCACTGAAGCTCATTGTGTGGGGATTTTGCTTATGATGTTTCTTTTAACAACAGGCATTTATAAAATGGCATACTTTTTGCTTTGTCACCTCATCTTTCTCCAATAAGTTTCCTGGGTACATTTTTTAAAGAGAGAGAAAAGTTTGCTGTGTGTATATATTTAGAGTTTAAAAAAACAGACTAAGAACTTGGATAGCTGGCTTTTCCTCATGCCTGTTAGTGTAGGGACGTTAGGATTTAAAGGTATAAAGCAAAAGGACTGAAGGGAATGGCCAGAGACAGTACACTGTCTAATGTAGATGTGCCAAGGCCTGTGGCCTGTGACTGCTTATTTTAACAAGAACCCAGCAAACTAGTTTCTTGATCTGAATCATACAGATCTCACATCAGGATGTAATAACGGAATGAGGGTGACTTCTTACTCCCTTTTACCTCATGTTCATCTTGGCCATTTAGCACCTTGAAGATCCCTGAAAAAATTGTGTCTGTGTTCCCTTGTTTTCCCAGGGGAAAAAACTGAAAGATGAGTGGATCTAAGAAAATAGTGCCTCTTGAATATTAGATTCTTAAATGGCAACTCCAAAGGATAGAGAGAAGGCTATATTAAATTGATTATAGCTCCTCTTTAAATGTCCTATGTCTTCAGTTTTGTGTTAGAGACATTGGAATAACCAAGCAATATTCAAACATCTGCACGATCATGAGGACACCACTGCATATTACAGTGATGTCAGTAACAGTTTAGTTACTTAGAACAATTAAAGATTACCCTTAATAGCAACATTCATAGTTTTAAATGCTCAAATGTGCTACAAGTTTTTGTAGTCTCAAAGTATGGTTGATACTTTTCAATGTTGTTTTGGTCTCATGTTTACTCTTTGTGTACCTGTGATATGCAAAATATGAAGAGACCCTTGGCCTCCAGGAGTTTACATTCTCATGGTGCTGCTGGTGCAAGCAAATTGCTTCTAGTTTATTCAGGACATTGCTTGGCTGTTAATTATACCATGTTTGGAAGGATTCCTTGGCCAATAGTTTTCAAAAGCAGAGGGCTATGCTAAACTTCAGGGCATTGATTTTTGAGTTTACATTGTATTAGCTCTGCTGTTCATGAACTCCTTTTCCCCAGGGAGCTGTGCAGGTAATGCTTATTAATGTGAATCAAACTATTCTGCCTAAGAGCATCTTCATCATCTCTATACCACCTATGCTCTTCTATGCCATCACTGTCAGTAAATGGCCAAGAAAACTCACTGCTCCAGAGGACATCTCTCAGTACTCTATTTTCCCAAATTTTGTACATCATTCTCTACCCAAAAGGACCAGAAGTTGCAATTAATCCTTTTATAACTGAATAGTGGTCCTAATTTTAACCTTTTTGTGTGTGACTTTTGTACCTCTGTTCTGAAGCAGCATTGTGATAGATGTGGAGCACCTGCCTACATTTCTAAGCAATCACTTTATTAACCCACATTTTCAGTTGAAACTTTGCATGTAATTTCCTCTACTTCCTCTGAGTCAAGGGGTTTACTCTGCATGTTTATTAAAAGTGGGTCTGGATGGAAGTGCAAGCAATAGTGGCAGGCCCATAACTCTTATTTTAGAGTATAATATTCTAATGCATGGTTGAAAATGTCCAATGTTATGTGGCTACTAGTAATTAGATATATGCATTTATTAATAATGAAGCAATAGAGACTTAAACCACTAGCTTGAATTTATTGTTTGGATTATTTTCATTTTCTAAGATTATCTTACTTCCATTGAAAATGGAAGCTAGAAGATAAACAGGGGCAACCATAAGACATTCAAACTGTCAGGAATAGAGCATAACAGTGCTCACCCTCTAACCTCTTGCCTGGTTCCATTAGTCCCCAAGCATGTTTAAAAACAAAAGGCACAAACTAAGCATGTTCAAATAAATAAAGAAGCTGCTATGGCTATAATAGAAAGGTGCAGAGTTTCAGAAAGAGTATGGAATACCAGTGTGGAAGATGTAGAGTAACTAGGGATGGGGTTTGTCTGATACAATTTATGTGGCTTAAGTTTGGATCTCTTAAGACTAGAATCTTGGAAGTGAATAGAGGCAACATGGACATATTTCAGATGTTCCAGGATTTTCAGGTAACTAGGTGACTCTTTGGATGGTACTGGTATTACCCAACCATAAAAGATCCTTCCAGCAAAGGAGCCCATTCCATTTTATGGAAATAGTCCTTAAAATATAGATACATCTGTGGTTTGGTTTTTCTGTTGTTACTGTATTTAAAGTTTTTAAAGAAATTTTTTTATAGCCAGAGTTTTATCCTTGATGTTTTGGTTAGACTTCATAATTTGTTGCCTAAAGCTTTTGATGCCAGGTAGACAGGAGCAAGTTTTCCTGTTTTGTAAAAAAAAAAAAACCTTGCTGTTAATTTTACTTGATGAAGAAAATAGATCAGTTCATTGTAATAGCTTAAAATTTTTTGAGATGATTCCTGACTTTGAAATAACTCACGTAAGTACATGTGATCATGACAAGCATTGTACAAATGTGATTCATTATTGAAAGAGACCTAAGTAGAAGAGAATTCAAGATTAGACTGGATGATTTTCACTAGGCCCCTTCCAGGTTTCACGTTCTATGATTGAAAAATAATTTTTCCAAAATTATTTCAACCTCATTTTAATCTTCACTGTGGGATTTCACTTTGAATACCTTTAGGAATGTTTAAGTGGAATGGTAACTTTCCAGTAGTTCCTAATGAATAACTTATAGTCCTTTTACCCAGTTCAGGAAGTGAAATGTCATATCCCATATGTAAAGTTTCAGTTTGGTACTTATCAATAAAATGTCTGCCAAACAATGAAACCAGTAAAGATTTAAGGACAGAGTTTCTCTAATCTCTGTTCCTATTATTTCCACTAGGCCATATTAAAATGTTAATGTTAGAAGCCCAGACATCACAGATTTCTCCAGGAACCCATACTCGTAAACTTTTTTTTTTTTTTTCCTGGTACGCGGACCTCTCACTGTTGTGGCCTCTCCCGCTGCGGAGCACAGGCTCCGGACGCGCAGGCTCAGCAGCCATGGCTCACGGGCCCAGCCGCTCCGCAGCATGTGGGATCTTCCCGGACCGGGGCACGAACCCATGTCCACTGCATCGGCAGGCGGACTCTCAACCACTGCGCCACCAGGGAAGCCCCATACTCGTAAACTTTTAAAGTCAAGAGTAGATATCTTAAGGTTAGAATTTTCAAAAGATTTTGTCTCCCCTGGTGATGGTATGCCATGCCATAGATTAAAGTATAATTTTCTCCCAGGGATAAATATTCTGGCAATACATTATCATCAGTCTGTAAACAACAGTAATAGTCTTGGCGCTTACCTTAAAACCACCTATCGCTGGTAATTTAAAAGATTCATGTTACAATAACCTTTGCATAGAGTTTTACTTCAGTAGCTTTTGTTTTTACTTGTTCAGATCTGCTTCATTGCCTCATTGGTATATAAGATAATGTTAAAAGAATTCATTGAATGTTTGAAGTTTTACAAAAGGCAGCTTGCTTTCTAATCTATGCATCTTTGGGATATTAGAAGAAATATTCTTTGCTGTAAAAAGGAACTGCTGTAAAAGTTGGAAACTCTGCGCCTGTGTACATATATATTTTGGCAATAAAGCAGCATGGGCTGAGAATGCTCTGAAATTTCACTGTGTTGTTATTTGGAATGGGTAATTCTAATAATGCAGTAAATTATGGAGATGGAAGAAGGAGCCTATCCACAGACCTGTGCTTAGGTAGGCGCCAGATGTCAAATAAAGAAGACAAAGGACCTGGGTTTCTTGATGCCAGGTTGTGGCAGTTTCTGTTGTAGTTCAAGGGAAAAACAGGCAACCATATGAATAAAGAGGCACCTTATTTAAACTATGCCCTTATGCCATCCCCTGTTTTACCTTTAGGGCCAACCTTATGCTAGGTCTAGGAGCAAATGTTTAGTTTCTGGTAAGGAAATAATGATACAATTACTGCCGGTAATTAAGCAGCTTTTATATTTAATTTTAAAAAGTTAACTAAAGACGTTTCAACGCTAATTAAGAAGAGATCCTCCTAGATTCAGGGGAAAGGAAAGGATTTTTTTCAGTTTTAAGAAAGCTGTTACAAACTTCCTTGGGATTGGCTATTGTCAAATGAACAAAAGTTATGTGGTTTTTGTGATGTGACAACTAATGTAATAGTTCCTTCCTTTGATTTATGAGACTATTCATTTAACACACACTGATGTACTCCACTCCCAGGTACTGTGCTAGATGCTGGAGTTATAAAAATTGAGATGGTTTCTGCCATTAATTAAGGAGCTCAAAAGTGTACAACTTGGGGACTTTATATATGCAATTTTTTTGTTCTCATAAATACATGGAATTTTGAAAACACTTTTATTCAATATACATACAGTGCTAAATGATAACTAGCCTTAGAATCTGTTAATATCAGCCAGTCATTATTGATGTTATAGACTTCCAGAGGAGCTTTTATACCACTAAGGCCTTGTTTAAAAAAGTCAGCCATTAGTGAGAGTATTAGTACAATTGGTACAACATTTATGGAAGGCATAATATCAAAATTGTAAATGCACATGCCCTTTGACTCTGTTCCACGTTAGGAATCACTCCTACAGAAATACCAGGACAGATACGCAAAGACATGACAAGGATCCAATAAAACAATGGTTAAAGTCTGATGTATTGATTATTGAATCATATGCAGGTGTTAAGTATTTTGTGAGGCCTGGTATAGAAAGCTGTCTGTGACATGTATTATTTGAGAAGCAGGTTGCAGAATAATGTGAAAAATATAATTGCCTTTTATGTCTATGTGTCCACACACATGAAGGTTATAATAGCTTAGCATTTATTAAGCACTTAATATTAAGCATTACTCTTAATTACATTAGATGTATTCATTAACTCATTTAATCCTCACTAGAGCCCTAGTTAGTTTTTAATCCCTATCTTACAAGAAGAGTTTAATTCTTCAAGTTCATGGCTAATAAGTAACCAAGCCACAATCTGAATCTAAATCATTTGGCTCCCAGCATGCTACATTGTGCCTCTCAGAAATGTAAGGGGAAGTATACTTTTACCCTTTCCTTTGTCACACATCTATATCTGAATTTTTTTCTAGCGTAAACATGTAATTTGTATTTGAGAGAAAAAAAAATATTTAAAACTAGCCAGCTTAATTTGATGTCAAGTTCAAGCATTTAATTTTCTATTGAAAGTCTACCAAAACAGCAAATCCAGAGGTTAAGGAAAATAGCTACGTAAGAACAGCTTTTTAAAGAAAGGAAATACGTTGAGGCAGACATACCCAATACACAATAAGAATCCCAGGATGATTCAATGTAGTATTAGTATTAGGTCTCATTCTTTAGGAGTAGAAAGAGCTTTTCTGGTACTGGTTGTTGCCAGAGGCTTCGCCCTTACTTAACCAAATTTTGTAACTCAAAAGCATAAAGCGAGCCAGAATTTTCTCTTTCAAATAGTTTTAAAGGAAAATATCCTATATGCAGTCTAAAATGGAAAGAATCTGCTATTAAATCTGCTAGCCACTGGGGACTCCCCTGGTGGTCCAGTGGTTAAGACTGCGCTTCCAATACAGGGGGTGTGGGTTCGATCCCCGGTCAGGGAACTAAGATCCCACATGCTGCGCAGCGCAGCAAAAAAAACATCTGCTAGCCACATCAGAACCACATTAACTTCTCTGTGCACCACCACTAGGCTATCGTCTCTTGATTGTTCTAGTGCCAGCCCCTCCTTAGTGGTCTGCTTGCCGCCCTCCCACCCATTCTCCATAGGACAACCCTAATGAGGTTCTGAAAACGAAAATTTGATCCTGTCTTAGGCCTTTAAAATTCTTCAAGGTTGTTGGGATAAAAACAAACATCCTTCAGAAGGCCGATAAGACCTTGCATCCGCAGGTTTCTGGACACCGTTGTAACTCCTACAGGTCTTTTTAAGGGCCTTTGTATAGACTGTTCTCTTCGTCAGCTTATTAAATGCCTACTCATCTTTCAGACCACTGCTGAAACATTACTCCCACAGAGAGGCCTTACCTGACCCCCAAACCAGGTCAGTTACTTGCTATATGTGCTTATATCTCTATGTCCCTTTTCTTCAGAACCCTTACTACAGTTGTAATTTTAAATGTCTTCATGTGGTTATTTGAGTGTCCCATCTCTTGACTAGATTATAAACAGAATACAGAGTAGCTGTTTTTGCTTATCTTTCATCCCCAGCAGCTAGCATAATACTTTATAAATATTTATTAAATGAATAATATGATGAGCTACTGAGCCACAGTGCTACATAAAGCAAAATAAAAGAAAGCATTTTGGTAAATGTTTGATGTTTTTATCATTCCTTTCATTATCATCCTGTTAAGCTCAGTTTACAACAGAAAAGGGAAAGATAAATATATATTATGCAGTTAACTTACTGAACATAACCTACAGAAAATGTATGTACCCGTATTTCACATAAGAAAAAAATGATTTCTCAGTATTTATGACAGTTGCTCCATGTAGAAATAATAGTCAACATAAGTACAACGCTATTTTCAGGCCAAACATGCATCTTTAGATCAGAGCACTCATGGGACATTGCCTCTTAATCCCTAAATTTGCAGTCAAAATGTTTTCCGAAATAAATATTATGAAATTGATAAGAAGCTAAAATAAATTGTTAAGACAGATAACTATGAAACCTGGACAGAAGTCTCCTTAGTTTCTCATCTTCCAGAAACAGCTTCACAAATCACCTGGAAAATCAGTCTAGAGGTAAACAATAAACCACATTTCCCATTCATCCTTGAAACTGAACTTTCTTGAGAAGTGATCAAACAGCACCTGTTGTTGAACACAGCAATAAGGCCTGAACATGATACTCAAGCTTTGATTCTGGATCAGTTTGTTGGCTTGGACTGGTCAGGAGTCCCCTCCTTCAGAATCTTGATGAGTGAATTTAAGCGAGTATGCGTTAACATTATCTTCTCTTTCATCTGGGAAGAGAAATATATAGATTATCAGGGAATCTTAAACTCTCAATCTGCTGGTTCTAGAAGCCACTTCAGACTTAAGTTAGTGATTGGGAGCTGGCAATACTGCAACACATTTCAAAAGGACATCTGTTCTATTTCTGAAAGAACTTTATACAACAAACCCAGAGAACAATAAGGTGACAGATAAAAAGTTTCATGTGGAAAAAGACCAGCCACTGCTGAGCATCACTGCTTCTAGTCTCCATCCTTCCTAGCCCTTATCACCAGTTTGGTGATAACTCCAAAACCTGGGGAGGAAGACAAGAATAAAGGGGGATAAGAAAGTTTAAAACAGAAGCATTAATCAGGCTTTTCCCTTTATTTTCCAGTAGCAAGAATTTTTTTTTTTTCTAATTCTTTGTTCACAGTAACAAATGTCTGTCTTTAATATTCTGCTAATCACCTTCAAGAGTAGCTCTGGTTGTCAGATTTAGAACAGATGTTTGTGGTAGCTAATTTTCAATAGTTTTTTCAGCTTAGAATAGCCAAACCTAGAACCAAACTTAGTGTTACTCAGAATACAACCTGTACTCAGACTCACAAAGTTATCATGGATAAGTCTTCTGTTGAAGTAAAAAAAAAGAAAAGATATTTCTGCCATAATTTGCATAGCACAAAATCTACTTTTTATGATCCAAGATACAAGAATACACAAAATTCATCAGGAAATTTTGCTTGAACAGGTCACTCTAGAGCCCATTAATCTTATTTGGGTTCTCTTGGACACAGTGAATCATTTTTCTTAAAGATTTTTCTTCAGTCTTTAGCGTTCAACATTTTTACCGTGTGTTGGGGTACAGTTCTCTCTGCATTTATCCTACCTGTGCTTGTTGAGCTTATAGACATGTAGATTGTCTTTCATCAGATTTGGGAAGTTTTCAACCATTATTTCCTTGAACATTTTTTCTACTTTATCTTTCCCTTTTGTACTCCCATTACCAAAGCATATTTAGGTGTGCTTGATGGTGTCCAACAGGTCTCTTAGACTCAGTTAATTTTTCTTCATTCTTTTTTTTTTCTTTCTTCTTCAGATTGCAAATCTCATCAGTCTATCTGCAAGTTCGCTGATTCTTTGCCCAATTCAGATCTGCTGTTAAGCCTCTCTGGTGAATTTTTCATTTCAGTTGTTGATTGTACTTTTGGTTTTTTTTTTATTTTACTTATTTTTTTATACAGCAGGTCTTATTAGTCATCAATTTTATACACATCAGTGTATACACTTCAATCCCAATCTCCCAATTCATCACACCACCATCATCACCCGCCGCCGCCACTTTCCCCCCTTGCTGTGCATATGTTCTCTTGTTGATTGTATTTCAACTCCAGGATTTCCATTTAGGTGTTGTTTGTTTTTTAAGCCCTTTTAAACTATGCATGCGGGCTTTCACTAGTTGCGGTGAGCGGGGGCTACTCTTTGTTGCAGTGCGCAGGCTTTTCACTCCGGTGGCTTCTCGTTGCAGAGCATGGGCTCTAGGCACATGGGCTTCAGCAGTCGTGGCTCACGGGCTCTAAAGCACAGGCTCAATAGTTGTGGCACACGGGCTTAGTTGCTCCGCAGCATGTGGGATCTTCCTGGACCAGGGTTCAAACTCGTGTCCCCTGCATTGGCAGGCAGATTCTTAACCACTGCACCAATACGGAAGCCCCTTTTGCAAATACTTTTAATTGCTGCTTTGAAGGCTGTGTCTGCTAAGTCCCAACATCTGGGCCTTTTCAAACAGTTTCTGATGCCTGTATTTTATCCTGTGTATGGGTCATACTTTTCTTTGCATATCTCCTAATTTTTATTGAAAACCAGACATTTTAGATAACATATTAAAGCAACTTGGGATATTAAACATCCCCCTACCTCCACCCCATGTCCTGGCTTGTAGTGGTTATTTTTTGCTTATCTGTTTAGTAGTTGGCTTGACTATTTCACTGATGTCTATTTCCTTCACAGTGTGCAGCTTCTGATGTCACTCTTCGGAGGACACAGCCTTGGAAATGTGCAGTCACCCTGGGATGACAGTGGATTTAGCAGGGCCTTCTTTGACTCTTTTTCCCTGAGCTCTGTGTAAACTGGATGCCTTTGTTGATATCACACCCAGCTATTAGCCTTCACTAATTTCTGGCTGACTGCTCTGTTTTGACAGTGCCCTAGGACATAAATTGCTCCACAGTCTAATCCAATTAAAATCAGACCCATTTATACAGGGGTAGACTTTAAGGCCAGTCTTCTTTTGTTCCAACCCCAGGAGGGCTCTTATTTTAGCTGTCTGTTTCCCTGATTTTCTCTTATAAATTTCTAACTTGTCCATGGTTTAGCTTACTGTTTATATGGACTATTAGCTTCCTCTTAATTGCTCACCACCAAAATCTCCATTGTTTTGGGTAGAATCCTTAGACTTGAATATCCCCACACCCTGTTCCAAATAAAGTTAGTTCCCTTAGGAAAGCTTCAGAGCTCTTTTTTTTTACAATCTACCTCTTAATATGGGCTCCCAAGCTGGGGTGGGGTAGTGTCTCTCAGAGTAACACCCCTGCTTTACCAGCAGGGTGCTGGGCAGAGGCAGTAGCTTCTGGTTTTCTCTGCTTGCATCTGTCAGCATGAAGCCTCTGCCCTACAAGCAATCTGGGACAAAAGTGACTGGGTTCCTAGTACTCTTAGCCTGTTGTGCCAGTGGTAGAACTTGCACACTACAAATGGCTGTTCTTGCCTAGAATAAGGCTTCTGATGAGAAATGCTGGTAGCCTGCCCCTCCTGGGAAGATACCACAGCCCTAAACTGAGAGCTAGGGGAAAAGGACCCCTGTGCTCTTGGCTGCATTCGCCCAGATGGAGCCTCCCTCCCTCTGAGCTGGAGGGGCAAGGGAGGGAGGGAGTAGGTTGTGGCTCAAATGCCATAGGTTTTCACTGCTCCTACCAAGGTTTAGTAGATTTTCTTCAATAAATATCTTCATTTGCTTTAAGCCTTGAGGAAAATTTTCACAGACTTAAGATGGCTGTTTTCTTTATAATTTTCTTTGGTTATGGCTGTTTTGTTGGGGAGGGGTCCATGCAGCTCCTCGGGCCACCATTCTAGAAGTTATCTCCCATACAAATTATTTCTAACCACAGTATTTACTGACCCTGCTCATCAACTTAGTTGCTCAGAACAAGGGTAGGCGAACTATGGACTGCAGGATAGCCTGCTGCCCATTTGTTTTAATAATGTTTTATTGCTACAAAGCTATATCCATGTGTTTATATACCGTCTATGGCTGCTTTTGCACTACAAGAGCAGAGATGAATAGTAGAGACTGAATGGTCTAGCTTAAGACATTTGTCATCTGGTCCTTTACAGAAAAAGTTTGCCAATTCCTGGCTTAGAACATGGTTTCATGAGCTTAGTTAATTATGCAAAAAAAGAAAAAAAAAAAATCACTGTTTCCCTGTCCTAAAAGTTACTTAAACTTTGAAAAGTAAATGCCCTGGTTACTAAATGTGTAATTACCAAGGAATAAACTATTAACAGTGCTAAAAACAAAACCAACAGTAAATTCTAAGGTTGTTCTTCCCACGGTAGTAAAGTTATAGCCAAATTTCCACTAAGAATAAGCCAGCAAGCTACTGAAACAAAGTTTCTTTCTTCAACTGGAAACCATGAAATGCTAGTAAAGCCCATTTAAGTAAGAATTCTTAGTGATGGTTTCAGCACTCTTTCTCCTCCAAGCTATCTAAGCATGAGGTGCTTGCAAAGAGGAGAGACCTATGAAGGATGATGGTGTCCATACCCAGCAGAGAGGAGGAATAGGAATGTGGAGCTCAGTAGCTCTCCACCTCCTCCTGAACCAGACTTGACAATATGGCTTTACTATTTTGCTTTGTGTTACAAATTCAATAAGGAATGCCAAACCAGGTATAAAGAATTACTGGTGTATTCACCATTTCACTGCCCCTAAATTCACGGGTACAGATAATTAGGAATTGCCTATATTAAAGGAAACACACAACCATCATGAAATTTTACCTCTGCAACTTTTTCTGGTAGAGATACGTTGTGAATATCCATCTCAGATGCGTTTACTATGGCTTTTGTTTTTAAGAGGTAGCTAAATAGAAAATATAGAGAGAAAATATTAGTACCATACCACAGTTATAATTATCAAGGAACCAAACTTGCAATATCTGTCAAGCAAAGATTGCCTTATTGCTTATTTCCATTTCAAGATTCATAATGTATTTTGTAGGAAAAATATTCTCAATTAATAAGTCATCAGAGGGACTTCCCTGGTGGCACAGTGGTTAAGAATCCGCCTGCCAATGCAAGGGAGACGGGTTCGATCCCTGGTCTGAGAAGATCCCACATGCCTCAGAGCAACTAAGCCCGTGCACCACAACTACTGAGCCTGCACTCTAGAGCCTGCAAGCCACAACTACTGAGCCCATGTGCCACAACTACTGGAGCCCATGCTCCACAACAGAGAGAAGCCATTGCAATAAGAAGACCCCACTGGCCGCAACTAGAGAAAGCCCGCGTGCAGCAACGAAGACCCAACGCGGCCAGAAATAATGCAAAAAAATATATAAGTTTTTACATATTAAAAAAATAATAAGTCATCAGAGAGACCCTGTGCCTCATCTCACCCCTTGCCAGCCCAGAATACATGATTTAAAATTATCCTAGGACAAACTAAAGACAAAAAACCAGGGTCATATGAATAACTGTGTTAAGTATAAGCCTCATAACTCTACCAGTAGATGGTGTAGCACAGAAGAAAAGTAACCACGATTGTGACAAATACTGTTGGTTGCCTACCCCAGAGCCATTCCTCAAGTTTTTGTTGCTAACAGAACCCAGATTTTGTTTAGGGCAGCAGTGTGTCCAGTCCTAAAAGATGAATCATAACTGTTCTGGGCCAACTGTGGCAATCTTACTCCCTACTGTCACATATTTGCTTTCCCAGCTTAAGGCAACCATGTGACATAGTTCTGCCAATGATAAGGAAATTTTTGCTGATAAAAAGAGACCATTCCCTGTGTTCCCACACTTAACCATATCCTTTTTCTTCCAGTTTTGGATGCTACTATTTATGGATGTAATGCTTATACTTGCAGCATCCAAGAGGAAAAGGCCAAGAGGACCAGAGATGCTGACCCAGAGCCCTGTCATGGCTGAGCGACTAGAACAATCCTGGAGTGGCCAACTGCCCCACCCTGTACTTGTTAAAGCCACTCTTTGGTTTTCTGTAACTAGCAACCAAATTCATTCTGATACACACAGACATAGATTTATCATATTCCCAGACTCATGCTACCTATACTTTCCCTTTTTTTAAAAAAAATTTAATTTTATTTATTGACTGACTTGGGTCTTCGTTGCTGCGTGCGGGGCTTTCTCTAGTTGTGGCAAGTGGGGACTACTCTTTATTGTGGTGCATGGGCTTCTCATTACAGTAGCTTCTCTTGTTGCGGAGCACAGGCTCTAGGTGCACCGGCTTAGTTGCTCTGCGGCATGTGGGATCTTCTCGGACCAGCGCTCAAACCTATATCGCCTACATTGGCAGGTGGATTCTTAACCACTGCGCCACCAGGGAAGTTCCCTAATTTCTACTTAATCAGAAAGAATATACTGACCTTTGAGTCCAGCTCCTCATTTTGATTAAGAAATTACTTAAAAATCTCATAATGCTTTTCAAATTTATATTAAAAATTTTTGTTACTAAAAGCTTATTTCCCTAAGCAAAAACTCAATTACAGGTTGGCTGGAATAATTACTTAAAACTGTTTCTAAAAAAGATTCGAGGTTACGAATAGCACACATTTAGAGATACTTTTCCCTGTGTCTTTAAACTTAATTCTAAATAGAAATTATTTAAGAATGAACTAGAAATTGAAAGTAAAATATCAATCCATCTCAAGTACACATATCCTGTTGAAAATCAGCATCGAGGGACTTCCCTGGTGGTCCCCGGTTAAGACTCCACACTCCCAATGCAGGGGGCCCGTGGTTCAATCCCTGGTCAGGGAACTAAATCCCGCACGCCGCAACTAAAGATCCTGCATGCCACAACCATCCACATGTGTGCTGCAACCAAGACCAAGTTTAGCCAAATAAATAAATAAATGTTAAAAAAAAAAAAGAAAATTGGCATCGAAGAACAAAGTGTACCTAATGCGCACTGAACAACCTCATGGCAAAGGATGGGCTTTATTTTTAAGGTTGTTTTTACAGAGTCTTAACCACTGGACCATCAGGGAAGTCCCCTATTTATAAGTTTTTTTTAAAAAAAATATTTATGTGGCTGCGTTGGGTCTTAGTTGCGACACGTGAGCTCTTTGTTGCAGCACGCAGGCTTCTCTCTAGTTGTGGCACTTGGACTCCAGAGTGCATGGTCTCAGTAGTTGCGGCACGCAGGCTTACTTGCCCCGTGGCATGTGGGATCTTAGTTCCCTGACCAGGAATCGAACCTGCGTCCCCTGCACTGGAAGGTGGATTCTTAACCACTGGACCACCAGGTAAGTCCCCCCTATTTATAAGTTTTATTGCTCTTATTGTCCATAGCTCAGCTAGAAACACCCATCTAAGTGCATTAAATGAGGAGAATGAAACTTTCTGTTTTATGAATGGAAATTAAGCTTTGGAGTTAAGACATGGACTCAATTCTCAGCTCCTCCACATCTCCAAGCCCCAGTTTTCTTACATTAAGAACTCAGTAAGGGAAAAAAAAAAAAAAAACTCAGTGAGGTAAGCATAGTACAATACCTGACACAAACTAGGTCATCAATGGCTGTTTTTGTTTCTAATAACCAAGAAGAGACTTTGATGGATGTTTCAGTTTGTTGCAATAACAGAAAAGCTTAAGTAAAAAGTAGAATTTATATTTAGAAAGATAAGAAATATCCAAAGTAATTCATGAGAAGGAACAAACAATAGGGAACTTTTTCTGACTTTATGAGGCCACATGGTCATTACTTTTTACTTTTCTTTGTGTATCTGCTTCATTCTTCTTTTTCTGTAGACAAAATTTCTCTGCATTTACATGCATGACATAGAAAATATCTACCCTAAACCTAGAGCTTTCACTTCCCAACTTCAGCACCAGTTCCATCTACAGATGACCAATGTCTCTGGGTCTTTATTTCAAATTCTTAGGGTAAAAAGCCTGATTGGCTTAGCTTAGGTCAGGTCTATTCCTGATCCCATCACCTGGGGGTGGTATCACACAGGATAACAAATATGGCCACAAAGTCCCACACTATGGGAGGGAGACAGGGGCTAGGCACAAACCCCAAAAGTGTCTACTACAGCATTATTTTGCAAAAACTTACCTTCCAAAAGTTCTTGGAATGAAAGAATATCCTCTCAGTTATTCCATGGTATGATTATTAACACATGGTATGATTATGAGACATCCAAAATGATCATAATGTTATAAGACTATGTTTTGGTCCCATTGCCATCTTTTTTGTAAGAAACAGTACCTGGCTTTAGCATCTTCTCTGGTACAAACATTCTGCCTTTTCTGGAAGATGTTTTAAAATTTATTTGATAAAGAATATCTAAGTCTACTTACCACACCATTTTGTCAGTGGAAAGGCAGAAGTGACTTCTCAAGGCAGCAAGGGCAGCATGAGTAGAATACAGATGGAAACCAATGGGAATCTCACAGGAACTACAGAATAAAAGGTTGTACGTGCTGGGAGGAAAAAACAGGATTTGGGTTAAGAAAGAAAATCAGAGAACAAATACAAATCAGAGAACAAAAACAAAAACAAATACAAAATAACTCATGTTATGGACTCATTCCCTTTCTTTTCCTCAAGAAAAGTTAACTCAAGGGCTTCCCTGGTGGCGCAGTGGTTGAGAGTCCACCTGCCAATGCAGGGGACACGGGTTCGTGCCCCGGTACGGGAAGATCCCACATGCCGTGGAGCGGCTGGGCCCGTGAGCCATGGCCGCTGAGCCTGCGCGTCCGGAGCCTGTGCTCCGCAACGGGAGAGGCCACAACAGTAAGAGGCCCGCGTACCACAAAAAAAAAAAAAAAAAAAAAAAAAAAAAAAGAAAGGTTAACTCAGAGATTATAGATACCCTTGTGGATTCTGGCCACAAAAGCAATCATATAACTGTCATTTCACTGAAGTAATTTATATGTGAAAGCAGAAAAAGAGCTAACAAATCAGATTAACATTTAAACAGGGACCTCCCTGGTGGCGCAGTGGTTAAGAATCCACCTGCCAATGCAGGGGACACAGGTTCGAACCCTGGTCCGGGAAGATCCCACATACCGCGGAGCAACTAAGCCCGTAAGCCACAACTACTGAGCTTGCGTGCTGCGACTACTGAAGCCCGCGCGCCTAGAGCCTGTGCTCTGCAACAAAGAGAAGCAACCTCACTGAGAAGCCTGTGCCTAGCAGTGAAGGGTAGCCCCCGCTCGCCACAACTAGAGAAAGCCCGCGGGCAGCAATGAAGACCCAATGCAGCCATAAATAAATAAATTTATTTAAACAAAAAAACATTTAAACATATAAAACTACACATGACCATATAAATTAGCTACCATTAAGCCAATTTCCAGTTAAAGTAAAACAATCAAATCGATTAGGGCTTATTAAGCAATTTATTAATAGAATTCAAATCAGGTTTTGTTTTGTATTTGCAGATATAACAAAAAATTAAAAAATTACCCAGATAAAATGCAAAAGAAAGAAAATAAATCATATTGTCCTAACAAGCTATTTTATTTTCCTTTATCCTTTGAAAGATTTCTGGATGAGGAATCAGGAAACATGGATTTTAGTTCTAGTTACACCATGTAGGTAAGTCACTTACCTTATTTGCTGGTATATGACAAATCCAAATATTATAAAAAATATTTAAGAAAAAATTAACTGTTTCATCATTCATGTACTGAAAGCAATTTAGAGTGGTTTAGTAAGGGAAAAAAATTATCTGTATAAACATACTATATGCAGTAAATGAGTACTAATAAAGTATAATAATTGCATGGCTAAAAATAGATTCATGTCAATGGACACTAAAGACCAAGCAACAAAATATAAATTTACTGGTAAATGAAGTCCCACACCACACATTCAGTATTGTATTTTTGTGACTACATTACCAAGAAGCAAGCCATGAAATAAAGTTGCATTTTTATTAATTCCTAAGTAGGAATTAATTATATCAGACAACCACAGTACCTATAGACAAATGTCTGTAGAAACTAATAAATGGCACAGAGCTGGGACTTCCCTGGTGGCGCAGTGGTTAAGAACCTGCCTGCCAATGTAGGGGACACAGGTTTGTTCCCTGGTCCGGGAAGATCCCACATGCCGCGGAGCAACTAAGCCCATGCGCCACAACTACTGAGCCTGCACTCTAGAGCCTGCAAGCTACAACTACTGAGCGCGCATGCCACAACTACTGAAGCCCGCATGCCTAGAGCCTGTGCTCTGCAACAAAGAGAAACCACCACAATGAGAAGCCCGTGCACTGCAACAAAGAGTAGCCCCTGCTCATCGCTACTAGAGAAAGCCCACACGCAGCAACCAAGACCCAATGCAGACAATAAATAAATAATTTTAAAAGTGTCTTTAAAAAAAAAATGGCACAGAGCAAAATGTAAAGAGATCCCAAAATTATGCTTAGCATGTAACATATAACAAATATTTCATTGAATATTAGTCTGCTAATGGCCCAGGAATGAAAGTTTGCATCACACCAGGTAAAGAACTATGATCATCTGAGTGCCTGATGAAGGCAAAAGGAATACAGAATGGGTAGTGGAAGAGGGTAGTTATAAATACCAGCTATGACCATGTAACCAGTTACAGGAATGTAATTGTCATGAATATCTCCTTATTTTGTTATGAATAGGTTTACATGTATATGTGTGTTTATGTTTTCTTCCCTTTCTTTTCCCTTATGTAACATAAGATGTACTGACTTTTTATTATAGTATTTAAGTATTAATTTTACATCATAGTATTTAAGCCATGAGATATCAAGGAGAAAAGTAAGTATCACTTAAGGACTTTATCTCCTTTTCTGGAGGAGGGTTTAGTGCGTTTTTAGTTGTATGCAAGATAGCTGTAACATGTTAGGAAGAATTACAACCTTGTTATTGTCTTTATTTGGAGATTAAGTATGGGTTTAGGAGATGCATGTGGATGCCAGGTTAACACGTAATGATTAAATTTGTGTGTCAGCTTGACTGAGCCAAAGGGTGCCCAGTTATTTGGTCAAATGTTATTCTGAATGTGTTTATGGGGATGTTTTTGAATGAGAGTAATATTTGAATCAGTAGACTGAGTAAAGCAGTTTGCCCTCCTTATCGTGGGTGACCCTCATCTAATCAGTTGAAGACCTGAACAGAACAAAAAGGCTGGCCCTCTCATGAAAAAGGGGAACTCCTCTTGCCTGACTGCCTTGAGTTGCAACACTGATCTTTTTTCCCTGCCTTTGAACTTGAACTGAAACGTTCAGCTCTTCCTGGGTCTGAAGCCTGTTGGCTTTTGTACTGGAAGTTACACCTTTGGCTCATGGATCTCAGGCCTGTGGACTTGGACTAGAACTAAACCTCTGGCTCTCCTGTGTCTCCAGCTTATCAACCTTGTCTCTTGGGACTTCTCATCCTCCATAATCTAGTGAGCCAATTCCTGACAATAAATCTCTTCCTGCTGAGTCCCACGGCTCTCCTTATTCCAAACACATGGAACTTTCTGTTCAGTGTTTTATAAACCATCTAGATCTGTACTGTCTATTAAGAATGCAAGCCACATAAGTAATTTTACATCTTCTATTAGTTTAGCTTCAAAAAAAAAGTAAAAGAAACAGGTAAAATTAGTTTTAATATATTTTATGCTACCCAACATTCAAAAACATCGTCATCAAGGGAATTCCCTGAGGGTCCAGTGGTTAAGACTCAGCACTTTCACTGCCCTGGGCCTGGGTTTGATCCCTGGTCTGGGAACTAAGATTCCCACAGCTGTGCGGCATGGCCAAAAACCAAAAAAAAAAAAAAAAAAAAAAATCAGTACTTTTAAACTATTCAATGTTTTGGGCCAAGTTTTCAAAATCTGGTGTGTATTTTGCACTCACAGCATACTTCAATTCAGAATGGCCACCTTTTAAGTGCTCAATAGCCACCATGTGGCTAGTGGCTACAGTACTGGACAGCACAGTTCTAGCTAGATGTGCTTCCCTCTAAGAAGATATTCAGAGAGTTTCTGCCTCTGGCCCCAAATGAACCAGTTCCAAGCAGGCCATCACTCCTTCCCTCTCTGTTTCCTTTGGGTGGGAAGAGGACACTCCTGCAAGGATAGGGAGTGTCTTTCAGTTAGGAAAGAGGAGCTGCAGAACTCTTCCTGATTACTGAGTACAGCAACTAAGAATTCCTATACGAACTCTGTTTAACATTAAAATTGAACCAAACTGTGGTCAGAATGAATTGTCTTGCTGTTAAAACCAACACTGAAAATTGAGTAGCTTTGTACTACTGAATTCAACTGAGTACTTTGTTGTTACTTGTAAATCACACTACAGTCAAGATGCAAAGTTTACCAGGCAATATTCAAGGAACTTTCCACCTGTGTTTTTCCCCGGGTTACAGCAGAATTAGTCCTGCCATAACTTATTACAAATTCCAGGTTAAATGAAAACTTGTAATTCCTAGTTATGTCAAAGGATTGTAGTTTATGGTAAGTGATTCTCACTATACACTTAAAGGTAATTTTCTTCTTTTTCCCCTACTAGACATAACTTTCTTAAACTCACTTCACTTGCACAACCCACTAGGGAGATGTGGCCCTCAGAAAGACCTTAAAACCCTCACGCAAATATCTTTTCCATTTCATTAATACATCAAGTTCGTACAAGACTCAGTCAGGTAAAGGGAGCATCCTTCCAATACACTGTATGGATGGAACAGACTTTTATTCTAGTGCAAGATAGGAATAAACTGTTTTCTCCTCGTACAAGTCGGTTCCACGCTCCTCAGTCTCATTAAGTCAGGGAATGACTAGAGATCTATCTGCAATTCTTAGTACGTACCTGCCTTTGAGCGAACCGTCAATGCCAACTAGGAAGGGAGTCTCCAAAACTACATTATTTGTGACTCCTAGGAAGACAAACACGGGTCAGAAAGACTACCTGTGAGGCATTGAAGGGAAAAACTCTCCCCTCCAGAAAGACTCATCATGGCCACAAAAATCATGAAAAGTGATTCGCCCCCGACCCCTGGCGATGGAGTTAATTTCCTTACAAATTTTCATCCCGCTTTCCTCCCAGCCGGCTCCCAGCCACCCAGTAAGAAAGCGGCAACGCTTCCCAGACGCCGTGCCCACTCACTGGAGAAGACCACGGCTGCAAGGGACCGCGACAGGTCCCAGGCGAGGTGCACAGAGTCAGCGAGCACTGCGTGGCACTGCGCACACTGGAACACAGCGCATCTCTCGGGCTGCAGCCACCATGGCAGCCGCGGGCCGGACGGCTCCTCCGGCCCCAGCCCGGCGAGGCCGAGTGGCGAAGACCCTTTCACCACCTGCGTGTCCCACTCCATGGACGTCGTAAGAGAAGGTTCATCAATCGTCTTCTTAGCGCCATCACAAAAGTCACCCCGCGGCTGCTTTGCGAAGCGCGAGCGATGCCTCCGCGGCCTAGCCGCCATCTTCCTGCAGCTGGCGCCTCAGTTTCAAAGACGCACCATGCCCCGCCCCAAACTTGGTTCCTGGGTCCTCATTGGACAACGTGAGCCGGGTGGGGCGCTGCCGCGCACTCGTTGCCTGGACACGCCGTTTGGCGCCTTCGTGTTGGTGAGGGGGGATGGTGAAGAACGTGCGTCTGGTGGAGGGGAAGTCAGCCTTTCTATTGGTCAACACCAGGAGACCCCGCCTTTGAGGCATTTTTAACCAATGGAAGTGCAGCTTTCTAAATTTAAACTCTGTACCATTCGGTTTGGTCAACGCTTAGAGCGGCGCCAGAGTTTTGAACGGCGTTTTTGGGAGTGGAGGACCGACCCTCTGCGTGGTCGCCTGGATTGCAGTTCGCCATGACCGTCCCCTCCCTGGAGGAGCTGGACTCCTTCAAGTACAGTGACCTGCAGAACTTGGCCAAGAGTCTGGGCCTCCGGGCTAACCTGAGGGTACGAGGCAAGTGGCGGGTGGGGTAGGACGAGCGGCCTCTACGAGACGCGGTGGGAGGGGACCGAGCGGGAATTCCAAAGGCTGAGGCTGCTGTCCCGGCCGTGGGGCGGTAGATTTGGTTCACAGAAGGGTCCCACTAACTCTGCAAAACCGACAGGGAGCCATAGTTTTCACCTTATGTTGAGGCTGACTTTCCTGGGGACTCACAAAGACACCGACTCCAAAAGGGTTTGTTTGGTTTCGTTTTATGGTAAGTACTCAGTTATACTTATACCAGGGCATCAGTTAGGAAACGCAGGCCCAGAGAGCTAAAGGAATGCTGCATCTAAATGCCGCTTAATTGTTAGGCAGTCGCAGAAATAATTGCCTTGGCTTTTGGAAAACTCCAAACAGCTAACACTTCGGCAAATTGTAACAGCGCCCCAAATCTACTTAAATGGGGGACCTGGAAGAAAGGATGACTTTTAGGGGACCTCCCCCGTGGATAAGTTTTTACAACTCAGCCCTGATTTAGTCGGATCGTTCCTCTATTGATCACTATTGTGGTAGTGTTCTATTCAAAACCGGTGAGGTCTTTGAGACTTCAGAACGTTTGGGGGAAAATGTAAGGGTTCAATTCAGGATTGAGGTTCTCTATATTTTATTTTCCCACATCATATTAACGTGTACCCTGGAGTTTTGTTCTGCAAGCTGTGGTATTTACACGGAGTGAATACCTAAATCAGTCCTCACAGATGTTTTTAAGTGGTTTAAACAAAATAATCAGGGCCCATGCACCTGTTGGGGCTGAATGATAAAGGGCTATCTTTGGAGATATTTCTGAGCTATAGTATTTAATGGCTCCTCAATACTTCATAAACAAAATCTTAATTCCTTGGTTTAAATCTCTTAAATTTTTTTTTGCAATCTGGCTGGAATCTTTTATCCAGTGCAGCATCCAGACTATCCTGGTGCCTTAACACTTGGCACCTTTGTCCATCTTTCTGCCTTTGCTAATTTTAATCGTTTGGCCTCAAATCCCCTTCTCTCTCCCTCTTCTTTATCTGCATGAATAATTTCCAATTACTCATCACAGTCCAACTGAAATGTCATCACTGACCTGGCACCTCGTCCCCTCCTCTTCATTCCCTTGGTCACAGGTCCACCACCCGAGTGATCCTAGGAACCCTCTGCGCCTTTAAGGCAGTATAATTTCAAGTAGTTTTTCTGAGCACTTGCAGGCTTCCACCTGGCACTGTGGTTATTTGTGTAGATACGTTCTCTACTAAAAGTTAAGTTCCTTGAACAGGGATCTCATCCATCCACCTTGGAAGTCTTTACAGCACTAAGTGCAGTACATTTTATTTGGGAGGCGTTGGATACTTATTCAGAGCTACTATTTACAACTGCTTCTTGGGAGCACTGGAACAATGCACCAGAGGGTAACTCCTTTGTGAAGAGTTACTATGGAGGTTTCCTACTTGAGTTCGGCACTCCGTCTAACATGAAGGCCCCACAACCTTTTAGATCTCTGAAGAACTGTTGCAACTTCGATCTTCTTCTGAAAGTCCCACCTATCATTGTCTCTTGAGGAACCTGATTGGGGTAGCCATTTAATCACCTGTTTTCATATAAGTGGTATAGTACAGTATTTTGTGTCACTGCAGATCTCATTGCTTGCCTGGCATACAGCATCTGGTGCATAGTAGGTGTCAACAGATATCTGTTAGAGGTGCTCTTTCCCAGACAAATTTGACTATACGAGGCATTCTAATAACCAACTACAAAAAGACACCTTTGAGATGATGGGAGAAAATTAAACTTGGACTAGGTATTAAATTATATTAAGGTATTGTTAATTTTGTTGCATATGATGGTGGTATTGTGGTTATGCTTCTTTTTTTTTTTTAAAGTCCTTACCTCTTAGCCAAATATTTACAGGTAGAATGTTATGATGCCTGGGATCTGCTATAAAATACTCCAGGAAAAAGAGGGGGAACTAGATGAAGTAAGAACAGCACAATGTTGATAACTGTTGAAACTGGGTGATAGATACATGGGGGTTTATTGTACACATTTGAAATCTTCCATAATTAAAATGTTTTAAGTTACAGTTGGTACAGCTTAAGAGCTCGTTAAATCAATTGCCTTTTTAAAATTCTAAGTGCATAGCAAAAAAATTGAATAAATTGCTCTAAGAAATTATCAAGATTTGATTTTTTAAAAAACTGAACAGAATAAGATTTAAGTAAATTTCACCAGTATGACAAAATTCAAAATAAATTTAGAAGAGAAAATATTAACTTTCTTTTGAGACACTACTCTTTTTAAAAAAATATTTTATTGAAGTATAGTTGATTTACAATGTTGTGTCAATTTCTGCTGTATAGCAAAGTGACTCAGTTATACATATATATATATTCTTTTTCATATTCTTTTCCATTATAGTTTATCATAGGATACTGAACATAGTTCCCTGTGCTATACAGTAGGACCTTGTTGTTTATCCATTCTATATATAATAGTGAGACACTACTCTTAATGGTAAGGCAAAATGAAGGAGTCAGTTACTAAGATTTATTGTACGACCAGGGTCCTTTTCTCACTCTTGCAAGCTTCAATTATAAAACTACCACTATTTCTACCTTCTTGCAGCTCCCTTCCCTCACCTGGCAAAACTCCACACCTGATTAAACAGGCTATGTGCTTAATCCTTGCCTGTACTAACCAGCTGACCCTGGCTGGAGAAAATCCCCTAACTTTGTTGACTGAACTTAATTTAAATGTGACCATAAATTTAATTTATGATTTATTTGATTCTCCTACACTTCCTTGGTAGTCATTAATTTTCCCATTATTGAGGACAGTTATTTCATACCTTCTCACCTTAGATTGGCGCCCTTCCATCACTTGATGACTTTGCCTCATAGGTCATAGAAACATAGATGCAATTAAACTGAGAATTACCTCATCTTTCCATTACCAGACCCACCTGTCCCCGTATCCTTTGCCTTCCACCTGTTATATGTTATGGTAAAAGGCTGTGCCTAAGGGCAGCCTTGCTGTTTGTGCTGGAGATCCCATTCCCCGCTCTGAGGCTACACTCCTGCAGTTATTCCTCTCCGCTGCATTAGTTTCCCTCACTCTGCTGGCTCATTTCCATAATGCGCCCAATCAAATCTTAATGTCATCCATCTTTTAAAAAAGAAACAAAACCCCTCTCCTGACCCACGTCTTTTATCTACTGCCCAATTTATCTGTTCTTTTCTACTGAAATTGATGTTTTTGAGGCCACCATGCCCTGCACCTTGCAAAGCTTGTGGTCCATCTCTATCTTCACCTGCCATCAGCAGCATTTGGTGTGATTGAACCCTCCCTTCTGCTCAGACCACTTCCTTTTCTAGACTTCTTTGATATTTGGTTTTCTCCTGCCTTGCTAGCACTTCTTTCCAGTCTCCTTTGCTAGTTCCTCCTCTGCTAAATCTCTAAATGTGGCGTATCCCAGGGTTCTCTCTTGGGCCTTCTTTTCTCTAATTGTGCTTCTCCCTTGGTGATCTTATTCAATTTCAGAACTTTAGATTCACCTGGAACTAATGACCCCCAAATCCAAACCTTCAGTAAGACCTCTCATCTGCTGACTTGTGCATTTAAGTGCATCGTAAACAGCATGATCAGGTCAAAACAATGAAGATCTATTCCCCGTGTCGGTAAATGATTGATTCCCCCCTTCACTGCCCACACCCATCCATCCTGGTGAGCTCTTCCTCCCAAGTATCAATACACCTGCAATCTGGCCTTTGTGCCATCTCCAGTGCTGTAAACCTGGGCCATGACACCCTCCTTTCTTGACCACTGCTTCAGGCTGTCTGCTGGTCTCCCTGCCTCTACTCTTGCCTTAAAATAGTATTCTCTTGGTAGTTGGGTGATAGTTGAAACTTAGAATATGTCATTTTTCTGCTCAGTTCTCGTCAAATTTTCCTCACACCTAAAATAAAATCCAAACTTCTCCAAATGTAATGTGAGAATCTTGGGTTGATCCTGATTTGGAGGGAAAAATTTTTTTAAGCTAAAACTGGAGACAATTGAGGAAATTTGATTTTAGGCTATGTATCAAAGGATATTAGAAAATTATTACTTTTCCTAGGTAATGCATTAGAGGTTATATAGGAAAATATCCCCTTATTTTTAGGAGATATGGCTGAGGTATTTAGTGGTAAAGTATCATGATGTCTGGAACTTATTTTCAACCAGCCTGGCAAGAAATACCTATGAATGAGAAAGAGAGCAAATATGAGACGATATTAAGGGTTGCTGAATCTACATGAGGAGTATCAGTGTTTACTAGACTATTTTGCCTTTTTATAGACTCGACATTTTTATAATAAAATTTTAGTTAGAAGGAAGAAATCTACACTGCGTGCTGTGGCCGGTAACCCTCTTCTTGACCCAGGTCACCTCTTTGGTCTCCCTGCCCTCCACTCACCCCAGTGTTCACTGTGCTCCCCACACTGGCTTCTCTCTGTCCTTCAAATTCACCAGCCCATCTCTGGGCTTTGTGTTCCCTCTGCTGGGAATGCTCTTCCCCTGCATCTTCACCTACTGCCTCATTCACATCTCAGCTCAAAAGTCACCAACTCTGAGAGGCCTTTCCTGACCATCCTAACGCAGGTTGTCCTCCCCTGCCTCTACCCTGAGCCTCCAGTTTTGTTTTTGCTTCCTAGCACCTAATGTCATACCATTTATTTTTGCTTACTTGGTTAATAGGGTGTTTCCCCAGTAGCCTACCTTTAGAGGTTCCTGGCGGGCAGAGACCTTGTCTGTTTTGCTCACCACTGTCTCTCCAGTGCCTGGAATAGGTTGTTGAGGTAGTGCATGAAAATGTGCTGATGCTAACATCGGCACCTCCAGCTCAGCTCCCCCAAACATCACCCCCCATCATTCCTCCTGCTGTATGCCCTCACCTGGCTCTGCCACAGGCCCTTCATTTCATCACTGTTGCATATTTGAGGTTTTCATGGCATTTTAAGATGTTCTAGAAATCTGTACAACATAGAGCCTATGATTAACAATACTTTAAAATTTGCTAAGAGGTTAGATCTTATGTTAAAGGCTCTTACTACCAAAAAAAAATCCAAAGGGGGCAGTAGGAAACTTGGAGGTGATACATTTAAGGCAGTGATGATGGGTTCACAAGTGTATATTGATCTCCCAGCATATCAATTTATATGTATTAAATATCGACAGCTGTTTGTATGTCAGTCATACCTCTGTAAAGTGATTGAGGGAGAAAAAAAGAAGAACCAAGAATGCCTAAATTCTGCCCTGCCAATCACTCACTTCCCAGAGAAGACCCGAAGAGAGTTTCCAGAAACAACAGCAAGTAGAAAATAGGTCTCTCCTTTATTACTACTAGCCGGTGTGGTGCCTGATATCTTGATGCACAGTGTTCTGGTAAAACTCACAGCCTGAGCACAGCATCTCCTGTGCCCTGAAGCCCAAACCAAATCGGGATCTCTGCCATTCTCATCTGAACATGTGGCTGATGGTAAATGGTAGGAGCAGAGAAGAGACGAGCCTGGTGGCTGGGCCCCCCTTGAGAAGAAACTCTCTGGCTCTCAACTGTATGGCTGGTGGAAGAGGAGGGAATGAGAACCCAGCCATGTGCTTGAGCTTTAAAAGCACAGGAAAACATAACCCATCAGATTAGTATTCTTTCAGGAAAGAACGGAAAGGGCAGTTCTCCTGTGGTGGAAGGAGGAGCTAGGAGTTCCCTTCCCCCGGGGACCTGTAGCCATCCTCCTAAGGCGGCGCCTTTGGCCTTCCCCATCTTAGGACCCCCTCACGCCTCCACACGTGCTTCACCAGCTGCCCAAGCCAGAAACGTAGGCATGATAAATTTCCCTGTTCCTCAACCCTCACATTCACACTGATTCTACTTCCTAGGAAAGTTTTTAATTCATCCATGTGGCCTCAGTCCCGTTCTAGCTCAGGCCGAAGTCGTCTCTGGCTTCCTACAACAGCCTCCTGGCCCTTGCCCTGTCTTCCATCTTGCCCTCACCAAATGCATTCTGCACATTATACAGCCAGAGTAATCATCCTGAGTAATGCAAAACTGGTCACCCACTGCCCTGCTGCAAACTCTGCAGACTGCCTTTGCCCCGAGGGTAAAGTTCATACTCTTTAGAGGCTTAGTAGGCCTAGCAGGATCAGGCCCACTTTCCCAATTCTCTCTCACCATCCCCTCCAACAGCTCCCTGCTTCAGCCCACACTAAACTTTAGTTCTTCAAACTCCACACATTTACCTTCCCATGCTATTTCTTTACCCTTTTCCCTATGTCCCACTCTCTCCTATTTGTCCTTCAGCCTCAGCAGCTAGTGACCTCACATCTTTGTCTTAGGACTGGCATGTCCACTTACCTACTGAAGTCTACCCTAGCGGTCCAGGCTTTGGTGGCCCAGCCCACCTGTGTTCTCACATGACACCTGAGCTTCCTCATATGGGCATTTACCCCACTGTGCTATAATTGCCACTTTCCTCTCTGGCTTCTGCCGTGAAATCTGTGCGGACAGGGACCCCTTCTATCTTGGTTACCCTACTCCTAGCCTGCCCGGATGACATTTGATGAGTACAAGAACAGGAGAAAATGTTTAGTGAATCTTTTGTGCTTATTTGATTTTTGGCTCTACTGATAAGGTCTTTAAACTTTTCTGCAGGCAGACAAGTTGTTAAGAGCCTTAAAAGCCCACCTTAAAAATGAAGCTAGAAAAGAAAATGAGAATCAGGTAAGTAACATTTTCATCACCTATTAAATAGCAAAACAATCAGTTAATAAATGATAAACACAGTTGGTTATGACTTAAGACATGCTGTTTGTTACCAAAGAGATTGTCATTGGTAATTGTAAATCCTTTCATAATTCTTATAAATGACAAAGCTGCCTCTGTAATCTATTGAATAAGATGTTCTCATACAAAGGCAAAGATTAATTACTAGTTGCCACATGTATGCCAAATGGTGTGAATAGGGAGGGAACTGGATTTGAGGTCAGAAAAACCCAGTTAAGTAGCAGCTCTGTCTTTTTTGTATGTGTGACCTTGGAAAACTCAAATCATTTATTCTTAGTTTCCTGGTCTTTGAAATGGAAATAACATATTTTCTGCTGAATTGAGGGTTGTGAGAATCACATGAAGTAGGGACTGTGGAAGTGACTTGTGGGAAACTAAACCACTGCTGATGGGAGGGAGCAGTTGTCATGGCTGCTTCAGACCCACCCCAAAGAGTTCTGACAAGTCTCAACACCTAAATGATCAATGAATGCTTCATTCTTAACTTGAAATACAGGAAAATGTTGAAAGGCCTGAAGGAACTGGGCTTTGGAGGGCATCCATTATATATCTTGAAATGAAGGTAAATGTAAACATGAACTGAGCATCTGAATTCCTTCTCTCTGTCTTTATAGACTCCGTAATTCTCTGTATTCCAGGTTATAAACATTTAAAAACTTTAAATGCTCAAAATTCTTTTTGATTCCAGGTTTAATTAATATAAAATAGACAACAAAATTGATTTTGGATTCCTTTAAGTTTCTATATCAACTAAATCAATATAGATATTTTAATTAAAAAGTTTTTCATGGTTAAGGATACATATCGTAGTGCCATCTGAAATCAGGATTTTACTTTGGGTGGTAATTGATGGGCTAAATTTAAAATGATCTATCATGTTTCAAATTCAGCATCTCAAGAGCCATTCCATTTTGAAAAACTTTCACAAGAGCAGGATGATAATCAAAATTTGGTCAGCTATAGAATTCCTAAGTGGTGAATCTGTCAATAGTGAGCTTAGGTTGGTGGAAGGAACTGACATAGACAGTTTATCTAAAGCTGCAGGAGTCAGCACAGTCCAAATACATGGCAAAGAGATCAGTAATATTATCAAGGACAGACAGATGGGTAAACTTCCAGACCTCCAAATCGTCACCTAGGGAAGTGCACAGGTGTGGGTCACATCTAAGGAGCATGACCTTCTGGATGCCTTGTTCTCCCTCTGTAGATTAGCCTTAACTATATGAGTTGGAGCAGCTCTGTATGTAGGTTAGTCTGACTATGTGCTGGGGACTTGCCGAACCAGCTGTGCCACTTCAGTCTTGGGCTTATACAAGTCTTTACAGTTACATCATGGTGCGTTCAGGAATGAACATATGCTACCTGATCACTGCTGGCCTCCCAAACTAACATACCCTGGTTAAGGTGTGTGGGGTTAAAACAAGACATCTCTGGGAGTCATGTTAATAGATTTCTAAACCAGTTATAGAACCTCTTCTGTACTGTGTTAATGGGGGTAAGAGGGCAATAAGTACTTTTAAAGTGTGTCTGTACTCCAGCAATATGTGTAACCTGAGGGTTACACTTCTGTAGTGAGAACAGTTTCTTTTTCCTCTCTTCTTCTTCATGACTATCCAGGGAGTTGGAAAGCAGGATTCAGATAGTGTCTTTCTACTCTCACGTAAATATCCCTGCTCCTTTGAGTTCAGGCTCACCAATTCTCATCTCTCATCTGTTGACTTCCTTGTTGCTTTCCAGTGTTCACTGTCTCATTGCCTGGCTCATCATCTCCTGTCCTGACCTTACTTTGGGTGAATTCAAAGGTCCACCTGGATGTCCCTTACTACCCTTGCCTCCCTGTTCCTTAAGTCCTGTGACTTTCTTTTCCACTCTTCATTAGCCATCCCCTTCTTTGGGTATACCTTGGATCTTAGATCACTTAGAACTATTATTCTTCTGTAATATTTCACCTCCGTCTAAAAACCTTCCATTTTTTAAGCCTCCTTATTCTTTTACAACCAAAACATTTATTTTATATTGTGGTTCTCAACCCAGGATGTGTGGGAGAATCATTTGTGGAGCTTTTTAAAAACACTGATATTTAGGCCTCACCAAATCCCAGGTAATTAAATTAACTCTCAGAGGGTAGGGTCCAGTCACCATACTGAAATGGACTGACAAGTCAGGATGCAAAGCCCTCTTATTCCCTACTTCCACGTGCAGAGTACCAGTTGTCTACTACCGTCTAAAATGCTGGAAGGTTTCTCTGTAAGGAAGAAGATGACCCTAAAGGAAACATGATACAGAAAACAAATGAAAGCCTTGAAAAATGTCTTACAATAACCTATTGAATTATCAACTCCTGGAATCAAGCTACACAGACGATTCAATTAAGGTTACATAACAAGCTATAAATGTTAACAACTTAAAGAAGTTGAGATAAGGACAGGAGGTGAAGGAAAGTATAAGGATGCTAATATCTGCAGTTTACAGGATGTGTGTCTGCAGTCATGGAACAAGAAATAAAGGTTTAAGAATGTTAAAAGCTGCAAAGGTAATAGAGTGAGTAAGTGGTATAAGTCTATTAGGAAGAAGATGGGGAGATGAGAGTGGTACAAATGAAGTAAATCTTAGTACATGAGGCACTGAAAATAGTTATTGAAAATACAAATGAATATCCCATCAGCAAATCATTAGTGATATGTAAGTAACCACTTAACATCAAACCCCAGAAATACGAAGGGTAGGGCAGAGAATGACTTACTTTTCATTATACTCTCTTTAGTATTTTATTATTCTAACTATATGTATGTATTAGTTTATTTCAAAAAATTAGAATTTATGTTTAAAAAGCTACAAAAACACCAAAAACAAATCAAGCCTCTCCTTTATCGTCTCTAGGTAGGATAACATGCTTAATGCCTTCCTCACACTCGATGAGGATATAATTCACCTATTTTTCCCTAGAGCTTTTATAGTTTCATATTTTACATTTAAATCTTTAATCCATCCAGATTTCATTTTGGTGTGAGAAAATGATCATGTTTCATTGCCCACCCCCTCACCAAAAACATAGTCAATGTTTTCCCTGCATCATGTGTTGAATAATGAATCCAACCATCCCCCACTAATGTGAGGGGCAGCCATTGTCATACGATGATTTCTTCTGGAAGCAGTTCTGTTCAGGACATTCTGGTACCTGTGCCATGCTGTTTTGATGACAAAGCTCTTTACTTCTAGTTTATGATAATGCACATGCCCTTCTTCCCTTACTCCCTTATGTTGACCTTTAACAAGTTACTTTGGGCTCTCTGAGCCTCAGTTTCCCTACCTGTGAACTGCAGATAATGTTAATACTTGTCTCATAGGCTTTGAGGAATAAATGAGATAATCCATGAGAATACTTAGCCCAGTGCAGTTATGATATTAGCTGTAATTGTTATTAGTTATAGCATACTGCCTAGCATATAGTGTATATTCAGTAAATTAACATACTTTTAATAATTTGTGGGAATTCCCTGGCACTTTCTCTGCCATGGGCCTGGGTTCAATACCTGTTCAGGGAACTAAGATCCCACAAACCATGTGGTGTGGCCCCCCCCCCAAAAAATAATTGGCTTATTTACACACACTAAGATACCTTTGAATGCTTTGCAAGCCTAGTTTTTTAGCTTGGGTTGTTAAGTGTTTCTTTCTGAATACTCTATCATTCTTGTTCTTGCCTATAATTTAGTGCTGGAGGGTTTTTAAATTATCTCTTGCATATGTAATACATATTTTTTATTCAGTTTAAATTCTGATTCTTCCTGAGCATTGTAACTCTATACATTGGACATGGCAGATTAATGTCTCTCTTTTTCAGGATGAAATTCAAACTTCTGCATCTTCTTGTGATGAGATTGAGGTACAGCTCAGCAGCCAGGAGCAAGCTGAGAGGGAGCCAGTGGGCCATGTCACCAAAACAAGGAGAAGGCGCAGGACTGTCTACAGGAGCCCTGACTCCCAGGTGAATAGAAATGTGCAAACTAAAAATAAGCTACCACCTGTGCCCAAACTGGTATATTATTAGGGAGCCTTCTCTTAATTCCCTTATGATATCGGGTGGTGGCAAACACTGCTGTGAGCTCCATGAAAGCGCAAACCTGAGTCTGGCCTCATCACACCCCGGGCATTGGCACTCGGGAAGCACTTAGTAAGTATTAAGCACAAATTAAATGTTTGCTGAATAATATGAACATTCATTGAGTGTTTTCTTAAGTGAGGTATAGTAAGTAAGAAGGAAAGAGATACCAACATCAAATATGATTTTTTTTTTTTTCCTCCTTCTTATCTTGTCCCGGGCCTGGTGATCAGCTGAGCTTAGTCTTTGAACAGTGTGGTCATGTGATTCTGGGGGCTTCTCCCACTTGCTCTGAGAGGACTCTGATTTTATTATCCTTTCATTCAAATGTAACTTTTACAAGATGGTCCTAATTTTTATTTTCTAGCTTTGTGTAGTCCCTTAGTCACTAGCTTGTCTAGTTAGTTTCTTCTCCCTAGGAGAGCAACCTCTGCCTTGTATGCCTTCCAGTGGTCCCTAGTCTCTACTATTCCCAGATGCATGTTCTCATGACATTTGGTGAGGCAGAGAACCAAATCTGCCACTCAAAAATCTTGGTCTTCTACATTTCTTTCTTTAATTCATTTTCCTCCTCAATTTGGTACCTATCTTTAGAAGGCAGTGATTACTTTTTTCTTTCTTTATGTCTGAATATAAGCAATGTTTTTAATGATACGTTTTTAAATTGAGATATAATTCACATGTAACATCCTATCAGTTTCAGGTTTACAATGTAATGATTCAATATTTGTGGCGATCATTTCACAATATATATACGATAAGTCTAGTTAACACCTCATGTAGTTAGTTTTTTTCTTGTGATGAGAACTTTTCAGATCTACTCTTAGCAATTTTCAAATGTGATTCCTTCTTATTTGTTATTGAAATCATTTATTTTCTTTTAAAATCTGTAGCAGGATCATTCAGAGATAAAAGTATGTGATCCTCCTGAATTCCAGAATCAAGAAAAGCATGAAAACCAGGCTCTCAGAACTGTTGTAGAAGCTCCTTCTCTACCAAACAAGAGTCAAGATGAGAATGCAGTGCCCTCAGGAAAAAGTGGAATAAATGGTATGCCAAGTAACTTTTTAAAAATCCAAAATTGCTAGGGTAACCATGTGCATTAATTTCCTAGGACTGCCATAGCAAAGTGCCATAAACTGGGCAACTTAAAACAACAGAAATTTGGGAATTCCCTGGCAGTCCAGTGGTTAGGACTTGGCGCTTTCACTGCTGGGACACGAGTTCGGTCCCTGGTCAGGGAACTAAAATCCTGAAAGCTGCATGGTGCGGCCAAAAAAAAAAAACACAAATTTATTCTCTCACAGTTCTGGAGGCTGGAGTCTAACATCAGGGTGTCAGTAGGGCCATCTTCCTCCAAGATTCTGGGGAGAATCTTTCCTGGCCACTTCATACCTTCGGTGGTGGCTGTAGACCTGGGCTTGCAGCTGAATCTCTGCCTCCTCATCATGTGGCAGTCTCTCTGTGTGTCTTTTTCTTTCTTTCTTTCTTTCTTTTTTTTTAATATTCATTCATTCATTCATTTATTTATGGCTGCGTTGGGTCTTTGTTGCGGCGAGCAGGGGCTACTCTTCCTGGGGGTGTGCGTGCTTCTCGTTACAGTGGCTTCTCTTGCTGTGGAGCATGGCTCTAGGCCCATGGGCCTCAGTTGTTCTGGCTTGTGGGCTCAGTAGTTGTGGCTCGTGGGTTCTAGAGCGGAGGCTCAGTAGTTGTGGCGCACAGGCTTAGTTGCTCCGCAGCATGTGGAATCTTCCCAGACCAGGGCTCGAACCCGTGTCCCCTGCATTGGCAGGCAGGTTCTTAACCACTTCACCACCAGGGAAGTTCCTATTTATTTATTTATTTGGCTGTGTCCAGTCTTAGTTGTGGCACGTGGGATCTTTGTTGCAGTGTGTGGGCTTCTCTCTAGTTGTAGCACATGGGCTCTCTAGTTGTGGCACGTGGGCTCTCTAGTTGTGGCACACGGGCTCTCTAGTTGTGGTATGCGTGCTCTAGAGCTCATGGGCTCAGTAGTTGCAGCACACAGGCTTAGTTGCCCCATGGCATATGGGATCTTAGTTGCCTGATCAGGGATCAAACCCAAGTCCCCTGCATTGGAAGGCGGATTCTTAACCACTGGACCACCAGGGAAGTTCCTGTGTGTCTTTTTCTTTACATCCTTTTCTTAAAAGGACACCAGTTATATTGGATTAGGTCCATCCTAATGACCTTGGTTTAAGTTGATTATGTCTACAAAGACCCTTTCCAAATAAGGTCAGATCACAATTATTAGAGGTTAAGACTTCATTCATCATATCTCTTTTGGGGAAACAGTTCAGCCCGTAACACCATTATGTAGAACTTCTAAGTGTTCAGCAATGAAAGCAAAAGTTAGAACCAAATACAGTAGGCCATCAGGTCACCTTTAATAACCGTGTAGAAAGCAGAATATGAGTGGTATCTGGAAAGTTTAAGGCAGTTGATCTTAAGGCAGGATGAGGAGAGAGCCTGGCTCATTCTGCCAATTAGCTCCTTCTGGCCTGCTCCAGAGACAGGTACAAAGACCTGTTAGCCCCTTCAAGTAGGACAGTTAAAAAGGATCTGTAGGCTTCCCTGGTGGCGCAGTGGTTGAGAGTCCGCCTGCCGATGCAGGGGACGTGGGTTCGTGCCCCAGTCTGGGAAGATCCCACATGCCGCAGAGCGGCTAGGCCGGTGTACTATGGCCCTGGAGCCTGTGCTCCGCAACAGGAGAGGCCACAACAGTGAGAGGCCTGCGTACTGCAAAAAAAAAAAAAAAAGGATCTGCAGAATCTACCTTCCCAGGGGGGTGGCCATTTTATTATGATAAATGTATATTTTACTTAGTCTCTAACCTCCTAAAAACCTCTTCCCTAAACTTGCTCGACTAAAAATTTGTTTCAATAAGGCCAGAAAACTTCAGTTCCCCTATGGCTAACAGGACTTGGTGCTTTCTGATTTCATCCCTCAGGAAGCCTGCCAGTTGCAACAGTGTCTCAGTGTTCATTTCCCCCAGCACATCTATCTGGGACCTGAGGCTTGCCTGAGGGGATTGGGAGAGAAGATGATCCACTCATGTCCACCAAGCAGTTTAATGCAGAATTTCTAATGCTGAGCCCTCCCAGTTACCCCAGAATTTTGAATGTCTTACTAAATCTAGAAAGTTAAAGAAGGTAGATGTTCTGATTTGTAGGTCTGAGGTGAGCCTGGAATTGTGCAGATTTAATAAGTACCCCAGGTAATTTTGATGCATATGCCTTATAAACCCATATTGAAATCCTGAGACGAGGGGAATGTAAAGAAATATGACAGAGTCAGAAGTGGGGGTGAAATTTAAAATATCTATTATTTCACCAATCTTGTTGTCAAGAAGACTTACTTCTAGGACCCAGTTTTGAAGGCATGGGAAAAATGAGGGTGGACCCTTTAAGTCAGGTTTGCCCAATGAAGCACACAGGCAGTTTGAAGGAGAAAAATCAGTTTCTGGTGAGAGGAATTTTTTAAACTTTGACATAATTCCAGACTTAAAGTTGTAAGAATAGTACCAAGAGTTCCTATATATCGTTCACCTAGATTTCTCAAATGTTAATATTTTGACATATTTGCTTTATCCTCCTATTTATATTTATATACATATCTATGTATGTATATGTGTTATATACATTTTTTTCCTGAGCTGTTTGAGAGTGTTTCAGATATGTTCCCCTTTACCCCTAAATATTTGTGTTTCTTAAAACATCAGGACTTTTTCTCACAAATGTACAGAGAGCAGAAAGTTCACTGATAGGGCTTCTTCATATTCTGCATTACAACTAACCTCAGAAACAACCACTTGTCAAGGTTTGGTATAGTATCAAAGAAGAATATCCACAATTATCTGAAAAGGCTATTAAAATACTCTTCACTTTCAACCATATAGCTATATATGACAAAATTCATTTTCATATATTACTTCAATCAAAACAGTATATCACAACATATGTATACAGAAGAAAGGAGAATCCAGCTGCCTTTTATTGTCAGGTGTTAAAGAAATTGTAAAAGAAAAACAACAAACACTCTACTCACTTTTTTGATTTAGAAATTTTAGCCGTTTTCATAAATTATTTATGTTAACGTATAGTGGGTATATTTTTAGTGAATCAATTATTTTTTAATGTCTTAGTTTTAATATCTAATATGGCACATATTGATATAACGTACATGAACAAAAATTCTTTGGGGTCCTCAGTAACTTTTGAGAGTACAAAGGGATCCTGAGGCTAGAAAGTGTGAGACCTGCTAACTAACCTGTAGACAGACCTTATCTAGATTTCATCCCAGCAAGGTCCCTTAAAACAAAGGCAAATCTCAACTCATCCTTTGCATTTCATTGCCATGTCTCTCTTTTTTTTGAATAAATTTATTTATTTATACATTTTTAAATTTTTGGCTGCGTGGGGTCTTTGTTGCTGCACACGGGCTTTCTCTAGTTGCGGCGAGCACGGGCTACTCTTTGTTGCCGTGCGCAGGCTTCTCATTGTGGTGGCTTCTCGTTGAGGAGCACAGGCTCTAGGCGCATGGGCTTCAGTAGTTGTGGCACACAGGCTCAGTAGTTGTGGCTCACAGGCTCTAGAGCACAGGCTCAGTAGTTGTGGCACATGGGCTTAGTTGCTCCGCAGCATTTGGGATCTTCCCAGACCAGGGCTCGAACCCGTGTCTCCTGCATTGGCAGGCAGATTCTTAACCACTGCACCACCAGGGAAGTCCTGCCATGTCTCTTTAAGCTACTTTAATCTGGAACAGTTCCTCAGCCTTCCTTTGTCTTCTACCGCATTGACCTTTTTTAAATACAGTTTCTTGGGTCCTCTGACTTGGTTTGTCTAATGTTGCTGATGGTTAGATTCAGATCATGCACTATTGGCAGGAATCCCGCAAACTAGGGCTGTGTCCTCCTCATTCAGCACCCCAGAGGGCTCAGATGTTGGTTTGTTCTATGACTAGTCTTGTCAACTTGCATCACCTGGTTATGGTGGTGTCTGCTAGGTTGCTCCTTTGTAATAGTTATTATATTTCCATTTGTAATAAGTATCTTGTGAGGAATGACTGTGACTCCTTAAATATCCTATTTCATGGCCAAGGTCCAAGCAAAAGCCCTATAACCCCTCTGCTCTATCCAGTCATTCTTTTGCCTTGTTTTATGGATGCATTGGGAAACCTTAAGGATGAGTGACTTTATAAGTAGCATTTCTTGAAAACCCACTTGCACAGTTTTTAGTAGATTGCCTTAAGCTGAAAAAGATACTAGAATGTGGGAGATAAGTAGGGGGAAATAGCAACCCTTATATACATGATGGCTTTAACTGGATTTAAAGAACAAAAGCAAAACAAGTATAGAAGCAAAGGACCTGAAAAAATATAATAAACATAATAATAGCCAAAATGATAATAGTGTTTCTTAGGCTGGTGGGATTGTGTGACTTTTATCATCCTTGTTAAACAATTAGACATGTTCAAGCAAAAGTTCTGGAAAAGAGTTTTATAAACATACAGAAATTTAAAAACATCTATACAAGAAGCATAAAATTTCTGTCTACTTGAAATATGAGCTAAAATTGTGGTGATGCTGTAACTAATGCTTTGTGCTCCTTGTGCCGTCTCTCCCATAGCTTGGCAGAGGCCTATCACATGAATATGCTCCATGTTAACTTACATTTCTTAATGGGAATAATTTTTGGAAATCTTTCATTAGTTCTGTATCCTTGGATTCAGGTAATGAAGGTCCAAAGATACCTTCAGAAAGAAAGAAGTCTCTCTACACAGATGGGTTTTCCAAACGTGGAAAAAATAAAAGAACTGCAAGCACTACTCCAAGTAAGTTTTGCACACAAAGAAATATAAAATGGTGGTTGGCCCCCTTCAGGCTGACGCTGGAGAGGCAGTGCATTGTGACAGCCGAAGGCCCAGACACTGGCATTGGGGTTTGCGCCCTCGTTCCCTCATTTTCTGCCTGTGAGACCTTGGGAAACTTATTTATCCCCAGTAAACCCACGTCCTCAGTTTAAAGTGGGAATAATTAAACTACCTATTTCATCAGGTTAATATATGGATTAATTAAGACTGTTTTCCACTTCTGATTACCTAGCAGGGCAGCTAACCTGTAGCAAGTATTCAAGAAATATCTGAGAATTAATGTGTATCAAGTACTTGGCACAATGTCTATCTTGTAAAAAATTATTTTTAGTAATAAGTCTAAGGGACTCCATTTCTGGACATGTAATTCTCTTTCTCTGTTGCCTGGCACATAGAATGTTGCTTGTGCTATATATTTAGAGTACTTAAAATGCTGCTTAGCATATTTGACAAATTCTAACAATTATACTTAATAAGAATATAATTAGTTAGAATAGTACAGAGCAGGAGTCAGCAAACTGTTGCCCATCTTGGCCTGTCTTATAGCCCTTGAGCTAAGAATGGTTTCTACATTTGTAAAGTGTTGTATATAAGAAAGAATATGAGACAGAGACCACAGTGTATGTGACCGCCAAGCCTAAAATATTTACTGTCTGCCCGTTTACAGAAAGTTTGCCAATCCTTTGCATAGAGCTTTCTTAGCATTATTAAATGTCAAATTTATGATTAAGTAAAGGCCATTAATTAATTGGTGAGGGGAGAGGACAAATCTGTTAATCTTTTCTTATCCTCTGGACTAAACGAAGATGTTAGCAGTGAAATGGACAATGGAGAGATGGTCAGTGTTCGATAGTTTATAAGGTGAATATGCTTTGCCCCTGACTTTCTAAAACCTAAATGTTTTGAAATTAAAATTTTAGCAAAGATGATGCTGAAGTTGAATGTCAGGGATGCCAAGACAAGAACAAGTGTTAACAGAAAAACATAGGGAAGGTGAATAAATGGACTTTGTCTTGTTAATTGTCATATTTGGGGAAATATTCTAGATTTTAAGAAGCTTCATGAGGCTCGTTTTAAGGAAATGGAGTCCATTGATCAATATGTTGAGAGAAAAAAGAAACATTTTGAAGAACACAATTCATTTAATGAACTGAAGGTATGCTGATAAAATTATGTTCTTAATGCCACTAAGCTGTTTGTTTTTAATGTTGATACTGTGTATATACAATGGTTAATACAATTAGCTATTATTCTACTAGTGGAATGGATTTGTTTGAGTCTGATGTATTTTTATTATTTTAAATTTGTTTTTGAGAATTTTCAAAACCCTCCAGATAAAGCAGTGAATCTTCACTATGAAAAAGAATTCTGTAAAAAATAAAGTTAAAAAAATAAAACATTTAAAAAAAATTTGTAAAAAAATTTTTTTAAAGTAAACAGTAAAAAAAAGGAAGAACTCCAAAGTAGCAATAAGTTGTTCTGTTTTCCACATTCAGACACTGTGCCTATCACTTTTGTTGGGGAAGGACTGATATATGGCTGAAGCCATCTCTCCCTGTCTCTGACCTAAAGGGAAAAGGAGTGACTGACTAGCAGTTGCTAATTTAAAGGCTTCCTATCATAACTGAGCTCCCTGGGTGGGGGCCTTCAGGCCAGGTCCTGCTGGACTCAAGCAGCTTTGAGTAAGAGAAGGTGAAGTCAACCCCGAGGCTGAGTTAGCAGCAGAGTAGTGAGTAAATAACATCCTAGGAAGTTGATGTTCCTGTCTTACATGGTATCTGGTGTTAAAGGGGTACCACAAAGATGGATGGGAAACATTTTTGAATTTAATAATAACCTGCCTATTTCTCAAAGAATTTGAGGCAGTTTGTGGTATTACACACAACACAAAACAGTATAAATCTGGTTTAAAAGGGGCAGAAAATGAGCACTGTTAACAGGTACAGTGACTAATATATCAGTCACTCAGTTGAGTTTTGAGTTTTCTGATATCAGTGCCAATGGGGAAATGCACTGGGTAATAAGTTCTAAATAATTAAAAACAAAAACCAAAAAACCATACGGTTCTTAGAAGCTTACTCTTGGATAATAAATGGTCATTTGAACATTTATAAAACCACTGTTACCACAGTTGAAGACACTGTTAACAACCTTCTAGCACACAGTCTTGGCATTAAATATCTCCATTCCTTCATAGTGATCTAACAACATGGGTGGATAATCCAGGGAAGAGATATTCAGTATGTCCATAAGAAGACTCTTAACTATTAGCAAGGGCTAAGTATCACAACATTCACAGCTGAGTATTGGGACAAGAGGCCCATCCTGGCGGAGCGGGGGAGGGTGTCCTGCTGATGCTTTACAGAAAGTAGACAGTTAGCTTCTTTTTCTGCATAGGCATGAGCTAGCTGCAAATATGCCTGTAAGGAGGGCCACTCGTTCTCCTTACCATGAAGCTGAGCCTACTTAAGTACTTGATTGAAAGTCAAGCTTTCTGTACTACTTAATATGGATGAATTAATTTCCAGGTAAAAGTTAAGGGCAGAACAACTGCTTCAACCATAAACTTGAGTGTAGCCTTGAAGATGTGTTGAATAAATGAGTAGCTTATGTTGGTTTTTAGTTGATAGCCCCATCTGAATGAGTTCTAAAATCCCACCCCAGCGCCACTGTTTAAGGAATTGGCTAATCAAATGGGTTATTTGGTATGATCTGTTTGGAGACTAGAGAATAAAAAACAATTACAGTGACTTCACCATAGCTAATATGGATTTCTTGACGGTTGACTTGTTTGGGGATTGGTCATTTGGAGAGTGATGGACAATAAGAAATGAGCAGAGATCTAGAGAGAATCATCCTGGCTGTGACCAATCTCTCCTTTCATGATTAGAGGATGGAAACCTGATTGAGTTAGTTGCCAAATGGCTCCCCTCTGCAATGATCTGAAACCTTGTGCCCTGAGTTGCCTGTTTACTTTGCTAACAGTAGGAATGATCAAATTTTTTGATCTTTGACAGTATATGACAAAATCCCAATTGAATTTGCATTTCTCTGATCATTACATGTTACATGTTTATGTTACAAATATTTATGTGTTCATTGATGATTTTGCTGTGAATTTGCTTTTTCTTAATTTTTGCTGATTTATGAGCCACTTATCTATATTAATGACATATATTATGTATTATATGTTCTAAATACTTTCCCACAGTTTGTCTTAACGGTGTCTTACCTTGTGGAAGGTTGTATTGTTTTATCCAACTATCCAGCTTTTCCTTCTAAAACTGAGGGCTTTGTCTTGCTCTCCCTGTCCCAAGATCATAAAAATATGCTCTTATATTTATTTTTACTGCTTTTATTATTTTTCCCTATGTTTACTCCTTAACCCACATTTTAATTTTTATGTATGGTATGATTGAGCTCTTTGCTTTGTTAAACCAGGATTTTTTTTTTGCTAAAAGAAAGGAAGGAATTGGTTAGATACACTGCAAACAAAATAAATTAGTGCTACTAGAGTCTGTGGCATAATATTCTACCTGAAAAGTCAGAAAGATTGGTATTCAGTGCGAGTAGAATCATTTAAACATAAGTTGCTCAAGCAAAGGTATAGAGTTGGTGATTCTATCACCAGGTATACTGGAAAGTGGGAATTTTAGGGGAAAGTCAGAAGAAGGCATAAAAGGTGTGGTTAAATATAACAGCATACTTAATACATCTAACCTGAGTTTTCAGCTTATAGTAAAGATATGTATCTACCAAATACTTTGGTTTTAAATTTGTCTCACAACATGAGAATCTCTTCTGCTCGTATGTTGAAATGAGAAGTTAACATAATTCTCTAGTTTCTTGTATTATTTCATAGGATATAATCAGAATTTTTATGTCTTTTGGCTTTACATTGTCAATTTTAATAGTCCTATCTCTGCTGTCAGTGAAGTTAGATTTCTTCTGCTTGCAGCAGAGTTTAGACTAATGATAGTAAAACATTCAGTCATTCTTTGTGCTTTGACAGTATCTAGAAAAAGATAACATAAGTGGAACCCTTCCCTGCCATTTCAAAGAGAGCATTTCCCTTCCTCCCTTCTTTCTTTTCTTTAGGTTTTTTAAAAAGAACTTAAAAAAGCTATTGGAGAGCCAGGGGTGGGTAGGGGAGGAATTATTTGTAGATTCCATAAGCTTTTTACATAGTAGGTTTCTCTTTGAGTTTGTATTTAATAAACTGCATATCATGCTCTCAAAGGAACCATCTTTCCAAGAAAACCAATTTATCCTCCCTTTCTGGCCATGGGGGACTGTTTAGCCACCTGCTTTCTCTAGTTAGAAAATACCTGGGGACATGGTAGCTGGGAAAGGCTTTCTGTAACACGTTACTCAGCACAACCAGAAGTTTCTCTTATATCAGAGTCACCATAGCAACACAGGTGCAGGGAACTGCTCAGCCTGCCAGGCAGGTAGGGTAGGGTGAGGTAGTGGGGAAGGAAGAATGACAGGGTTAAAAGTGGCGATGAAACGGGATAAATGGGGGCACTCTCCTGCACTTTGCCCAGACAATACTGTCTCAGAGGCCAGCTTTAATGTGGTGCGTTTCCCTTTCTTCAGAAGCAGCCCGGCACTAAGGGAGTGGTGGCAACTCCAGTTCCTCCCCGAGAAAGACTCTCTGTGGCTCGTACCCCCGCCAGCCAACGGGGCTCACAAGGCCGGCCCCACGCAGGCCGTAGCACCTTGTGTGTGAAGGGGCTGGCCAAGCGCTCCGCGCTCTCAGCAACTAAGATGAACGTCAGGTAAAGAAGAGCTCCAAAATGGAACCAAGGGCGAGGGCTCAAAGTTTTACTGCTTCTAATACATTTCAGGCGGACTACAACAGATGTTTTAGTGTTGATGAAAAAGGAGAAAGGATCGGAATAGAGAGAAAGATCAGCAAACAGTTTTTATTTATGTTACTTTTTTTCCCTTAAATTTGTGTTTTTCTTGTTTTGTCCACCTTCCCTAAGCTCGCGCGTTTTTTTTAAAAACATTACCTTTTTATTCGTTTTGTTTTGGTTTTTTAATTTATTTATTTTTTGGCTGCATTGGGTCTTCATTGCTGCCCCCGGGCTTTCTCTAGTTGTGGCGAGCGGGGGCTACTCTTCTTGTGGTGCGCGGGCTTCTCGTTGCAGTGGCTTCTATTGTTCCGGAGCACGGACTTTAGGTGCATGGGCTTCAGTAGTTGTGGCACACAGGCTCAACAGTTGTGGCTCATGGGCCCCATTGCGCAGCCTTAGTAGCTGTGGCGCACGGGCTTAGTTGCTCTGTGGCATGTGGGATCTTCCTGGCCCAGGGCTCGAACCCGTGTCCCCTGCATTGGCAGGCGGATTCTTAACCACTGCGCCACCAGAGAAGTCCCCCTAAGCGCATGTTTGATTCATAAGTAAAGATAGAAAATAAGATCTATATGGATATTTTACCTTATTAATTTAATGTATGTCTGCAAAGATGTGTAAATAGAAATTTTTCTGTTGACGTAAGTCTAAAGTTGAAGCTGAATTCCTAATCTCCCAATGTAGTGAGCTAAAGAATTGACTCATCCTAAACTATGAACATTGTAACCCACTGGGTACTGCAGTAGCATAGCCATCTCATGCTCATTGATCCCTGTTTTCTTTGCTTGTGCCTTTCCTGACATCAGGTGAGCCCTCAACTGTGACTGTCCCCACAGATGAAGGCTCCTTTCTCTTAATACCGAACTTTGTTTCTCTCCTTTTTTAAGGGCATTTGCGGCATCTAACAGAACTGGTGCATGGTAACACTTTCCCAACACGTGCAATTATCTGACATAGTTTTTAAAAACTGAAAAATGCCCTTGAATTTGGAATTCTTATTGAGTTAGCCTGGAACATGAGGTACCTATACTTGGCAGTTCTGACTGTATTTATTAATAGTTAAGAACACCATGGTTAGGGGCTAGTCCTTGCTTCATGCAGGGTACAGAACAGCCTGGAATTAGTAGCACTTTTCCTACCACATCTAATTTTCTTAACTCTATTGTAGAGTCTTGGGTAATAATTTTAGATGTTGATTCAGGATCACCATCAAATCTTTAGTTATAAGTCCAGAAGTTCCCTTCTGTTAACCCACCACCACCAACCCTATGTGTATTTATGTCTGTCATTACTGGATTTTCATTGAATCTAAGATACCATCCACTGAAGACTCACCATTATTTTATGAACCACTAAGAAAAAGCACTGCTGACTACTTTGATGTGTTACCAATTGTAAAACACATTCTAATTTCAGAGATGTTAAAATGTAGAAAAACTCTGCATCAGAGGATCAATAAAAAACATTTATGACAATTTGCTCTGAGTAGAGAAGGACTTACGTACCACTCAAATGAATGACATTCTTCTAGGAAGATGGAAGAAATGCTCCCATCACTCATTTGGCATAGCAATCTCCTGTTCCCTTGGACTTGCCCTCACTAGGAGGAGGAGAAAGAAGGAGAACTTTTTAAAATACCTCCTAACCTATAACTTGAGGCCCATAGGCATCTCCTTTGAGCTCTGCCTTATACTGTCATTGGCCAAGGCAGGGAGAGCAGAGAATATAAAACCATATTTTACAAATAACGGAAGTTGATAAATGATTTGCTCTAGCATCATTGTTTAAGGACATGTCTATTCTGTGAAAGAGGTTCATTTGTATAACAAGTATTTATTGAGGCCCTTTCAGTGCTTGGTGATGGGTAGGTGGTTTTGTTTAGAAGCTTGACCCAAGTACTCATGTCTTATACTCCACTGTCCTATTTAGGTTTTCAGCTGCTACTAAAGATAATGAGCATAAGCGTTCACTGACCAAGACTCCAGCCAGAAAGTCTCCACATGTGACCACATCTGGGAGTACCCCAAAAGGCCAGGCTGTGCTCGAGACACACAAGTTAAAGACCACAAGGGCTGAATCTGCTGCTGGTAAAAAAAAAAAAACAGAACAAAACAAAACAACCTCCCTCCCACCCCCCAAAGTTCTGGTTTATCTTTAAACCATGTAGCTTCCTAATATGATTGTCTGTTTCTTTAAAGCGTCTCCATTATCTATAGAATCAAAAGCAAAAATTTGTCTAGCATAGTTTTCATTTATACTGGCAAGGGAAGTGCCAGAGACACAGACAAAAAAACCTGACATATCTGCCAGAAGACTCCATCCTGTCCTGAATGAAGAACATTCAGCCCCTCCTCAGCGATTAGGAGGGGGATTACAGTATTCATTACAGCCTCTGAATGGTTCTGCCAGACTCTGAAACTAACAGGACCCAGAGTTCATGGAATAAATGCCACACTATTGACTACTAGTAGATTGTATAAGCCAGAATAAGCCATATAGATAATCTTCTACACACTGTCTACTTAATCATCACCTACAAAGACCAAGTGGTTTTCAAAAGAACACTGCAATAGCAGTGTGAAGGTTTAAAAGAGTATCACCAACAGGTTAAGGCCTGTATTAGAACTGAGTATATCAAAATTCTCTCAAGAGTCCTACTGAATGTCAGGCAAGAGCCTTGATTACACAGGAAGGACTGCCAGATTCCCTGAGACTAGAGCAATCCAGCAAGAGTTTAAACAAGAAGAGAGTATTATTGTTGGTAATAATCAGCGTGGAGACTCAGGATTTTTTCATGCCTTTGACACCTAAATTAAAGATTGAATAGTGGGACTGACAACTAAATTTCAAGAGAGAGTACAGAGGTGGGATCAGAAAATTTATGATTCTTCCTCTATATGACCTCTCTCATTCCTACCCACGCTTAATCGTTTCTATATCAGCAAGGAAACATTCCACAAAGCATTCTAAATCATCCTGTAATAGGGGAAGAAAGGGGCTTGGGCAGAGAGCAGGGCTAAAAAATGAAGAGTGGACTTGCCTAAGATGTGACTGTGTCATTTTACATGGAGCAGGGGTCACTGAGCAGCAGCCACCTGCCTAATACTGAGAAAGGACTCACAAATACTCACAGATAAGGACATGAGGCAGGAACTAAATGTTTGCCATATCCTGAGCTTTCTCCTCTAACTCAGGGGTGGTGTGCCCAGTCGGAATGGGATAGTTTTCTTTCCCTGGTTATCAAATATGAATTTAATATAAATGAAATCAAACTAATTTTTGTGATTTGCTTTATTCACTGTTTCAAGAATCATATTAATAAATGAGCTAAAGTTCATTTTCACCGTGTTTTTCAATTGTATGGATATATTTCAACTTATCCATTTTACTGCTCATGGATCCCATGGGTATTTCCAACTTTTGTTATTTTGTATAGTGTAGCTATGACCATTCTGGAACATGTTTCCTGTCCGTGTACACAGTTTCCCAAGAGTAGGACTGGGGCTGCTGGATAGTAGGGTAGACAGACCCTTACATTACTGGTTGAATTGTACTGGTTTATATTCTCATCAGCAGTGTGGGACAGTCCCATTGTTCCCCTCCCTGCCAACACTTGATAGCAACACAGTGGAATGGCTTCAGCACAGGAGTTCTGTGCTTTTCTGGGTTGTTTCACTAGGTGGTCCTAGATCCTAGTTGCTTGTTCACATATACGGGCAAGTGCCAACATTGACGATGGCCTGAATGCAACCTGTGAGGGGAAAGGATTACAAAATGTGCCAGATATATGCTGCCCAACTGTAGCAAAAATGTGGCTTACCAAATTATACCATCCTAGTATATTTTTAACTTTATGTTACAAAAATTCGTATTCTTCGGTAACAGCCTTCATTAGTAACAAGCAGAGCCATGGATCTTTTTATTTCTATGTGATTAGGTTCCTTGCAGGCTTTATATCTGTTTGTATTAATGAAAATGTTACTATTAACAATATATAATTTTTTTAAAGGGTAGGGAATTCCCTGGTGGTCCAGCGGTTGGGACTCCACGCTTTCGCTGCAGGGGGTGCAGGTTTCATCCCTGGTCGGGGAAATAAGATCCTGCATGCCGCATGGCTCGGCCAAAAAAGAAAAACTAAATTAAAAAATAAATAAATAAAAGGGTAAATATCAGGGAAGCAGCCTGAAAATCTACCCGGTTATTTTTTTTTTTTTTAACTGAAATAAACTTGATTTACAATGTGTCAGTTTCAGGTGTACAGCAAAGTGATTCAATTACACATATATATACATGTGTATATATAACTGTATATATAATCTTTTTCAGATTCCTATCCCTTATAGGTTATTACAAAATATTGAGTATAGTTCCCTGTGCTCTACAGTAGGTAATTTTTTTTGGTTATCTATTTTATTTATAGTAGTGTGTATATGTTAATCCCAAACTCCTAATTTATCCCTCCCACCCAATTAATTTTTTTTTTGCGGTACGCGGGCCTCTCACTGTTGTGGCCTCGCCCGTTGAGGAGCACAGGCTCCGGAAGCGCAGGTTCAGCAGCCATGGCTCACGGGCCCAGCCGCTCCACGGCATGTGGGATCTTCCCAGACTGGGGCACGAACCCGTGTCCCCTGCATCGGCAGGCGGACTCTCAACCACTGCGCCACCAGGGAAGCCCTAATTCTTTTTTTAAAAACATATTTATTTGGTCTTAGTTGCGGCATGCCAACTCTTAGTTGCAGCATGCCTGCGGGATCTAGTTCCCCAACCGGGGATTGAACCTGTGCCCCGTGCATTAGGAGCGTGGCATCTTACCCACTGGACCACCAGGGAAGTCCCTCACCCGATTAATTCTTAAAACAGGATTCTAAACTCCAGCTGATCCTAGGAAATGTCACAATATTTAGATGCTTTGGGGAGCTGCTAACGGGAACAGCTAAGGGGTTAGTTTTCCTCAGTTATTCTTTTCTCCTTTTTTTTTTTTTCCTTCCCCCCCAGCCTGTGTCCTCAAGTCCATTCTCTATGTCTGCATCTTTATTCCTTTCCTGCCCCTAGGTTCATCAGAACCATTTTCTCCTCCTTTTTAACCCTATATGTTTCAGACCATTCATATTGAATTCTATTTTTAAGATTGAAAAGTGATACTTAAACAGGTCTTTTTTTCTAATTAAGCCCTTGGATCTTGTTTGTTGTTTTAGTTATTACCCCGTTCAAGTTGACAGCTGAGACAGCGCAGACTCCGATCTCCCATAGAAAACCAGTGTTTGATCTCAAAGCAAGTTTGTCTCGTCCCCTCACCTATGAGCCACACAAAGGTATGTGGGAATGTTTTGATGTACAAGATTTAAGATTGGGCAATTCCGCATCTGAGGATGTGAAAAATTCTAGTGACTCAGTGGAAGCCATACTTGGCGTAGAATTCCTGCCTCTGCCCCTGTATCCACGTGACCCATGATTTAAAAAGTGTCCATTAAGCAAATACTAAAAAAAAAAATAATTGATTCACTTACATTTTTATTAAGCAAAGACAACTTCTAATCAGTGTTACTACAAAGTATTAATAAAACTTCAGCCAAAATCAAGAAACTTGGAAGTTAGGCTGTGGGTAAATGAATGTTCTCTTTATAGTTTTTAAAGGATCCCAAGCTGAGAATCACTGGTCAAACAATCTGGGACATTTATTGGCCAGGTGTCGCTCTTGGGGATATATTAAAGTATCTTTACATCCATTTAAAACGTCAGTACTTAATGTGATCTGTCAGTGCTTCTGGAATTACTTTAAAACAAAACCTTCCTATAAGAATCATGTAACAGTGTTTATTTTTAAATTACTAATGTTAATGAAACAAATATAATGAAAATGTAAGTCTTTTTTTTAATAAATTTATTTTATTTTTGGCTGCATTGGGTCTTCGTTGCTTCGCATGGGCTTTCTCTCGTTGCGGTGCGCAGTTCTCATTGTGGTGGCTTCTCTTGTTGCGGAGCACAGATTCTAGGTGCGCGAGCTTCAGTAGTTGTGGCTCGCGGGCTCTAGAGCGCAGGGTCAGTAGTTGTGATGCACGGGCTTAGTTGCTCCACAGCATGTAGGATCTTCCCAGACCAGGGCTCGAACCTGTGTCCCCTACATTGGCAGGTGGATTCTTAACCACTGTGCCACCAGGGAAGCCTAAAAATGTAAGCCTTATTTAGAGGTAAGAGTCAAACTGAACCGTGGTTTAAGAAAACTTCTCCCACCCATTTTTCCTCCCCAAGTTTTCCCATCTGTGGCAACGGCACCTCTCTCCTGAGTGTCGGGGCAGAAGCCTAGGAGTCACCTTTGGTTCCTCACTCTCTCTCAGACCCCATATCCAGTCTATCAGCTAGTCCTTTCAACTCCATCTTTGAAATTGATCTTTAATCTGACCACTCTTCATCCCTCCACTGTGACTCCCTTTGGTCCAAGTCACATCATCTTACCTGGGCTTCTACAAAAGCCTCTTTGCCCCACTACAACTTTAAAAACAAATCAGAGCACATCACTGCTTGCTCAGAACCTCCTAAGGTTTCCTGTCTCTCTCCCACCCTCATTTCATTGCCTCCTCCCTTCCCTGACTCTGTGCCAACCACACTGGTGTTTCAGCTACTCAAACACTGAAACACCACCCCTCCTCCAGGTCTTCGAACTTATTATCCCTCTGCTCCACCTGGAACACTATTCACACTGATCTTTGCACAGCTTGCTCCCTTGTTTTAATGGGGCATCCACTCAACTGTCAGCAACCGAGAAAGGTCTTCCCTGCCCACCCACCCACCCACACTCTTTATTCCTCACCTTGTTTTACATTTCTCCATAGCACATAGTACCACCTGGTGTTATCTTACTTGACTACTGTCTACCTCTACCACTGGAAATGTAACCCCAAGAGAGCAAGGATTTTTGACCACTTGGTTCACTGCTATGTCCCTAGAACCTAGAATAGTCCCTGGCACATACCAGGTACTCAAAAAGTATTTGTTATGGGAATGACTGATCACCACTAACTTCTACTGATGGTAAAAAACCTGGTTGAGAGCTTCATCTGTGCTTGTTATTTTATATCCTAGACAAGTCACTTAATTCCTTTATGGAAGGGAAAATAAGTACTACTTCAGTGGTTACTGAAAGGATCAAATGATACAGCAGGTGTGAAAGTCCTTTTTATAAAATGGGAAACACTGCAAATGGTAATCTTTGGTACTCAGAAGTAGGTCAAACTATACAAATAAAGTAATATATAAACATCTGGAAATTTGGTCACAGTTCTAAAGCCAACAAAATATTCCCACTTGTTCCATTCCAAATACATTTTAATAGGTAACAATAATAATAAACTGCACAGATGAAATACTACTTTAATATTAAATATTCCTATGCAACGTTGGGATAAACTACTTAGTTGTTATGGCTTCTTTTAATGTGCTATGTAATGGGATTCAGTATTAAAGTTTTTTTTGTTTTTTTAAGATTTTTTTCTGGCTTTCCAAGGATTAAAAAGACACTTATTTTTAGAGGAAAAAAATGTAATGTCTATCTGTGGGATATTAAATTGAAATTAATAGAATTATACTGGCAAATGTCTTTAAAAACAAAGTATGGGGCTTCCCTGGTGGCGCAGTGGTTAAGAGTCCGCCTGCCGATGCAGGGGACACAGGTTCGTGCCCCAGTCTGGGAAGATCCCACATGCCGTGGAGCAGCTGGGCCCGTGAGCCACAGCCGCTGAGCCTGCGCGTCCAGAGCCTGTGCTCCGCAACAGGAGAGGCCACAACAGTGAGAGGCCCGCATACCGCAAAAAAAAAAAAAACAAAGTATGAATGTTGACAGCAAGCAGGTAGCCACAGATGAAGAGAAAATTAGGAATATAAATACAGGAATCTTTTTATTTATTTATTTATTTATGGCTGCATTGGGTCTTCATTGCTGTGCGCGGGCTTTCTCTAGTTGTGGTGAGCGGGGGCTACTCTTCGTTGCAATGCATTGGCTTCTCCTTGCGGTGGCTTCTCGTTGCGGAGCATGGGCTCTAGGAGCGCAGGCTTCAGTAGTTGTGGCTCGCAGGCTCTAGAGCAAAGGCTCAGTAGTTGTGGCACACAGTCTTAGTTGCTCCGTGGCATGTGGGATCTTCCCAGGCCAGGGCTCGACCCATGTCCCCTGCATTGGCAGGCGGATTCTTAACCACTGTGCCACCAGGGAAGTCCCAAGAATTTTCTTAAATCTGTCTCTGTCTCTGTCCTAAACTAGGAAAACTGAAACCATGGGGACAATCTAAAGAAAACAGTTCTCTGAATGAACATGTCAACAGAGTAAGCTTACACAAGAAAAGTTATAAACAACCTCATCGCCAGACCAGGTAAGTACATAATTATCCAGTTCTTATTCTTTTAATTTTGAAAGACTGTATATAAAAGCAGAGTCTCTGAGGGGATAGAGTCACAGTAATAGTGGTGTTTAACAAGAGGGTAGAAGTGGAATCATATACAGAACTTAATAAAAGTACATGTGCCTAGGCAATACCACAGTGGGTTCTAATTCACTAGGTTTGAGATGGGACCCACATATCTGCATTGTTTCCAAAGCTCTGCAGGCGATTCTGAAGAGGACCCGGTTCACAGCACTGCTCCTACATGACCTATCTGCCCAAACAATGCACCTGGATGTCCCTCCAGATACCAATCCAGGTGCCCAGGGCACCTAAGTACGCACATAAATTTCACACTCCCAGGGAAACCAGGCTTTCTAGGCTTCAGGGCTCTACACAGGGGGAAACCCCAGGATGATCCTTAGAGGCTTCTTTCTGTGTGGAAACCAAGTTAACACCAGAGTCTGTCCTGGGCTGCAGCTGGTCCTGGTTTGGCCAATTCCCTGTGTGGCACCCTCCTGGTACCGGGTTAACTACCATTTGACTTGCCAGCTACCACCAAGACCTTATTATTTGCTATTAAAATCATTATCATGATTCTGGGCCTTTATTTTCTCTTAATTCCTTCTCCCCAAAATCAGTGGTTTAAGTCAGAGACCCTGATTCCAATTTTAGTACTTTTATTAGACAATGTGATTTTGAGCTCGACCTTTGACTTCCACAGGTAGAGGTTTCTCATTTAAAACAAACTAAAAAAACTACAGGGGTTGGATTCGATCTCCAAGGTGTCTTCTGCTTCCAATTCCATGCTTGATTTTAGAATGCTGCCTTAACATTAAAAACAACAACAAAAAAAACCCCCAAGTTCTAGCCTTTTAACACAACAGTGACTTACAGGTGTGGCTTCCATCACAGAGACCACTGGACAGAGCACAGTGTCCTGTAAGAGTGTGCTTTACACAAGTGTGCTGGATGTCGTTTTAAGTTTGGACATTAGTCTAACAATAGGTGCTTTGAAGTGGTCTGTTTGGAGCTTCACTAGAGCCTAACATATACCTATCCCTCCTTAGGGAGGAGCAACGGAAGAAACATGAGCAAGAACGAAAGGAGAAGAAAGCAAAGGTTCTGGGAGTTCGAAGGGGCCTCATTATGGCTGAACATTCATAATTTAATATCCCGTAAATATTCCTTTTCTCTGAACCCTCTTTTGTAAATATTTTTGTACTGTCCTCTCACTTTAGCCAAAACACCTTTTTCTGCTCTTAACTTTGTTCATATATATGTAGTGTCTGTGGCTTCTTCACATGTTTTACCCATGAAAAGACATTACTACCTTTAAAGCTCTCAAATTCTTTTGAAATAGTTTTTACCTAAGCCCCTGTACAACTAACTCAGTTTTCTAAAAAGACCCATCCTATAGATTCTTGACCTAGATTTTTAAGGTCAAGTTCCCTCTGCTGGCTCTAATAACAGAACTTCAGTCCTCTTCTAGGCAAAAGCACTTACCTGATGGTAGCTAATTATACTACAGACTTTAGTAGAAATTGAACAATAACAAGTTATGAATAGGGTAAGCTGTGAAAGGCCACCTCTTCATCCTCTAGAGAACCTAGTAGTCTTACCGAAACTGTGGGCCATATGGGTTCATGAGGCGTCAATATTTTATCTATGCGAAATGTTTCATTTAAGCTTCTATGTACCTCTTTCAGATCACTTCATGTAATTGTCAATAACATCTCTTTTTTTTTTTTCCTCAATATATTCTTAAAAACAAAACTCTAGCTCATTCTAGCCTGGCTTATTTAGAAATATACAGGGTCATATTGAAATTTGAGGATTGCTGCTTTAAGGATTACTATATGCTCTGTCAAACTTATACATCTTACTCAATTTATGGAAAAGACTAGAGTTGCTTAGTATCATATTCATGTCTGTTGCACCTGAATGGAGCTTCCGAGTTTTGTACTGCTTAAAATTTTCATAATTAAAATTTTTTCCCATGGGGGTAGATTGATTCTTTGTAAATGTAATTGGTTTCTAAAATTTAGTTGACCAGCCAAGACTAACAAGAGTTGACTTGTACTCTTTGTGTATCCTTTCTTGACCGTCCACTCCCCACTCCTAGAAGAAATGACTATGTCCTTTTGTATTTTCACAGCACCTGTCAGATTCTATTATACTTATTGTTATACGTATATGGGCCCATAGAACATGGCATACTCCTGGGTGCTTAATAAACTCAGATTTTGCTATCAAGAGGCAGAGATCAGATCAATCAAGAAATCTGTGTCAAATACACTGCTACTGGGAAGGTGAAATGATATAACCACTTTGGAAAACAGTTTGGTAGTTTCTTTAAAAAATTTAAATGTACATCCACCATATGACCCAGCAATTCTCCTAAGAAATGAAAACATATGTCCACACCAAAACTTGTGTCTGCAAATATTTACAGCAGTATTATTCACAGTAGCCAAAAAGTGGAGAAAAATCCAGCTGTCCATCAATGGGTGGATTTAAAAAATATGCACTAAAAAAATGAAATACTGATAAACACGCTACAACATGGATGAACCTCAAAAACATTATGCTAAGTGAAAAGAAGCAAGACACAAAAGATCATATATGATTCTATTTATATGAAATATCCAGAGAAGATAAACCTATAGCAAAAGTAGATTCATAATTGTGGGGCTGAGCGTGGGAATGAAGAGTAACTGCAAAGAGGCACTGAGGTTTCTTTCTAGGCTGATGGAAATTTCCTACAATTAGTTCATGTAAAGACAGACTGCAGAATTCTGGGCATTCCCTGGCAGTCCAGTGGTTAAGATTTGGCGCTTTCACTGCCGTGGTCCTGGGTTCAATCCCTGGTCGGGGAACTAAGAACCAGCAAGCCATGCGACACAGCCAAAAAAAAAAAAGACTGCACAATTCTGTAAATAAACTAAAAAATCATTGAATTGTATACTTAAAACAGATGAACTTTATGTTATATAAATTATACCTCAATAAAGCTGAAAAACAGATAATTACATGAAAACATACAAAATAGGTATTTAGGCCAAGATGGATGGGAAAGCTATCAGCCTTTGTGTATTCTCTTATTTTAAACTTGGCTCTCGTTGGGTACTCTGGCTGTATCATATAGTTTCCTACTTCTTCCTCTAAGATGACAAGAATTGATCAGTTTAAACTGTGTTAATCAGGGTCTTATTTTTGGTATATGCAATCTCTAATACTAAAAATGACTGGGAAAGCCTTGGGGACATTAGTCTATAAAGTAAGAACTGGTAAGGATCATGCATCTTTGGAGAACCAGCTATGCAGGTGTTATGGACTGCATGCTTGTGTCTGTTCCCTGCCCCCGCCCCCTGCCCAATCCATATACTGAAATCCTAATTCCAAATGTGACTTGGTACTTTGAGGTATACTTGGAGGCTTTTGGGAGGTAATTAGGTCAGGCAGGTGGCACCCTCATGATGGGGTTAGTGCTACTTATATGAAGAGAAAGAGACTAGAACTTGTTCTCTCCATGTGAGGATACAGTAAGAAGGCAGCTGTCTACAAGCCAAGAAGCACTCACCAGACACCAGGTATCCTGGACTTCCCAGCCTCCAGAACTGTAAGAAATACATATGTGTTTTGTTTAAGCCACCTAGTCTATAGTCATTTGTTATAGCAGCTTTGGCAGACTAAAACAGGTATCTTTTCCCAGTGACTACTACAGCACCTTAATATTCTTCCACAGTCTCCTATCCTGATAGGTTAGAAAACAGAAGAAACCTATAAGGAATAGAATGGTAGAGGGCCATAAACAGTCACCTCAGAGACTCCCTGCTTTGGAAACCACCTACTTATATAGGAACTGTTGCTAATAGGAATCATTCTAACCAAAAACAGTTATTTACATAGTACCTCTGCATCAGTACTTGATTCCTTAAGTTAAGGTACAGCTCAGATCCTGGTCCCTCTTAGCAGCAGCATTTAGCTATGTTTTAGGGAATACATACCCGCCATTGTTTGGATGCCATTAAAGAAGTACTTTATTTTTGTCATTGTGGATTCTACTACCCTTAGTTTAGTAACACAGAAATACTACATGATCTCTATTTAAAAAGTCTTGGATTAAGCTCTGGAGAATTTTCATAGGCAAATTCTTCTGTATGGGCTGGATCAGTAAATACTCCAATAAAATCTATTTCTAGGAAGAATGGACCATCCACTTTATCAGCCAGGGTGAATCCGATAGAAGAGATCTAAATTTAAAATAGAGAAATTGATCAAAATCTCATATGCTGATGTTGTTCCTAGAGTTTTAAAATTCCGTACTATCAGCCCTTAGCAAGTATACGATAGTTCTCATGTGCCGTAGCCAATTAGAGGAAGTACAGGACTGCTTTTCTTTCCACATTCTACTTCTTTCTTTAAAGGAGTGCCAGTTAAGACTAGTAAGTACAACATGGATGTCTAATGGAGGTTCCTTGAAGCTCTCCTGAACTCTAATACTCTTATTTTAAAGCTAAAATAAAATGTAGGCACGCTGAAAGGAGGACCATACTGAAATTCCTCCAGGATGGGGGTTTGGCTCACAGGATAGCTCTGAGTCAGCATCTGTCTAGGTATAACAGGAGTATACTTAAATAGGAATTTTCATTTGCCAGCCTTCAAAAATGGACTGAACTCATCCTCACAGGAGTTCTGTTTCACTAAAGATAATATAGTTCTGAGTGAAAATACAGGAAAATGTTACCTTGTCGAGCAGAAGCTTGTACTGGGCATCCCGGATTCTTCCTCGATTAGAGAAGAAAAATTTGGAGAAAGGAATCTGAAAGAAGAAACCATTGACTTCAGATCTGACATTCAAGCAACGGAGGCATCTGTTTAGAACTGCAATGATAAAATAATAACGGTTTAAATTGAATTTTAAAATTAATATGTGAAGTTATAACAAGTGGCTAGTCATTTGGATCACAGAAAAAAAAATTTTTTTAATGAAATAACCTAAGTACTAAAAGAAAACAGGTGAAAACCTTTCTAAGCCAGGAGTCCCAAAGGAAAAAATGACAGAGAACAATTATAACTTTCTGATGGCAAAAACTAGTATCCTAAACACAAAACTTTTACAAATAACTAAGAAAAAGATTAAACAACCCAGTAGAAAAATGGGGATGGGAGAAATAGGCACATCTGTATACTGCTGGTAGGAGTGCAAATTAGTCCAACTCTTTTAGAGAGCAGCAGCTAGCAACTGTGGTAGGCAGGATTCTAAGATGACCCCCAAGATTTCCACCTAGTGGAAATCACCTTCTTCCAGGGATTCAAACACAAATCTCAGTGCTGCTGTGAAGGGACTCTCCCGAAGTCTGGTCCCAAATCAGTTGACTTTAATATAGGGAAGATTATCCTCTGTAGGTCTGACTTAATCACTTGAGCCCATAAAAGTGCCTGGTAAAAGAGGTCAGAAGAATGACAGGGATTCAAAGGGGAAGGTCAAAGGGATTCTCCACTGCTGGCTTTGAAGATGGAGGGAGCTAAATGGTAAGGAATGTGGACAGCTTCTAGGAGCTGAGAGTGACTCCCAGCTGACAACCAGTAAAGAAACCAAGACATCATTACAATCACAGGAACTAAATCTGGCCAATAACCAGAGTGAGCTTGGCAATGGATTCTTCCCCAGAGCCTCTGAAAAGAAGTACAGCCCAGATGACACCTTGATTTCAGCCTTAGAAAGCCCTGAGCATTGAACCTGGCCACAGGGTGTCCCAAACCATGACTTACAGAACTGTGCGAAGTTTGTGGTAATTTTTTATGTAACAATAGGAAACTAACACAGCAATATCTAGCAAAATTTGAAATGCCGTAACTTGATCTGACAGTTTCACTTTTAGGAATTTATATTACAGATAAACTCTGACAAACACATAAAGATACAGCTTTTTCTAATTAAAAAAAAAAAAGGAAAAATAGGGGAATAGTTCAATAAATTATAGTGCAACCATACAACTGAATACTATACAGCTATTTTAAAAAATGAAGTAGATCTATATATGATGCTGTGGGAAGACCTCCACAATATATTAGTAGTAAAAAAGTAAGAGATAAACAAAATCTATAGTATAAATATCATTTATGTTATTAAATACAACTTTTTTCTTGGCCACACTGTGTGGCTTGCAGGATGTTAGTTCCCTGATCAGGGATTGAACCTGGGCGCTGGCAGTGAAAGCCCCAAGTCCTAAACACTGGACCACCAGTGAATTTCCCCTAAAAACAAATTTTTTAAATGCCTAAAAAAAACTAATAAAAAATTTACTATAGCAATTGGGAACAGCCCAAATATCTATCAATAAGGACTAGTTCAATCAGCTATGAGATATCCATATAACAGAAAATACCAAACAAAATAACAAAGAATGAAAAATAATTCCATGTAGTGATATGGAAGCTCTCCAGGATCTAAATTTTAAAAATATAAACTGGCACAGAAGACACATAAAGTATGCTATATTTTTTGAGTAAAAAAAGGGAGAAAATAAGTGTATGTGTATATATACTTGCTTATATTTGCTTAAAAAAACTAAATCTATGGAAGAAACTAATAAATGTGGTTACCTATAGAGGGTGAGGGCAAAAAGGGTGCAGAGAGAACTGAGTGGGAGTGAGACTTTTGTACATCTTTTTATATTATTTTGATTTTTGAGCCAAAAAATAAAAATGAGTTAAAAAAATAAAATGTACTGTTCAGATTATCACCAAAAACACTTGCTGACATAAAAGCAAACTCAATTCAAAGCTCATTTAATAAAGCACAAGATCATGTTCCTCACACAGCAAATCCAAGTGCAGTCAACATCCTCAGTTCACGGGCTCCCTTCGTTTCTGCTACACAAACCTGGAAGGGACCCTGCAGCCCCAGCCTCCAGTCAGTTCCTCATTTTTGCATCCTGGTTGGGCACTTCATCTACCTCATTATTCAAAATATATTTTGGAAACAGAATCAATACTACCTGCTCACCATTCAAGGAGCGTGTGTCACCCACCCCACTGGCCTTTTGTCTTTTTGTCATGTAATTTGCTAAGGCCACTGTCCACATCAAGGGAATTTTTTAGCCTGGAAAAAAAATGAAGCTAAGAAGAAGCATTAAACTGTACAGCTTGCATAAAAAGAAAAGGATCAACAGTTGTTTTCTCTCTACAAATGACAGAAAACTAGCATGCATAATTTTTCCATCATTTTCCTCTGTTTTCTTTCTCTAATCATAGTAAATATTTGAGCATCTCACTTCTATTTACTAAAGGAGAATTATTCATGAAGACATGGACAGCAATGAATAACATTTAATTTTTAAAAATCTCTTCCCTGGGACTTCCCTGGTGGCACAGTGGTTAAGAATCTGCCTACCAATGCAGGGGACATGGGTTCGAGCCCTGGTCCAGGAAGATCCCACATGGCACCTAGCAACTAAGCCCGTGCACCACAACTGCTGAGCCTGCGCTCTAGAGCCCGCGAGCCACAACTACTGAGGCCTGTGTGCCTAGAGCCTGTGCTCCGCAACAAAAGAAACCACTGCAATGAGAAGCCCGTGAACTGCAAAGAAGAGTAGCCCCCATGTGCTGCAACTAGAGAAAGCCCACGTGCAGCAATGAAGACCCAACACAGCCATAAATAAATAAATTTATTAAAAAGATAAAAATCAAAATCTCTTCCCCAACACTTCCTTTAATAATTTAAAGAGGGACTTCCCTGGTGGCGCAGTGGTTATGAATCTGCCTGCCAATGCAGGGGACGCAGGTTCAATCCTTGGTCCGGGAAGATCCCACATGCCATGGAGCAGCCAAGCCTGTGTGCCATAACTACTGAGCCAGCGCGCTAGAGCCCGCAAGCCACAACTACTGAGCCTGCACGCCACAACTACTGAAGCCCACATGCCTAGAGCCCACGCTCCACAACAAGAGAAGCTACCGCAATGAGAAGCCCATGCACCTCAACAAAGAGTAGCCCCCTCTCGCTGCAACTAGAAAAAGCCTGCGTGCAGCAACTAAGACCCAACGCAGCCAAAAATAAAATTTTAAAGTAATAATACTTTAAGGAAAGTATTAAGGATAGTTTAAGGAAAGATGTTCTATTTATTTAAAGATGTTCTATTATATAAACTATTTATATAATAGTTTAAGGAAAGATGTTCCAAACAACTATCATTTCCAGCCAAAGATTAGAACTACATGTATTTTCAGGAAAGAAAGTAATAAGTAATTGTCAATGATTATACTGGCAAATAATTTGGCAATGTGCATCAAAGGCCTTAAAAATGTACATATCATTTATTCTTGGAATTTTATTTCCAGAAATACATCTAAGAAAATATTTAAGGATATTTACCTCAGAGTTTGGTATAAGAGTGAAAAACTCTGAAAACAATCTAAATGTACAACAATAGAGGATGGATTAAGTAAATTGTGTCTATTTACATAATATCATGCAGATACCAAAAATGATATAGAAATATATTTCAACAGAAAGTTGTATATAAAATTCAGTTCAGTGAACAATGTATGTTATAAAACAGCACTGGCACAATACAATTCTTGTAAAAAAAAAAGTGTAAATAGAAAAGTCTGAAGGTGCATACTAAAATAAAAATAGTATTTTACCTCTGGGTAGTGGTACCACAAGATTTTTTTCCTTTTCTGCATTTTCTAAATTTTCTATAATGAGATACTTGTTTTGTTTAGTAATTTGTTATAAGTATTATTTATATACAAGTGTTACATACATAATAATTTTTTGGTTATACATCTGTATTAGTGTATAAATATGTATCTATTATATGCTAGGCATTGCACTGTTCTAGGTGCAGGGGAAACAGCTATGAAGGATACAGACAAAGTCCCTGCTCTCAGAACTTACAGAATTTATGTTCCAGAGGAGCCTGGTAGAGAGTAACAATAAACAAATAGACAAGTGAATGAAAAAGATAATTGAATGAATGAAATAGACAAGTGAATGAAAAAGATAATTTTACTTAGTGATAAGTTCTATGAAAAAATTAAACAGGATGTTGTTATTGGGTGAGAAGGTGCAACTCTAGCTAGAAGGATCAGGAAAGGCCTCTCAGGTGGCTTTGGAGCTGAGAGGTAAATAGTAGGAAAGAGGAAGCAGGTGAAGACGTGGGAGAAGAGCACGCCCACAGATACAGCATGAAATACAAAGGCTCTGAGACAGAAGTAGTTTGTTGGGTATGACACACACAAAAGGGGCCAGTATGGAGGAGGGAGGGGGGAGGACAGACTGAAGATGAAGACAGGGGTCTGCTACTGTAGGCCCCGTAGGCCATGTTAAAGAGTTTGGACTGTATTCTAATAAGGGGAGACCACGGGAGGGTTTTAAGCATGTGAGTGATATAATCTGAACTATGCTTTAGAAAGATCACTCTGGCTGCTGTGTGCAGAGTGGACTTTAGGAGGCAAGAAGACAAAGAAGGATATCAATAAAGAAGCTCTTGTAGTAGTCCAAAGGCCTGGACTAGGGTGAGAGTGGAAGAGATGGCTAGAAATGGTCAGATTCTAGGTGTATTCTGGAAGGATAGGTGAGCGAATTTGTTAAAAGACTAGATGTGGTGTGGGGGAGAAAGGGATCCAGGATGAACCCTTAGGTTTAAGTATGAGCAAAATGGGGACTTTCTTTTGAATTTATGGATTAAAAACCTTCAGAAGGCAGAAGAAAAGAATGGGCACCTGATTTTGCCCTCACTCCCTGAATTTCCACTATTTTCCTCCTGATTAACATTTTTTACCTTCTAAAAGTTTTTTCTCCCTACAAAATAAGATCGCCTTATATTACCAAGAAATAAACAAAACCAAAAATGTTGATAACTGTAAAGTATGAAGTATTTATTCCTCTTAAAGGAGCCTTTCTGCTCAGCTAGGGACACTAGCTTAGTACAGTTGCCTGGAAGAGATGATATGGCCAGAACTTAAGAAGAAATACCTACAGTACTGATAATTATGCACAGGGCAGAGATGGACCCATGACTCAGCATGGACCTGGCCACATCCTTATCAAAAATATTTACTGGTCAGTAAGCTAACATTTATATTAATAAAAGAAAAAGTCGGACTTCCCTGGTGGCATAGTGGTTAAGAATCCGCCTGCCAGTGCAGGGGACACAGGTTTGATCCCTGGTCTGGGAAGATTCCACATGCCGCAGAGCAACTAAGCCCACGCACCACAACTACTGAGCCTGTGCTCTAGGGCCCGCGTGCTGCAACTACTGAAGCCTACGTGCCTAGAGCCCATGCTCCGCAACAAGAGAAGGCACTGCAGTGAGAAGCCTGCGCACGGCAACAAAGAGTAGCCCCTGCTCACCACAACTAGAGAAAGCCCATGCGCAGTAACGAAGACCCAACGCAGCCAAAAAATAAAAAAAGTCAATTATGTAAATCTTGCCCTTAGGTCCTCTTCCTTCTTTCCTTTCCCACACTGTCCAAGAGGAATTAATAAGAAAAAAAAAAAAAACTACAATGTAACCATGATCTCATAAGACCTCATTTTCATACATAGTAAAGACTTATGCTGTTACCTTGACTTCCTGCCAGTAGGGCCCCCCACGGGTGAACATGAAGTAACTGTACATCTGATCCTTCCTCTGGATTATATCCGTGTCCTCCCTGATATTCACCATCCAAGGTCGACCATCTCCACGGACACGAAGATACAGAGTGTTGAACTGGGACCAATCATAAAACCTCTTCCTCTCAAAAGGGCCCTAAGGTATAGAAAGGAAAGTTAATTTCACCTCATTTTCCACTATTAGCAAAATGTGAGTCATCACCTTTTACAGCATCAAAAGGATCAACAAGCCATTTTTCTGCTTTTTTCTGCTTCCTACCGCGGTAAGGAGGCAGATAAATCTGGTGATTCTTATTTTGGTACAAAATACTGACCTAGTTAAATGTTTCTAAGGTAATGTTCAAGACCTGATTGGCCCAGGACAGTGTTTACATGGGGTAGACACTCACTTGTGTCACTGAACAGAAATGAATTACTGTATGTACTTTCTTTCCCAGGGCCTAGGAAGCAATGGCTTCTGACTGGACCATTTTATGACAACTGCCTTCCCATAAATCAGAAAACTATGAAAGACCTCAAGTTTTAAAACTGGTATTTTTTTGACAACACCTACCATCCATTGAAAATATACATAATCACTCTGCATGCATAATTTAATCCTCACAACAGCTCTGAGATAGGTACTATCATTGTACTCCATTTTATAGATGAAGAAACTGAGCACTCAACCAGTAAGTGGTAGGTCCAGCGCTATTTAACTCCGAAATCTGTGTTCTTAACAACTACCTAAATTGTCTCTGAAAGTAGAACATAGTGTTAATTTCCAAAGGTGTTTGTTTACAGCAATCTCAGAGCTAATCGGATTTCAAGAATAACAGTGCTCAGATACGAACTATTACTTACTAGTCATGTAATTTTAGACAAGCTACTAAATCTCCCCAAGCCTGTTTCATCATCTGTAAAACTGGGATGTTTATACCTTACAGGATTGATGTGGGGAATAAAAGGGATAATGTATATAAAGTAATTAGCACAAGGACTGGCAGGGTAACTGAATAAATGTTATCGACTACTTTCATTATTCCACAGTACATCATAGAATTATTTTCTACTGTGGGCTGACCAAATCCATTCTGTGGATTTTCAGGGCCTGAAAAAAAAAATCTTGTACACATAGTTTATTACCTCTGAAAGAACATGAACCTTTCTTTTTCATCATTATCTGGAGAGAGGGAGCCTAATACTATTCCTATCATTTGCCTTTCTCCTTAAAACACCATAACCAAGGGACTTCCCTGGTGGTCCAGTGGCTAAGACTCCGCAATCCCAGTGCAGGGGGCCCAGGTTCGATCCCTGGTCAGGGAACTAGATCCCGCATGCAGCAACTAAGAGTTCGCATACTGCAACTAAAGATCCCACATGCCGCAACAAAGATCCCGCTTGCTGCAACTAAGACCTGGCACAGCATGCATGCATGCATGAATGAATGAATAAATATTAAAAAAAAAAAAAAAGGGCACCACAACCAAGCAAACACCCATGGGCTGTGGCCACAGCCGGGCATGGGAACCTGTCCAGAGCAGCCCTGAAACACCTGATCAGCATTGCAAAAAGCAACAGGCTGGTGGCGAGACAAAGGAGCTGACCTAAGTAGCCTTGGAAAATGGTGTTCTGACTGGAAACCAAAAGGCTAAAGACAAAAGAAACTATAGATAAACATTGTACTGTAGTTGGTAAAGTTGTTTCTCACAGGGTTATGGGTTAGAAATTCTGCAACTGCTTTATTTATTTAATTTCCGGCTGCGTTGGGTCTTCGCCGCTGTGTGCAGGCTTTCTCTAGTTGCGGCGAGCAGGGGCTACTCTTCGTTGCGGTGCACGGGCTTCTCACTGCAGTGGCTTCTCCTGTTGCGGAGCACAGGCTCTAGGCGTGCAGGCTTCAGTAGTTGCGGCACGCAGGCTCAGTAGTTGTGGCTCACGGGCTCTACAGCGCAGGCTCAGTAGTTGTGGCGCACAGGCTTAGTTGCTCTGTGGCATGTAGCATCTTCCCGAACCAGGGCTCGAACCCGTGTCCCCTGCATTTGCAGGCAGATTCTTAACCGCTGTGCCATGAGGGAAGCCCTGAAACTGCTTTACATGTACTCTTGGGTCGAATTAATAAATGTATAGTAAGTGGCGGGAGACAGGCTTCACACCGTTACAGAAGTTATCAATAAACAAGAGGGAGGAAGCTAGAATAAATCATGTGGTACCGGATTAGAGTCAAAGCATCAGTATGAACTCATACTTAGCTTAATATAGATACAGAAATAGTTACAGATGTGTGTTTCCATGAGTTGGTATGCATACATATATTTCCTAGCTGTGTCCACTGAGAGGTCCTAGAAATAGTGTCAATCCAGAAGCAACAAGCATACTCAGCATCCAGATCTTGGTTTCCAACTCCATCTTCCAAAAAAAAAAAGAACTAGGGCTCCTTTGAGAAATGGCTAATTCTAGGGTTGGAACAGAGGAAATACAAGATGAGCTTACAGCACCTCGTAGTGCCAAAAAGTGCTCAAAAACACAAAAGGATGGGGGCATGTCAAAGGGACACGGCCAACCTGAAAGAGCTCCCAGTGGCCAAAGCTGGAACAATCTGAGCAACAAAATAAATAACATAGTATTGGATTATAACCCAAAGTGTGAGTCCATACTAAATGACTGAATAAATAAATAAATGTGGGAGAAGAAACAAATCTTCCTTTCTGAAAAATCCCAAATAATTTATGTAAATACTGCCCCTTCCAGGAGCTAGAACTTAATCCCACACCCTACCCCATGCCTTGAATGCAGGGTACACTTAGTGACTTGTTTCCAAACAACAGAATATGGAGGGAAAAAAAAAAAGTAACTTAACAATGGAGTAATCTGACAAATACTATCTTGAACAGGTGATCAAGGTTAACACATCAGTGATAAGTCATGCTACTAGCATGTACCCTAATACGATGAGAAGGGTACTTCAACTCTGTGCTGTTCTTCCTAAAAACCCAGAAAACCCAAGTCTAACGAGGAGGAAAAAAAATCAGAAAATCCCAAATTGAGGATCATTCTGCAAAATACCTGACCAGTATTTCTCAAATCCTCATGAAAAATAAGGAAAGACTAAGAAATAAGGAAAGACTAAGTAACGCACTAAGGAGACATGACAACTGGATGTAATGTAATGTATACTGGCTGGGATACTGAAACAGAATAAAAGATATTATGGAAAAACTGGTGAAATCCAAATAGAGTCTGGAATTAGTTAACAGTAACGCAGCAATGTTGGCTTCTCAGTTGTGGCAAATGTACCAAGTGATGTAAGATGGTAACAACTGGAGAAGCTGGGTGAGAGACACACAGGAACTCTCAGTACCATCTTTGCAATTTTTCTGTAATACCAAAAATATTCTAAAATTTAAAAGTTTACGTTAAAAAAAAAAAACGAAAACCCCGGCTGACCCTACTTCCACTCTAAGGAACCCCCAGCCATTAGAGGGTCTACGGCCTATGTTAGAGGAGATGTAAATCTCCCCAGATCATCGTTTAAATATCTAACCTCTCAGGGCTCCTCAAACATAAGCATGCCCCACCCTGGCCCCAAGTGATGCCCAGAAACATGTAACCTCTCTTCAGGAACCACTTCCCCCTTGTGCTTATGAAACTTTACACTTGTGCCCAGCAGTTATTTAACCCCATACACAAGATGAGATGCCAGCTGTTTTCATTTACAGAAAAAAAAGCTGTCTGCTATAGTTCATGTTACAATGAAGTTCACCTCAGTTCACTAGAAAACTGCAGCTCCTGGGTCTCACGTACCGTTGGAATCTTGGATATCATTGCACAGTATCCACTTCGGCCACTCTCCCCGTCCTGGGGTGCCTCAGAGCTCAGAGTTCCATACAGCAGTGCACTTTGGTTATTCCTGCCCATTTTCAGGAACACTTCACTTCTGCCACCAATCGTCTTATCAGAAGTCACTATCCACTTATCCAAATCTTCTTTGCCGCGGAACTGCCAGACAACCTTGGCTTGTTCCATCAAGACCTCATGCAGAGGGCGGCCTTCAGGCCCTATCCAATGATTCACAATATCATCCTTCAAACGCCTAAAATGGTCCTTTATTTCTTCTTTAATTGCTTTATCAAAACTAACTTCAGGCTTGTCCTCAGGAGAAGTTATATCCAAAGCAACTTCTCTCTGGTGATGTCCTTCCAAATTCCCTTCAGTCTTCCTCTGAGAAGGGGCTTTGCCAGGAGCAGCCACTGGTTTCTCAAGACTGCTGGAACAATAATCTGCAAAGCGAGTACTCAAAAATGGACAAGAGGCAACACCTGGCTTCGGGCATTTTCTGAGAATATAAGTGCCATTCAGCAATTTATGAACCAAAGCCATGATTAAAAGAAAATCAAAATGTAAATTTTTCCCTGGCCTACCAGGGAAAGAAGCTTCAGCAAATAGCCCAATTCCACCTATAATAAAAGAGACAGTGAAGAGTTACCAGTATAGCCAATGAATGCATCATAATTTCAAATTCAACATGGATCATGTACTATGAAATTCATGAACTTATTTTCTAATTCTATGAACATTTACCCAGGGCCTACTATGAGCAGAAGAATGTTTACACTGTACATAATACATCCCACTGCCTTGTGAAAAAATGCCAAGATGAACAGAAACACAGGCCCCTTCATGGAGTTAATGATCAACCCCCAAATAATTCAAGTATGTGCTTCAAAAGGTTGTCAATTTTAAAGCAAATTTTTATGCCGGATTTTTAAAGAAGTAATTGGTTCCTAAAATAAAATATTCAACTGTCAGTAATTCACTCCAGGATCTAGGCTAACCAACATTTTAGCACTTCATCTATAAAAAGAAGAGACTACAGTTCACATTGTATGTGGAGTCAGAGGCCTGGACTTCACACCTAGAACTGTTTACCCTCAGGTAAAACAGTTGATCTTTTGAGGCCTCCATTTCCTCGGGGGAATGGATGTGCTAACACCTCCCCTACCTACCTCAAGGGATTCTTCTATAGATCAGATGGAATAATGGCTATAAAAGGTTTCTCTGATCCAGTAAGTCTGACAAGATCCCCAAGATTCTTCATGTCTAAGAAGCTCCTAGTCTAAGGCCCACACTTTGAGTAACAAGGCTCTATCAGCCACTATCTGATCTCCTCAAAGACAGAACCTAAACAATAGTAGCAATAATACCATTACATTTAAATGCCATTCTTAGTATTTTTAAGTCACCCTGACAAATATTTAATCCACATAAGCCTCCTGTAAGACAAGTTAGGTAGTTATCTCCTTTCACAAGAAACTAGACACCAACACCAACAGGTGAAGTAACTTGCCTAAGATTACAATGCTAATCAGTATGGAAGCTAGCACTAGAACGCTGGCCTTAAATCCTTCCATTAGTTACTGCTGCCTCTCCCTACGTTAACCATTAGTAATATAACTTCCATAGCTCTACTGAAATAACAACTTTGCTCTTGCAGCAACATTCAATGACTGCTGGCAGGAAGTGCTGCAAGAACCAGGAAGGCTAAAGAGTCCCCTCTCCTACTTATTCCAGCTACCCCGAAAATGAAATAAAATACGGAATGCTGACTTCATCTTTCTCCTTTGTCTTTCTCTCACTAGAGACCAGGAGAGAGAAAAATCAAAAACAAAAAATCACCCACTAGTCAGAACACAGTACTGAGTGAGAAACTAGATGGAATGCTGAAAACTTAAAAAAAAAAAAAAAAGCTTCAAAAATGCCCAAATCCAACAATTCAGCTCAGTCGCCTGAGAGTCTACATCAAAATGGCACCCAGACCACTCTATCTACAACACAGGACTGGTCATCTTTCCAGACTGCCCCTCCTCCCTCACTCCCCACATCAGGTGGCTCACCACCTTCTCTCGCCTAAATCACTGCACTCCAGGCTTGCACCCAGACCTCCACCTTATCCCACCACTCAGCATCTAGAGGGCCTAATACACAAAATTGATTGTTTTCTGTGATTAAAACTTTTCAGAGGGGGTTTCCCTGGTGGCGCAGTGGTTGGGAGTCCACCTGCCGATGCAGGGGACACGGGTTCGTGCCCCGGTCTGGGAAGATCCCACATGCCGCGGAGTGGCTGGGCCCGTGAGCCATGGCTGCTGAGCCTGCGCTTCCGGAGCCTGTGCCCCGCAACGGGAGAGGCCGCAACAGTGAGAGGCCCGCGTACCGCAAAAAAATAAAAAAACTCTTCAGAGGCTCTCATGATCTTCAGAATAAAACTCGACTTTCTCCACGGGGTCTGTAAGACCCCTCCAGATCTGGCCTCTGCTCATTTCTCCAATCTCCCCTCTAATCACATCCTACTCTGCTCTAACCACAGAGAACACCTGTGGTCTAACAAGTGCCACCTATGCCACCTAGTACCCCCTTTCTGGGTTTCATGCCTTGGCAGATTGCTGCTCCTAGGCCAGAAATGCCCTCTACCGATTTCTGCTGGCTGATTTATCCTTTGGGACTCAGCTTAGGCATCCATTACCTCCTCCAAGAACCCTTAATTACTCAACTCCACCAAGACCTTTTGATGTGTTGCATCCTGGGCTTACACTTTCCCTGCTACAGTTTGACAGTTCCCTTGTCAGTCTCCCCTGCCAGACTGGAAGTGTCTCGAGGGGGGAGACTATCTTCATTGTGGTACTTCCAGCAACCAGGATGGTGCCAGACATGCAGGAGGCTTCTAATATTTGTTGAACAAATAATATCTCCACATTTCTTCACCACTACCACCACTGTCTTGGTTCAGGGTTTTATTGTTTCTTACCAGAACTACTGTAATTCCCCCATCAAAGGGCTTCTCAAATGTTAAAGCGCCTATGAATCATCTGGGAATTTTGTTAAAGTGCAGATTCTGATTTAGTAGGTGAAGGATGGGGCCTGAGATTCTTTATTTTCTAACGAGCCACCAGGTGTTGCCCTTAAAGTTGGCACTGAGAACACCCTTTAGGATTTAGTAAGGTCCTAACTCAGATCTCCTCCTCCTCTCCCAATCCAACCTTTGCCTGGCAACAAAGGGGATTTTTCTAAATATGATGGGACTCCCCTTATTCAGCAATTCCCTCCAGAAATTCAAACTCCTAAAATGGTACACAAGGCCCTCCAAAATGTGCCCAACTCCCTGGCCTAACTTTTCCTCACTTCCATGGGCAATAAATACCCTCAGCTCTATTAATTATACTAACTATAATCATGTCTGAACACACACACACACAAAAACATTGCTCAAAAACCACAAAAGTGAGGCTTCCCTGGTGGCGCAGGGGTTGAGAGTCCGCCTGCCGATGCAGGGGACACGGGTTCGTGAGGCCTGTGTACCGCAAAAAAAAAAACAACAAAAAAACCCAAAAGTGACCAAACATTCTACTATCCTGGCTAATATGAGTGACTGCCATACACTGACCAGTCATAGCATTAGCCTCACTCTAGATAGATAAGATTCTCTCCTAATTATAGAATTGCCTCCACCTCCTCAATACTTTCCCCTGAATCACCTAACACAAACCTAAGTCCAACAATAAATCCCTTCTAACACCCTCTTACTGAGATGCCCCATGGTTTCCCATGGCATGTGTTCTTTCTCACTACAAGAGTAATAAGCCTAACTTCAACTACAAGCATGTTCCTGGTGGCCTCTGATTGGAGGGCACTGACATTGCTCTTCCTCCATATTCTTATGAGAACCTATGCATACATCTCACAGCCCTTACAAACTATTAGAATCTTGCTTTTTTTTCTGTCTACCTAACTAGCCTGACTTTAATCCTGGACTATGGCTTAAACATAACTGATACACAATGTTTGCTAAAATAAATGAAAACCGTGCAAACAGTATGTTTTCACATGGACTAAAAAATAGAAGGGAACCAGGAAAAATAACAACAGTTGATCTCACGTCCTGGAATCATAGGTAATATCTAAATTTCCCTCACTGACTTCTTTATATAATTTTACCTCTACATATGCAGGAATTTGGAAAATAAATGATAAGCCTATAAAATGGAATTTGTACAATCATAAACACGATTTTCGTTAACACCATGCTTAGGCTACACTACTGAGTGGCAAATAAGGAGGAATCAAAATGCATATACACTAACATTACAACTATAAAAACGTACGCACAAAAAGATTTAGGGGTAAAAAAGAAGAAAAAGGCTTAAAGTCGTGTGTAGGATGATGGGATTATAAGTAATATTATTCACCCTATTTTCCAACCCCTCAGTAGTGCTATCACTTCTCTAATAATATAACTTTAATTATAAGTGTTTTGTTTCATACTTTTACCAATAAACATAAAGTCAAAATCATTAACTGGATAATCCCGGGCGGAAGTTGGTGAGTTTTCATAGCAACGTAACCCACGCAGCTGAGAGCAGTATTAGTGAAGACTGTACATCCAGAGTTTACTATGTGCCAGAAACTGTCCTGGGTGTATTTTCGTTAACTCCTCACAACAACCGTGAGAAAGGTACTATTATTATTCCACTTACTAAGCAAATTAAATTACTCCCGGTCATACAACTAGTAAGCGGCAAAACCAACCCTAGAGCCCCGGTGTTTAGTCAGGGAGCGGTCGGGGCCGTGCCACAGCCCCCTCACCCCTCACCTGCTAGGGCCGTGGGGCCCTCACGAGCCCCGGTCGCTCCAACTCCCCGCTGGCGTTCACTAGCCTCCCCTGCCGACGCCTCAGAGTGACTTCCGCCCGAGCCCGGCTTTTCCTGACCGAGTTCTCCACTTCTCTGTAGGGCCGTCTGCTTTTCCAGGCCGGCGGGAAACTAGGCCTGATGACATGAGTTCCGGCCGGGTGCAGAGGCCGGGGAAGAGCAATGAGGCTACCGGACCCCGGCGAACTGAGGTTTTTGGTCGACTACCTTCCCAGAAGTCTCCCCCACCCCCACTCCCCCTATCTCTTCTGCCCTGTGTGAGAAAGTGGGGCGAATTTAGAGAAGCTGTTCGCCTCTCCTTCCTGCATCCCGCCTTCAGACTGCAAACTCCATCCCGTATCTTTCAAGTAGGACCCAGATATTGCTAACATCCTTCGCCCCCAAGGAGCCAGGGTCCACTCGTGCTCCATCCCACCATAGCCGCCCAAGAGCTGTACACGGCCTCAGAGGACTGGTTCTGTTGGAATTGCCCCTGCGGAATCTCTGGAGACCCAGCACAAACTTGGACAGCAAACCGTCCTACCCTCCCTTCCCCAATCCAGCCCCGTGGGGTCGCCCACTCCTCAGGGTTTCGACTGTATCTTGAGCACACCTCTGTTTGAGCACTTTCAACATTGTAACTTAATTATTGATTCACTTCTCACTTCCTCCACCACGCTGTGAGCTTCTTGGGTCCAGAAGGTGCTCTTCTTCCTGTCCCCAGCACCTAGCATAATGCTAGCAGGAATTAAGTGCTCAGCATGAATTTGAATGAATTGTAACCGCTGGCACTTAACACCGTTCTCCAGGGTTCCAAGACCTCGCCAAATACAATTGCCTTTTCCACGTTTCCTCCATCACCCTTTTCCACACCATCACCTCTTCCTTCTTTAAATTCTGCTTTGACTTCACTAGACTCTATACTTGCCTGGTTCTCCTACCTCCTTGAACCTTTATTAGCTGCCTACTTTACTGACTCTTCTTTCTCCTCCCACAACCTTAAATGCGGCTTGTCTCCAAAGCCCAGCAGCCTATGGCCTTCCTCTTTTCTAGTTTCAGATATGAGTTATCTGCAGACAATCAGATAATCTCTTCCCCTAAACACCAGCATATATTTCCAATTTCTTGATAGCAGCTTCAGTTGTGGGATATACCACTAGCATCTCAAATGTGATTTGTTTAAAACAGAACGTATCACATTTACCCATATTAACTCCTCTTCTCATCCTCCCTGTTTCTGTAAATGCCTAGATCCTTCTAAGCTGAAGATTCTTGGCTATCCTTGGCTTCTCTCCTTGAAACCTCCTCTCACTGACCTTGAATCCTGTTTGTTTGTTCTGTTTTGTTTTGTTGCCATCTTTGATATTTCACTCCTTTCCAAATCAAGTGAAACCCCAATAGTTACTGACCTATGCAATTTACATTCAATCTGCTTCTGGACACAACAGTTTGTCTATTTTCATTTAAAAATCACCCAGAGATAAACACAAAATTCCTTTGGCTTCCAGACGTGCCACTGCATCAATTCTAAACCCTCCATAATCTCCTAATCCATCTATACTACTCATACTTATCCTCAATTTCTCATCTGTATGGCCAGGACACTCAAGCTCTCTGCACAGACCCTGCCACAAGTCCCTGCTTCACTCACATGACTATCCAATCCTCTTAAGTATAGGGTTAATTAGCCCCTGGTAACTGATGAACCCCACCTGACGTCAACTCCCCCCCCCCCCCCCCCCCGTCAATGGTAGCCTCCTTCTCCCTGCAACTATCAAAGATTGTTGCTATGTTCTGTCTGCCGCCCTTGGTGGGGTGTCACTCCAGGACCTTTTGCTTCAGACCTCCTATCCAATAATCCCTTGATGTCTCTGTCACTGTTTCCAGGCTCTTTCTTCTCTTTGGAGCTGGGCTTGTGGGGTGCAGCCCAACATCATCCCAGGTGTTACCTGCCTAAACCACACTCATTCCTCCTCATAATGGAGTTAATGTTTTCTCTGCTCAGTATTCCTCTTTTCCACATCCCACGCGTTTGGTCTCAAGTGTCTACATGACTTCCCCATCCCCACGCCCTGACTTCAGCTGACTGGTCCAGTGGTAGAAACCTGCTCACTACTGGGCCAATCGGTTATTACCAGGGACTTTCTGAACTAAAACTGGAAAAAAAGAGCTTTTAACCCCTGGTGGTTCCGGTGGAGCTCCTGAGCAGCCTGGGGATATTGTGAAGAAAATTGGTTTATGGAAAGAGAAAATAAAATCAAGGTGCTAAGAGAGACAGAAATGAAAGGATAAAAGAAGATCCAGTCAGCATGTATATTGCTAGTTCTAGAGGCCCAGCTGCATGGTTGTTTAGTCTTTTCCTTGACTTCTAAGCACCAATACATTTTTTTACCTAAATTTATCTGAGTTGGGTTTCTATCACTTGCAACCAATAGGTCTTAATTGATACATAGAATCCACCTATTAAGAACACACCTTAAATTCCATGTTCTCCTTAAAAACTTGCCCTAATGCCTCCATCTCAAAATGATTGCTCTCCTTCTGACATCCTATAATATTTATTCTTTATGCTGTAACACTGGCAATTACTTGTGTTCAAGTGAAAACTAGATTACAAACATGACTAAACTTCTTTCTCATTGTTTTACGTATACAAGGCTTTTCAACAGAGAGTAAAACCCTTGAAGGTAGTGATTTTTGTCATATACGTTAAAATATATATGACAGTAACCTGCACAAATTTAGACAGAATGGGCACTGCCTCAAGAGGCCAAACAGAAGACAAATTTCATGAAAACATTTTAGAAGGGCTGTAGTGACACAGTCGAGCAAAGAATATTGTAATAGGGCAAGAAGCAAATATGATTCAGCAATTTCACCTCTTGATGGAGTCCTTTCAGAGTTTGAGGCAAAGGAAATAAATGATTTCAGAAAAAGAGATTACCTGGTGGGAGTTTGAGGTCATCTGTAACCCTACAGATCCAGGGTTAGTTCCCTGCTGTGCTAATCCAGGAACTCGATTTTATCTGTTTACTCAGAGGATTACTTTATGACAAGCAACTTCATAGGAGGAGAAATGACAAACCAGAATGTCCATTTATTAATTGACAACAGAAAATGGGTCTGATTTGAGACCCAAGACCACCTACCCAGGACAGTCCCTCCTGGTTGGGAAACCCACCCTCCAGGCCAGACACAGACCAGTGGGTGAGGAGGGTCACATAATTAGAAACAGCTGGCAATGCTCAAGCAAACTGTCCTTTAAACAACAGGTATTGTCTATTCTTCCTTTGGGGATATTTCTATCTGCTGTTCTGAGACCAGACATTTTATGACGCCACTTTAATCAGTATATAAACACAGACATGTTCTTTTTCTGTGGCTCTTGTCTTAGTTGACTCCAGGTAGGTAAACCCCAATCCACCCCCCATCAATATATGAGCAGCGACAATCCCTTCAGACCGAGGTGATTTTATCCTCCTTTACAATTACAATCACAATCCAGGTGGCTCTATCACTGTCCCTTCCTGACTTAGATTTGGGAAAGATCCACCGTGTCTGCCACAGCATTACATATCTCCTCAACCTGAATTGCTTTTGCTTAAACCTAGGAGAAAATTTATTTTTCACTTGCCAGGGTGCAAGATTTGGACAAACTTAATAGCTTCAGTTTCTGATTGACATTTCCTAACTGGTAGTTGTTTTCTGGAGTTGAGCCCTAAGAGGGAAACTACTCATTGTTTCCTGATATTTGTTCTTCCTTTGTTTCATTGTAATAGAATATTTAGCTGGGCCCATAAATAAAGTTTACATTTCCCATTTGCAGCTACCAATGAAAGTGGGAATGTTATGTGATAGTGGCTAAGAGCTTTCCTTAAAAAAGTTGACAGGTGGGGGCTTCCCTGGTGGCGCAGTGGTTGAGAGTCCGCCTGCCGATACAGGGGACGCGGGTTCGTGGCCCGGTCCGGGAAGATCCCACATGCCACAGAGCGGCTAGGCCCGTGAGCCATGGCCGCTGGGCCTGCACGTACAGAGCCTGTGCTCTGCTACGGGAGAGGCCACAACAGTGAGAGGCCCGCGTACCGCAAAAAAAAAAAAAAAAAAAAAAAGTTGACAGGTGTCCTCTCCATCCTTCCCCTTTGCTTTCATATTACTGCTTAGAACCTGTCATGACAGAACCCCATCCTGGACCAGGAGGATGAGGGCAAGCTCCTGCAGAAGTAGTAGAAAGCTAGAAGGAGCCTGGGACCTTGAGGACTTTGTGAATCAGAGCAGCCAAAACAGCCGTGGATCGCCTATATCTGGGCTCTAACATGAAAAGTAAGCTTTTTTTTTTCCTATTAATACTGCTAATTAGAGTTTATCATCCACAGGTGACTCTAATCCTAAATAATATCCCACTTTGTACCACTATCTGTAAGTGTACAGCTTGACTAATTTTGGGTCATGTTTCTTTTTTAGTAAAAATAACACATCCAGATAACTAATAAGGACCTACTGTGTAGCACAGGGAACTCTACTCATTACTCTGGAATGGCCTATATAGGAAAAGAATCTTAAAAAGAGTGGATATATGTATCTGTATAACAGATTCACTTTGCTGTACACCTGAAACTAACACAACATTGTAAATCAGTTATACCTCAATAAAGATTTAAAAAAAACCAACACACACACATACCCCCAGGGACTTCCCTGGCCATCCAGTGGTTAGGACTCCACGCTTCCATTGCAGGGGGCGCAGGTTCCATCCTTCGTCAGGAAACTAAGATCTCGCACAAGAGTGTGGCCAACAGCAAACAACGATGACAACACATCCAGGTAGACCCAACAGGAAAGACAGACAAATAGGCAGGGACTTCCTAAACTCACTGAACTTTCTATGATGATGGAAATGTCCCCTATCAACGCTGTCCAATATGGTAGACCTCAACTACATGTGGCTGTTAAACACTTGAAATGAGGAATTGAATTTTTAGTTTTATTTATTTTAATTAAGTTTAAATAGCCGCATGTGGCTAGTGGCTGCGATATGGGACAGTGTGGTCCTAAATAATGGTGCAAGAACCCTGAATTACTCCTGAATGGGTCAGCATGTGAAAGCCAGAGATTACTAAACATCATATGGGAAATATATAACTCAAGTATAAATTTTGTCACAGATTAAACCATCAGAAGAGTCAGGTAATACTGGCTTGGGTGGTTTCAACCAGTCGGGCATTATTCTGCATCTTCTCTCCCCCATCCCCTAAATGTGGGCTTCCTCAAGATTTAGTACTTAAGCTTTTCTTTTTTAAATAAATTTACTTATTTTTGGCTGTGTTGGGTCCTCATTGCTGCACGCGGGCTTTCTCTAGTTGCGGCGACCGGGGGCTACTCTTTGTTGAGGTGCGCAGGCTTCTCATTGTGGTGGCTTCTCTTGTTGCAGGGCACGGGCTCTAGGCGCACGGGTTTCAGTAGTTGTGGCACGCGGGCTTCAGTAGTTGTGGCACACGGGCTCTAGAGTGCAGGCTCAGTAGTTGTGGCGCACGGGCTTAGTTGCTCCGTGGCATGTGGGATCCCCCCGGACCAGGGCTCGAAACCATGTCCCCTGAATTGGCAGGCGAGTTCTCAACCACTGTGCCACCAGGGAAGCCCCAAAAGCTATCTATTATTGTTGAACTCTGGGACAGTGCTCAACAAGTCCACAGTCTAGTGCATGGCATGGTGTCAAATAAAAAATGGCAGCACAGAGTGAGAGGAATTATAGTAGAGGGAGTTACTAGGTACAGGGTGGCCCAAAGAAGGGTGTGATGGGCCAGGCACCGAGCCTAACACTTTTGAGGCAATTTCTCTTTTAATTCTCACAACATCCTATGAAGTAGGTACTAATATTATGCCTATTTCACAGGCGAGAAAACTGAATCTAACAGATGTTAAATAACTTGCTAGTCACAGGCTTGTCATAGCTGGTGAAGTGGTGGAACTGGGATTCAAACTATGTTTGTTGGTTCTCTCCAGGATACATGCCCATTATCCACTACTCTGTATCATATCTGCTCATCTGAGTCATGGAGTAGTTCCTAGAGGAAACTGAGCTGAGTACTAAAGGATAAAGCACTTAACAGACAGATGAGAAGGGAAAAGGCAATCCAGGTGAGGCAGCATGCATGTCCAAATGCACGGGGTTATGAAAGAGATCATGTATCTGAAAAAAGGAGTTCTGTTTGGCAGAATGCTGACAATTTCCAGGGACTAAATTCACACACAGAGTCAAGCCTAGGGCCAGACATTTACCATATCATGTCTCTTACATCTTACCACAATCTTACAAGACAAATGTTATTTCCCTCTGATACCTCTTAAGTGAATGAAGCTCAGAGAGGTTAGGTGACTTGAACAAGTTCACAGAAGCAGGGAAGTGGTAGAACTGGCCTCTGAATGTAGGTCCTATATCTCTATGCACTCCTTTGGATCATAGGGTATAGTGAGGGCAGAGGGAAAAGGAAGCAATAGAGCAGTTTCTCAATTATTTTTTTTACTGTGACCCACAGTAAGAAATGTAATTTATTATGACCCAATACATACATACATATTAATATGGTGGAATTTTCCAGGGCCCACAAACATCCAGTTCTTCTATCCCTCTGGGCATATTGGAGGATTATATTTCTCTGCCTCCTGGCTATTAGGCAGTCATATGACTACTTCTGGCTAGTGAATTATGAGCAGAAGTGACACTTACCAATTTCTGGCCAAAACATTTCATTTCAGGTTCAAGACCATCCAATGTTCTCTTCCCCACCACAGTGATTGTGAAAGCATGTACTGAGCTGGATGTACCACAGAATTGAAACACCCTGCATTGCTTTTTTTGTTTTGTTTTTTTGACTGCACTGCGCAGCATGTGGGATCTTAGTTCCCCAACCAGGGATCGAACCTGTGACCCCTGCAGTGGAAGCACGGAGTCCTAACCACTGGACCGCCAGGGGATTCCCCACCCTTAATTGCTAATCCAACAAGAAGAGGACAGCTGCCCTAGAGCATTTCTGAGATTCACAGTAGACTTTGCATGAGTGAAAAATAAGCTTTGCTGTGTTAAGCCACAGAGATTTGGGTGTTATTTGTTACTGCAGCAAAAGCTATCCTATCCTCACTTATGTAATATATAAACAAAACATAATACTTGAATAATCTAAGTAATATACTCTCATAGTTTCAATTCTATATATTACACTTTTTTAAATGTTACATGTGACCCACTAAATTGATTTCATGACTTGCAAACAGGTCACCACTCATAGTATGAAAAACATTTTTGAAGAGTGGTCTGGGCCAGACAGCATCACAAATCATATTTCACACCAAGCCCAAGAGTTTGAACTCTATCCTGTAGACAAAGGGGTGCTCATTGAAAGGAGAAATACAAATAAGATATGACTTTTAAAAATGTTCTCTAAGAACAAGTCATAATGGCTTTAAGAGATGGATGATGGTGTAGAGGCTGAGGAAAAGGTAAGGAGACTAATGTAACGTAAGTCAGGGTGGTAGCAGTGGGCGTGGATGAAGAAGATAGTGAGATGTACTAAGGAGGTAGAGTCAGAAGGTTTAGGAAGTGTTTGAGGGAGGTATGAGGAAAGATACCAGGAAGCCGTTTTGGATAACTGGGTGGACAGTGACCCCATCAATTAGTAGAGTGAGTAAAAGAGGAGGAACAGGTTTAAAGATAAGGATAAGGAGGGTAGTTTACACACGTTAATCCGAGGCACTTGTGGGTCATCTGGTAGGGGGTGTGCAGTAAGCCTGTTGACATATATGGAGACCTGGAGAGCAGAATCAGCTGATTATATAGTGTTGGGAATTATATTAGCAGAGTGGAGTTCAAGCCTAAGTGAATACCCATTCATTCATTTGTTCATTTGTTTAGTATATTGTTTGAGTGTTAATATGTGCCAGACATCATGCTGGGCAATGGGCCAGATACAACAGAGTTTGCAGATCGACAAGAGAAAAGGGCCTAAAATGGAAAACCAACACTCAAGGGACGAAGCCTGAGAAAGAGTGGTCAGAGAAGCAAGAGTAGAACCTAGACAAAGAGGCATCACATAAGCCAAGGGAGTCAAGAGAGGAGTCATCAATAGTGTCAAATGATACAGAGAAGTCAAACAAGGTAAGAACCTAGAAGGAACAATGGATTTGGTAGTATTTAATGATGTGGGCATGAAGCGCAATTTTTTTCCCAGGATCAGGGCTAAAGAATAGACAGAGGGGACTTCCCTGGTGGTCCAGTGGTTAAGACTCTGAGCTTCCAACAAAGGGGGCAGGGGTTTGATCCCTGGTCGGGGAACTAAGATCCTGCATGCCACACGGTGCAGCCTATATAAATAAATAAATAGTCATCCCTGTAAATTTATTTTTTAAAAAAAGAATAGATGGAAGATGAGAGCATTCGACTATGACCATGGACTATATTTTCAGAAGCATGGCTCCTATAGTGAGTCTCTGTTATTGATTGCTAAGCAGCATTTCCTCTCCTTCCAGTACTGGGTCCCCAAATATTGTTTGGAAAACCACCCCTCCTCCATTCTCAGCCACATGATTTGGGTGGGATTAACTCCAAATCCAGCTCCAAGGGTTGCCCTAACTGGCTCAATCCAATCAGCACAGCCCAACCCTTGTTCCCAGGGATTGGTTCAGAAATTGACAACTCATTCGGTCAGTGCCAAGGAGTACTGTGGCCTTCTAGGAAGAAACAGCTTCCTCTCTCTTCCCTGGAGGTTCCTCAGTGAGATCCTCTATCTTTCCCTGGGTAAGGTGGTGGGAGGATTTGAGCTATTTTGCAACCATGAGGAGAGAACTTAAAACTGCCAGGGGTGAATGGGATGGGACACCAAGGATTAAAGTAGAGCGAAGAACACAAAGGGACTAGGCTCCTTCAGACATCATTTGAGCTACTGCATCAAGTGTTGCTTAAAGCCAGACATGCTTCTGGACTTTTCAGTCACATAAGCCAATAGATGCTTTGGTTTAAGCCAATGTGTATTGAGTTTTCTGTCACTTGCAGCCAAAAGCATCCTAAGTGATGGGGTTGTGAGGAAGAAAATAGAACATAATTATAACTAGAGGAGAAACAAGGTCAAAGAATTTTTACTTTTCAGACAAAAGAGATGTGTTAAAAGGAAGGATCCAGCAGAAAAAGAGAGCTTGAAGACACAGGAAAGGGCAATAATAAATAGAATAATGGTTCAGAGAAATAGAAGTAGCAGAATATAAGGCATAGGAGGAGATTTAGACAGAAGGGAATGCCCACCAGTACCTGGGACAAACTACGCACTCAATATTTGTCAAGTGAGGATGTTAATTATTTGGAATCTTCCGAAAACTCCTACATATTGACAGACAACTCGTTTATATAAGTCTGCATTCTTCTGCATTTAAATCTTCCTGAGTCATTGTTAGAGGGTCACTCTAACTTCAGCACATGATAATACGCATGTGCTGCTTATTTCAGGAAATATCAAGGATAAAAATAGTCCCTGATCTTGAACCCCTAATGTAATTTTGGGGCTTCTCTGTGTCGAGACCAGTGTTTTTCAAGATGAGACCATCCCGGGACTTTCCTGGTGGTCCAGTGACTAAGACTCCATGCTCCCAATGCAGGGGGCCCAGGTTCGATCCCTGGTCAGGGAACTAGCTCGCACATGTGGCAACTAAAGATCCCGTGTGCCTCAACGAAGGTCCCGCATGCGGCAACTAAGACCCAGTGCAGCCAAATAAATAAATAAAATGAGACCATCCCATACTCTTGAGGAAATCACCATGGGTATCTGTTAAAAAAAAAAAAAAAATGCAAATTCCTTGGTCTCACCTACTGAAACAGACTCTGCATTTTAATAAGCTCCTAGTTGCTTCTCAGTAAAGTTCAAGAATGCTGTACTAGATTGTCTTGTTCACCTTTGTTTCCTCAGCACCTGGTTCAGTGCCTGGCACAGAGCAGTTGCTCAATTGAATGTTTTTTGTTGTTGTTTTTGTTTCTGTTTCTGTTTTTAACCGAGCAGCTTCGGGATCTTAGTTCCCTGACCAGAAATTTAACCCACACCCCCTGCAGTGGAAGTGCAGAGTCCCGAACACTGGACTGCCAGCAAAGTCCCTTATAAAAGTAATTTTAAAGATATAAGGTTATCCCTGTGGCAGCATCCCTTTCACTTCCTGGCACTCTGACATGCTTTTCCTGAGTGCTTTTTTGAGTACAGAGGACACTTCGGGTTATGTGTGTATCAACTGCACACAGCATTTGTTATGTGTGCTGAGGTAGGAAAAGGTTATGAACCATGGAGCTATACTGAGAGAGAGCTGACTTTCAACATCTTAAAATCAATTCTCACTCACCAGGAGGGAACAATCAAATACAAAAAAACCCGCAGGTTTCCCATTTAATAAGTGTTCAACATGTACAGCATATACAACTTAGTCACGGAGCTCAGGCCTATGGGGATAGACATTACCTTGTAGTTACACGCAGCATTTTCTCAGACTCCTTTGTGCCACCTTGGCCTGGCAATCAAGCCAGTCTAACACTACTGGGAGAGGTCACGTTACAAGATAATACATGTTGCCCAATCCTGTTTTTGGGGTGTGTTTACATGTGCTCCCCCAAAGGTCTGGAACAATACACACCAAACTGGTCTTAAGAGTTAAGGAGAGGGGGCTTCCCTGGTGGCGCAGTGGTTAAGCATCCACCTGCTAATGCAGGGGACAGGGGTTCGAGCCCTGGTCCGGGAAGACCCCACATACTGCCGTGAAACTAAGCCTGTGCGCCACAACTACTGAGCCTGTGCTCTAGCGCCCGCGAGCCACAGCTACTGAAGCCCGCGCTCCTAGAGCCCGTGCTCTGCAACAGGAGAAGCCACCGCAGTGAGAAGCCTGCGCACTGCAATGAAGAGTGGCCCCCGCTCACTGCAACTAGAGTAAAGCCTGTGAGCAGCAACAAAGACCCAACACAGCCATAAATAAATAAATAAATATTTTTTTAAAAAAAAGAGTTAAGGAGAGGGACTTCCTTCGTGGTCCAGTGGTTAAGAATCTGCCTTCCAATGCAGGGGACGCAGGTTCGATCCCCGGTCAGGGAACTAAGATCCCACATGCCGTGGGGCAACTAAGCCTCATGTCACAACTACTGAGCCCATGTGCTCTGGAGCCCATTCACCACAACTAGAGAGAAGCCCACGCACCACAACTAAGACGGAACACAGGCAAATCAATCAATCAATACTTTTTAAAAAAAGAGTTAAGGAGAGAAGGAGAATGAGGATGAGGGCTACCTTTTTACTTTATACACTTCGGTATTTGGATTTCTTATTCACAACGGGCATATATTAATTTTTCACTTGAAAAATAAATTCAAAATATCTGAGAGTGACTGAAACACACCCCACATTCCCCCCAACTAATTAAATTACACTTTACTCAAAGGATTAACTTAGAAATGTGTGTCACTCGGTGTTGCAAAAACATTTTTTGAATGAATAAAGAGCCTTGAGGAGACACTGAAAGAAACCGTGGCTTTAAGCTCTGTCCTCAACACACCAGGGGTTTGCCTTCTTCCTTTCCTTTTGATTTCATCTATTCCTCTTTTTTTCCCCTTCTCCCTTTCTCCCTTCTTCTCCTTCTTCTTCCTCTTCCAAAAAAAAAAAAAAAATAGCACCTGCATGAGAGCAGTCAGTAGGAAAATATGATTCTATTCACACATTGGGGCATTAGGGCATGATTTGGGGCTGAAAGAGAAAGTCATCCAGTCTAAGGCAAAGTAAGAAAAACAGGGAGAAAGAGGAAGGGCCATGCATGAAAAGCATGGTGTTATGCTGAGGGAACACAGAGCTCAGAGTCCCCAGGCTGTCATCTCTTCTCTCTCCTTGAAGTCTGGCTGCTCAGTTCATTACTGAAAAGTGCTCAGGCTCTGGTGAACCAGTCCCTGCTAACCAAAGACAGAGAGAATGATTTATAAGATTGATCAACAGTTTATTATGAAAAGTATATGTGTCAAGAATATTTGTGTCTAAAAAGGAAAAGCCTTTTTAGATTAGGGGGCTGCTTAGAGTTCAGGGCCTTCAGAGCAGATGGATATGGAGGGTGTTAAGTGATATTTTCTCCAAACTGGGGAAATCTGGAATGTCACCCACTCTTGGGCTCCCAGGAGAGTATGACCAGGCTGATGGACAGGGCATGCTAGCTGCGCAAGGCCCCTCCAGCCTACAGCACTGGAGACGTATTAGAAGACTCTCCCTTCCCTATCCCGTCTCTGGCTACTGTGTTTCTCCTTTCTTGCCCCGTCTTGACTACCTTTACTATCTTGCCCCTCCATATGTTTTACACTAAAATTATTTCCAGTGTGCTGGTCCCTTACTGCTTTAAGTGAACAAGCTGAAGGTGCTTGTCTACCAGACCAGGGAGAGGCACCAAATTGCTGACGATGGTTAAGAGTGCTACTCTGGGGCTTCCCCGGTGGCACAGTGGTTAAGAATCCGCCTGCCAATGCAGGAGACATGGGTTCGAGTCCTGATCCGGGAAGATCCCACATGCCGCGGAGCAACTAAGCCCATGCACCACAACTACTGAGCTGGCACTCTAGAGCCCATGAGCCACAACTACCGAGCCCGTGTGCCACAACTACTGAAGCCCGCAGCTCAATGAAGAGTAGCCCCCACTCGCTGCAACTAGAGAAAGCCTGCACACAGTAACAAAGACCCAACGCAGCCAAAAATAAATATATATTAAAAAAAATAACAAATAAATGCTGGAGAGGGGTAGAGAAAAGGGAACCCTCCTACACTGTTGGTGAGAATGTAACTTGGTGCAATCACTATGAAGAACAGTCTGGAGGTTCCTCAACAAACTAAAAATTTTGCCATATGATCCAGCAATCCCAATCCCGGGCATATATCTGGACAAAACTCTAATTTGAAAAGATACATGCACCCCTATGTTCACAGCAGCACTATTCACAATAGCCAAGACATGGAAACAACCTAAATGTCCATCGACAGATGTAGGGATAAAGAAGATGTGGTATATGAATATGATGGAATATTACTCAGCCATAAAAAAGAATGAAATAATGCCATTTGCAGCAACATGGACCTAGAGATTATCATACTAAGTGAAGTAAGTCTGAAAGAGAAAGACAAATACCACAGGATATCACTTATATGTGGAATCTAAAATATGATACAATTGAACTTATTTACAAAACAGAAATAGACTCACAGACATAGAAAACAAACTTATGGTTACTAAAGAGGAAAGGGGGTGGGGGAGGGATAAATTAGGAGTTTGGGAGTAGCAGACACAAGCTACTATATATCAAATAGATAAACAAGGTCCTACTGTATAGCACAGGGAACTATATTCAATATCCTTAATAAACTATAATGGAAAAGAATATGAAAAAAAATATATATTTAAAACTCAATTTGCTATATACCAGAAACTAACACAACATTATAAGTCAACTATATTTCAAAAAATATATATGGGAGGCATAATAATTATAAGGATAGTGAAACTGGGTTCTGTTACTGAAAGCCAAGTGTGAAAGCCAGAGGGCCTCCTTAACAGCATATGAAGAGGTCTTCAACACCTGCAGTGGGATGGCAGGGAAAGCTGAGGTCCCAGATAATCATCAGAATAGTTTAAGCTCCAATAAGGTTAAACTCCCAAGCAATGCAGGTCAGCTAAGGGCCCTAGTTAGGAAATAATGAGATCATGACACATGGAATGGGGATATCTGATTGATGTTCCTGAAGATCTTGAATTTCCAGATTCTCCTGAATCCTCTGAACCTAAAGAAATGACCCACCATTTCACACTTCCCTCTTTCTTCTAGACAGTACAGAAGCCTGTACCCTGTAAGACTGCATGTACCCTCCTCGAAATCTGCCTGTATCTCCCTCCTGGATACTCGGCCGATAACCGGGGTTAAAGCACCATATAACCTAGCAGAGGACATATTGGGACTGATAAAGGAGGAAAGGGACTACCCAAAGGAGCTGCAAGAACTAGCCAAGCATGTAAGGGCAGGAACTGGGAGAGAAGCAAGGGACTGGATTCTGAAGGTGCTTGATCAGGGGACCAGGTTGGAAAATTGGGTTAGGGAGAGTTTATTGATTTGGGAGCACCCTCCTAAGATACAGAATTTATCATTCTGCCAAGGACCCCAGGAAATGGTACAAATTTGTTACTAGAATGGCTCTTAGAAGCACAGAAAACTTTACAGCCCACATGAGGTAAAAAATGCCAGAGTTGCTAAGACAGATGGTGTAGGAGGAGATTTTAAAAACTCAGAGAAGTCAGCATGAGGTGGATGTACTATACAAGGTCAGAAATCCCACAGACTGATTATCTTCTGTGGGAAGACCAAAGAGGATACTGCATTCACCAAGGCCATAAGGAATATGACGGTAAGAGGTGCACCAGCATCACTAAAAGTTCAGCGGTGGTTTTCCTATTTGGTCCAGGACTGACAGTATGAGAGGCTGTTAGAAAACTGGGCTAACTAACAGCAAGGGGGCAATAGGGTCTTGAAACAAGAGGCCAGGTGGCAACACTTAACTGCCAGAAGCCAGGTAGATGCAATTATTATAATGAGTGGAAAGGTCAGAATGATAGCCACAGAAGTCTGAGCCTCAGAGAATTATGGAGATGTTTAACAGAATATAACATCCCCAAGGGCAAAACAGATAGGCAGACAACGAGGGTACTCCTCAATTTTCAATCAGAAGAAATTAAGGTTGGGCGATCAGGGGGCTGAGGGCAGTTGCCCCAGTGGAAAATGATCATCCTTTGCCCACTTTCAGATCTGGGTCAATTTTCAGACCCTGAATTCATTAAGAGATGGTCTGGTCACCAAAAGGAGGACCCTGCAACACCATGGCAAATACACACAGTAATGATTTCTGCGTCCTTCTCTCAAAATTCACATACATACATGTATTACTATTTTCAAATATATTTTTAGATATAGTTGTAAGGAACAGAATACAAGTTCATTTAAAATGGTTAATGAATACATAGTAATTTTTTTGGCATATAAACAACAGAAATTTATTTTTCATAGTTTTGGAAGCTGGAAGTCTAAGATCAGGTTGCCAGCATGTTTGGGTTCTGGTGAAGACCCTCTTTGGGTGCAGACTGCTATCTTTTTGCAGTGTCCTCACATGGCATAAGTGGTGGGAAAGCTCTCTGGGGTCTCTTTGATAGGGCACTAATCTCATTAATGAGGATTCCACCCTTATAACCTAATCACTTCCCAAAGGCCCCACCTCTTAACACCATCACATTGGGGATTTAAGAATGCATAGTAATTTTTGTCATTTTGCATTTTCTCAAAAACAATAGATGTTAAAAATATCTCTTTTGGGCTTCCCTGGTGGTGCAGTGGTTCAGAATCTGCCTGCCAATGCAGGGGACACGGGTTCGAGCCCTGGCCTGGGAAGATCCCACATGCCGCGGAGCAACTGGGCCCATGAGCCACAATTACTGAGCCTGCGCGTCTGAAGCCTGTGCTCCGCAACAACAGAGGCCGCGATAGTGAGAGGCCTGCGCACCGCGATGAAGAGTGGCCCCCGCTTGCCACAACTAGAGAAAGCCCATGCACAGAAATGAAGACCCAACACAGCCATAAATAAATAAATAAATACATTAAAAAAAAAAAAACAAAAATAAAACAAGCTTTTAAAAAAAAAATCTCTTTTGTCCTTTGGGGTGGTCTGTGTGAAAAGGGATCCTCACAGCACTTTAAATGTGCATGCCTTTTGCAATGTGTATGTGTGAATAAATGTAGTCTCTTGAGAGCAGAGATCTTGTCTTGGTGACTTTTTCATCTTATTCAGCATCTAGCTCAGTGCCTGAGCTCAGGCATATAGTAGGTGCTTGATAAATACATGTTGAACAAATATATACACACGCAAACAATTTTGTTTTGATAAAGAGTGGATGGATATCTTGGGATGGGAGAATTTTACATAGTTTTTTTTATTCCTTTATGTTCTGCCCTTAAATTTATTTATAATAAGTAGGAATCGTTTTTATAATTTAAAAATTATTCTATTTCCCCAAAAAACATTTTAAAATTATGAAAAATTCATACTCAGTGTAATAAGTTCACAGAACACCAACGTGTACAAATTAAAAAATAAAAATCTCCCATCTCCAACACTCTTCCTCCAGCCCCTTCCCACTCTACTGTAATCTGCCTCTCCAATTATAACAATGATACCTGACATTTACTGAGTGCTTACTCTTTACCAGGAAGTATTCTAAGCACTTTTTTTTACCTGTGTTAACTAATTTATACCTTATTATAACCCAAAGAGGCAGATATTATCATTATCCTCATTTTACAAGGGGAAACTTTCACAGGTTGGTTTCCTTGGGAAGCCAACTCAAGAGGAAATTTAGAGTACAGAATGTTAATTCATTCATTTCAGTTTAGTCTCAGAATGGACTAACTCCAGTCCATGATGCATTAGAAGACCCCTTGCAGAAAGATCAATATCAATAGATTTCACTCAAATAAAGGACCTATCTTTCTTCATTGCAGTCAGGGGTCACTGATTATATTATGATTTTCTTTTATTCACACATTTAGAGAGGGTCCTCAGAGAAGGGCACCAGCCTTTGGGGTAGCCAGAAGCAAGGGAGATGACCTGGTCATTTTGGGTCATCTTGGTCATGGGCTCAGTTCCAAGGGTATGATGGGGGAGAGAAGTCTAGGGGACTTCTCTTAGGAAAAAATCTTTTGGAGTAAAGAGATAGTTGAGCCTTATTTGGGTTGTCTTCCCTACCTTAATCCTGAACACTTTTCAAGCTAACTGGCAGCAAACTTGACATGTAGGTATGTGTTTAGTTCCAGGGATTTCTCTGTGTATGTTATATCTTCTTTTATTATTATTTTAAAGCATGCACATTTGTGATACAAACTTGCTGGAGAAAATAAAATATAGACAGTAAAGGGGAAAGGAAAAGGGAAACCAGACAGCAAGAACTCATCAGCCTGCCTCTGTCCAATAACAGCTCAGGGAAGACTGAAGTCTAGCTCTCAAGTTCAGTACCAGAAGAAAGAATTAATGGACTCCAAAAACTTTTGAGAACAGTTTCAAATTATTATTGCTGATGCTCCCTACCTTATATTCCAAATCCCACAAAGAAATCACTTCTGAATTTGTTTTTATCAGCTGACCTCAACAGGCATAAAACTGAACTGATTTCCTGCACCTTCCAGTCTCCCCAACCTCCTCTCCACTTGTGTTCCTTATCTCCACGAAGGACCCACCAGCTTCCTAAGCCAGAACCTGAGCACCATTTGTATTTGGAACATCACATTTTCCCTCTCCCAACTAATCTTCAAGTCCTGGTAATGCTACCTTCCAAATTATCCAGAATCCATCCACTTCTCTCCAATTCCACTGCTTCTTCCTTACTTGAGGGCATCATCATCTTTTGCCAAAATGCAATCATAGCCTCTGTGGTTTCCCTGCCTTAGTCTCCCTCCTTTGTAATCCATTCGCCACACTGCAGCCAGAGTAATTTTTTAAAAACACGAATCTGATAATGCCGTTCTTCAGTTTAGAATCTTTCAATACCAAAGTTCAAACTTCCAAAGTTCAAACTTCCTAAGAGTTTATTAGGTCTGAATGATTCAGCTGCTGGGTTCCTCCGCAGCCTCATCCCCACACACCGTACCCTCTGTTCGGCCATAATGAACTTTCAGTTCCCTGAGCCCAACTTTTTCTATTATCGCTAGGTCTCTGACCAAGAGATTCTTTGCTTGGAACACCCTTCCCGCTACTCTTTTTTCGGGTAAATCAGATGCATCCTCCACGTCCCAGCTCAGTTGTCACTCGCACAGCCCAGGTAGGAAGGCTTCATCCCACGACAGGTGCCCTCAGCGTGGTCCAGCCGATTTGTGTCTCCCAGGCGGACGGCCCTGACGGTGCCCTCGACACTCCATCAGTGTCGAACAGTTGAAAGGCTCCTTAGAGCGGACCCAGATGCTTGCCGCTGTAGTCCACGACAGGTAGGCAGCACGTGAAGCTTCAGCCCCGCAGCAGAGACACACCCAAACCTTCCAACGGGCAGCGCTGGTTACGGAACGGCGGTTCAGAGCCCGGAACCCAACCCGATGCCCCCGCCTCCCACGCTGCGTCGGGGGCGGGGTGGGCGGGGCTCTGGGCGCCGGCGAACGGCGTGCGACGAGCAAGGGGCGGGGCCAGGGGCGGAGCGGAGCGCGCATGCGCGGTCGCCTTTGTGTGGGTCGAGCAGCAGCGGCGGCGGCGGCAGTGGCGGTCCCACTGGCAGGCGGGCAAGAGGGGAGTCCGGGCGGCGTCCGGCGTGGGAGCCGGGGGACCACGATGGTAAAGAAGCGGAAAGGCCGCGTTGTGATCGACTCAGACACGGAAGACAGCGGCAGCGACGAGAACCTGGATCAGGTGAGGGCAGGCCGCGGAGGCGCGGGCCAGCGGAGCGGGAGAGCTGAGTCCTGGCCACGGTAGTCGGGAGCCGGTCGGGCCCCGGGCCTCCTGGCCGGAGCGCCCGGCCTGCCTCGTGTCCTGAACGCCCGCTGCCGCCCCTTTCTGCTCTCCCCACAGTGCCCGCGGCTCTTGGAGTCTGGCCGGGGCCTGGAGACAGAGCCCCGAGGACTTGGCGCCTTGGGTGGGGAGGCGGGGCAGGGGCCAGGCTAGTGGGCCTCGGGCTCGGGGGACTCGAGGGGTCCTTGGTCTGCCAGGGCCAGATCGGGGCGGCAGGCTGCAGGCCAGGCGATCCGGGCACGGATAGGAAGTATCGCCCGCCAACCCGGGAGACTGGGAGGTTTTGGAGGAGGTGCAAGGGTGATCGTGGGGCGGTGTGGGGGAGGGAGGCCGAGAAGGTGCAAGCTCTGGAAGATGAAGTTTTTCAGACAAGGGTGTGAACAGAGAGGAGGGGAACCTCTGTCGTGCTTGGCGAGGAATACGTAGCTGTGGACACGAATCTGTTTGGCAGCTAGGGTCGTTTGTGTTTGAGAAGGGTCTCTGTTGAGATGTCAGACCCAAGACGGCTCATGGGAGGAGGAAAGAGGGCATAAGTGGAGAAATATCTAGGGCGTCATGGAGAGAGTGTGGCGGGGCCTCTTGGCCCTTTTCATGCAGCATCCCAGAATTCTTTCTACTTGAAAGATGTACAGGAGACATTGAAACTAACTTTTGGTCTCACTGTCTTGGGGGTGCTTGAACTGTTATATACTCTAGAAAATACTGTGGGGAGGAAGCTGTCCTTTGTAGCAGTGCTCCAGTGATACCAGAAGATACAAAGAGAGTTTTTCCCCACACTTTGTGAACAAATGATATAAAGAAAGGATATGCAAGAGATAATAGTTCTATAAGTTGAGTAGAGAGAGTACTGAACTTAGAATCTGAAATTTTTGAGTTCTAGGCTGGGCTATGTTGTTTTCTAGCTATGTATCTTGGGCCATAACAGTAAAGTCTAGATAAAACATCAGCCTTGGGCTTCCCTGGTGGCGCAGTGGTTGAGAGTCCGCCTAACGATGCAGGGGACACGGGTTCGTGCCCCGGTCCGGGAAGATCCCACATGCCACGGAGCGGCTGCGCCCTTGAGCCATGGCCGCTGAGCCTGCGCGTCCAGAGCCTGTTGCTCGGCAACGGGAGAGGCCATAACAGAGGCCCGCGTACCGCAAAAAAACCCAAAACATCAGCCTTGTGTATCTGATTGAGTTATTATAAAGGATTAAGTATTTGTAAGAATTAATGTTGGGGGCTTCCCTGATGGCACAGTGGTTAAGAATCCGCCTGCCAATGCAGGGGACAGGGGTTCGATCCCTGGTCCGGGAAGATCCCGCATGCCACCGGAAAACTAAGCCCGTGAGCCACAACTACTGAGCCTGCGCTCTAGAGCCTGCGAACCACAACTACTGAAGCCCGCGCGCCTAGAGCCCGTGCTCCGCAACAAGAGATGCCACCACAATGAGAAGCCCGTGCACCATAACGGCAGAATAGCCGCCGTTCGCCGCAACTAGAGAAAGCCCGCGCACAGCAACGAAGACCCAACGCAGCCAAAAATCAATAGCTAAAATAAATTTATTTTTTAAAAAGAGAATTAGGGCTTCCCTGCTGGCGCAGTGGTTGAGAGTCCGCCTGCCGATAGAGGGGACACGGGTTCATGCCCTGGTCCGGGAGGATCCCGCATGCTGCAGAGTGGCTGGGCCTGTGGGCCGTGGCCGCTGGGTCTTGCGCGTACGGAGCCTGTGCACCACAACGGGAGAGGCTGCAACAGTGAGAGGCCCGCATACTGAAAAAAAAAAAAAAAAAAAAAGAATTAATGTTGGTACAAGCACTTAGAAACTAAAGCATTTCTATAAATGACTTCTTGGGAGTCCTTTGTATTAGGTCAGAGGTCTCAGAAATTAAATATTAGGACATGAAGGAGGAGGACTTTAAGAAAGAGGGACTGAAGATGTGTTGAAGAAAAGAGGGCTGTTTTGAAAATGGTGGTATGGAGGTGGGAGGTGGGGAGTAGTGGGGCCTGTGGAGAAGTATAAAAGGGATAGACACCTTGTTATGGGATAGGAAGTAAAAGGTAAATTGAAAATGTTCTCACCCGGAAGACTCCTGAAATTTATAAAAAATATTTTTAAAAATTGTTTTTTAAATTAATTTATTATTTATTTATTTTTGCCTGCATTGGGTCTTCGTTGCTGTGCGCAGGCTTTTCTCTAGTTGTGGCGAGCGGGAGTTACTCTTTGTTGTGGTGCGTGGGTTTCTCATCACGGTCGGTGGCTTCCCTTTGTTGGGGAGCCCGGGCTCTAGGCACGCGGGCTTCAGTAGTTGTGGCACGTGGGCTCAGTAGTTGTGGCTTGCGGGCTCTAGAGCGCAGGCTCAGTAGTTGTGGCACATGGGCTTAGTTGCTCCGCAGCACGTGGGATCTTCCCGGGCCAGGGATCAAACCCATGTTCCCTGCATCCGCAGGTAGATTCTTAACCACTGCGCCACCAGGGAAGCCCCTTCCCCATTTTAGGTATGAGGAAAATGGGGGTTGAAGATGTAACTTATCTAAATTCACACAACTTGTTAGTGGCATTTCAACCCAAATCTGTACAACTACAAGGCCTATACTCTTTCCACTATATTAACTTAATCTGTTTTTAATATTGCAAAATGAAAATGATGTTTCACAGCCATTTTCTGTGTTGCTAGAATTCATGTTTGTAAAGTATATTGAATAGTTTAGAGAAAATTGATACATCAGTTTAAAAAATTATTTGGGGGACTTCCTTGGTGAAGCACTCTTAAGTCACCTGTTCTGATGATGCATGAACTAAGCTGTAAATTATTCTGTCTTTGGTGATTTTCCACAGAAGTCTGATGTATGAAATGAGTTGAGAGCTTCCTTTTGTAGTAGAGATTTTTCTGATCCACAGAAAGCTTTTCCAAAGTGGGAACTAGAGGGATTGCAACTTTAAACCCAACTTTATCTATTTGTAAAAAGAAATTAGCATAAAATTTGTAAGTAATACCTAATGCATTTTAACAGCAATTTCAACTTCCTCCTTTTCAAACTACTCATTGGCGTTCTTTTATCAGATGGGAACCAGATCAGAATTCCCTTTTCCTGCGCATCCTAACAGGCACTAGTGCCTTCTCTATATGTTCAGCACTGTGTGAGGCTCTCAGAGGAATCAAAAAGATCTATGCTCTCTAGAAGATCTCCCAGAGATCTTTAGCAGAAGTTCAAAGTCAGCCTAGTTTTGGGGTCTTTAGGACTCCTCTGAGCAAAATTAATGCATTCTGGACCTTTCCTTACCAAGGTGCCTTGGACTACTCCATCTAGTTCTGGGTCTTCTTTGGGGGGTATAACATTGTATTTGCTGTCTAGTGGAAAAGAACAAACCATGACAAATCTCTGAGTGTCAAGTGTGAGAGTAGAGCACAGTTAATAAGGAGATCCTTTGTCTCTGAGTTTTCCAGGTGGGAATCTAAGCCATTATGTCAGAAATATTACCTCCAAGTTAGTCCTTAGCCTTCTACATTGGCTTTTCCTGGTGGTGAGAGGAGGAACATGTGTGTCAGAAACTGCTTGGGTTGCTTGTTTAAGATGTACTTTGCAGGGGCTCCCTGCAAAGGCTCCCAGACCTACTGAATCACTCTCTAGGGACTCTCTCCTCTGCATTTTTACCAGGTACAGCCCAGGTACTTATTTGTGTTAAACACTGAGACCACTGTCTGTATGCAAGTTAATCTTTTAGTAAGACACTGTAAGTAGTTTGGGAGAGAAATAGCTTCCTGTCTCAGCCATAGTGTGTGCACATATAAGCAAAAGAACTTAACAGAGATGTTCAAAGTGGCAAAGCTGCTGGTTTTTCTAAATCCCTGAAGCTGTTTGAATTGTTGGGATGATTTTTTTTTTGAGGCCTGTTTCTTTTTTCCCTTCCTTCTTCTTGGTGGGAAGAGGTATGTAGTAACTGAATTGGAGTCCTTTAAAATTTGTTTTAACTTTCAAAGGTTTTAAAAACTCAGACCTTTGAGAATTTGAAGGATTTATTTTAACATATGACCTGATAGTGACCTTATTTTTTTATGTTGGCCACACCCTTTCTTCAACATTTCAGAATTGCAAATCATGGAGATACTTGCTTTTGGTGCTTCTTGGAAAAAAATAACAGAATTTGAGCCAAACCTAGGCTTTTTTACCCCACCACGTACCTCCACGGAGATAACATGTGCACTCTTTATGGAATAATATCTATGCAGTGGGTGCTATAACATGAAAAGCATCCAAGATAATAAAGGAATCAGAGTTGTCTATTCAGATAAATACAACTCAGTATTTATAAAAACTTTACTCTGCCATTTTCAAGAGAAAAAGAGCTACATGCATACTGGGCTGCTTTATTTCATAATTTCCATCCTTATTTAAAATGGGGATTGTGTTGTCCTGTCCTCTTTTTCTATGCTCATTTTATTGAAGTAACCATAAATTAAAAATTTTTTGAAACAATAGGCCCCTAAGTATTTTCTAGGAGTTATTTTTAGACATTATGTGTTAAAAGAGCATTGTTATAAAGTATCCTTCCATAAACCTTCCCCACAAAAGGTGGGAAATTAAAAAGTTGTGCTTCTCACCTAAGTGTCCATCGACAGATGAATGGATAAAGAAGATGTGGCACATATATACAATGGAATATTACTTGGCCATAAAAGGAAATGAAATTGAGTTATTTGTAGTGAGATGGATGGACCTAGAGACTGACATACAGAGTGAAGTAAGTTAGAAAGAGAAAAACAAATACCGTATGCTAACACATATATATGGAATCTAAAAAAAAAAAGGTTCTGAAGAACCTAGGGGCAGGACAGGAATAAAGATGGAGACGTAGAGAATGGACTTGAGGACACGGGGAGGGGGAAGGGTAAGTTGGGACAAGTGAGAGAGTGGCATGAACATTCATACACTACCAAATGTAAAATAGCTAGTGGGAAGCAGCCGCATAGCACAGGGAGATCAGCTCTGTGTTCTGTGACCACCTAGAGGGGTGGGATACGGAGGGTGGGAGGGAGACGCAAGAGGGAGGAGATATGGAGATACATGTATACGTATAGCTGATTCACTTTGTTATAAAGCAGAAACTAACACACCATTATAAAGCAATTATACTTCAATAAAGATGTTAAAAAAATAAAAAATAAAAGTTGTGCTTCTCATTGATAAAGTCTTTTTACATTAGATCAGAGTTTGAAGTCTAGGATGAACTTGTGAGAAGTGTTGGGTTAACTTGTGAAGTTTTAAATTTGTGTCATAATGTTGCATCTAGCCTGATGTAACTCATCTGCCAATTTCACTTGATTTTCTTTTACAAGTAGTGCAGGGAAAATTGAGTCCCATGGGACCTTTAACAGAGAGGCTTTCAGGAAAAATTCAAAACCTATCTTTCAACACTGGTTCTCTTGGTGTACTTATTTGCTCCCTAGACTGTAAGTTCCCCAAGGGCAAAGATTGTTTTTTTTACTCTTTCAACAAATGTGTTAGACAGAGCGAGGCAATAGGGCTATTGGGTGAACAAAATCGAAGCAGTTTCTACCTTCAAGGAGCTTAGGGGGTGGGGGCAGAGGGAGAGACAGGGGCAGGCATTGCTCAGAGAGTCATTTCCTTATACTTGCGTTACAGGCTATGAAGGAAGAGCAAGGATGCTGTGAGAGTTTGACCAGGGACTCTATGCTTGCCTGATGGGAGTGACATTTAAACTGAGATCTGGAATATGGGTTAGGGATAAGGAGATAGGAGACTGAAGAGTACAGGGACATGTGACTGTTCATGGTTGAGGGACCAAAATGTACAAAAGCATTGAGGCAGGAAGGACCTAGCACCCTCATGAAACTGAAAGAAGCAGAGTGACTGGGACATCACTAGTTGGAGGGAGAGTGGTACAAATGAAGCTGCAGAAGTAGACTGTTTGGACCCTTTGAGGATGGAAAAGCCAGTTTAGTGAATCACAACCAGTGTTAAAAATAAAAACAAAATTGAATCAAATAGAAAAAAAATCATATGTCAGACCTAGTAAAGATAAGTATTGTTTCATAAAACTTGTGTTTCACATATATGTATGTATGTATATACAGGATCATAAGGTATAATTTATCTTTCTGTGGGCTGGGGTTAAAAAGACGTTTTAAGCCACTGGCAGGTCCAGGTTGGCAATAGTAAGGACTGTGGACTTTATTCTGAGGGTAATGAGAAACCACTGAAGGATTTTAAGCTGAAAGAGGTGTTCCAACTTGTCTTTTGAAAAGTTTTCCCAGGCTGCTATGTGGAGAGTAATCTGGAGAAGGGACACTGGTTAGATGGCAGATAGAGGAGTCCAGGTGAGAGATGGTGGAGAGCATAAGTTCCATTAGAATGGAAGCTCCAAGAGGGCAAGACTGTTTGTTCAATGTAGTATCCCTGCATCTAGAACAGTGCCTGGCCTGCAGCATATACCTTGTCAGTATTTGTTGAATGAATGCCTGACTTGGACTGGTGTAGTTATAGAGACGACAGAAGGTGGGTTAATTGGACATAATATTCATGCTGTAAAACTGAGAGGATTTGATGACTGGTTGGATGTTGAGGGTGAGGAAGAGGAGATTCTGGCATGAGGTGGGGAACCCTGGAGGAAGATCAGGTTTAAAGGTGAAGAGCATGTGTTCAGTCTTGTATGTATAGAGATTAAAGTTGTCTATGAAATACTCAAGTAGAGACATTTAAGTACGTAGTTGAAAATAATGCCTGCCTGACACAGAGGAGACAATAAATCTTTGTTGAATAAGCAAATGCTGCTTGGCATATCCACAGTAGAAAGTTAGATTCTAACTTTTCTGATTATAGTAGTATTACTTAGAGGTAAAGGGACACTGTCAGATTGGGAGTTCTTGCTTTAGCCCCTCTGCTGTAATACTGAAACCTCTTCTATAAGGCATGGAAATGTGCATTCATTAGAAAGTGTATTAGAAGAGGGAACCAAGTAAAAACAAGTAACAGTAGCAGAATTTAAAAAAAAAATTTTAATGTACCTTTTATTTTGAATGTGTTGAAAACTGGTTTTATTTTATCAATTCTATGACATTGTGGGCATTTATATAACTCAGTATTTTATCTGTAATTATAATCACTTTGCTAGAAATTGGAAAGGGAAGTTGCCACATTTCATGCCAGTCATGTGAAATGTAAAGGAATGTTACACTGTCACTTTGGAATTACTACTTCAGAAGGGTTTTTGTGTGTATGTTCATTGTTTTGGTTTGTTTTCTTTTGTTTTTTTTAATGATAAAAATAGTACATGCTTGTTGAAACAGTTCCAGTGAAACAAAAATACCTCCCTGTTCCACAAACGTATATGCGCGCAATGGCTCTGTTCTTACTCCTGAAAAATAACCAGTGTCCACTGTTGGAATGATGTTCTTCAATCAAAAATTTTGATATAAAAGAAATAATAGAAAATAATGTCTCAGATTTAAACCTCTATGAATTACTACTCTTTTCTTAGCTTCTCTCAAGTCCTCCCACTTCTCTGTGTCCCTGTGGCTTCTTACCTTGTCCAGGTCACCATTCACTCTGATGACCCTGCTGTGGACTCCTCTCTGCACTTCCTCCCTGGCCCTGTAATCTGTTCCTCTGTCAGTCAGAGTGCTATTTTAAAAACCCTCAGGGGATGGTTACTTTCCTGCTTAAAACCATTTGATGGCTCCCCACTGCCTTCAAATAAAATTCATTTTCCTGATCCTGCTGTATAAACCTGGGAATGATGTGGTTTCTTCTTACCTTTAACCTGCCTCATTCCATCACCCCCACCCCCACCCCCACCCCCTGTCCCCTTGCCTATGAAGCTCTAATCACCCTGGTTCCCTTTTAGTTCTTTGGTTAAGCCAAGCTATTGCCAATTTTAGGGCCGTATCCTTTTTTTAATATATAAATTTATTTATTTATGTATTTATTTTTGGCTGTGTTGGGTCTTCGTTGCTGCATGAGGGCTTTCTCTAGTTGCGGCAAGTGAGGGCTACTCTTCCTTGCGGTGCATGGGCTTCTGATTGTGGTGGCTTCTTTTGTGGAGCATGGGCTCTAGGCGCGCAGGCTTCAGTAGTGGCATGCAGGATCAGTAGTTGTGGCTCACGGGCTCTAGAGTGCAGGCTCAGTAGTTGTGGCTTGCGGGCTTAGTTGCTACAGGGCATGTGGAATCTTCCTGGACCAGGGATCAAACCCGTGTCTCCTGCATTGGCAGACGGACTCTCAACCACTAGAGAAGTCCAGTGCCTTATCTATTCTATCTGAAGACTTCTATCCAGAAGACTGCACCCCTGTGTCTTCCCCCCCGTTTCTAGTCTCAACCTAAATACCATTGCCTCAGAGAAGGCTTCCCACAATCACCCTATTGCAGATAGGTACCCCACTCACTTTGATTCACTTCCTTCTTAGCACTTATCACTAGATATACTTGTTTCTTTACCTGTTTATTGTCTGTCTCCCTCTTTTGATTTTATTTATTTATTTTAAAATTTTTATTGGAGTATAATTGATTTACAATGTGTTAGTTTCAGGTTAGTACAGCAAAGTGAATCAGTTATACATATACACCCTCACTTGATTTTAAATTCTGTGAGGTCAAGGACTATGTATCTCTTATTCCTGACTTTCTACCCACAGCTTGGTATATAGTAGGTACTGGTAGCAGGGGAACTATCTGTCCTGCTTGCCAGGAACTGAGTTTCCCAGAATTCAGGACTTTCAGTGCTAAAACCAGGACAGTCCTAAGCAAACCAAGATGTTTGGTCACCCTAGATGGTAGTAATCACTTGCATTCGTTGTATTTGTGGAATGAATATGTGAAAAAGAGCTCAGCATGCTAATTAGCTATAAAAAACCTCTGAGGTTTATCCATTTGGGCTTTTATTCTCCTTTTTTGGGGTGCAGAATCTGTATCCCACTTTTGTGTGATCATGGGAGGTTTGATTAAAGAGATGAGATTTAATTTCCTTTAAGAAAGTAATTTCCTTTAAATACGTTTCTTTATTACAGATCGATCCCAACATGGCATTGCAAAAATACACTGTTTGTGAATGATGGGGTGGAGGAACTAAATCCTAAGGTTTATGAGTCTTCATATATTGATGGATTAGAATTCTAATTTTAACCAGAATAATACTATTTAAATAAATATTACCTTAGTGCAATTAGACTTGCAATTTGGCTGTCTAGTTTATTGTTAAATATGGTTTTCAAGCAATGTTAATGAAACTGCTCTAGAAGCCAGATGTGCCATCCTACACAGTCACCTATAGTGTGTTGGGCATTGGCATTACTCTCAGCAGATCTTTAGTTCAGCTTAAGTTTGATAAACCATGTGGGCACCCCACACAGCCATTTCATCCTAGAGGAATGCTGAGATAAGTAGGGGAGGTTTTCACTAGATGTGATGAAATACAAGGAGGATGGTGAGAGAGAACCACTGGACACACAGAAATGTCATCTCAACCAGTGTGGCACAGTGAAGTGGGGTAGCAGGAGAGAGCTGCAGAAGGACCTACCCCCTGTGCATGAATCAGTTTTAGATTGGCTTTTTTCAGTATTGGTGTTGGATAAATCAACCCCTACAGGTAACAAATCTGATGATCTCTTCATGTGTGGAGTGTTGGCAAGACCTTTCTGTTGCACATTAGTGTGTCCAGCTGTATTTATTAGCCCTCAGAATATAAAGGACTTGGGCTTCCTTGGTGGCACAGTGGTTAAGAATCTGCCTGCCAATGCAGGGGACACGGGTTCGAGCCCTGGTCCAGGAAGGTCCCATATGCCACGGAGCAACTAAGCCCTTGTGTCACAGCTACTGAGGCTGCGCTCTAGAGCCCGCGAGCTGCAACTACTGAAGCCCGCGTGCCTAGAGTCCGTGCTGCGCAACAAGAGAAGCCACTTCAATGAGAAGCCCATGCACCACAAGGAGGAGCAGCCCCTGCTCGCGGCAGCTAGAGAAAGCCCACACGCAACAATGAAGACCCAACGCAGCCAAAAATAATAAATAAATAAATTTATTTTAAAAAAAAGAATATAAAGGACTTAACTGTGAAGAGTAGCCTTGCCATGAGTTCCCCCAGTAACTTCCTATACAATTCTCAGCTTGTGGAAAGGGTATCTTTCACACTTTTTAAGAGGAAGGTCTTTGCTGTCTCTATACTATTGTTAATATGGTATTTAATGTGGTAGAAGAAGAAGGACTGTGCCTATCAGATGCAGTTGTTTGCTGATGGAGAGACATTTGTTAGGTTTTTAGTATAGAGTGGAATCTCTTTAACAGGAAGGTGATACTAACACATTAACACTTTAGTTACAGTAACTTTTAATGGATATCTACTGTTTGTAATATATCTACTGCTTGTTTCAGGAAAGGATTTGATTGCTAGCATATCCAAATCCCTGTTATAATGAGTTGGTATTAAAACAGACTTCTAGTGCATTTGTGAACCTCAAAGGGTCAGGAAGTACACTACTTACCAGAAGTCTTTCTAATTTTTATAAATTTGTATGAAGGTAATGTGGAAAAAAGATAATAGTAAAGGCCATACACAAATTACCATATAACCCAGCAGTACCACTCCTAGGTATTTATCCAAGTGAAATAAAAACTAATGTTTACACAAAAACCTGTACATGAACAAATAATTGCCCCAAGATGGAAACAACCCAAATGTTTTTCAACTGGCATATGGATAAAGTGTAGTGTATCCACACAATGGAATACTACTTTACAATAAAAAGTAACAAACTGGGGCTTCCCTGGTGGTGCAGTGTTGAGAATCTGCCTGCTAATGCAGGGAACACGGGTTCGAGCCCTGGTCTGGGAAGATCTCACATGCCGCAGAGCAACTAGGCCCGTGAGCCACAACTACTGAGCCTGCGCGTCTGGAGCCTGTGCTCCGCCACAAGAGAGGCCGCGACAGTGAGAGGCCCGCGCACCGCGATGAAGAGTGGCCCCCGCTTGCCACAACTAGAGAAAGCCCTCGCACAGAAACGAAGACCCAACACAGCCAAAAATAAAAATAAATAAATTAAAAGAAGGCTCAACGTTTAAAAAAAAAAAAAAGAAATCTGTCCCAAAAACTCAATATCACATTTAAGAAAAAAAAAGAAACAAACGGTTGATACCTGTCCAATCTCAAATGCATTATGCTAAGTAAGGAAACCAAATTCAAAAGACTACACACTATATGATTCCATTTATGTGATATTTTACAATAGGCAGATCTGTAGGGACAGAAAACAAGTATGTGATTGCCAGGGGGTGGAGGGAGAGATATGAAGAGCACTTACTTCCTGAAAAGACTTCAGATCATAAACACTCTACTTTTTCATACCAAAATGGTAACTCCTATTGACCAGTGCAAATTACAGCAAAATTTGGGGGGATGATGGAACTGTCCTATATCTTGATTGTGTGAGTGGTTCAACTGTATATATTTGTCAAACTCATAGAACCATCCATAAGAAAGGATAAAAGGTACTGTATGTAAATTACACCCTCAAGTTTTTAAAAGACTGTAAACACACAAACATTGCTGTAATTTGCATTTGGTCAATAGGAGTTACCATTTTGATGTGGAAAAAGTAGAGTGTTCTTATGATCTGAAGTCTTTTCAGGAAGTTAGTCTGCTAGCTCTATCTAAAGAAATGAGAAGAGTAACATTTCATTACTGCTTATGAAGAAGAGATGGTGTCAGCTGTTAATCTGAGAAGGTCATTTTCTCATTCTGGCCAAGGAGAGTATACTCCTAAAATAGAAAGACTGGAAGAAGAAAACATATTTTATAGCAGTCTCTTTTTAAAAAATTTGTCTTGGCACTTAACCTATAATTGTATAGCACTAACATCATCAAGGAATAATACTACTAGTATTTATTAGTTATATTTTTCTCTCTTTTGGCCCAAGGGGAAAATGTAAACCATGATTAAAATAGGAGCTAGGATTTTATCTGCCCTAGTTTGAATCCTGGTTCTCTCATGTACTAGCTGTATTACCTTGGGTGAGTTACTTAACCTCTCCTGCTCCTTAGTTTCTGTATCTTTAAATGGGGAAGATAACGATACTTACCTTAAGGCGGTTATGAAGATTAAATGTTAGATGCTTAGAAAAGTACCTGGCATCTAGTAAGTACAATATAATTGGGGGCTGGTATTGATATTAGCAGAAAGCAAGAACCAGAGTAAGTATCCTTTTGTTGTGTTTTTGAGTGACTGGACTGAGTTGGGGAGAAGTAACAGGAGAGGGAAACCATGTGAGAAAGCAAATCCTGGTTGTAGCCATGTCTTACTAAATAGCGTATCTCTTCTCCTTTAAACTCCCTTAAATCACCAGGACAAGGCAGAGGTGAATGGGAATATTGGGGTTGTCAAATTGGGATTCCCATGTAGAGGCCAGCATACTTACTGCTTGACCCTGGGTTCAGCACCAGAAATATACTTTTTTTTCCCCCCTGGTTTAGGCATCCAAAATTAAAAATGACCTCAGAAATTTGTAGTTTGTCAGCTTATTAAGAACAGCCCCACAAATGCCAATTATACCATGAGTTATATATAATAAGAGGGTGCTCAGAGTATTAGCTATACCAATAAGAACAGGGAGCAAATTACCTTTGTAGACATGGTTCGTATCGTATCAATTGCTGAGAATCAGTACTTCTGTAACTTACAGAGGAAATTCGGGGGTAGCCTCCAGTTTAGTTTTCTAGTCACTTTTCCATTTCAGACATACATTTCCCATTAAGAGTGAGGGAACAGATTTCTTTTGGCTGTGCCGTGCAGCTTGTGGGATCCTCGTTCCCTGACCAGGGATTGAACCCGGGCCCCCTACAGTGAAAGATCAGAGTCCTAACCACTGAACAGCCAGGGAATTCCAGACTTTGAAAGCATTTCTTTAGCACGAGTGCTGGCAGTTGGTCTGTTCATGTGACCAAAGTTCCCATGATGATGTCCTTCAAGTGAAACCACAAAGAAGGAGAAGAGATCTAGAGAAGGTGGGCATTTTATTATTTTTGGATATATTTTCTCTGTGAACAAAACTCACATGGCTACTTTTGCCCTCTCAGGAGCTCTTGTCCCTGGCAAAGCGGAAACGAAGTGACTCTGAAGAGAAGGAGCCGCCTGTTAGTCAGCCTGCAGCCTCCTCAGACTCGGAGACGTCTAACAGTGATGATGAGGTGGGTGTGGAGGGCTAGGCCTCTGGGACTAATGAGTGTTTGAGGGTCCTGAGTTGGTGACTCCTGGCAGCCTCTTTTCCTTAAACTGAGACCTTCCTGCCTAAGATCTATGTGAACTTCTTGGAAAGAAAATTGTGTATGAGAAGCTCTCGCATTGTGATGTTCTTTGTACTGCTGGTTACCTAGTGGGTACCTCTGCAGTGCATTCGTGGCCATTTTTAGTCTTTTATTTTCAGCCCTTTTGCAGAGGGAGCACAACTTGTTAGTCACCATCTCTTTTATTTTTTGTCACCCTTTTTTTTTGGTGGTATGCGGGCCTCTCACTGTTGTGGCCTCTCCCGTTGCGGAGCACAGGCTCCGGGCGCGCAGGCTCAGCGGCCATGGCTCACGGGCCCAGCCGCTCCGCGGCATGTGGGATCTTCCCGGACCAGGGCACGAAGCCGTGTCCCCTGCATCGGCAGGCGGACTCTCAACCACTGTGCCACCAGGGAAGCCCTTGTCACCTTTTTAATCCCACTTTTATGTTAGAAAAGAATATCAGTAATGCCTGATAAAGTATTAGTAGGAGATATTTTAGCAAGGTAAGAAGCTTTCTTTGGGTAGATGGAATCAACATCTCTCAGAGTAGTGGCATTAGCTTTTAATGAGAAACATCCAGCTGTTCATTGTTTAAGCTAAGGTGACTTTCCCAAACTGCTGCCTACCACCAAACAAGGCCCTGAAAGGTCCAGAACTTTAATGAAAGAGAGAGAGATTAGGGGAAAGGTCTTTGAAGCACTCCTACGTGTTCCTCATTTGATTTAAAATACTTTTTTTCCCTTAGTAATTTCCTGGGGGGAGGCCGGATATCATCTTTCTGTTTAATCTCTTACCCTGCAGTCTAGGAAAATATTTTTAACCGTGCACTAACAGTATTTTGTTTTAAAGTTCCTCTAAAGTAAAAAATGTTTTTTATTATAATGAAATTTAGTTAACAGCTAGAACAGTATTTACTAGTGCCCTACATATGCAGATTAGGAACGATTGCATTCTGATTGACTGTACTGATATTCTCTTAATCTTAAATAATTCAACAGACCTAAAATTGCTTTGATAGCAAGAGGTAGTGAATGTGTGAGTTTTATTCTTTTGTTTCATTTATTTTTCATGGAGGTACTATAATTCCTCTAAAATTGATAAAGTAACCCAGTCTGCTTAGAAAAACAGTGGATTTTATGAAATAATTTGCTTTGTTTTGTTTTTCTATTTTTAAAAAAATGCAAAGATAATACAGGAAAATCTTGAAATAATTCCCTTTCCCACTATTCCTACATCAACTCCTTTCATTTTCCATGTTTCAGAAGTCAGCTGCTATGGGATATTAAGTTTGAATCTGTGTTGTGTTTGGAATACCTTGTAACATGTTTATTGTCTTTGCACTTCCTTGAGATACAATCAATAACATCCTTTGAAGCATTTTGTTTTCCATATTCCTGTCATTAAATCACTCCTAAGTATGCAGTTGCTGTAGGGATTCCCTTCATCCTTTTGAGCTGCTTCTACCAGAAGGTCAAAGTATGTATCAACTCCACAGCATTAGAGAAGCCCAAAACTTGTGCTAGGGTAGATCCAGCGTCCATAAAAATGTTTACAGCTTAGGATTCCCTTTGTCACTCGCAGCTACTTAACCAAGTCTGAGAGTCTTCACCTTAGAATGCTACCAGCTACTTATGTACTTTTTGGAGAAAAAGCTGACAGGCAAGCCGTACCCTGTCTAGTGGGGATTGAGAGTTTGCGTAACTTTCCTCCCAAGGTTCTTAGTTCTTGCTACTGCCTCCAAGTGCCAGCCCCCTGGCCCACTGGCTTCTGGCAGTTCTACTCTAGTCCCTCCTCACCCTGCACTGGGAATTGCAGTCTCTATATCATGGCCATTCTGAAAAGAGCCTGTTTTTTGGTCTGCATTATCACTTTCTGGCCCAGGCTACTAGCTTAAGCACAGAGCACCCCAAAGTTAGGGTAAATACTTCATTATTTTGGACAATTAAGAAAATCTTTAAAAAAAAAATCCTACCAGCCACTAGAGAAATCAGTGGTATTGTAAACTCAGATTTATGGCTGCCATAGAGATATTTTAGAGTGGGTAGGGGACTTCTGAGAGATCCTTAGAATACAGTGTTTGAGACAGAGGCTCTTGGGTTTTTTTCTCTCTCATAATGAATATTCATACATCTTTGTAGGTGAAACCCATATACTGAAATAATTTGCTATGTTTTCTAGTTTCTGCTATGGGTTTAATATCCTTATTACCTACGAACTAGCCTTTTAGAAATTTGGTTGTTAAAATGTCAGTTCTCAGTCAGATGGAGCTTGCTTGTACTAGAAGCTACTCTGGAGTTTTTTCAAATACACCTCCCAACCCTTTTCCCCTCCCACATGACTCTTATTTATTGTCATTCATGATGCTGAATACAGGTAGAAAGAAGTATGTTGTTCTCCTCAGATTTGCTAGGACAGAAAACTAGGCAGGAACAACTGATTTAGGAGGTTAATGGGTAGTTTGTTTTAAGGAGAGACATGCACTGACTTTAGAACAAGAAGATATCTAGCTAATTTTTGGGGTTGGGGAGGGGGACACAGAAGTTATGAAAGTTTCCTGTCCAGAAAAAAGTGGGTGCATTGGTTATTAAGTGTAAGGCTCAATTAGGGGGAATTCCTTGGTGGTCCAGTGGTTAGGACTCTGTGCTTTCATTGCCAAGGGCCCGGGTTCAATCTTTGGTCAGGGAACTAACATCCACAAGCTGTGCCGCATGGCAAAAAAAAAAAGGTTCAATTAAGGAGAGAATAGTAGATATCTTGTGAATTATTCTCAGTCGTATCTTAGGCACATGAGAAGTAGAACTCTTTCTGTAAGGTTTACATTGACCAAGCCTGGGAAATTGGAAAGCACAACCTCAGTGGTAGGTTATAATGCTGTGGTGTGGCATTTTGGTGCTGTCGCTTCCTGTCCCTGAAAGCATTTGGTAAGAGAAGCACCACCAAGGGTGCAAACAGGAGTGGCCGGGAGGAAAAATAACAGGGTTAGGAGGAGGGGAGCTAGCAGTGCTCATTCATGAGATTTAAAGTTTTAAAAAATAAATGGCCAAAACAAAAAAGTCCATTCGTTAGAAGGAACAGAGTCCTAAATCGGGTACTTCAGAGTCCTTTTTAGAAACATGGTGAATCTTGTGGAAACAGATAGCTGCACCTAGATAAGAAATAGAAATAAAGCCTAGATTTTCCCTTGTTACCAGTAAAAATCATGTTATCAATAGATACCAAGAAAACCCTTTATTTGTTGTTCAAAATTGAATATAACTACATTAGACAAAGTAAGGAAACAGCTGAATTATGTTCTGTTGCCCTGTGCCTGAGCGAGAATGATTATTTTAAAAAGCTTCATGTACAGTCCTGTTTTCAACATTTTTGAGAAATAAAAACATTTGGCCCAGCCATGCAGTTCAGCACTTGTCACCTGTTTTTTCTTCCCCAGAACTTCCTGGATACATTTTATGCTCCAGCTTACTACCTCTTCAGAGTCTCTGGCCTCTTCTTGCTTTTCCCCCATTCCATTTTTTTCTACTTTCTTTCTTTCTGAAGCTTCTTCTCTTTCTCTCTCACCCCATTTAATCTTTTGAGCACTCCCACTTTGATCTAGTTGCACTCCTATTCCCACTATGTTATTGCTTGTTGGCTCCAATATTTTTATTAATAGAACATTTTGAAAAAGATACAACTTTTACTTAAATTCATTTAGTAATAATTTTTCCAGGAAGTCAGCCTAGATACCCAAGAGCATTTTGTTGTTGCTTTACCATGCAGATAATACATAATCAGCACATACTGATAAAGGCCTTCACTGCTAAGCTAATATTTTCCTGTGTGTATATTCATTTAGTAAGGTTTTCATACACACAATACCTCTGGAAAAAGATGTTCCATATAGATGAATTATCCCAATACTAAAACTAAACTTTTGAAAGTTTAAAATATAAAACCACTATATTTGAAAATTTTTTTGATAGATCTTATTATATATAGTTTTTTAACTGATTTAGTCATGATTATGAATGACAGTTCTTATACTGTGAAATAATGACTTCCAAAATACCAAGCTCTGTGGTGCTGGTTTTTATTTTTCCTTTCTCCCCCAATACCGAAGGTAAGCAGTGGCCATTGTTCTCATCTCCTAGTAATCTGCTCTACTTCCATCTTCCTGTGTCTCTGATCTGCTCTGGGGTCAGGAAACCAGGGGGCCCCATAGAGTTTAGGTTGGAATACTCTGCTTTAGTACTTGAATTTAACAATAGCTATTTGAATTTCTCATAAACGTTTTTTTAAAATAAATGTATATATGTATTTATTTATTTATGGCTGTGTTGGGTCTTTGTTGCTGCATGTGGGCTTTATCTAGTTGTGGCGAACGTGGGCTACTCTTTGTTGCAGTGTGCGGCTTCTCATTGCAGTGGCGTCTCTTGTTGATGAGCACAGGCTCTAGGCGCCTGGGCTTCAGTAGTTGTGGCACACGGGCTTCAGTAGTTGTGGCTCGCGGGCACAGTAGTTGTGGCTTGCAGGCTCTAGAGCACAGGCTCAGTAGTTGTGGCGCACGGGCTTAGTTGCTCTACAGAATGTGGGATCTTCCTGGACCTGGGCTCGAACCTGTGTCCCCTGCACTGGCAGGCAGATTCTTAACCACTGCTCCACCAGGGAAGTCCCCTTTTTTTTTTAGCATGCTTCTGGGTTCTTGGCTATGTAGATTACCATACAGTAACACCTCATTTATCTAGATACCTAAAATCTCATCACAAGAAAAATAAAGTGATTTTCATGGACCACTTGCTTAAACTGTGTACAACAAATTCTGACACTTCCTACCAAACAGTGCAGTGGAGTACTGATTATATTTTACTTTTTTTGGTATCATTTGTTTCACTTTTGTTTTTATCTCCATAACCAGATTATAAGTTTTTGTGATTGAGTGTAGGGATTCTCTGTGTTTTCCAGTTAAATATAACTGATTGCTTGATTATAAGATACAGTAGTGCCCTTTGTACTTTGTTTGATTAATTACAAATAATTGATTTCTTTTAAGGGAAAAGAAAATTTAGCTATTCCTCATTGTTCTTTAGGCTGACATTTGCATATACTCTTTAACTTTGCTGACCCTTTTCTATCTTCAGTATCTTCACAGGGAAAAAATACCTAAATCAGGAGCCATGCCCTCTCAGCACACCTCTTTGTTGGTCACTGTTAAGATCTAGAATAATGACTACTGAATCCTTTTGACAAACACTTCAATTTAGTGTAACACTCAGTTCATATAGAATCCTACAACTTTAAAACTCCAAGGGGTCGTAGAGATCATTTAGATTCCCTTATTTCAGATAAGAAAACAGGCTCCCAGAAGTTCTGGTTTCCTTTTTCCATCATAAAATAGTACCCTCCATTTATATAGAACTTCATGGTTTCTGATGTGCTCTTAGCATCTTTTATTCTGTCTCCTTTGAGTTTCACACTACCCGGATAGGTGGTCAAGGTGGTATTATTATTCCTACTTTACAGATAAGGAAACAGTCTCAGGTTAAGGGCTTGGGCCTTTATTCCAGTTCTTTTAACCTCTAGTCCCATAGTTTATCACTAGCCCAGCTGTTCTTCTTAAACCCTACTTACCTCAAAGTATTTCATTTCACTGTAAATTCGTTTCAGGAGTAACTGGGCTGCAATGGTTTCTACTCTGGGTCCTGAGACCTAGAATATGATCTTCCTTGGCCATTAGAGATAACCTCTCTGAAATGTTGAAGTTTCTTTGCTTTTCTGCCTCCAGGATAAAAGTACTCAGCATGTCAATGGCACCCAAGTCCAAGGCAAGCACTCCCCACCCCATGTTCCTTCCTGTCTTTCAGCTGAATGCCAGGAAGGTCAGCTGCTTCCCAGAGTAGGGACCTGCTTATAACAACCCCTACACTCTCAGTCTGTCACAGGGTTATGTAGTACTTTCTAACCCTCCTTGTATCATTAGATAATTGCCGTCCATTAGAGTATCAGTTACAGCAGTGAGAGTCAAAGTGCTAATCTCTTTTAATTTATTAGTTAAGACATCTTCCTTCTAGTCACTGTTTTAGGTTTTCATCACTGCATTATACGTAATACTTTCCTGGTGTTTTGTGTGAGCCTGCATGCATGTAGAATGCTTGGGAAAAGCAGGGTGCTAGTGTGTATTAGGGTCCTGACTGACAGTGGACCCTTTCCCTTTCCCAGATTGTTTTTAAGCAGCTCTCCTTGGGGGATGCTCTGGCCTCTGTACTCAGATGCAGATCAGCAGGCACTCATTTTCTTATTCTTGCCTTCTGTGTGGTACATTTTAGAGCACTTTTAAGGTCACAACAGAGCTTGCCTTTCAGTGAAGCCATAGTTCCCAAAACAAATTAAGAAAAGCCAGGTCATTTCTTCTACTCTCTGATGGCTGGGGAAAGCCTGAGAGCATCTCTTTAATCATGTACTGTACTCTTTAGACTCCATTTACTACCACACTCTGGCAATGAAAGAATTAGTTTTCCTTCTGTCTTGGAGTCAACAGAATAAGGCTTTTGCAGGAATAGGTGAGCAATCTCTGGGCTAATGGCTGGGTTAAGATACTTCTGTGTCAGTTTTGCCTACCACAAGTCTTGACCATCTCCTTTATGGTTTATTAGATTCTGTGATCTTGAGAGAAGAGGTACTGGGCAAATATTTAAAATGTGTGCTCAGACCAAAAAAACACTCAGGAGCTTCTGGTTTAAAGGAGTAAATGTAAAATATTACAAATATGATCTATTCTGCAGGAAAAAAATCTTTTGGGAAATTATCAGTACCCATTTGAGTCTTTTCTCTATATTAAATAGGAGTAATGTGACTGGTCCCCATATTTTAAGTGATTATTTTATTTCCCTAAAACCCTGTCATATATAGTGAGTTTGGTTGTTTGCCATTGGCATGACAGACTCTATTGAGTTAGGCTCATGGGAGATGAAGCACTTCTGTCATTTCTTTTGAAAATTGTGTTGGAAGGAAAAAGACCAAGGTTCCCTTCCCACACTCAGGTTCAGCCAGGCAAGCCCTTGTTAAATTGAAACATTTTATTTCTTCTATTTTAGCTCTTATCTTTTATCTCTCCCCTCCAGGGGATAAGCATCATAGGCTATAGATGACAGTTGCTAAGCTTAGGCAATGGCAGATTGCAGCAGATAGACGGTGGAAGGATAAGGAAACCAGATAGCTTTCTAGCACCTCCTGAATTGGATTCACCTGTGTGACTTCACATTTAAGCCTTTTTTTACTCTCATACACAATCCCCCTTTTCCCCCCACCCTGGAAGTTCAGAATTTGACTCTGTTGCACGTGAGAACTCCAAATCTGTAGGTGAAAATAGATCTATCCACTCTAACACACATGTGACCCTGGTAGCTCGCCCTTTATGCTCTCAGCCTTTTCATATTCCCATTGGGTAGAAGTACAAAGGGACTTCTTTGTACAAAGAAGGGATTTCTGTACAAAGAAGTACAAAAAGATACCCTGTTCAGAAGAGATGGGTCATGCTCATTTTCATAACCAGCCAATAAATATTGACTACTATATGCATAGTTGTGCTATTTCCTGTAAACAAAGCCAATGCAAAAGATGTTTTATACATTATTGCCTCTAGTAATATCTGTATTCTCAGCATAAGAAGTTGATATATTTTAGCTCAGTTAACTATGAAACTGAACACTTTGGCCTCTTTTGGATTCTTTCAAACTGACCTAAAAAGTATCTTCCTTGAATGATTAAGATTTCAGATGGTTGAAAAATAGCTTTTAGAAGAGAAGCATTAGGATTTCTTTCTAAATAGTGATCTAAGTGTTAAATTGTTAAAAGTTTGAGAAGTAAATTCATTTATAAAGAGAAGTCGCTGTTAATGTATATTACTTAATACATAAGTGGTATATTACTTAATATATCATTTATTCACTTAATATATCATCATTCTAGAACATGGAGCTGTTTTATTTTCACTTGTCCCTTCTTCCTAGCTCCTGAGTACAAAAACAAAGAGGCAATTAAAATAACTAAGAGTAAATTAAAATAAAAAATCAGAAGATTAAAATAGTGCCCTTTCACAATATTTTATCAAGGTAAATTAACAGACTGTAGTTCTTAAAAATAGCTCATCTGGAACATTTCTAAGGTGGAAATCTCATCAGAACTCTCCCTTCACCCCACACCCCCAAAAAAACTCCAAAGTAAATTTACTTCTGATCTTGGCTATTGTGAAGTAGGAGGTAGATTTATGATCACCTTATAATATGATCACATTATAGAAGGAGCAAAGACTTGGTGCTTTTGTTAAATATTAGATGTAGAATTTTTATGTTAATACCAGATTTATAATTCAATCTGTGATGATGGAAAGATGAATATTATTTTGATTTTTTTATCCTCCCCCTCCTTGGTTGGTTGATTGGTTTATTTAGTATTATCTCAGTTTGTTTTACAATTTCCGGGGTTTTAAAAAAATATTTATTGAAATATAGTTGATTTACAGTGTTGTGTTAGTTTCAGGAGTACAGCAAAGTGATTCAGTGTTTTTATATATACTTTTTTAAATTTTTAATTTAATTTAATTTTTAAAAATAAATTTATTTATTCATTTATGGCTGCATTGGGTCTTCATTTCTGCGCGGGCTTTCTCTAGTTGCAGCGAGAGGGGGCTACTCTTCATTGCGGTGCGCGGGCTTCTCATTGCGGTGGCTTCTCTTTGTTGTGGAGCACGGGCTCTAGCCGTGCGGGCTTCAGTAGTTGTGGCACGTGGGCTTAGTAGTTGTGTCTCGTGGGCTCTAGAGCACAGGCTCAGTAGTTGTGGTGCATGAGCCTAGTTGCTCCGCAGCATGTGGGAATCTTCCCGGACCAGGGCTCAAACCCATGTACCCTGCATTGGCAGGCAGATTCTTAACCACTGTGCCACCAGGAAAGTCTTGAATTTTACTTTATTTTATTTTATATATATATTCTTTTTTAGATTCTTTTCCACTATAGGTTATTATTGAGTATAGTTCCCTGTGCTATACAGTAGGCCCTTGCTGGTTATGAATATTATTTTTAGAGTACATAAAATAAAGTTTCCAAGTAAAGTATTTTTCACCTAAAATCATTCTCCTAAATTGACAAGTTAAAATATCAAAGGAGGTGTGGTTTAATGTAACTAAATAGTCTCTGTGAATTTAAAAAATGATTTTATGGTCTTTCAGACTTATAATTAAAGTGCTTGATGAAGATGATTTTTTTGGCCTTGGAGTGATCAACTGTGTATTGCCTGCCTGTTAGTTTGATAATACAAGTTGCAGGTTCCTTATATTTAGATGTATGGGATCTCCTATTGAAGATCCAATGTAAACATTATGTTGTAGTGTAATATATGCAGATTTAAATATATATATATATATATACACATATATATATAGGTATATATATATATATATATATATATATATACCTATATATATATAGGTATATATATATTTTAATGATCTACTATACTTTCTGACTCCTTGGAGTTGGTACCAGTGATACTACCATCCATGCCAAAGAGTGGCCTTCATCATTTTCTCCCTGTGTTTTCTGAAGTTTTCTCTTGCTAAAAAGTTTTATTCCCTGCTTTCCTGGGACCCACTCCAGAACTCAGCCATGCACTGTGTACTGAAACCCAGACATACCAATCTCTAGCAATTGCTGACCTCTCTGCCACAGGAAACATTAGAAGCTGTTTCCTGTACCAACTGAGTTATAGTTAACTCAGTTGACTTGCCATTAAGTTGATATATTTGCTTTTCTATTGATAAAAAGTATACTAATTAAATTTTATGTTTATTATATCAATTATCTACTGACATTAAGAAATTACAAACCAGAGGTTATGAAGTTTTTTTTTTTTTTTTTTTTTTTTTTTTGTGGTACGTGGGCCTCTAACTGTTGTGGCCTCTCCCGTTGTGGAGCACAGGCTCCGGACACTTAGCAGCATGTGGGATCCTCCCGGACCAGGGCACGAACCCGTGTCCCCTGCATCGGCAGGCAGACTCTCAACCACTGCGCCACCAGGGAAGCCCGAGGTTATGAAGTTTTAACAAAGGTTTCAAGAATCAATATCTTTCATCTTATAAAGTGTATTTGTTTCGGATCCAAAGCAGTAGAGACTTGGAATCATTTTGATGAATGTCAGAGACTCTTAATTCTTGAAACTTACAGCTTTTCTCGATAAAATCCCTGGTTCGATTTTCCTTTTTTTTTTTCCTTGTAGTGGACTTTTGGGAGCAATAAAAATAAGAAGAAAGGAAAAGCCAGAAAAATAGAGAAGAAAGGAACCATGAAGAAACAGGCCAATAAAACTGCTTCCTCAGGCAGTTCGGACAAAGACAGTTCAGCTGAGAGCTCAGCCCCTGAAGAAGGTGAGTCAAGTGGTGCAGACTTGGGAGTGAACTCTTATTTAGTAGAAGCTGCAGTCAGAAATGGAGGGAAAAGGTGCCTGCATTACAATTACAGCATGGCCTCTTCCTTTATTGCAGGGGGGTCTCTAATCTTTTCAGTGGTCATGGTCTGTTTAGAATCTGAATGAAGCAAGAAAAATACATGCATTCCAAAGCGTTAGTGAAGCCCTTGAAACCCATCCAGGAAACCCATGAGGATTCCCTGCGTTAGAGTCTCCGTTTACCTTAACTGAGTGCCTTCTCTTTCCTTTTTCTTGGTTATTCATAGGGGGAAAATCCTTGAACCAGATACAAAACTCAGTAAAAAATGTTGTTTTGAAATGAGAATTTTTGCTAACACTAGTTTGAAAGTGAACTTGTTCCAGGACTAAAATGGTAAACTTTATATTTGTTTTGAGTAATAATGTGTATATACAAAGTGGCTTGTACAGAATTGGCCTAACCTGCTTTTTAAGCACATGCCTGTGAATGTTAGCTCAAATTGAGTCAAGCACAAAATTGCTAGTTTAACATAATACTCAGTTACAATATGTAATGCTTTTTTCCATCACCCTTTGTCCTACCAAGATCCAGTATCATTAGGAATTCACTAACCCATTTAATGACTTATTAAAACATTGATTTTTTTTAAATGCCAACTAATAAATGTAGAAGAAAGTATAGTTAGACAATCACCATTTTCAACCATCATAGTAATAATTGAAGTGTTATCAACGAGTGTTAAAACCACTGGATGATAGTTTGTTGAGGAACAAGATGTTTACACAGTCTCAAAGCATCTCCGTATACTTATTATGAAAATTGAATATGGACTGTATGTCAGATAATGCTATTTCTTAAATGTTAAATTTCCTGAGTTTGATCATTGTATACTTGGTTATATAAGAGACTCCTGGGCTTCCCTGGTGGCGCAGTGGTTGAGAGTCTGCCTACCAATGCAGGGGACACGGGTTCAAGCCCTGGTCTGGGAAGATCCCACGTGCCACGGAGCAGCTGGGCCCGTGAGCTACAAATACTGAGCTCTGCGCGTCTGGAGCCGGTGCTCCGCAGCAAGAGAGGCCGCGACAGTGAGAGGCCCGCGCACCGCGATGAAGAGTGGCCCCCGCTTGCCACAACTAGAGAAAGCCCTTGCACAGAAATGAAGACCCAACACAGCCAAAAATAAATAAATGAATAAATAAATTTATAAAAAAAAAAAAAAAAAAGAGACTCCTTTTTACAAGAAGTATTTAGGGGTGAAAGGTCACAATCTCTGCAGCTTACTCTCAGTTCAGCAAAATAAATGATAAAAATGTGTAAATTGTTTTATGTATGTAGACAGAAAGTGAATTGGCGATGTTAACAATGGGTGAACCTAAGTAACAGATGTACGGGAGTTGAATTATTCTTGCAACTTTTTTCTGTAGGTCTGTAATTTTTTCAAAATACAAAAGTCAAATTAAAAAGATCATGTTGGTTTCTTAATCCAGCCTAAGTTTCTGTAACATGTGTTTGCATTTGCCAAAGGCAGACCAAAGCTTTTCCCAAGGGAGGTGAGATGACCATGTTCCACTTCACCTAGAAGAGCCAAGGGGTAATGATTATCAACACTGTGGGGCCACCTGTGGCTCTGTCTTCTGCAGCATCACCTAATCTAGTGTTTGGTCCTTTGTTGCAGGTGAAGTGTCAGATTCTGACAGCAACAGCTCCTCCTCCAGTTCAGATTCAGACTCTTCCTCAGAAGATGAGGAATTCCATGATGGCTATGGAGAAGACCTCATGGGAGATGAGGAAGACAGGGCCCGTCTGGAACAGATGACAGAAAAGGAGAGAGAGCAAGAACTGTTCAACCGCATAGAGAAGAGGGAGGTGTTAAAAAAAAGGTAAAGTGGTAGTCTTAATGATAAAATAAAATAATAAAGTAATTTCCCAAAGTTCACATTTGGAGCCCTGTCTTCACAGGATTCAAGACTTGAAATTTCTTCTCATTATTTATGAGTTAGGAATCTGACTATCCTCCCAGCATGCTTTTTGTATTTTTTTTTAAGCTCAAATGTTAAATTGCATTTTGATATACAAAGCTGCTTCAGTATTTTGGATTACTTTTGCCATATTTAAATGGCAGAAGTTTTTCCTTATCTCCTAACAGAATTTCAAGGTGAAATAAACTTGACTTTGTCTCAGGAGATAAAATAGTCCTCACAATTTGGATCCTTCCCTACCTACCTAATATTGCGAAATAAACAGAAGCATTTTCCTTGGCAGCAGTTAGTCCCATTTCGTCTGGGAGCCTGTCTGTCCCTTCTGGAGACCATATTAAGTCTGGTGAGTTATTCTAGACAAGAATGTTTGGCTTTCAGTCAGCAGCAAGTAATAGACATTTGTTTTGAGTGTGAATGCTTCCACGGTTACCTGTATTGGAACAAACAGGACTTAAGAAACTACCACAGTTGCCACATGGTTAAGAATGACTTCTGAAATTTGTATTTCTGAATTGGGGAGAGCATAACAAGAGGTTCTCATATAAGGCCAATAGGGCCCTATGATAAAATCACAAAGTAGCTCAAGAGTAGTGGGTGGCTTATCTCAAACTTGGGTTTTTTATTTTTCACCTTATATGACTGAAGCAGTTGACTGACTGATTCTGTGACTTTTTTAGTGATTGGAAGAATGTTTACAATGACGATAATTAAGACAGAAGTTCAGAGCCATTCACAGAAAATGGAGGTTTTTGTAGCTCATTTGTTTAGCTGCAAGGCAGTACAATATGGTAACTCAGAAACTTTCTCCATGTTTTTAATGTAAACACCATTAGCATCCTGTTTTATAGCCAGCAACACCAGTAGTGAGGTATCATTTTTGGTTGTTAGATTCTTCACCTATTCTAGAGCTTCCTCTTTTTTTATTAAAAAAAAATTTTTTTTTTAAAGGTAAGTGCAGGCAGCATAAAGGTAGCTTGGTTGTGCAAAGAGCACTGACATTTCCATCAGAAAGTCTAGGCTCAGGACTTCCCTGGTGGTCCAGCGGTTAAGGATCTGCCTTCCAATGCAGGGGATGTGGATTCCATCCCTGGTCAGGGAACTAAGATCCCATGTGCCGCAGGGCAACTAAGTCTGTGTGCTCTAGAGCCTGCACGCTGCAGCTAGAGAGCCCGCTGCCACAGCTACTGAGCCCGTGTGCTCTGGAGCCCGTGCGCCACAAGGAAACATCCCACATGCCACAACAAAGATCCCGTGTGCTGCAACTAAGACCCAATGCAGCCAAATAAATAAATATTTTTTTAAAAAAAGAAGAAGAAAAAAGAAAATCCAGGCTCAAGTCAAACTCACTGTCCAGGTTATCTGAATTAGTCACTTACCCTCCTCATTCCTCAGCTTTCTCTTTGGGGATTGTTGTAAGTCTTCAGTGAGATAATACATATAAGAACATAATGTAAATATAAGCTGTTAACTTTTTTAAAATTGAAGTATAGTTGATGTACAATATTATATAAGTTACAGATGCATAATTTAGTGATTCACAGTTTTTAAAGGTTATACTCCACTTATAGTTATTATAAAATATTGGCTATATTCCCTGTGTCGTACAATATATCCTTTAGCTTATTTTATACATAATAGTTTGTACCTCCTAATCCCCTACCCCTATATTACCTCTCCCTGCTTCCTTCTCCCCACTGGTAAGCACTCGTTTGTTCTCTATATCTATGAATCTGTTTCTTTTTTATTATATTCACTAGTTTGTTGTATTTTTTAGATTTCACATATACTTGATAGCATACAGTGTTTGTCTTTCTGTGTCTGACTTATTTCACGTAGCATAGTCTCCTCTGAGTTCATCCATGTTGTTGTAAATGGCAAAGTTTCATTCTTTTTTATGACTGAGTAGTATTCTATTGTATGTATATACACCACATCTTCTTTATCCATTCATTCCATATTTTGGCAATTGCAAATAATACTGCTATGAACATGGTAGTGTATGTGTCTTTTGGAATTAGCATTTTTGTTTTTCAGGTATATACCCAGGAGTGGAATTACTGGGTCATATGGTAGTTCTATTTTTAGGTTTTTCTTTTTTTTTTAATATTTTAAAAAATATTTATTTATTATTATTATTACCTTTTGGTTTCTTTTTTTTAACATCTTTATTGGAGTATAATTGCTTTACAATGGTGTGTTAGTTTCTGCTTTATAACAAATTGAATCAGTTATACATATGTCCCCATATCTCTTCCCTCTTGCGTCTCCCTCCCTCCCACCCTCCCTATCCCACCCCTCTAGGTGGTCACAAAGCACTGAGCTGATCTCCCTGTGCTATGCGGCTGCTTCCCACTAGCTATCTATTTTACATTTAGTAGTGTGTATATGTCCATGCCACTTTCTTACTTCGTCCCAGCTTACCCTTCCCCCTCCCCGTATCCTCAAGTCCATTCTCTAGTAGGTCTGCATCTTTATTCCCATCTTGCCCCTAGGTTCTTCATGACCTTTTTTTTTTTTTTTTTTTTAGATTCCATATATGTGTGTTAGCATAAGGTATTTGTTTTTCTCTTTCTGATTTACTTCACTCTGTATGACAGTCTCTAGGTCCGTCCACCTCACTACAAATAACCCAGTTTCATTCCTTTTTATGGCTGTGTAATATTCCATCGTATATGTGTGCCACATCTTCTTTATCCATTCATCTGTTGATGGACACTTAGGTTGCTTCCATGTCCTGGCTATTATAAATAGAGCTGCAGTGAACATTTTGGTACATGACTCTTTTTGAATTATGGTTTTCTCAGGGTATATGCCCAGTAGTGGGATTGCTGGGTCGTATGATAGTTCTATTTTTAGTTTTTTAAGGAACCTCAGTGTTGTTCTCCATAGTGGCTGTATCAATTTACATTCCCACCAACAGTGCAAGAGGGTTCCCTTTTCTCCACACCCTCTCCAGCATTTATTGTTTTTAGACTTTTTGATCATGGCCATTCTGACTGGTATGAGATGATATCTCATTGTAGTTTTGATTTGCATTTCTCTAATGATTAATGATGTTGAGCATCCTTTCATGTGTCTGTTGGCAATCTGTATATCTTCTTTGGAGAAATGTCTATTTAGGTCTTCTGCCCATTTTTGGATTGGGTTGTTTGTTTTTTTGATATTGAGCTGCATGAGCTGGTTGTAAATTTTGGAGATTAATCCTTTGTCAGTTGCTTCATTTGCAAATATTTATTTATTATTTATTTATTTAGGCTGCACCGGGCCTTAGTTGCGGCACACGGGGTTTAGTTGTGGCATGCATGTGGGATCTAGTTCCCTGACCAGGAATTGAACCCAGGCCCCCTGCATTGGGAGCTCAGAGTCGTACCCACTGGACCACCAGGGAAGTCCCTATTCTTAGTTTTTTTAATTATTATTAATTTTATTTTATTTATTTTTGGCTGCATCGGGTCTTAGTTGAGGCACGTGGGCTCTTCGTTGAGGCACGCTGGGTCTTTCATCATGGCACGCGGACTCCTCTCTAGTTTTGGCGTGCAGGCTCCAGGGTGCGTGGGCGCTGTAGTTTGCGGCACACGGGGTCTAGTTGAGGCGTGTGGGCTCAGTAGTTGTGGCATGCAGGCTTAGTTGCCCCACAGCATGTAGGATCTTAGTTCCCTGACCAGGAATCGAACCTGCGTCCCCTGCATTGTAAGGCGGATTCTTTACCACTGGACCACCAAGGAAGTATCTATTTTTAGAGAAACCTCTGTACTCTTTTCCACAGTGGCTGCGCCAGTTAACTTTCTCCACATCCTCACCAACATTTGTTATTTGTGTTCTTTTTGATGATGGCCGTTCTGACAGGTGTGAGGTAATATCTCATTGGGGTTTTGACTTGCATTTCCCTGATGATTAGCAATGTTGAGATCTTTTCATGCGCCTGTGGGCCATCTGCATTTCCTCTTTGGAAAAATGTCTCTTCAGGTCTTCTGCCCATTTTTTAATCAGGTTGTTTGTTTTTTTGATGTTGGGTTGTATGAGCTGTTTATATATATATATTTTTGATATTAACTGTGTATTAGTCATATCATTTGCAAATATTTTCTCCCATTCAGTAGGTTGTCTTTTTGTTTTGTTGATGGTTTCCTTTGCTATGCAAAAGCTTTTAAGTTTAATTAGGTCCCATTTGTTTATTTTTACTTTTATTACCTTTGCTTTAGGAGACATCCAAAAAAATATTGCTGCGATTTATGGCAAAGAGTGTTCTGCCTGTGTTTTCCTCTAAGAGTTTTATGGTTTCTGGTCTTACATTTAGGTCTTTAATCCATTTTGAGTTTATTTTTGGATATGGTGTTAGAAAATGTTCTAATTTCATTCTTTTACATGTAGCTGTCCAGTTTTCTCAGCACCTCAGGTATTAACTTTTAAAAATAACTTTATTGAGATGTAGTTTACACACCATAGAATCTACCCATTGAAAGTGGTTGAAAGTGGTTCGGTGGTTTTTTATACATTCATAAAGTTGTGTAGCCATCACCACAATTAATTTCAGAACATTATCATCACCCCAGAAAAAAACCCTGTACTTATTGGTACTCAGTTCCCTCTATTGCTCCTAGCCTTAGGAAGCCACTAACTTACTTTCTGTCTCTATAGATTTGCCTATTTCTGGGCATTTTATATAAATGGAATCATAAATATGTAGTCTTTTGTGCCTGGCTTCTTTCACTTAACATATATTTGAAGTTCATTCATGTAGCATGTATCAGTACTTCATTCCTTTTTATGGCTGAATAATATTCCATTATGTGTATATACCACATTTTATTTATTAATCTGTTTTGATATCTTTGCTGTTGTGAATAGTGCTACTATGAACATTCATGAACAAATATTTGAGTATCTATTTTCAATTCTTTTGGGTATATACATAGGAGTGGAATTGCTGAGTCATATGGTAATTTTATGTTTAACTTTTTGAGAAACCACCAAACTGTTTTCCATAACAGCTGTACCATTTTACATTCCCACCAGCAATATATGAGTTCCAGTTTGTCCACATCCTTGCCAACACTTGTTATTTTTTCTTTTTTTGATAATAGCTGTCCTGGTAAATGTGAAGTGTCTTATTGTGGTTTTGATTTGCATTTTCCTGTTGACTAATGATGTTTAGAATCTTTTCAAATCCTTGTTGGAGAAATGTCTGTTCAAGTGCTTTGCGTATTTGTTAATTGGGTTATTTGTCTTTTTGTTGTTGAGTTATAAGAGTTCTTTATATATTCTGGTTAGTAGACCCTTATCAGATAACATGATTTGCAAATATTTTCTCCCATTCTGTAGGTTGTATTTTTCACTGTCAAGTATTGTTTAATGCACAAAATTTAAAAATTTTTATGCACAATAAATTTTTTCTTTTCTTGCTGCAGCTTTTGATATCTAAGAATCTTACCAAATCCACGTTCATGAGTATTTACCCAGATGTTTTCTTGTAAGAGTTTTGTCGTTGTAGGTCTTATGTTTAGATCATTGATCCATTTTTAAAAATTTTATATTGGAGTACAGTTGATTTACAATGTTGTGTTAGTTTCAAGTGTACGGCAAAGTGATTCAGTTATACATGTACATATATCTATTCTTTTTCAGGTTCTTTTCCCATGCAGGTTGTTACAGAGTATTGAGTAGAGTTCCCTGTACTATACAGTAGGCCTTTGTTGATTATCTGTTTTATGTATAGTAGTGTGTATATGTTAATCCCAACCTCCTAATTTATCCCTCTCCCCCTCGTTGATCCATTTTGAGATCATTTTTTGTATATGGTGTGAAGTAAGAGTCTAACTTTCTTCTTTGGCATGTAGCTATCCAGTTGTCCCAGTACCACTTGTTGAAGAGACTGTTCTTTCCCCAGTCTTGGCACCATTGTTGAAAATCAGTTGTTCATAGATATATGGATTTATTTGTTGACTGTATTCTGTTCCATTGATCATTATGTTTATGGTTATGCCAGTACCATACTGTTTTGATTACTGTAGCTATATAGTCAATTTTTAACTTGGGAAGTGTTAAGTCCTCCACCTTCGTTCTTCAAAATTGTTTTGGCTATATGGGGCCCTCTGCATTCCCATAGGAATTTTAGTATCAGCTTATCAATTTCTGCAACAGCAAAAGAAGCAGCTGGGACTTTTATAGGAATTGTGTTGAATCTGTTTATCAAATTTGGAAGTATTGCCATCTAATATTAAGTCTTTTAATCCATGAATGTGATATCTTTCTACTTACTTAGGTATTATTTAATTTCTTTCAACAGTCCTTTAGTTTTGGGTGTGAAAGACTAGCACTTGTTTTGTTAAATTTATTACTAAATATTGTATTCTTTTGGATGCTACTGTAAATGGAATTGTTTTCTTTGTTTCGTTTTTGGATTATTCATTGCAAGTATATAGAAATACAGTTAATTTTTGTATATTGACCCTATTAAGAACTAAGTAAAAAATTTCATATTGGGTTTATTTTAGAATGTTATGAAAAGAGTTTAATATTTATTTTATTCCTTCCATAAAGTTCCTTAAATTCACACACAAAAAAATAGTTTTGTTTCATAAAAGCCTGCTTTTTGTTACAGGGAGAGAGCCTAGATTGCATTTGTTTAAGAGAATAGCATATTTATTCACATGTTTGCTGGGGTGGAGCTGAGGGAGGCATTTTTCCTAATGAAGAAAGATGGAGAGTGGTGTTTTTAAAATACAGCCTGTGTCTTGACCACCTTAAAAATGTGACAGTGGGGCTTCCCAGGTGGCACAGTGGTTGAGAGTCCGCCTGCCAATGCAGGGGACACGGGTTTGTGCCCTGGTCCGGGAAGATCCCACATGCCGCGGAGCGACTAGGCCCGCGAGCCATAGCCACTGAGCCTGCGCGTCTGGAGCCTGTGCTCCGCAACGGGAGAGTGGCTCTCTGTGGCTTCATTATGTTTCTAATAGGACACCATTGGAGTTGATCCAAGAATCAACTATTTTCTTCCATTATGTGAAGTTGAGGAAGAGCAGTGCATTACTAACAGGATACAACAGTATCCTCAGTATTCTCTCATTTTAAGTCTATTCCACCTTAATGCTTTCAAGTACTTCTGGTGTATTTATATTCAATATTTCTAATGTACTTATAAGATACATTGGAGTTTCTTACAGGAAACCAAAACATTTATTAACTCCTTCCCCGCACTTAATTCCTTTCTCCTACGTAATAGAAATCAGTCTACAAATATTTCATTGCCACTTAAAAACCAAATAAATATATTTTAAACAGATTTGAAATCAGGAAAAAACTGAAAACAGCCAAAAAGAAAGAAAAGAAAGAAAAAAAGAAAAAGCAAGAAGAGGAGCAGGAAAAGAAGAAACTGACACAGATTCAAGAATCTCAGGTAGGAGATTCAATAGTCCTCGTTATTCAAAGAATAAAACCTCTATTTTGAGTGTGTATGTGTGTTTATATAAAAGATGGGTTTATATTAATCAGCCTAGGTCAGTTAGTGCAAGACTATTTATGTACTATCTTCATCTTATAGGTTTCATTAATCTCTGGACATATCATTTCACCATTAGCTGTGCTGTTTAACTCCATGGGAATTCTACTCAAGTCTGCATGTAAAAAGCAGCTCATTGGTGTGTGAGCACTCCTTAAGGGAAAGTTTGTAAACTTCCTGTCCCGGGTAGCTGAATCGGTTATGATGTTTACTCAGGTGTATGTCATCCTGGACTTGGTAATAAATGTAGCTGGGAAAATTAGTCATCTCTGCATTTATCACAAAAAGCTTTGTTGACAGTATTAACATATACTAGCTGTGATCTAGGGAGTGCTTCCGGAAAGTGTTTATCTTATACTTCTTAGGCTTTCTGTTTATTAGGCAGGTAAGACAAGGACTGACTTTACTGCTCTATCCTCTTTGTCCACAAGAGGATGCTCTCTCCTCTTAAGCAAATTTCAATTTCTGCAACCAATATATATAGATTCACATTGGAGAACTGAATGATTTTTAGGTATAGAGAATGTTATCATCAGCTGTTGGTAAAAAGAGCCATCCTACATATTTTTCCCTTCCCAGGTAACATCCCATAACAAGGAACGACGTTCCAAACGGGATGAGAAACTAGATAAGAAATCTCAAGCCATGGAGGAGCTAAAAGCAGAGCGAGAAAAACGGAAGAACAGAACAGGTAGGTGGGGAAAATGTGATGGCTACTTTGTGTCTTTGATCATATGATTTAACTTCCTGATGCCAATTTTAATTTTTCCCCCTTTTTAGCTCTCTAGTATAGACAGTTCCAAACACATACAGAGAATAGTGTAATGAAACTCCATGAACCCATCCTCCAACTTCAGCAGTCAACTCATAGCTAATCTTATTAAATCTACACTGCCCTCTTCCTTTGGGTTATTTTGAAGTAAATCCCAGCATCATCATATTTCAACCATAAATATTTCAATATGTGTCTCTAAAAGATAAGGACTATTTTAAATGTAACTACAGTACTATTACTATACCTAAAAAATAGTAACAAATATTTTCTCCCAGTCTGTAGGTTGTCTTTTCATTTTATTTGTGGTTTCCTTGGCTGTGCAAAAGCTTATAAGTCTGATTAGGTCCCATGTGTTTATTTTTGCTTTTATGTCTTCCCTTTTAAAAAATTATTTGTTTATTTATTTTTGGCTGCATCAGGTCTTAGTTGTGGCATGCAGGATCTTTCATTGTGGCGTGTGGGCTTCTCTCTGGTTGTGGCGCATGGGCTCTGTAGTTGCAACACACAGGCTCTCTAGCTGTGGCATGTAGGCTCAGTAGTTGCAGCATGCGGACTTAGTTGCCTGGTGGCATGTGGGATCTTAGTTCCCTGACCAGGGATCAAACCCACATACCCTGCACTGGAAGGTGGATTTTTAACCACTGGACCACCAGGGAAGTCCCTGCTTTTATTTCTATTGCCTTGGGATACTGACCTAAGAAAACATTGGTACGATTTATGTCAGAGAATGTTTTGCCTATGTTCTCTTCTAGGAGTTTTATGGTGTCATGTCTTATATTTAAGTCTTTAAGCCACAAAATAGTGATATTCTAATGTATCGTTCTTTCTTCATTTATTATCTGGTATGCTTCTAGAAAGAGAAACTTCTCATCAGCTATTCAGTTACCACCAGGGACATTTTGTATAGGAAAGGCAGAGTAAATTCTTGCCTTTTTTTCCCCCTTTTATTTACTAGTTTTCAAAAGAATGAGATAGTTCCTTGGCAAACTCCAAAGATAACCAGTGAAATTTGTTTATTTTGAATATCCCTGTGAACTCATGGATTTTAACATAGTTTATGGGTTTTTTTAATATAAATTTATTTATTTTTATATTTTTATTTTAGGCTGCATTGGGTCTTCTTTGCTGCATGCGGGCTTTCTCTAGTTGTGAGCAGGAGCTACTCTTCGTTGCAGTGCACGGGCTTCTCATTGCGGTGGCTTCTCCTGTTGCGGAGCATGGGCTCAGTAGTTGTGGCTTGCAGGCTCAGTAGTTGTGGTGCACGGGCTTAGTTGCTCCTCAGCATGTGGGATCTTCCCAGGCCAGGGCTTGAACCCGTGTCTCCTGCATTGGCAGGCGGATTCTTAACCATTGCGCCATCAGGGAAGACCCCATACTTTATGTTTTTACTCCATTGCAATTATTATTATTATTGTTGTTGAGACTCAAATTGTCTTATCTTCAAGCAGTTGTAGCCTGTGTCCTTTTTTTTTTTTTTTGTAGCCTGAGTCCTTTTGATGTGAAACCCCAGTAGTCTTTAATAGCTTTCTTGCTTTCTGGATTTGGAGTCAGACATTTCTCTAAGGAGCCCTGGGTTTTTTTGGTTTTGGGTGGGGTTTTTTTTCTCATGAGAAATTGTATTTAGACACCATAGTCTAGACGCAGGAGTGCGACTGGGTTGGTTATTATTTCTAAGTCTTTTCAGTGTCCACAGCTAGGATTTTTTTTTTTTTTAAGAATTTATTTTGAGCCTCATACTGGTATGTCCATTTCAAAACCAGGATACCAAGTTTTTTTGTTTTGATTTATAGCAACTTTCTTAAGGTATAATTAAGGTACCATACTGTTTACTCATTTAAAGTATACAAGGCAATGGCTTGTAGTATATTCACAGCTGTGTGGTAAAACTCAGTGTGTTTTAAGATGTTTCATTACCCCAGAAAGAAACCCTATATCCCTTAACTGTCACCCCCCTCTACGGACCTGTTATCTCCCAGCCCTAGGCAACCACTGGTCTACTTTCTGTCACTATAGACTTGCCTATTCCGGGCATTTCATATAAATGGACTCATACAATATATGATCTCTTGTGTCTGGCTTCTTTCACGTAGCATGCTTTCTAGGTTCATCCATGTTGTAGCACGTAACAATACTTCTTTTATGTCTGAATAATATTCCATTGTATGGATATACACATTTTATTTATCTGTTCACCTTTTGAGGGACACTGGGTTGTTTCCACTTTTTGACTATTATGAATAATGCTGCTCTGAGCATTTATAGTGGAATTGTTAAAGCATATGGTAACTCTGTGTTTGACTTTTTTTTTTTTGCGTACGCGGGCCTCTCACTGTCGTGGCCTCTCCCGTTGCGGAGCACAGGCTCCGGACGCGCAGGCTCAGCGGCCATGGCTCACAAGCCTAGCCGCTCCACGGCATGTGGGATCTTCCAGGACCGGGGCACGAACCTGTGTCCCCTGCATCGGCAGGCGGACTCTCAACCACCGCGCCACCAGGGAAGCCCTGTGTTTGACCTTTTGAGAAACTACCAGGCTGTTTTCCAAGAGGCTTAACCATTTTGCATTCCCAGCAGCAACTTATGAGGGTTCCACTCTTTCCACATCCTCACTAACACTTGTCATTGTCTTTATGATTATAACCATTTCAGTGAGCATGAAGTGATATCTTGTTGTGGTTTTGATTTGCGTTTTCCTAATGACTGGTGATGTTGAGTATCTTTTTGTATGCTTATTGGCCATTTGGATATCTTCTTTGATGAAATGTCTAGTCAAGTCCTTTGCCCATATTTTAATCAAGTTCTTTGGTTCTTGTTGAGTTGTAAGACTTTTAAAATTATTTTGAATATTAATTCTTTATCAGAGACACGATTTACAGATATTTTCTCCCATTCTCCCATAGGTTGTCCGTTCACTCTTTAATAGTGTCGTTTGATGCATAAGTTAATTTTGGTGAAGTACTGTTTTCCTTCACTTTTTTTTCTTTTGTTGCCTGTACTTTCGGTGTCACATCCAATAAATCATTGCTAAATCCAGTGTCATAAAGCTTTCCCCTGTTTCCTTTGAAGAGTTTGATAGTTTTAGCTCTTACATTTAGGTCTTTGATCCAGGGACTTCCCTGGTGGTTCAGTAGTTAAGACACGCTGCCAGTGTTGGGAACCCGGATTTGATCCCTGGTCAGGGAACTAGATCCCGTATGCTGCAACGAAGATCCTGCACGTGGCAACGAAGATCCCATGTGCCACAACTAAGACCCGGAGCAACCAAAAGAAAAGAAAAAAAATGACCTTTGATCCATTTGAATTAATTTTTGTATACGGTGTAAGGTTAGAGTCCAGTTTTTTTTTTTTTGGCATGTGGAATATCCAGTTTTCCCAGCACAAGTTTGTTTTCGGTTTTTTTGTTTTGTTTTGTTTTTTAATATTTATTTATTTATTTGGCTGCATTGGGTCTTAGTTGCGGCACACAGGATCTTCGTTGCCATGTGCAGTATCTTCGTTGCAGCATGAGAGATCTTTAGTTGCAGCATGCAGGCTTCTTAGTTGAGGCATGTGGGGTATAGTTCCCTGACCAGGAATCAAACCCAGGGCCCCTCCATTGGGAGCACGGAGTCATAGCACTGGACCACCAGGGAAGTACCACAGCACAAGTTTGTTTTTTGTTTTTCTTTTGTTTTTTATAAATTTATTTATTTTTGGCTACACTGGGTCTTTGTTGCTGTGTACGGGCTTTCTCTAGTTGTGGCAAGCGGGGGCTACTCTTCATTGCAGTGCGTGGACTTCTCATCGTGGTGGCTTCTCTTGTTGCGGAGCACGGGCTCTAGGTGCGTGGGCTTTAGTAGTTGTGGCACGCAGGCTCAGTAGTTGTGGCGCACAGGCTTAATTGCTCCATGGTATGTGGGATCTTCCCGGACCAGGGATTGAACCCATGTCCCCTGCATTGGCAGGCAGATTCTTAACCACTGCACCACAAGGGAAATCCCCCCACCCCGGCACAAGTTTTTGAAATGACTGTCATTTCCCTATTGAATGGCCTTGACACCCTTGTTGGGAATCATCTGACCATATATGCAAGGGTTTATTTCTGGGCTCTCTATTTCATTGGTCTGTATGTCTGTCTTTTGAATGACTATGTTTTAAAGTCACTTGTTGGGAGTTCCCTGGTTGTCTAGTGGTTAGGATTCAGCGCTTTAACTGCCGTGGCCTGGGTTCAATCCCTGACCAGGGGAATGAGATCTTACAAGCCCCACAGTCAAAAAAAAAACCAACACAAAACACTTGTTATAGTTGTTTTTTGTGTGGTTGTGCCATCAAATGAGTACTTTGTTTTATTTTGCTTGTGATCTGTAGAGATGACTTTTTGTTCTGTTCTATGATTATACACGATGCAAGGTTCCAAAGTCAAATCTACTAAGCAAGGTATATTCAGAGAAATTTAGCATCTATAGCCTTCTCTTTCACCCCTTGCCTCCCTCCCATAGTAGATGACCACTTAAAAAAAATTTTTTTATATCCCCCCTTTTTATTTTTTAAACAAAAGGACACAGATTCACCCTCCATCTTAGATTAATGTTAGTGCATTATACACACTTCTCTCTGCCTTGCTTCTCTCACTTAACCATATATTCTAAAGATAACTCCTTAGTTTTTATGTTGAGCAATGGTTAGTAGATTACCTGTTTTTGTAAATAATTTTATTGGAATACAGTGATGCCCATTTTTTCATAATTGTGACTACTTTCTGTCTACAGTAGCAAAGTTGAGTAGTTGATACAGTGACCATATAATGCCTATTCTAAAAATATTTATGTGTTCATTTAAAACATTTTCTGACTCAGGATGCAGTGTAAGGCTCGGCTCTTTCCTTTTTTTACAGCTGCAGCGTAGTTCATTGGGTGGATGTGCTAGAGGTGATTCAGCCACTCCCCTTTGTGGACATTTGGGTTGTTTTCAGTCTCCTGCTATTACAAATAGTACTGTAAACTCAAAGTAAGTTTTTCCTGAAAGACTCTCTGAAGACATCTTAAGTTTATCCCCAATTTTCCTGCCAATCTTCAAGTGCCTTGAGAGATATAAAAGACAGCTGTCAGTAGAGTTGGTGACCCTTTTTGCCCACTTAGTGACAGTCTTCCAGCCCTTTTTTTTTTTTGTCTACCGCGGCTTTACATTCGTGTGTGACTTAAACTTTCTGGTTAACGTACTTGTTAACACAAGTAATCACAAACCAGGCCAGAGAGGATGGAGCTGTCTATTGGGTCCTTTTCCATGTTCCAGTTCTTTTTCAGGGATGAAAGATGTTTCAGCTTCTTATTGAGAGAATCTAGGTAAACATTTCCTCTTTTTTTAAGCTGAGCTCCTCGCCAAGAAACAGCCATTAAAAACCAGTGAGGTGTACTCTGACGATGAGGAGGAGGAGGAAGATGACAAGTCCAGTGAAAAGTCAGACCGCTCATCCCGAACATCGTCATCTGATGAAGAAGAGGAGTAAGCTGTGTACATTTTGGTCTAGTAGTCAGGATAGGTGGTTCTTTGGGGAAAGGCTTAGTGTAGTTTCCACATTTCCCCTGTTCGGGTGACGAACTTTGGTTTGGTTCCGTACCCTGAATTGCCGAGCTGGGTTCCCCAGCACACCAGCCCAAACATATACTTCTGCTGTTGGCTCTTAGCCTGTACCCCTGCACATTTTATCATGGCCAGGCGGGTAGGAGCTGCCTTCATGTCACCCTCAGATTGGCCAGGAGCTTCCATTAGTTTTCCTAGTCTGATAGGTTATCTGGGATGGCAGCCTCATTTGAGACAGTTCACACTACTGGTTAGGAATAGGATTCTAGTCCCACTTTCCTGTTGCTTCATTTATTTCTCCTACTGTATGAAATCACACATACTTCGGTTAAGTTTTAAGAAGTTGGTATTATTTATTTACCTTGATCTGTTTTTATGATGCACATTTTTCCCAGTGTCCTTTGTTCCTCACAGGAAAGAAGAGATCCCTCCAAAATCACAACCGGTCTCCTTACCAGAGGAACTGAATCGGGTTCGATTATCACGGCATAAGCTGGAACGTTGGTGTCACATGCCCTTCTTTGCTAAAACTGTCACAGGATGTTTTGTACGGATTGGCATTGGAAACCACAACAGCAAACCAGTTTACCGGGTTAGTATTTCTTTCCTTGGACAATTGTCCATGTTTTATGTTTTAAATATAATGATTCTTAGCTAGGAGTAGGAACTACTGAACAAATCTGTCACTTTTCCCATTTGATGGGAAAATAGACTCCAATTGAGATGCCCTTAGAGCAGTGGCAGTCTGAGCCAACCAGAGATCTATTGTGACCTGCTGCCAGGAGGAGTACTTGGAGCCCAAGGGTTTAGATTTAGAACAGTTTTCTCTATCCTCTTTTCATGTAGATGTGAGAAGGCAGACACTAAACGAAGTATTTTTCAAGAGTTATGTAATCTGGAAGATTTGTTCATTTGAAAAATAAATAAATGAAAATTTTCCATGTTACATACTAAGTGACTTCTGGGACAGGGAGTTATATTGAGGTTTGAAAAATGATGAACAGGGACTTCCCTGGTGGCACAGTGGTTAAGAATCTGCCTGCCAGCATGGGGGACGCGGGTTCGAGCCCTGGTCCGGGAAGATTCCGTATGCCATGGAGCAACTAAGCCTGTGTGCCGCAACTACTGAGCTTGCACTCTAGAGCCTGCGAGCCACAACTACTGAGCCCGTGCGCCTAGAGCCTGTGCTCCACTACAAGAGAAGCCACCGCAGTGAGAAGCCTGCGCACCACAACGAAGAGTAGCCCCTGCTCTCCGCAACTAGAGAAAAGCCCATGCGCAGCAACGAGGACCCAATGCAGCCAAAAATTAATTATTTTTTTTTAAAAAAAGAATCTGCCTGCCAACGGAGGGGACACGGGTTTGAGCCCTAGTCCAGGAAGATCCCACATGCTGTGGAGCAACTAAGCCTGTGCACCACCACAACTACTGAAGCCTGTGCTCCACACAAAGAGAAGCCATCGCACTGAGAAGCCCTCGCACCTCAACGAAGAGTAGACCCCGCTTGCTGCAACTAGGAAAAGACCACACGCAGCAACAAAGACCTGATGCAGCCAAAAATAAATTAATTTTTTTAAAAAACCCTCCAACCTAATAGAGATTATCTTGTGAGTTCCAGCTCTGCTTCTGTGGTCTAGATGACTAGAACATAGCTGTTTGATTTTTTTTCTTTTTGTTTTTGTTTGTTTTGTTCTGGGTTGTTTGGTTTTAACGTGTTTTGCCTCCTTCTGTGAGGACCAGGGGCCATGTCATGTCCCAGAAACTTTGGCAACAGAAACAGACCTCATGGTCTTCACACTTGATTGATAAAACTGACCTCTGAAATCCAGGTGCACCCCTTAGTAAGGTAGAATTAAGTTGGAGGGGAAGCTTCCAACGCCCCACCAGGCTAACTGCCTCCTCGCCTGGCGCTTGCTTAACTCTGGGCACAGGTGCCTGGCCGTCTGAGTTCTAAGCCCGAGAAAGGTGCCCAGAACACCTGGCAGCTGTGGGCTTCTCTCAGTGTGGGGTCACTCATCTGCACTCATGCAGATGGAGCCAGAGGGTGGGGTGGAGAGCTCTGAAAGAGTCTGTTGTGATTGGTGTCTCTGTCCTCACTTAGGTTGCTGAAATCACGGGTGTAGTGGAAACCGCCAAAGTTTACCAGCTTGGTGGCACCAGAACAAACAAAGGGCTACAGCTACGGTAGGAGAGGTGCTTCTGTGGCAGCTTCTGCTCCCGTGCAAACAGGCACTGCCTGTTGCGGCTGTTATTCACTCCCAGTGTGATGTTTCTTGTTACAGTAATACTGTTTGTGTTATCCCCGCAGGGGACTTGGAGGGAAACTTGTATTCTGCCTTTGCCTATAGGGAAAGTAGGATATATCTCTCTCATAGGGGAAGTCAGGGATATGGAGCAGTGGGACACATAGAAGGAAAATGTCAGATTGCGAGACCCCCTCCTCCCAGAATCCTGCAGGCATTCCTCGGTGAGCATGGTCAGGAGGCTTGCTTCTGGTCCTGGCTCCATCACAAACTAACTTGATCTTTCACAAGCCAGGTTACCTTTTTGGACTTAGTTTCTGCTTCAATAACATGATATTGACTGACTGCTGGCTACATGCCACAGTTCTAGGCATCAGGATAGAAGCGAGAACAAAATACACACACAAATCCCTATCCTCTTGGAGCCTGAAAATTCTAAAGGCCCTATATGGGAAGGAACAGAAGTAGCTTGCCAGGTGACTGCAAACAGTGGGTCATAGACAAGGCTCTGCCATGGCCTTACTTGGCCTCTCTGGTCTCTCTGTTCCCTTCTCCCATTCCCATCATTTCTCCTGGACTGTTTGAAAAGAGCCAGTTGCTGTGGGCAGCAGCCATGACGTGCTGAAAGTGACTGTCTCTGGGAGGATGACACTGACTCACGTGGCCAGCACAGGAGTCAGTAGAACGGCAGTGTTCTTTCTAGGGATAGAGCTTCCTTGTCATTCAGATATCTGTAATATTTCATATTCTTGATGCCAGTTGACCGTGATGGATTTTATTGTAAACGGACTTTTGAAGCACTGGCCAAATCCACTTGTTTCTGGGGCTCACTTTGATTTTTAGTCCCTGCTGTCCGTTAGAACAACCTGGGAGGGGCTTTTTGTGTGTACAGTTTCAGTGCCTGGTTCCTACTTCCAGAGATTCTGATTCAGTTGATCTAGAGTGGTGCTTTGGCACTAGAAGTTTTGTAAATATTCCTAGATGATTCTAAAGGGTAGCTAGGATGGAAGCTAGGTGGGGTTGCTCTTCTGGCGCTGCAGTCAACATACACATTCCTGAAGCTGCTCTTTTTTGTGTAGGCACGGCAGTGACCAGCGAGTGTTCCGCCTAGAGTTTGTCTCAAACCAGGAGTTTACTGAAAGCGAATTCATGAAGTGGAAAGAAGCGGTAAGTGGACAGACAGCACCTCCCTAGCAGTTGTTGATGAAAACACTGAGAGAGCCTCTTTCCAAAACCCTTTATCATAAATAACCTTTTATCATGTTTTGGTCCAGATGTTCTCTGCTGGCATGCAGTTGCCCACTCTAGATGAAATCAATAAGAAGGAATTATCTATTAAAGAAGCTCTTAATTATAAATTCAATGACCAGGACATTGAAGAGGTAAGAAACCTGGTACCCCAGAGTCCGGAGGCTCATCAAGAACCAGTGTTAGAGAAGATCATGCCTTTCTTTTCTTTCCTGTATCTTGACTTGTATTTTTGGCTCTGCTACTGTTGCATGAGAAAGAGGGAATACTATTATCGCTACCTTATTATTTATAGTTCATCAAGATTTTCTCCATACATTCTCACTTGAAGTCATAGACTAAGGAAGTGTATTCAGGGTTCAGGAATCTGTATTCTTCTTCTAGGCTTGGTCCTTTAAGAGTTTTCTTTTTCCAAAACATTTTGGTAAAATTCCTTGATCTCTGTTCGCTGGGACAGTGGCTAGCCTGACAGTACAAGGTCCTTGGGCTGCTGCTGTTTATTGGTGCATGTTTCTTCCCACTATCCCAGAAGAATCTCCATGACCCTGGAAGCAGCATAGCATCCCTTGGAATGAACTCGCTCTCTCTGTGGGGCATGGCATTGCTATAGGAAGAGCAGCCCCTGTTTAACTAGCTGCTTACCTCCAAAATGGGCTCACCTATCTTGCCTACAAAGCTAATTTAGAAATACCTCACTGCTGGTATCTCCTCTCTGGTACAGATTGTAAAAGAGAAAGAAAGATTCAGGAAAGCTCCACCCAACTATGCTATGAAGAAAACGCAGCTCCTAAAGGAAAAGGTGAGGACTTGTGGTTGAGCCTCTCTCCCTGTCCTGTAAGGAGATGTGGAAATCAAACTTGTTCACCGTCTTTCAAGTTAGTAGTGTCAGGATTGGGAGAAAATGCTGGGCTCAAAGGTAAGCAACAGTGCTTTCTTGGCACCTGGGCAGCATCCTTTGGCTGTTTTCCTTTCTATAAGTTGAAACTGATCTTGCTTGTTCCATTTTCCTCACTTTCTAGTCATTTTAGTTTCGTGTGTAATAAGATAGACCCCAGGGTAGTATCAGCACTGGGTCTGAACAGACGAATGATATTGCCAAGCCCAGCTGCGGTGGGTGGTTTTCCGTTCTTCACATCAGGGTGGGGTGAGCCTTGTTAGGCTGAGTTAGCCATGTGGGGCCTGGGTTCTACGGTGTTTGTTTTCAGTACTCTTTCACACCTCCTGTCATTTGTTCATCATGTGAGGTATCTTGCCTGTGCTGGAAGTAATGGGACATTTAATATAGAGCCAGTCATAGCCAGAATCTCACATGTCTCTCTATGTGCAGGCCATGGCCGAGGACCTGGGGGATCAGGACAAGGCCAAACAAATCCAAGACCAGCTGAACGAGCTGGAGGAACGAGCAGAGGCCCTGGACCGCCAGCGGACCAAGAACATATCTGCGATCAGGTGTGTTACAGATCCTTGGTCCACAATTATCAGGCAAGCCTGTGGCCTTGTACGCACTGTGCTCCAGTGGCTCCACGTATCTCCGGGGTGAGGACTCAGTGGTCCCCTCCCTCCTTTCACAGCCCACTGACTCATGCCTCTTACTCACCCCACAGTTACATCAACCAGCGGAACCGGGAGTGGAACATTGTGGAGTCTGAGAAGGCCCTTGTGGTGAGTAAGACAACTTTATCTGGATCACTGAAAATAATTTTAATTAATAAAACAATATGTAATCTTTTCTGTATCTTGCTTGAGTTTATCTTTCAATTATTGAAGTAACGTGTACACTTAACACACACATAGTTTCTCTGTAGGCACACATACAAGCACATAAGTTATTAATTTATAATAAAAAGCAGCAGACTTCTACCCTGTCTTATCCCTCCCCATCTTTAGATTCTACTCCATGCATATTCATTTTTATCAGTTTCCAGTCTTTTTCTTTTGGTTGTTGCCCCCATAATCTGCTCTGGTGTTCTTAAAGGGAAAAGGATGATAGACAGCCTTTGACTTTTTTTAGGACCTTTCAGACTGTTATTTATATGTAAGCTTACGATGAATGAGAGGTGGGGGGCAGGAGATACAGTTCTGTAATACATGCTCTCTGTTTCAGGCTGAAAGTCACAACATGAAAAACCAACAGATGGATCCTTTTACCAGGCGACAGTGTAAACCTACCATCGTTTCTAATGTGAGTGCCTAGAGAGGACGTTTTTAGTCAGGACCTAGATTCTGGGACATAAAATGAATTCCATTAGGAGATTAATAAAGAAGTTAAAAATAATATTGTCTTAGTGGGATTTGCTTGCCTCAAACTCTTGGGTCTGGATACTTCCTTTTTTTATCTTACTCTAGGACATACAGGTAGTGAAAACCTGGCATGGATTTGTAGAAACCTATGGACTAACCGCCTATGCCAGGGCAGGTTTACCAGTGCAGCAGAGGTGAGGAATGTGTAGGCTGAAGCGCCTAGCTAGGGCCCGTCTGGGCTGGGCTTCAAAGCTTTTAATTGCCCCTTTTTGCAGCGTGGAGGAAAACCCCACTGATCTGCTGATGGGCCCACTGTGGTGCCTGTGATGTTAGTGGTGGTAGGTGGGAAAGAAGCTGGTGGTAGGACTGTGTGAGTGTTGAACAATCTCTAAAATAACTTGCATTGTCTCTCAGTCCAGAGACCCGGCTGTTCAAGCTGCCATATTGGCCCAGCTGAACGCAAAATACGGTTCTGGAGTGTTACCAGATGCTCCAAAGGAAATGAGCAAGGCAAGTATACTACTGGAGCTCGGCCGCTGGTCCGGACACCAGAGGCACTTCCTGGGTCGGGTTTGATTGTCCCCACCTGGAGGAACATGGCGTCCCACTTGCAGTCCTTTCTCCATCCTCATTATTTACAAATGTAATAAACAACTACTGAATTCTGGTCAGATGACCTAAATTCTAAACCCAACACCACTACTTAATGAAGTCCTTGACTATGGCTTTAGGCAACTGACCTCTAGCCCTCTAATCCACATTTTCTCATATGTAAAGTGGGGGTAATATTATATACCCTGCTTATTTAACTCATAGGACAATTAGAAGGAGTAGTTGACGTGTAAGGATGAGAAGTTGTAAAAGTGAAAGTTCTTTGAAAACTAAAATATTAAACCAAGAGAAACTGCCCGTTTAGAAGCCATTTTCTGCCTTTTCCTGAGGAGCCCAAACTGTTCCAGGAATTCCTAAAATCTTGGGTCAGAGGTGGCTTGTTGTCTTAAGCCCACCCTTTCTCCCTCACACCACAGACATGAGCCTTCCCTTCCCTCTCCTCTTTTAGGCTCAGAAAAGAAACTTCTTTGTGGCCTCTCCTGTCCTCCCTCTGAGAGAAGGAATCAGAAAAGGGCCTTAGTAGGAAGATCTAATGAACTCGAGCAGGAGCCTTTACCGTTAGTGGTCACTGCTTCTTGAAGTCCACTTGCATTTATACTTTGTAATTACTTTTTCTCTTCACATTGCAGGGTCAGGGAAAGGATAAAGATTTGAATTCTAAGTCAGCCAGTGACCTCTCAGAAGACTTGTTCAAAGTACATGATTTCGACGTGAAGATTGATTTACAAGTTCCCAGCTCAGGTAGGTGAAGGTGCAGATTGGTGATGAGCAAGGACCACTTGGCTCCATGGCTCTCAGCCAGCAAGGAGGCCTGATTTTAGGGAAGAAATGGGGGTGTCTGCTTACCAGTATTTATGGAGACCAGAGTAAGACAGGCTGCAGGTCTGTTTTGAGAGGGAACAGGGACAGTAAGGAAGGCTACCTGAAGGGGTGAAGCACAAGACCAAAGGACCTCAGATGCCGATTTGCCTCTTCTTTCCCATAGAGTCAAAGGCTTTGGCCATCACCTCCAAGGCTCCGCCAGCCAAGGATGGAGCTCCAAGGAGATCTCTGAACTTGGAAGACTACAAAAAACGACGAGGGCTTATTTGAGCGCACCCAGCCTGCTGCTTCTGACCCTGCATGCCCCATCACAGTGCCCCACCTTTCCTCTTTTCCTTTGATTTGCCCTCACTGGGCTGGAGCAGCAGTAGAACTGGGAAGAGACTCTAAACTGCCAGTCATCTGTAATATAAACCATTTGCTGTATAGACTTCCCTTGTCTGCAACATCTCCCACCAACCCCCCAGGCCCCACCCAGTGTGAACCTGGGCTCTCTTGGGCTTTATCCATGTCTTTAGATTTGTGTTTGCCTTTTTTTTTTAAAAAAAAAAAAAACCAGCACAATTCATTGGCCACTCTGCACGCATTCAGTGTTACCGTGGAGCTGGGATTCTTGCTGGAGCCCCTGGCGGTGATAGCAGCAGCACTGGGCAGCCTCCTCTATGGACTGCCTTGGACCCAACCATTGAACATTTGGCACCTGACCCTCTGGAGGGAGTGGGGACTGGGCACCTGCAGTCCTCCTTCTTCTCTCCTCATCTTTCTCTTCTTCCCATCTCTGTGGAAGAAGGATTTTCAAAACCAGTTTAGTTTCCAAAAAGTGTACATTTGTGGGGAGGGTGGGGGGTCTATTTGAGAGAGAGTGTGTATGTGTGTATGTGTCTGTAAGTGTGTGGATTTTTTTATCATTTTTTAAAAATGCAGTACTCTTTGTATCAGTCTGTCATGGGTCTATAGCTGTTTCAGATTTTTTTCAGCTGTACTTGAGCATCTGAAACTGCAAGAAAGAAACTCATTAAATGTGATTCTTCTTACTAAACAGGCCTGACTGCTGTAGCTGTGTAACTTCCCCTCCCCCACCTCCTCTTCCCCATCACCTCCCCCACCTTGGAGAAATCTCCCCAGTTTGGCCCCTGCCCTGTCGGCAGGTGGGAGGGAAGCCCACAGCCAGGTACCAGGGAGGGCAGTGCAGGTGTCTTGCTCAGACCATGTGTATAGCCCACAGCCTCCTGGCTGAATGTAGAGTGTGTCTGTTCTCCACCCCATGTACTTGTCTCTTCTTAGTGATTCTGTTTTGCCATTTCAGCAAGAATAATATTTTGTTCTGTTTTTTAAGAGAAAGTATTCAACATGAATGTGGAGAGAACGAACACAAAGATTTAGGTTGCAAATGTTACAAGCATGTGCAGTTCTGTGTGTGTGTATACATATATATATGGTAAGCATATACATTGTTGTGCAGCTAGGGTGAAGCCAGCAAAGAAGTATGTATGTCTTTATGAAATGTTTGCAAAGAGATAAGCTGACTGCTTGATAATCATTCTCAGGTGTAAAGCTCCAAGTGTAAATAAAAGTGGCATTTAACAGATCTTTTCAGAACAAAGTACAGCTGACTATATAAAACAAGAACTAAGATAAAGGAACAGCTGAGAGCTGCTGACTCCCACAAGAGGGAGAGGCATCTCAAAGTCCCTCTTTGTATTTTCACCCTACTTTCTATAAGAAAGTGGGATGATGGGAAATCATGGAGTTGTTTTTAAACATAAAAATGAACTTGGTAACTCTTCTGGGTTTAGTAGAGCCTCAGTGTTGCTTTAACTTAGTTTATACTTTTTTTATTTAAAAAAAAAAGAAAAAAGCAGCAATCGATGGTTTTTAAAAAGAATTGTGTCTGTAAAATTGATAAATATGACTGTAACACAGCTATGTGGTGGCTGTGACACAGTTTGGTTGGGCAAAGGAGTGGTGATGGACTCATTAAAATCATATATACTTGAATAGTCCATTGACCGAAACTCTTTATAGACTATTGTGTAAATGTGGAATCACAGACTGTTAAACATTGCCTGGACTCCAGCAGAGTCCTGGAAGCTGCTGGGACCTCTTCTATAGTGACAAACTTGGACTTTTTTTTTTCTCTGGTTTTAAAGACATGAAATTATAGAATCCATATAATTTGCTGGAGTCATTCTGATCCACCATGTAGATCTGTATTTAGTATCATTTGGATTTGGAGAAGTGTCGGTTACATTATGGCTGTGTAATAAAATTTTTATTAAAACTACATCACACTGTAGCCATTTTGCCACTACCTCCCCACATGCAGCTAATGAAACTTTCGTTCTGAGACACCAAAACACAGCAGGGAGCAAAGCCAACCAAAGAAGACAGAATGTTAACTTGTCACCTGAGTAGCCTACTTGGTGATTGGAGTCAAGACCGAGGGCTTGTCTGCAGTCTCAGCTGAGGCAGGACCTCTGAACTGAGATCTGGTCCAGGCATTGGCTTTATCCCACCAGCTGGGCTTCTTGGTGGTTCAGGCTTCTTGTGCTGGGGAATCACAGCACAGCCTACTGCTCCACCCCGGCCCCACCATGTGGTTTCAGTATTGAAGGGTGCGGCACCTAAGGTGGCTTTCTACATTTTTCACTTCCTTCCAAGAAGCAAAAAGGCCAATGTCCATATGCCTGGCTCATGATGTATAGGTCTGTTTGTCTTGCTTCTGACAGGTGCAGGGAAAGTCTACTGCCTGCAACTTCCCTTCAAAAAGAATGCTTTTGTTTTCTGTTTCTGTGAAGTCCTGACCTGTCACTCAAACTGTACAGATACTTGTAAATAAACTTTATGCCCTGTTTTAACAAGGGAATCAGATTTAGTCCAAGGACTGCATCCTGAGTGGCAGCTCTCAAAGTCATGCTTTAAAAGTCCGAGAGAGTCTCTCTTTCACTTGGTTTCTCTCCTTCCCCTACTCTTAGCCCTGCACCCCCGAAGTGAAAGTGGCTGTTGTCAAGTCTTCAGCCACCTGGTTCCCCAGAAGCCTCTCTGAGACAGTAGTTGTCTAGAGCCAAGGCAACCTCCAACTGGCCTGGTTTACTTCCTACTTTGGAAGATATATCACCAAGCTTTAACAGAACTAGGTGGGCCCCAGATACACTGCCTAACACTGGGGAGAGTCTGGTCCTTCCAGCTTTCAGTTGGCTAAGCCACAATTCCTTTGTTAACCTGTTTTCAGCCTGTCACGAGTGTGAAGGGGGAGCCCAGGGGCTGTGAGTGTGCCTATGGAGGAAATACTGATACCCTTCCCTCACGGCCCAAGCTGGGGAGATCTATAAGGCTCACCACCAACACTGCATGAGGCTGTGTCTCAAACCTTTCTGACCATGTGTTAGCTAGGAAGCAAGATCCTGGATCAACTCTCCTTTAGAGATGGGAAGGTGGAGGTGACAATCACAATGGTACAAGGCCAGTCCAAGCCTGCCTTTGGTGTTGGGAGAGGTGGGTCCCTGGGGCTCACCCAGCAACTGCATCTCATGAGGTTTTCTTAAGCTCCCTATCACTCCAGCCGCCTGATTTTTGTTTATTTATTTCTTTTACTTATTTATTTATTTTTGGCTGCGTTGGGTCTTCATTGCTGTGCGTGGGCTTCTCACTGCGGTGCCTTCTCTTGTCGCAGAGCACGGGCTCTAGGCATGAGGTCTTCAGTGGTTGTGGCTCATGGGCTCTAGAGCGCAGGCTCGGTAGTTGTGGTACACGGGCTTAGCTGCTCCGCAGCATGTGGGATCTTCCCGGACCAGGGGTTGAACCCATGTCCCCTGCATTGGCAGGCAGATTCTTAACCACTGCACCACCAGGGAAGTCCCCAGCTGCCTGATTTTTGGAAGCAGTGGGCTCCCTGGGAGCCTAGAGAGCAGAGATTCTGAGCAGAGGACAGCCTAGTCCAGTTATCTCCCAGGGTTCCCTGCTGTGAGGCAGCCACTTGCTGTGACTGTCTCAGGTGGAGGGATGCAAAGGCGAGAGGGGTGCAGGGTCCATCGACTTTTTCTGGAGTTGAGGGAGCGAAGGAGCTGACTTTCCTTGGGTGTCCTGGGTAGTGGTGTCCAGGAATGGGGAAGCCATGGACCTCCAGCTCAGATTTTTTTTGCGTGACTTCCCTGACCAAAGGGGCAGCTGAACTGCCTTGGGGAGGAGAGTGTCAGAGGCTTGGAGGGAACAGCAGCACTAAGGCGGTGGGGTGGGGGGCAGAGGGGCAGCCTGCCTTCTCTATAAGTTTCCCCAGGCCAGCTTCAGTGCCAGAGTTTCTTGGCCCTGAATAGGGGCTTAGCCAGTGGAGCACAGGCACGTCTAGGGCTTCCAGACTGTGCCCTGGACCGGAGGGAGGACCTAAAAGCCACAAGGCAAGCGGGCTCAGTGCAGGGTTCATATCCCAGCTCCACCACTTAACTACCTAGGGCTGAGCTGGTTAACTCTTCTGAGCCCAAGTTCCCCATCTTTACTATAAGATCTGTCAGGAGCCTGTTAAAGTGTTCCTTTCCTCGATAACGGTTTGATAAATGCTGTTGTCAGTGAGAGTAGAGGCCACTAGGCCTCGCAGGAGAGACTGTTGGGGCAGAGTGGCAGGGGTTGGGATGCAAGGGCCAGTGTGGTGAAATAGGGGTGGGAAGTCACAGGAGAACAGCCCGAGTGCTGACAGAGGGCATGACTTGGCCCAGAGACTCCTGGCAGCCTCCACCTTGGGGGTCAAGAAACTCAGTCTCCACATAGAGGTTCCAGTGGGTGCTGGGGCTGGCCTGGAGAACCGTCCAGAGAAAGACAGCTGCCTTTTGGTCCAAACTTGCTGCTGCTATTCTCTCCAGCCCCCAACACACTCCCTCTTTACTGATGGTCAGTCTGAAAGCATCCTCCCACTCCCAGCCCTCAGTGGCTCTGAGGCCTCCACCTCGCCACTGCCCCAGCGGGCTCAGAAAGATTGTGAGGCCTGATCTCCCCAACACCACGGAGAGTAATTAAAACATTAAAAACAGTACCAAACCGGAAAATAAGTGTAAAGAAGTCCAACCAAGTTCTGATCTGTTTCATGATGACTACCTTGATAACCGTCTTCAGAATATCACTTTTTTTCTCTCTCTCTCTCTTTTAGCTGTTGATGACCCTGCTTCACTAAGTTCATGTGGAGACCACATCTTGCTCAGCCATAAACACATTCACCTCTCCCGGAATGCACTGGTGTATCTCCACCGATTTTCCCTGGAGAACTCCTCTTCACCCTTCAGCGCTCAAAGGCCACCTCCTCCAGGAAGCCTTCCCTGATTGCCCCTTCCCACTCGGGTTTGGGAGCACCTAGGCTTCCCCTAGGGCGGCACCCACCACGGTGTACTGTTGTTATTTGTGAGCCTCCCCGCCCCCCACCATCCTGGAAGCTACTAGTGTCCTCCTCCGCCTAGCGCTTAGTTAACGCCCAATAAACGTGGTGGAGGGAAGGGGGGCGGGGCAAGCCGACGTCCTTCCCGAGCCCCTGCTTTCTGGGGCTTCTGATGCCACCTCTCCCCTCCATCGTGTCCCCAGACTGCAGCGCAAGCGGGAAGGAGACCCGGCGGTGCGGACGCTGCTTGCAGTAGAAGCCCAAACTGTCCGTCCTATGGGTTCGACCCAAGACCGCGAGAAAAGCAGCTGTGGCAGATGGGAGCTATCCCCTCACCCGGGGCCGGTGTGTCACGGCCCCGACCACCCAACAGCCTCGGCCTCCGTTCGCCCACTGGAGTCCCAGCGACCTTGGAGTCCGGGTCCGAGTGCCGCGCGGGGCCGACCCCGCAGCCTGCATGTGCGCGCGCTCGCGGCTCTAGGTGTGGGGACCCCTGCCGGGCGCGCGTCCTAGCGGCTTCCCACAGTTGGGAGTAGGGGCCTCAGCTCGCGGGCGCGCTCCTGGCGCGTGGCGTGGGGCGCCCCTTCAGCCAACGCCGAGGTGGAGTGGGCATCTGCTCCACGGACCCGGGGCGTGCGCGTAGCTTCCCGGTGCCTCCTGGTTCCACCCAGCCACCGGAGGCTTTGTGGGCTCGGTCTCCGCGCACCTGGGGTGGAGGTCACTCTGGCAGGCGGAGATCACAAATGGAATTAAGGGATGCGCCCACCTCCCGCGGTTACAAGATTCCAGAGGTGCCCTGGTAGGGACGTGGGGGACGGAGGACGACTGCACCCCGAACGTTCTTAGAGCAATCGCCTCGACACTGGGGGCCGCGTCCCGCGTCCCTGACCTCAGACGCTACCAATCCCCTCTGCCTCCGCTTGGCCACTGGGAGAGATTCTGCGGGTTCTGAGTTTTGGAGAGAGGGAGGAGGGAGAACCACAGGAACACAGGCTCCTGGGAGGGATGGGAAACCTTGTTTCTGAAGTGTGTCAGGAGAGAAAATGTTCTTATTGAACATACACAGGCGTGGTGACACATTTTGTTCGTTTTAGAGGAGAGTGATTCAGATGGTGGCAGGTCAGTGAACACTATTAGATCCCAAGTCCTGCTAAACTGTCAGAAGATATTCCCACAAATTCTATCAATTATGGGGTCAGAGACTGCGTGGGGAGGAGCAGAAACCCGGAGGCAAGGAAAAGGGTCTTGGGTTGTCAAATGAAGACAGCTGTTCACTTTTTTTTTTTTTTTTTTTTTTGCAGTACGCGGGCCTCTCACTGCTGCGGCCTCTCCAGTTGTGAGGCACAGGCTCCGGACACGCAGGTTCAGAGGCCATGGCTCACGGAGCCAGCTGCTCCACGGCATGTGGGATCTTCCCGGACCGGGGCATGAACCTGTGTTCCCTGCATCGGCAGGCACACTCTCAACCACTGCGCCACCAGGGAAGCCCTGTTCACTTTTCTTTCCAGGAGGAAAGAGACCTCCAGTTCTTCCCCGTCTGCAAGTTTTCATTGGGCCCTGGCTCTGGGAAGCCCTCCAGCACTCTCTCTACCATGCCCTGGGCAGAGAAGGGCAACAGATTGACCAGGGTTGGGGAATTGTTTGCATGAAGCAGCTGAAAGACCAAGGTCTCACTGAAAATCCCGTGGAAACAGTAAATACAGCCATTTATCATCCTGGGAGCTGTTTTCTGTTGGGTCCTTTCTCGCTTCCCTCCATCAGAAGACAATGTAAAATGATGTACCACCGCTCCTGGTAAGGAGCTACTCATTCCTGTATCCCTTTCACCTTAGCACAATGCCTGGTTCATAGCAGCTGCTCAGTGGAAGTTTGTTTGCTCTGTAAATGATGAATGAGTCATAGGTATTGTCACAGAATATTGGAGTCCTGGGGTCAGAAAGTCCCTTGGAGGACACTAAACTAAGCACCACAGAGCATGTCTGGGAGTTGTTGACTAGAATGAGACCCTGTACCACCTGGTCTAAAGGAGCATATGCCGCCCCTCTGCCTCCCCAACACACATACACACACACACACACACACACACACACACACAACATAGAAGCTAGGCTCTCTCTGGAGAGGCTTTCAAATCCCCTCAAAACAGCAGGTGGGGAACTTCCCTGGTGGTCCAGTGGGTAAGACTCCACGTTCCCAATGCTCAATCCCCGGGCTCAATCCCTGGTCAGGGAACTAGATACTGCATGCCGCAACTAAGACCTGGCACAGGCAGAATAAATAAATAAATAAATATTAAAAAAAAAAAAACCCAACAAAAAACAGGTGGCCCATTCATCTTCTCTCCCACAGGTGAGAGGCCCTGCCTCTGGGTCTTGGGAAGCAGAAACTGGCATAGAGATGGTGAGTGGTGACCTTGCTCCTGCCCCTGAGGCCACTGGTGCTGCCCTGTGGGTTGCGTAGAGGAGGAACAAAGCTAAATGAGGCAAGCTAGGGAATAAAACCAGAAGCACCTCACCTCACACACCCCATTCTTTAGGCGCCCCTTTCTCCAGCTTTTGTGCCCCAGGGTTGTTACCTCCAGGAGGGATGTAGCCCTCATGCCTGATAAGTCCTGAAGGACATGGAGAGAGGTGAAGACTCCGACACCCCAGGATGCAGGCCTCTAGGGTTCAGGAGGATCGCCGAACTGAGAGGCCACAAGAAGAAGAAAGATCAGTTCTCTTCTCAGACACATAGCTGACCTTGTGGATAAGACCTTGTGGATAAGGGACTCCCATGGCCCATCTCAGATCAGCCACCTAATGACCATCAAAACTGTGAAACATTCTTCTTTGCTCTCATACCTCCATTTTTTTGCAGCACACAAGAGGCCGTTCCTCCACCTAGGTAGTAGTCAGTCTGATTTTTCCACCCCCCTCTACTCACATCCATCTACTCAGCTTCAAGGACTGGGAAAACTGAGGCACAAAAACAGGATTCCAGGATTTGAAAGGTCATTCCTGGCTCACCTAAGAGGACGTGAGAACCCCTTGACCTTGTCCCACAGCTCTATTCGGTTTAGGGGTAAACCCTGCCCCCTTATGCTTTCTGCCTGTGGTAGGTGGAGGCAGACTCTGCCTTCACTGGATAAGGAACTAGGGACTGAACTACAAGTTGTTAATTTAAGAAACTGAGCATAGCACAGGAATAGAAGTTAGGATACACTCCAGCTTTTCCACCAACTAGCTGTGTGGCCTTGCACAAGTGCCTTAACCTCCTTGGTTGAGTCACTTAACCCCTTTGTTACTTCTGCTGTACTGTGAGGATGATAGAGGCATCTAAAAGTACTTCCACTCTAAAATCTATGAAATTAACTCTCGTTTCAATATGCAATTCCTAGGTTTGCCCTTACCTTCCCAGTGAGGAACACCTGGGCAGGTGCGGCAAAGACCTCTTCTTTGGTCGCTGGCCTTGGACAAGTGCCTAATACAAGAAGAAAAAGGAATTGCCCTGAGTTTTCTTGTGGCGGCCAAATTGACACGAGCTCCCAGCCTGCTCATGCCTCCAACATTGCCCATCCATTGACGGGCACACAGGTGTGGAGGACATGTTCCCTCCTCTCGCTTCTCTTCCCACCTTTCCAGTTCTGACAGGTCCTTGCTGACTCTCTCCACCCTGGATTTGCCCCCAGTCTCCTCTCTGAGGGCAGTACCTTCCCAGCTCCCACCATTAAGCAGGGTAGCTCTGAAGGAGGGAGAGAAGTGAGAGCAAGAGACATGGGTGTTTCTGGGCCTTCAAGCCCTTGAGTACACACCCGTCACCCAAACACCCAGGTTCCTGCAGACCTCTGTGTCCCAGAGAAATAGCCATGTGTCTTCCCAGGTTCTCCACAGAAGACTTAAGTATTCAGACTCCTGTATTTCCTTCTTTCTCTCACTCCTTCATTCCTTCAGTTTCTCCTCTTTCCTCCCCCTCCCACTCTTTCTTCCACACTTTTACCTTCTTCATCAATTCCCCCTCAGGGATCTTCTCCTTTCTTCTTTGCTGAAGGCTCCCACTGTCTCTCTGAACCCTCCTTTTCTCTCCTCCTGGGCCATCCTTGAGTTCTGGCTGAAGGGAGATAACGAAAGGAAAGCTCCTCCTTTTGGCCTTCATCAGCTCAGAGGCCGTCCTTCTGAGGGCAGTCTCCCCAGAGGTCCCCCAATAACTCCTAGGCACCGGGCACCTGATGAGGGATTCTCACTCATGGCGTTTGGGGGAAAACAGGAAATGCTGTGAAATGCTGATTTCTACACAAAGCAGCCTTTGCAGCTCAGCTGACCGCTAACATGCAAAGTGACGGAAGATCCGCCACTATGATGCCACTGCTGAGAACGTTGCAGTGTATGAGATCCTTCACCGCCATTAGCACCCTCTTCCCAGTTTCACAGCCACAACTCTGTGGGTCAGGTGAGGTTTTCCTACGTTTACAAGTAAGAAAATGGAACTTAGAAAGGTGAAGAGACTGCCTAAAATCACATCTGGGGTGTGGTGAACCTGAGGCAGGCTCTTTCTACCACTCACACTAAAATTATTCCAACGTTTCAGAGATAGCACATCTTTCATTTCATTCTCACATCAATCCTGTGAGGTGGACAACAACCCTGCCAAGGAGAATCAGCAGTTCAAAGGAGGTGAAATGACTTGCTTACAGCCCCACAGCAGACTCCAAGCCCCGAACTCCAAAAGGAAAGGAGGAAGAAGGGCTCAGCCCTCGCCAGCCAGCAGCCAGGGATGCTGCCCAGGTCTCTGCCAGGAAAACCTGGAGAGATCCGGGTCCTGCCCCCTGACCTTTTACTCTGCCAGCCGGGAAGTGGGGAGCTGGAGGGGTAGGGAGGGGGAGAAGCCTCAGCTTGTTCCCAAGACAGAGTCCCCACTTGGGCACATGCCCTGGGGTGAGGCTTCTTTGGGAAGCCGAAGGCCTTGAACTCTGTGCCGAAGGGGCCCCGGGCGAGAAAAGCCCCGGAGACCTGGAAGCCTTAGCCCAGGATGAGTGGAACGCGGAAAGGAGCCCCAGGGACTGGGTGCGAGAGCAAGAGCTGGACCAGCTCCTCTCCTGCGGGGTCGGGGCCCTTGGAGTTGCCAGGAGGAATCTCCCGGGGAGGCGGCACGGCGTGGGACGGAGCAGCCCCTCCGGTCTTCTCGAGAGTGGGCACTGAGAGGCCGCGAGGGCCAGGCCCGGGTTTTGTGTGTTTCCAGGAGGTCTGGGCTTCCCGGCCACCCGGAGGAGCAACAGGGAGCCTTCCCTTCTGGGCAGGAACCCAAGGAGGCCCGCGCTTTCTCTGAAAGTGAAAGGAGTGGGCGGGGGGCGCGGCCGAGGCGGGGCCCAGGCGAGCTGCCGCGCAGGCTCCGCCTCGGGGCAGTCTCAAGCCCGGGGCGCCGAGCGGCTCCAGTACCCGCCGCGCCGCGGGCTGGTGGGCTCCCCGGCGGCTCTCTTGCTGGGAAATGACCCTGCCCGGGGGCCCGACAGGCATGGCGCGACCGGGAGGCGCGGGGCCCTGCAGCCCCGGGCTGGAGCGGGCCCCGCGCCGGAGTGTCGGGGAGCTGCGCCTGCTTTTCGAGGCGCGCTGCGCCGCGGTCGCTGCCGCCGCCGCCGCAGGGGAGCCCCGGTACCGCGGGGCCAAGCGGCGGGGGGGACAGATCCCCAACGGGCTTCCGCGGGCTCCCCCTGCCCCGGTGATCCCGCAGCTGACTGTGACGGCCGAGGAGCCGGACGTGACCCCGGCCAGCCCCGGGCCGCCCAAGCCGGAGGGTGGCTGGCTCCCGGCCGTGGGCTCGTCGCACCTGCAGCAGCCGCGCCGCCTCTCCACCTCGTCGCTCTCCTCCACTGGCTCCTCGTCGCTGCCCGAGGACTCGGAGGACGATCTTCTGAGCGACAGCGAGAGCCGGAGCCGCGGCAACGTGCAGCTGGAAACGAGCGAGGACGTGGGTCAGGTACTGGCCGCGGGGGCGGGGCCAGCGCGGGGCGCGGGGGCTGCGTGGGGGGACCTGCGTTGAGCTCTCTGCGGACCGACTCCTGCCCTAAGCTCCCTCCCCGGCGGGTCCGAGTCTCACTCTTTAGGAGGGCATTGGGGCCAAAGGGAGGCGCCGGGCCGACCCCTCACCTTTACAGTGGTCACCCCGGTTCCACAGGCGAGTCGCGGTCCGGGCCCTGGGGCGTCTAAGAGAGTAAGGAGGAGTCTGCGACCAGCCACGGGGAGCGGGGAGGGGGCGGCGGGGGGAGCGTGACTTGCTGGCTGAGAGATGGTTGGAGGGATCGGAGGGGCTTAGCGTTGCCCCACGAACTCTCGGAGAGTGGGGTCAACGAGTCTCCCTCTCTGCCTCCCCCTCTCCCGCGCCGCGGCCCCACCCCCGCCGTTGCCACGGTTTCCCTCTCCTGAGTGGGAGTGGAGCCGCGCTCCAGGCTCTGCTCGCTAGCCGCCGCCGTCTGCTCCCGGCGCCCGCACCAGGCGTGGACGCAGGGAAGGGAGGGGCGCGGGACTGGGAGCTCTGGCAGGGGGCGGAACGCAGCCCTCCTCCGCTTTACTCCTCCTAATTCTGGCCCGGGAGAAGGTAAACTGAGGCGGAAAGGGTGGGACCAGCCTGCTGACCTCCGCCTCTGGTAGCCTGGATGTTCCGGCGCCAGGTTTGACCCTCGGATAACCCAGGCTAGGGTGCGGTGAAGTCATTCCCGGTGCCTGCCCCTCCCGCATGTGCCGCGCCCAGGATAGCCGTCTTGTCCCCCTGGTTTTAACCAAGGCCAAATACTTCACATAACTATCCGCGGTCAACGCGAAGGAGTTGCTCTAGATCCACGTTATGCAAGTGTCCCTGTAGTGGAGGGAGAGGCGAAGGGCTCCCCGCAGGCTCTGGTGGCTCGGGGCCTGCCCAGAAGGGCGGTGAGAGCGGCGGACGCGCGCCGGGGTTGCCGGGGCCTGCTGAACCTGGGCTCCCCCCGCGCTCGGATTGGACGAGGCGCGGGAGTCACTGTAATGACTTGCTGTGGCTCCGTGACTCAGTTACCCCGGAGACTTACATTACCCAGAGGGCGGCGTGGTTTGTAAGTGACACAAGAGGAAGAAGGGAAGAGTCTCATAGAGCAGGAACACACTCCGCCACCAGGTGTAGGGTGCGGGGAGTCCCTCTCTCCTCTCCCGGCGTAAGGGTACGCCTGATCCCCGATCATTCTTGGTGCAACCCTGGCGCCTGAAGGGAGGCGGGTGCCGCCCAGTGGTTTCTAAGGCGGTGATGTGGGGCAGTGAGAGGACTCCTCCCTCCCCACCTCCAAAAACCCGGAGCAGTAGCTGTGGGCCCACCGCTCCCCCGCTCAAATCTCTGACAGCTGAGAGGCGGGCGCTGGAGGAAGGGAGCCAGGAGGGAAGCCCCCAGCTTCGCTCTTCCTCCCAAAGGCGGAGTAGGTCCCGCGGCCCAGGACCGTGTACAACGTAGACAGGCCAGCCTGGGTCAAGACTCCGGGGACCAGTCGCAGCTCTGCCTGGGCGTCTTTGGCCGGCCTCTCCCACTCTGGGCCTCGCTGTCACCCGGGGCGGCAGGAGCTGGAGCAGATGGCCGTTGAGAGCCCTTCCAGCTCCGAGGCGGCGAGTCCCAGGCCTTCCCAACCCCCAGCACGCCGGGGCCTCCCCGAAGGCAAACAGCCGAGGCAGCGGCAGATAAGCCGGGGGCTGTTGACAGAGGCCGCCTGCGTCTGCGTGGAGGGCCCGGCTCGGACTTTGCCTCGCGGCCAGGCCGGGAGCGCCACAGTGCGCCCGCCCAGGCTGCCTTTAGGGCTTGCCCAGGTTGGAAGCAGAGCCCATCGGCTGGCTGACCGTGAAGGATGCACCTGGGAGAAGGGTGCTGAGGCAGTGCTCGGCAGCTCCCAGCTCACCAGCCCCTTACAACTCAGGCCTGGGTGGACAACGGGAAGAGAAGGGAGGCTCTGCCCAGCTTGTACATCCTTCACTTCTCTTCCTAGGAGCTACGCACAGTCTTCCCAGAGCCTGGAGCTGGGCTCCCCGCAAGGTAGTTGGGACTGGGCAGCCTGCCTCCCTGCTGGGTCCTTTCCTACGGTAGAGGGAAGAGTCATGGGCAAGGAAAACCATACAGTCCAGGAGAGGAGTTGGGGCCCTATCCCCAAGGGTGGCTGGCATGACTGTATTCTTAGGCCCTGTCTGCCTATTAAAACAATTTGGGGATGTTGCTCTAGCAGAAGAGAGGGTGTTTGACTCTTGTTCATTTGGTTCTCTTCTCTCAGTGCTCCAGGATGGGTAAGGAGACCTGGATTCGATCCTGTCCTGGACCCAGAATTCCCACACTTCACTTCTCACTAATTATAGAGCAGAATTTAGGTTAACAGCCTTCCTTTTTAAAAAGCAGATGCCCCTGGGAGGGTGAAGTCATGGGTCACTTATACCTTAGTGCAAATCATCTTATAAATTTAAACCGATTGTTCTCATCACCACTGCCACCAGGAGTGCTTATTTGATAGAGTATTGGGAACATGGTGAGGGGGTTGGGTGGTAGAGAGCTTTCGCCAGAGTCTGGACAGCTGGAGGTAGGGAGTAGAAGTCAGGAAGGATGGGGATGAATACCAAAGACAAGCAAAGGATCCGTTCTGGCAGAAGATACACTGAATATCTGGTGTGATATGAGAAGGAGAGTCCTCAGGGCTTCCAAATAGAGCTCAGACAAAGGAGGGTCTGAGGCTACTATCCAGCTAAGCCCTGCCCAGAGAGAGATGCTCCCTGTCCAGCTCCACGAGTGAGGAAGTATCGGAGGGTCCTCCTGTGATTTCATCAAAGACTCTTTCACATGGTCAGCTCTCCTGAGCTTTTTGTCCCAAGATGTCTGGGTAGCCTCTTGGCTGTGAGCGGCTTTCCCAGACTTCTGTGGCGGAATAGACTGTGCCAGAGGATGGAGTTTTAGCCCTCTTTTCAGCTAGATTTCACTCTGTAACATAATAAATCTGCTTTCTGATATTCATACAATAAAAGCCTTACCTGCTCAAAAATATATTCCCTGCTGTTGTTCGTGTGCCCAAATCCCCACCCACCCACCAAAGAATGATTCTCCCGGAACCTTTTTGGATACATGCATCTTTATATGCATTATGTTCCCTGGGGGAGGTAGCTCCCTAAGATGGAAGACGACAGAGTTCCATGATACTTGCGTCAACTCCTTCCATGTTTGACCATATGCATTACTGGCAGAAGAACTAAATCCTGTCACTACCAACCAACCTCAAGAGGTGGCTGAGAGGGCTGAGATGGCATTATGGGTGTGAAAGCCCTTTGTAACCCACATGGCTGGAACCAACCTTAGTCTTTGATGCTCTTGGCTGATACGATCCTCACAAAACTGTGGTGGGGAGAGTGGAGAGATGACCCCACGTTACCTCAGCTTGGGAGCAAGTCAGTGCTATGTTATCACACATTAATCAAGTGTCAGTAGCCCAGGACTGCAGGTACTAAATCCTCTTCTACCAGGCACAGCTTCCACCTTCCAGCCTCACTCACCGCTCCCACATGATCCCAGAAGAAAGGATGATGCCGTTCTCCCATCTCACCTAACCCAAGGCTGGTTCCTTCTTCTACTAGGGTGGCTGCAGAACTAGATGTACCCTCTGATGAAGTCCATTCTGGTCCCACTGTCCCCCAAATTCTGCCAGTAAGTCCCTAAAGCTGCCCGAAGCCCCACCATTAAACCCATCCCTTTGGATGAAGCAAAAGTGTCCAGCCAACAGAGAGGGGTCCCCAGACAGATCTCAGTGTTTCCTCAGTGATTAAAACATACCACCTTGTGGCTGCAAATTGCTTCATCTTGTACAAAACTCTTTCTCCTGCAGGGTCCCCTTTGACCCCTAAAGGAAGTCTGGGTGGTAGCATGGATTTCGGAACCTGCTGGGGCAATTGAAGCATGAGGAGGGGGTTGAACTGGAGCTTAAGGCAGAGACTGGGGGCTGGGAGCAGGGATGGAGGGGATGTTAACTCTCCGAACTTCGATTGCCTTCTGTAAAATGGCAATAATTACCACCTCATGCACTTGCTGTGCCTGTGCAGCAGCATAACGAATCTCAAACTGAGTGTGGGGGCAGAGGGTATAGGATGGTGCCACTCAGTACACACAGCACATACATCTTCCTGGAATTTTATTTGAGGATTCGGAGGTGGGAGAGTTTTATAATAAAACTTGGATTTATCATGCAGCATAATGCAGACCTTGTATGTATTTAAAGAGTGAAAAAGGGAGTTTTGAAAGAGATGTCATGCTTCTAGTGGGCTGCTTCTGGCTACACCCCCAGATCCCCAGGGATTGGACAAGTGATCACACCCTAGTGTGCCATGTAGGGACTTCAGTAGGAAAACAGGAGCAATGCTGTCTGATGGAGATGAGAAGTGCCTGGCATGCAGTAGGCGGTCAGTAAATGGTGGCTCGTGTTATGGCAACAGCTAGGTCCAGAGGAAACAGGCTCACACAGATGAGATTCTCCCTTGGGTTCACTCAGATAGAAAGTGACAGAGCCAGGACTGGAACCAACTCCGGACTCCCCATCCAGTGCTCTGTCGCTAACTTCCATCTCCTCCCCACGGAAAGGGGTTTTATGGGCATCAGCCTCCCCTGCTTAGGCCAGCATGCCAGTTCTCCCTCTCCCTGTTAGAACACCCTCTGGTCAGGGAAGCTGGATTCCTGGGTTCCACGCTTGTGGAGGCACACATGTGTAACTCCTCTAAAAGGCAGGCACCCTGGGAGGAGGCAGCAGACACAATGTTTGCATGAACAAACCTCTGCACTTCAGTGGGTAGACACAGGACTGATGAGTTTGGGGTGGGAAGAGGAAAGGTCCAGAGTATGAGATACTCTCAGGACTGGCTGAAGGCTAGACACAATGGTCAAGAGGCAAAAGGTACACCAAAATCTACATATCCCTCCCAATTTCATCTAAGATGACAGACCCTCAGCTCTGTATCCCATTTTCAAAGCCCAGGTTTCTGGGTCCAGATCAGGACTAAGGGTGCCCTGGGCCTTGTCAACTGGCTAGGAGTGAGACGGCATCCAGGGATAGCAAGAGGGCCTTGGGGAGCCCCAAGCCACTCTTTCTCCAGGCCCTACCAGGCTGGCCTCCCTGCCCTGGGCCTATGTAATGGTTTGTTTCCATGTTTGTCTTTCTTCTTAAATGAGAGGAACCAATGGTCCCAAGTAAATGAAACAATAATCCAGATTTGTCCAGCTACTGCTTCATGCCAAGGAATGGGGTGGGGGTGGGGGTATCTGTCACACTCAAGCCTCATTTACTACTCACAACAACCCAGCGAGAGTGGTTATTTCCCTATTTTACAGATGAAGAAACTGAGCTCAGGGGCTTCTCAGGCCGCAGAATATCCGGAGGCATTGGTAGAAATGCAAATTTTTGGTCCCACCCCAGACTGCTCAGAATTTCCCTGTGGTGGACCTGAAAATCTGCATTTTTTTAAACAAGAGTGACCATCATGTGATTCTCATGCTCACAAAAGTCCTAAAACCTTGACAGAGCAGTTTAGTAACCTGTCCACATGCAGCTTTGGAGCAGCAGAACTGGGGTGCAAACGTGAGCTTTCTGACACTGAGCCCAGGGCTCTTTTCAGCACACTGAAGAGCTGGATGTCTGTCAACTGCATGTGCTTGTCTCAGGGTCCGCCACACAGGCTCACAATAAACTTGCCCTGAGCGAATGAATGATTGACTCATCAGGCCCTAGCTGCTTATTGTAAGGTTGGGCTGGGCGAGACCGTGTTCCAGAGGAAGGAGGGCTTATGCAGACGCTAACTTACAGACCGGGACCGTGTCGCTTTCAGAAAAGCCACTGGCAGAAGATCCGGACCATGGTGAATCTGCCCGTCATGAGCCCTTTCAAGAAGCGCTACTCCTGGGTGCAGCTGGCAGGGCACACGGGTGAGCACGGAGCAGGCACGGGGGAGGTGGGTGGAGGCGGGGAGGAAGGGACTAGGCAGCACTAACTAGCGCCTGCCCGCAGGGAGTTTCAAGGCGGGCAGCAGCGGGATGATTCTGAAGCGTAGCTCAGAGCCCGAGCGCTACTGCCTGGCACGGCTCATGGCGGACGCGCTGCGCGGCTGCGTGCCCGCCTTCCACGGTGTGGTGGAGCGCGACGGCGAGAGCTACCTGCAGTTGCAGGACCTGCTCGACGGCTTCGATGGGCCCTGCGTACTTGACTGCAAGATGGGCGTCAGGTACGCGGGCCCTACCGGGCAGGTGGGAACCTGTAAAAGGCCCGGGGCGGGAACGAGCGCTCTACGCGTGCCCAAGGCCGTGCTTTACAGGGTCCGGGTGTGCGCCTGCTCAAGCCCCGCCGCTGTCTGCGCCTCCGTAGGACTTACCTGGAAGAGGAGCTGACCAAAGCCCGCGAGCGGCCCAAGCTGCGGAAGGACATGTACAAGAAGATGCTGGCCATAGACCCTGCGGCACCCACCGAGGAGGAGCACGCGCAGCGCGCGGTCACTAAGCCGCGCTACATGCAGTGGCGAGAAGGCATCAGCTCCAGTACCACGCTCGGCTTCCGCATCGAGGGCATTAAGGTGAGCCAGGCCCGCTTCGCCTTGCACCTCCCGGGCCCTTCCCCCGCCGCAGCCCCACTGTGCGGTGTCTGTCCTCCATGTTGACCTCCCACCCTGACAGTCCCCGGAAGAGGCAAGCCTCTGGCGGCCGTCTCGCTGTCCCTGGCATTCAACGTCCCGGGAGGTACCGCTGCTCTGGCCTGATCCTCTCCCCTCGGGCGGGCACGGGGCCCCTGACAATTTCTGCCCACCTCCTACAGAAAGCCGACGGCTCCTGCAGCACAGACTTCAAGACCACGCGAAGCCGGGAGCAGGTGATTCGCGTCTTCGAGGAGTTTGTGCAAGGGGATGCCGAAGTGCTGGTGAGCGCGGGATCCCAGAACCCTGAGGTGCTGGGGAGCCTGATACCTAGGGGTGTCCCCAGGTCAGGTCAATTTATGTAGCACCCTACCCTATGTGACCCCCATCATAGCATTTATCGCATTGTGTTGTAATTGCTTTACATTCCTTCCCTTCTGGGCTGCGCGCCACGTGGGGGCCTGTGCCTTCCTCACCACAGTATTTGCCAAGCCAAACATGCATCATGGCGCTCCTCATATTCGCAGAGGTTCAGCTGGTATTCAGTTAATTTGTTCTCCTCTCCTACTCTACCCTCTCCAGAGGAGGTATCTGAACCGCCTGCAGCAGATCCGGGACACACTGGAGGTCTCTGAGTTCTTTAGGAAGCACGAGGTAAGAGGGGTAGGCTCAGGTACCGGGTCTGTCTGTGGTCTGTGAGGGAATAGGGTGGAGGGCTTCTCCGGATTAGAGCCGTAGCCTGACGGTGTGGGACTCGGCAGGTGATCGGCAGCTCGCTCCTCTTCGTGCATGATCACTGCCACCGCGCTGGCGTATGGCTCATCGATTTCGGCAAGACCACGCCCCTCCCCGACGGCCAGACCCTGGACCACCGACGGCCCTGGGAGGAGGGCAACCGAGAGGACGGCTACTTGCTGGGGCTGGACAATCTCATTGGCATCCTGGCCAGCCTAGCTGAGAGATGAGGCTGGGCCCCTGTCCCCACGGACCGGAGGGTCTGACAGAAGGACATGCGCCTGCATCCCCGCCATGCATGCAGGCGAGAGACTGAAACCCCGCGGTGCGGGGCGGTTCATACGGTCCTATAGGGCCAGGTGCCGACCACTACAGGACACACTGCACGCGCAGGGCCTGGCCCCCATAAAAGCCCCAGTGTTCCCAGAGCTGATGACACTAATTTACCGGGCAAGGGAGGAGTAGAAGTGGGATGAGTGGCTTCTTCTTCAGCCCAGCTCTTCTGAGGGGGCCCCATACCTCTCCAGAGAAGCCAGATAATGAACTTTATTTCACAGGTACTAGATCTATTGGTCTGGCCTCCCACACTACAATGGACTCCCCTTCCCAATAAAACTCAAAGACACCAGCTTTGACTCAGGCCTCATCCCCTCCCTCCTCTGGTCCCTTCTTTCTCAGTTCCCTGGCATCCCTCACATCCACTCAGATCACTGGAGGATATGAGAAGAGCTCTTTTTTAGAGGTATCTGTAGTGTTGGGGGCTGCCCAGATGGAGGACACTAGTGGGGTAAAGGCAATCTAGAGAAGACTTCCTGCAGGAGGCAATTTCAATTCCCCACCTACACCTGGGAGTTGGGGGAGTATCCTCTGGTCCCAAATATCAAAGGCTGGGAGTGGCCAGACTCTTGCCCAGGAGGCCTGAGACTGGTTTCCAGGATGGAGGGTCCATGGTTCCAGGCCAGCAGATATACAGGCCCAGACATACAGCACAGACTGTGGGAGACAGAGGCTACTTGGAACATAAGCCACCTAGAAGCCTGGGGAGGAGTACAGGGAGGAACTGCTACCCTCAGTGCCAGAGTCCTCACCCTCAGGGCCCTTTGGGACCCAGGAACCATAGGTGGGATTCCAAAGGTTCTGAGGTTGGAGACCCCTGGATTTGGGGGGCTTGAGGCCAGGGGCCAAGGAGGTTCACTCCCCAGCTCTTCAATCTCCCCAAACTTGGTTCTTGGGTCTGTGGGCATCTTAGTTCCCCCAAAGATAGGCTCCCCAGCCCCTTCCTCCTCCAGGATGGGTCCCAGTTCCACTGGAAGGGGTGAATTCAGCACATCAGGGTTCTGTAATGGGAGGGTAGGGGAGCAGGGGGCCACAGTGTTGTTTTATGGCTTCCCTCCTGACCCCCAAGTCCAGGGTGGTCGGGACAGGTCAGGGGGCACACCTGAGTGCGGTACTGAAGACCTCCAAGATGCTGGCAAAACTAGGGTGAAGTTCAAGCTCATGCTGCCAGCACTGGGTCATGAAATGGTACCTGGGGAGAGGCAGGAGTTCATGCCAACCCATGGCTGTAAAAGACCTCCCTCCTGAGCCAACACTCCATACTCACACAGGCCTTGGAGAGCCCCTGAGAGGGTCCATCGATCCCCCTCAGATGACAAAGCCCAGCGCCTCCTGATCGGTGTGCCAAGAGTAGGGCACATAGTCCAGTGAGATCTCCCAGAGCAGCACTCCAAAAGACCTGCATCACAAGTGGGAGGAACTAAGTGAGGCCCATCAGGCACAGCTTCCCTTTCCCTCATAAGAGGTGGCCCAAGGCAGGGGAGGGCGTGTTATCACCAGGAGTCTGTCTTGGGTGTGAAGATGCCCTCCAGGAAGGCCTCCGGGGGCATCTACTTGACAGGCAGCAGAGCCTGGCTCCCCTTGCATTAATAACTGGCCCTACATGAGGGAGGAGAGGAGTGATGAATTGTTTAAATGGCCCAAAGGTGCTGGTAAACTCCCTTGGAGCGTCAGCCTTCTCCACATCCCCAGGTCCTACACCTGTAGATAGTGCTTGCCATCCCGAAGTCCCCAGTCTTGGCCATTTGGCTGGGTCTGGTGCAGCTCGGCAGGCAGTTCCTGGCAGCAATGTCCCTGCAGAGTCAGGTAAAAAATTCACTGCCAGAACTGAGAAACTCCAGCCTTGATCTTTTCTTTAAAAGTTATGTGGAAGGGCTATTCCTTGGGGAAGGAGTTGGGCTCGGGGTCCCCAGAACCAGGATCACTTCCAACCTGTGGATGAAGTGGCAACCCTGGGCTATGTCCCAAGCCAGCTGGAGAAGGTCTTGCATGGTTAAAGGTGATGGCTGGCCCTGGGTCAGGCAGAAGGCGCATCAGACCATGCAGGTTTGGGGACACATGAACAGGGTCTTCAGAGGGGCCTGGCGGGCTGGGAGAAGGGTCTCATCAGCCGTGGCCACCTATGCCTCAGGAAACTCTTCATGTCCCCTCCAGACATCAACTCCAGCAGAAATGGGCCAGGGGCAGCCTGGATGCTGAGCCCCACGCAGCGCAGTGTCCTGATGGCTGACCTTGTTGAGCCAGTGGTGCACATATCCCATCACCAGCAGGGAGAGAAACCATGCTCTAGGCTCCACAGACTGGAGTGAACCTCTGTGTCTCTAGAATTGCTACCTCTCAGCCCCAGGGTGAAGACAGGCTATTTGTGCAGGCAGTTCTGGGTGCCTTCCTCCCACCTTCCACGCCTGCCCCTGGCCCCAGGTGTGCCTGATGATAGTGTCTCCATGAGGAAATTCAACTGGTCCTGTTGAGAGCAGAGTTCTGGCAGAGTCTAGGGAGGAAGAGGGCAGAGCTCCTGAGCGCCCCGGACACTTCAGGAAGGCAGGTTGACCCTAGCTCCAGCCACTGTTCTTTCCTCCCTGGACTCTTCTTTCCTACTGTCAGCTGGAAGCCCCACCCCCTCTCACCTTGATAGTCACCTGCAGGGGGCTGGGGTCCCCAGGAAGGCCAATCACCAGTCCCGCATAGACCTCTCCAAAGGCACCACGGCCCAGGGCTCTGCAGGAAGACAGGTTGGAAGTGAGTGGGTGACTGGGTTTGGGGAGGGTCCCCCTTGTCCCCCTGATTGCCCTCCATATGCCCAGCTGTCCCTCTCTGAGGGTCTGAGCTCTCCACATCACGGCATGTCCCCAAGTACAAACTCTGCAAGGGTGACGGTGACTAGGCCAGAGCCAGGGCAGAAGAGGGGGCAGGTGTGGGGTAAGGGGGTGGGGTGGGAGTCTGTGCTAAGGCTTCCCTTAGGTCCTTGCAGACATCCTGGGGCGGAGGCAACCCCTGCTCCAAAGGAATCATATCCTAAGGTCCCTACCATCCCAGAACTGGGGATGACAGCTGACTTTGGACAGGTTACTTTCCCTTTAGGAGCTTCTCTGACCTTCATCTTCTCTACACAAGGGGTTTAGACGAGACGTTCTCTGGGATCCATAATTTACCACAACAGGGAGCAGGATGGAGGGTGGGGATTCAGAGTGCACAGGTTCTCAGAAGGAGGGGGAGGACACAGCTGAGCAGAGTGATATTTACTGGGAAACCTCCGTAAGCCCTGGGGGCAGAGGTCAGGACTGGGCTGGGCCAAGCCCCACCTGGAAGTAGTAGGGGTTGGGGGTTGTCCTGATGGTGGAGGTGAGCTTGCTCAGCTGGAGCTCAGGGCCTGGCAGCCTCATCCACCACAGGCCCTGCCACTTCTTATGGTTCACTGAGGGTGGGAGGAAAAACGGCACACTCTCTACCTGGCCATCAGGCCCGCCCTGACTTGCCCCCTTCCCAGAACACCTCTCCAGATGCCCATTAAGATAAATGTTGTCCTTCTATTCTTAGAACCCCAGAGGAGTCCACCACAGCTCTGCTGGGAGTAGAGGTCTTGAAATCAGCCATGTCTGCCCCTGGGACCCCACAGAAGCCCATCAGTTCAGTGGAGAAATCAGCCATGCTTGCTGGATGCTCCATACCCAGAATCTGGACCCCACACACCATAGGGAGTCTCAGTGTCAAGATCAACATCACAGCCACCATCAGAATCAAAGGGTCTGAGAGGTGGGCAGGTCTAGAGAGAAAGACACATCTCCAGTGGGAAACGCCTCTCTGTCCCTCTACCCCAAGTTTTACCCATGCCTCAAGACTCAGCTCAATTGTTAACTTTTCCATGATGCTTTCCCCACTTATCCTAAATGAATGCAGCCTCTCCCTCCTGAGAACCCCTAAAATACTTTACACCTCCCATGCCAATTGTCACTATGATATATATCTAGATATAAATGTAGATGTATATCTAGAGATAGTGATAGATATCTCCCTTCACACACTAGACCATTAGATGATGTGCTCCTTGAAGGCAGAGATGCACCTCCAATCCCCTGCGCAACACCCAACATGGTGCCTGGCACACAGCAGGCATCCTTCCCGTGCCCTACTACTCCCCCCAGCCCATGGTCCCAGGAGTCCAGACCTCGGACACAGGCAGGACATACCCATGCAGGTGATGTAATCTGCAGCCAGCTCCATGCCCTCTGGGCACATGCATCTGGCCAACTGGAGCTCTGCCTGCCATTGGCAGATTTTCAAAAGGCAATGACCGCGATTGAGGTATAATCGAATCTCCACCTCTCCATGGCTCTCCATGACTATGAGTAAAAGAACTCATATTGCGGGGTGAGCATGGGGGGCATACCTACTTTTTCCAGCCTCATGGTTAATTTTAGCCCTGGACTTTGGAACAAGGAGCAGTGCCAGGCATCTAGGGTGGGTGGGAGATCTTGGGGGACTTCTGTCAAGCCCGTATGCTTCCTCTTCTGGGATCCTTGAGTTTGCAGGTAGTTGAAGAGAATTCATAGCAAGAGATATTTGACAAGCAGATCAGAATGCCCCATACTGGCATTACAACTGACAGCCCAGTTCCCAAGTATTCCTGTGCTGTGCAAGAACAGGTAGTTCACAGTGCAGAGTTGGTGGCTCAGATGGGAGGGACTGAGGAAAAGGGCTAGGCTAGCTGAGAGGTGGGGGATAGGAGCCAACACCTGGCAGAGGCTGCAGGTAGAGCTCTCTATTGGGGTGTATGAAGGATACCCCATCTTCCCCATCAGCCCAGAGGATGTCAGCCTCTGAGGCATCGCCCCCTGGAAATTGAAAGAGAGGTTTTGGCTACAAAGTGGGGGATTAAGGGGCACACAGCTGCCTCACAGCTGGGAAGCTGGCTTATGAACAGTGGGGAAGCTGGGGTCTCCCGGTGGGAACCCCAGTGTGGCCTTCTCTACACTCACGTTACAGTACAGGTGCTGCCAGCTTGCATGTGGGAGCTGAGGGGCCAGAGGAGTGGGAAAGGAGTAGTCAGCTGGAATCTGAAGGCCGGGTTCACGTCGGCTGGGATGGCTCCTTGTCTGTCTGAACCTCTCTAATCTCATGTCCTCACCTATCAAATGGAAGAGGCCCAACCCACATATTCCACTTCTGTGATAATGGAGATGATGCGTATGAAGTACTTATGAACAGTACAGCCCAGACAGACACAAAGGCTCTGTTTCTTTATAGCAGTGGTTTCCAAACTCTGGAGTGTATTAGAATCACCTAGAGGGGCTTCCCTGGTGGCGCAGTGGTTGAGAGTCCGCCTGCTGATGCAGGGGACACGGGTTCGTGCCCCGGTCCGGGAAGATCCCACATGCCGTGGAGTAGCTGGGCCCGTGAGCCATGGCCACTGGGCCTGCATGTCCGGAGCATGTGCTCCACAACGGGAGAGGCCACAACAGTGAGAGGCCCGCGTACCGCAAAAAAAAAAAAAAAAAGAAAGAAAGGAAAAAAAAAAAAGATTAGAATCACCTAGAGGACTGACTAAAACACAGGTAGTGGGACCCTCCCCTAAAGTCTCTGATTCAGTAGGTTGAAGTGGGCTGAGAATTTGCATTTCTAACAACTTCTTAGGTGGTGCTGATGCTACTGGCTCAGGGACCACACTTTGAGAACTGCTGACTTAAACTATCCCTGCCTTTCTGCCTCCCTGCTCAGCCTGCTAACTCAGCCAGCTGTAAGTTCCTGGAACTGCTGCAGATCGAGGATGGGACTTGTGATGACAAAGGTCCTGGATGTAAAAGAAAATCGAGGGAGTCCTACCTGCACGTGTAACTTGCAACTTATCTGACCTCCTTTTCTAACAGCTGTTACTCTACCTACTCTGACCTGGAGCTAGCTCAACACCTTTCCTAACTCAACGATCTCCAGAGGGACTAGGTCTGTTCTAAGGCTCTAACCTCACTTCACCCTCGGGGCTGCCCAGGTGCCCTCCCCAAAAGTTCACTTACCCGGGTGGCCGCCGCCGTCTCCAGTGAAGCCGCGGGCTGAGGCCCAGCCAAGCGTAGCCCAGGCCTCCCTGCAGCCCTGGCCACCCTCCGCTCCCTTCCGCGGTGAGCGGCCGGCCGGCGGAGAGGGGACCCGCGACGTCCAGCCGTCTCCTCCACCTGCAGAGAGACCGCGGGATGGCCGGCCGCGGGGAGGGGAGCACGGCCTCCTCCCCGCCGCAGCCCGCGCCCTCACCCGCAGCCCCGCCTCTCCCGCGCTTCCTGGCGCCGCCGAGCGGTTCTGCAGTTTTTCGGGGGTGGCCTGAGTCCGGCCTCGGTCCTCCCGCCTCAGGTACGCCCGACCGCCTCCTCCGGCCGCCAGCAGCAGCGGCTCCAGCTCGCGTGCGCGCAGATACGCGGCAGCGGCGTTCAGGAGCGCGCCCTCTAGCAGTCGAGCGACGACCCGGGCTCTGGGTGAGGGCCCCACCCCGGGGACTGGAGTAAACGAAGGGGCTCCCAGCCAGGCCCAAGGCTCTGGGGACGCCAAGGAGCTCGTGTGCGTGCGCGCCCGCGGGAAGGTTTGCGACCTCAACGCTAAGCGCTGGAGGCGGGAGCAGCCCGCGCCGAGGCAAGCAAGTACCCGAAGGACGGCGGTTGCAACCCCATCCGCTCCGACTCCTGCCCAGCTCCGCGACCCCGGAACCCCTCCGATCCCCTCCGTCGCCGCGTGCTCCTCAGCGGCCGGAGACTCTCCGAGGCAGAACGAGCTGGCTCTCCTGGCTCCCCGGCGGGCGTCCGGGACCCTCCGCTCTCAGTGCTGAGGTCTTAACCCCAGGAGCGCCCTCTCCTTCCACCCAGTCCTCGCCCTGGGGCGCTTGAGCCGTCCCCCTCTCACTGGCTCCACTTACTCTCGGACAGGCGTCCTCTTCCTGCTGCCCTACGAGGATGTAAGGCAGCTCCCCGCGACCAAGGGGGAAAACGGCGGAGAAGAAGACTGCATGCGCCGGTGACAGGTGGTTCTTGGCACCTTTGCCGCCCGCGGCTCCAAAGGCTGAGATCCTGCGGAAAGCAGGCGCTGAGTCCCCGGCCCTTGACCCTCGGCCCTCGGGCCGCCCGCCTAGGGCAGAGATTGCTGACAGAGGCAGCTTCAGAAGTTCTTATCTGAAGGACTTGGAGGACGTAGTCGATTTTGAAGGAATGGGGAGACTTAGGTATGCACACCATAAAATTAGATGTTACTTTTTTTTTTTTGCCGTGTCGCGCGGCTTGCGGGATCTTAGTTCCTCGATCTGGGATTGAACCCGGGCCCCCAGCAATGGAAGCACAGAGTCCTAACCACTGGACCGGCAGGAAATTCCCTAGATTTTACACTTATTTCGCGAGGCTTAATGGAGACGGAGGGAAGCTCAAGCCACCCTTGGTGGCTGGTTAGGGACACTCCACTTGGCAGAAACAGGCTCCTGGGTACGGCTAATTTGGTGGCGACTATTGCCACCTTTACCAGGGTTCCGCTGGAAGAAGGGACAAAGCCGCCCTGGCCGCTTGTCACTGCGGAATACTCCAAGACACAATGTGGTGCGTACGTAGCCTTGGTTCCCCTGACCACAGAACCTCAGATTCGCAGGTCACCAACCTCGTCTATTCCTGCTCCGCACTTACAGAGGCTGGCCGGTGCCCGGTGCCCGGTGCCCACCACAATTGCACGCCTTTCAGAGGCTCAGCGGCCCCACTGTCACCACCACACTGCTGCCGGTGTAGTCCCGGCCACACTGTGTGGGCCCGCGTCAGCTGTTGGCCCTGCTGGTGGAGAACAGCCAACGCCCCTCTGGGCCTGGGAGCAGGGAGGGAGGAAAGGGTCAAGAGCACCTGCCCCAGCCTGAGGGTCTGCCGTGGTGAGTGGAGAAGGGAGGAAGGAGCTAGGAGCTCACCTGGGGGAATTAGGGGAGAGGCTGGCTCAAAGCAGCTAGGCGGTGTGTGGTGATGTCCAGGTCCCAGGGGCTTGGAACTGGCAGGGGCAAGGGTGAGGAGGGGGGAAAAGGGGTCTGGGATCCCAAGCTGGAGCAGAGAATGGCACCTGAAAGGTGACAGGGCAACAGCAGGGTTGGGAGAGGGCACAGAGGTTAACGGGATGGGTGATGAAGAGAAGGCTGCCCTAGCCTCTCACAGCCACACCCCTACCCCCACCCAGTCACGGCACACCAGCACCTGGAAGCCGCCGAAGGCAGGGCTGGGTCAGGGGGGTGGAAAGGGTCGTGGTGCCTGCTTTTGTCTCTGCAAGTTTTTCCCCTGGAGAGCCCTTCCCAGTGGATGCCTAGAGCACCAAGCTGAACTCGGTCCTTCAGGTCCCCCGTCTTTTCTCGACTTACCTTGGTGGTTCTGCCCCCAGGCGGTGCTGAGGCTCTAGGGCCTGTCCCTCCTTCCCCAGCCGATACCTGGATCCTCAGATTCAGGCACCCCTGCAATTCTCTGCCTGCACTCCCCACACACTGACCCAGGAGCTTTGGCTGCAAGAGTTCGAGGCCTCTGCAGGAGCCACTTGGGACCCCTTCTGTCTCGACTGTGGTCCCCAAGCCTAGGAAGCTGCCTCTAACATGATGGTTCCCTGACTGCCAAAAGGCACTTACCCACAGCTCTGAGCCACAGCAGCAGCCGGCTGAGCGGACTGGCCCACTGCAGCCAGACTTGGAGAGTCAGACCTTGCGACTTCAGCCCAGACAGCCGCTTATAGGAGTGTCTAGTCGCGCACTGGAGACCGCTGGGTCCTAAAGCCGGCCTGGCCACTCCCACCTCAGACCCCAGGATGCGAAGGATCTCAGGGTTCACCTCGTACAATTCCGTTGCCTGCGTCAACTCTGCGCACAACTTCTTACTGTGATTTTGGTGATCTGATGTTAGAGGACCAGAGTGCTAGTATTAGCATCCCTAGTCAATTGGTTTTGGTGAAGAAATCACAACAGCTCTGAGACAGTTTCTCTACCACCTGCAAAACCATAGGAAGGGAAGTTTCTCTGTAAACCACAAAGCACCCGACAACTGAGGGGGCCACGCAGCCGTCAGGTGGTTTTGTGTCTTCCTCATTCTTTTGCTCAAAATACCAATTTTAGTGGCTGAGGCCTGCTTAATATAAAACACTGAAAAAAAGAAGTTATAGTAGTTAGCTACTTGGTAAAGTCTCTGAGTGTAGAGTGCCAGGTGTAGACACAACAGTGATTTTTTTAAGTTTGGTACCCATGCCTTATTTAACTCTCACTATGAGGTCACAGAATTTACTTTGCAAGGTCCCTGTAAATCAATAGTTCCCCAAGCGCGGTTGGTTCTGGACAGCAGCAGTACCTGGGGACTTGTTAAATGCAAATTCTTGGGTTTCACCCTAGACCTACTGAATCAGAAACACTGGTGGTAGGGCCCGGTGATCTGTTTTAATTCACTGTCCAGGGGATTTTTTTTCACGTAAGTTTGAGAGCTATTGCTGTTTTGCAGATACCGGAGTTGCTGAGTGAAGCGTATCGTATGATTCTGTGTTCGGCAGCTCCGTTTATGGCGGGTGGTTTCTCTACCTACTGACAGCACACTGCACTCACCCTGACCTATAAACACAATGATGGCAAGTAATTCCTCACAGCAAATGACACTGTAAGAAAGCTTGGTGTTGGAATTCAGGCAAAAGAACCTAGAAACTACCACAAGAAAGAAAGAAACCAATGAATCAAGAGTTTACGCTTTGATCCACTCCTCCCCAGCCTTTGCCTATCACCAATAAAGTCCACAGTGGAAGGGGTGTTGTAGAACAGCACTATAGACAATGTTTTCACTCCACCTCCCCTCCCAGCCCCTGCCACAGTCCCACCATCAAATTCATACATTGAAATGGAATCCCCAAATTGAGGGTATTTGGAGGTGGGGCCTTTGGGAAGTAAGTCATGACGGTTCCACCTTCATGGGTGAAATGGGATTAGTGCCCATATAAAAAGAGGCCCCAGAGAACTCCCTTGCCTCTTCTGCCATGGGAGAGCTGCCTATGAACCAGGAAGCAGGCCTTCACCAGATACCAAATCTGCCAGCACCTTGATCTTGGACTTCCCAGTCTCTAGAACTGTGAGAAATAAGTGTGTGTTGTTCAAAAGCCACCCAGCCTGTGGTATTCTGTGATAGCAGCCCAAACAGATTTAAGATAGACAGCTACTGCACCAGTCTGATTTCTGGCTTCTTCTTGTCTCATGATCGCAGTTGATGGAAATAGGGGACCATAAGGAGACAAGATGCTAACCTCATTTAGCACACCTACACTCCAAGTGGACTGATGAGAGTCCTTCTAGAAGCGCCCCCCATTCCCAAGAGCACCGCCCTGGCCTGGCTTCACTCCAGAACTGGGACCCACATTTTTGTTGTCCCAGATGTGGACTCAGTTTTCACCTCCCATTCATGATTCCTCCCCCATGTCTCTCACAGTGGCCCTGATTCCCCCAGAGATAACCCATTCCTCGATACCAATCCTGAACTAGTACATCTGAAATCAGTCCAAATCAAATTCCCAGAAGATAAAAAAATTCTTTATTTCAATGCTCGGCTCCAGTATTCATATACCCTGGCCTGAAGTGGAGAGAGGAAGAGGTGTAGTTAGTAGGTCTTGTCCCCAAGAAGGGGTATATAGCTAAGTCACCCCTCACTCCCAGCACAGACCCTCAGAAGCCCCAGATCCTGAGCTCCAGATATCAGGACATAAGGGTAGGCTCACCAATCTCCAAAAAAGCTCAAAGAGCTTGCTCCTAGGAAGGCAAGCCTTCTGCTCTATTGTTTCCTGCACACTCTTAGGACACAAAGCCCTTCTCTCTGGCCAGGTATCTGTTGGTGAGCCCCAGGAGAATGTATCCATCTCTTCCTCTGCAGCAGCTATACTAGGTCTCTGAAACCCCATTTTGGAGCACCCCTGAGATCAGTTTCTGGAGGTACTGCTGACGCAGAGGGGGCAACTGGGGATACAGCTCAAAACCCTCTGGAAGGGCAGAATTAGGAAGCTTATAGTGGAGAAGGTGCTGCCGAAGACCCTGCAGAGAAGGAAGAAACTTTATGAAGTGGGTAGTGAGATCCTGTTGAGATCTCTGTTCCCCAAGACCCTCCATTCTCCCACCTTCCAAGATGTGCCCCGCCCTACCTCATCTGCCAGCAGCCAAGTTTTCTGCAACATGCTCCTGCGGGCAGCCTTTACCTCATCCTAGAGGCAGAAGAGGGAGTGGTGGCACCAGGCCACAGGCCTATCACTCGCCTGGCCTGGACCTCACCTCCTCCCCAGCTGGCTCAGTTCAACTGCAGGTTCCTTCCCTCCCTCTGGAGATGGGGATGTAACTTACCAAGCTCTTTGGGTCCTGGCAGAAGATGAAGCTGTTGACATGAGCCACAGCCACAGCATAGAGCACAGGGCACCAGTGTGATTGGAGCGCACCAGTAACCAGAGCCCGGAAGTAAAGCTGAAGGAGGGCCAGGTTGTCTTCAGGAGGCGCTGTGTAGCTCTCCAGGGACACAGGCAACTGTGACAGGGGAAATGAGACAAGCTGAGGGTCAGGGTGGAATGTGTATCACTGGACAACAGGGTGGATGGTTGATGGTCACATGAAACAAATCACGAGGGCAGAGATCCGGTCCTAGACAGACATCCATCCCTCTGTATCACAAGGATCAAGGTTAAAGACTAAAGAGCTCAAAAGCAGCGGAAACTGGGAAACTGAGAAGGAGCTGTGAATTTCTACTGCAACTACTACTTGCTTAATCTACTTAAAACTTTCAAAATGTCATGTTCAGCTGCTCAATTCTATTAGCAAACCTTTCAAAAGTTAATGTTCTTTGGAATAGTAATTCTGTTTCTAAAAAAATTATTCTTAATTCTACGCAGAAATGATTAGGAGTTTATGTCCAATGGTGTTTATCACGGTGTTACTTAAAATAGCAAAAAGTCAGAACAACTTTCATGCCCACTAAGGGGTTCTGATAAAATAAACTGGGACGCACTTGCACGATGGATTATGATATAATAATAAAAACGTTGATTTCTTAGATTATTTAATGATGTGAGAAATGCTTACTACCTAACATTCAATGAAGAAAACATTATGCAGTGATCCTAATTTTATAAAAATATATATGCACAGGGACTTCCCTGGTGATCCAGTGGTTAGGACTTGCACTCCCAATTCAGTGGGCACGGGTTTGATCTCTGGTCAGGGAACTAAGATCCCACATGCTGCGAGGTGCAGCCAAAAAAAAAAAAGACTGAAAAAAGGTAAATCAAAATAATTACTACTGGGCAGTGGGATTATGGATAACTGTAAAGTTCTTTTTTTCCCTTAATCTATTCTTTTTCTGGCCACACCACGCGGCATGTGGGATCTTAGTTCCCTGACCAGGGACTGAACCCGGGCCCTTGGCAGTGAGAGCATGGAGTCCTAACCACTGGACCCCCAGGGAATTCCCTGTAATGTTCTTTTTAATTCTTAAAACTATATTATCTTTTTAGTTTTTTATACAAAATATACATTTATATCTTACATATGTATATTAAAATGTTTGTATTTCAAGCTTACCAAAATAAGTTATAATGAAAATAAAAAAACAAATCTTAAAAAAAATTAGTAACTCTTTACAGCTTACAAGTTTAACTCCTTAACCTGGTATCTGAGGCCCTCTAAGACTTTATTAGCTTTGTTTCCAACAAGTTCCCAAGCTGGTATCTGTCATAGACTCCTTCCTCTTCCCATCCTGTCATATTCCTTCCTGCCTCTGAGCTTTTGCTTATGCTGTTCCACTAGGTACATTCTATCTTTCTCCTTAACAATCCAAATTCTACCCAATTTTCCATGTCCAGATCAATCCCCACTTCTTCCACAAAGGCTTCTCCTTGTGGGAAGCCCACTTTGATCTTTCCCTTCTCTGAATCCTGACTTAACACCTAGAATCTGAATACTGAGAACTATGTTGGTTTTAGTACATCTCTTATCTAGACTGTAGCACCTCATAAGCAAGGAGCCGTGCCTTTTTAATAATAACGAACACCTACTGTATGCCAGACACCACAGTAAACCCTTTTCATGTATTCTCTTAATCTCCTCAAAGCCTCCAAGAGGTAAGATAAGGAACCTGAGGTCCACCAAGGCTCCCGCGGCTCAGGACTGCCTGCAAGGCCCAGGACAGGATGCCCATGGTGGGCCCTGCTGGGCTGAGAAAGTACCTGGGTCAGAGGCAGGCCCAGAGCTCGCAAGGCTCCCACGTGTTCCCCAAAGAGGGCAAGGCGCAAGGTGACGCTGAACCGACGCTGCAGGGGGAAGAGAACCAGGGCCCCAAAGAGGTGGTCCCCAAAAGACACAGCCTCAAAATGCTCCAGGAAGTTGGCATAGAGATCCGGGAAAGACGTCAGGCCAGGAAGTGGGCAATCCAGGTTGAGGTTTGGTAGGACTTCAGGCTGGCAGAGCCGGGCCAGGAGGGCTGCCACCAGACGTTGTATTGGGGTCTCCCGGAACAATTCACTGTCCACCAAGAACACACACATGAGCCGTGCCAGGCGGGCAGCAGGAGGCACAGCCCGGAGGGCCTGGGGGCGCCAGCTCTCCAGGACTAGCACCCACTGCAGGGCGCGCATGGCTGTGCCCACAGTGTCAGCAGGAGGAAGCCCCGAGGGGCTGTCTGAGGCCCGGTGGTAGAGTTGAATCAATGGCAGGAAAGGCCAGTCAGTGGGCAGCAGAGGCTCCTTAGCCACAGGGAGCAGCAGGGCTGGGACTCGCTGGAGCTCCCCTCGGTGCAAGGCTTGAGAGGCTAGCAGGCTGTCTCGGGCCAGTGAGCAGTGGGTCAGGTAGCAGCTGCGGATGCTGGGGAGGTCCTGGCAGGCCTGAGCTAGTAGAGTCCCTCGCCCACACCCAAGGTCCCCGCCGCTCCCTAAGGACAGCCGGTCAGAGAAGTCGGCTGCCTCCGGACCCCCTGATGCTCTTTCCCTGTAACAGAACCCAAAAGCCAAAAATGAGGGCTAGAACCCACAAGGCCATGCCAGCTCTCCAGGGTTTCCCAGAGGCTCCTAGGTCCAATCCCGCTCCTCCCTGTTCCCCTAATAACCTTCCATGTAGTGTGTATAGCAGTTAAGAGGATGGGCACTAGAGCCAGTTACCTAGGTGCAAGTTTACAGAACTTCTCTGTGCCTCAGTTTCCTCAGAGTAAAGTGGGGATAATAATGATAATAATACACTCTCATGGTACAGGTAAAACAATTAAAATAGAGACAAACGGTTAAAGGAGTACCGGACAAGGAGTAAGCACTGGGTAACACTTAGCTATTATAAGTGTACAGCTAGTTTAGAACCATTTTTCAGCCATACAGTCACAGAAGTCTCATAATAATACTCTAGCATATTATCCTCATCCTCACTTTACTAATGAGGAAATAGAAACTCAGACAGGTTAAGCGTAATCCATGGAAGAAGGAGAAAGAAACCCAGGTCTCCTGGCCCCAAATTCAGGGCTGCTCTGTCAACCACCACAGCAGCCTCTCAAAGGGCTCAGTTGATGCCACCAACCCTGGACTTACGGGAGGAACTCCAGCCGGAACACACAGCTCAGCAGTAGCTCATGGGCGAGGTGCTCGCTTCCGGGCAGCAGCCGGCTCAGCAGGGCCAAGGCCATGCCGTGATAGAGGGCAGCACTGGTGGCTGACACTGGCTGGAGTGTTGCCTGTGGACAGAAAAGGGGGGAAGGGGGAGGAGTAGGCAGAGGCGGTGAGGGGGGACAAAGCAAAGAGAAGTGAGGAAGAGAATATATGCTGATGGGCACAGGGCCTGGGCATGTCTGCAGGCAAGTAGAACTGCACGGCTTGCCAGAAGCAGCACAAGCTCCAGAGAAGCAGGATGGGGATAATGGGGGGGGGCGGTGGACAGAGGGATGGGGGTTGGGGGCACCCACCGCTCTCTGGGCCAGGGCGAGTGCCAGGTGCTGCAGGTGGTACTCATGGCGCAGGGCCCACGCGGAGAAGGGTGTGAGGTGTGGAGCAGCCACAGGAGCCACACACTGGAGGAAGTAGTTCTGCAGTCCTGGGGCAGCCAATACGGCAGCCAGCTGAGGAAAAGCAAGCTTCAGATTCACAAGGTGACTTTGATGCCCTCTAGGGCTCCCTAGCTGCCCCTTCCCCAGCTAAACTCAGAGAAATGGGTGCTGGCAGAAGAGGCCTCTCTTCCCCAAGGGGCGCCCTTCCCCTTTCTGACTCCTGCCATCTTGGTCCCCTGCCCCCCTAACCAGGCGCCCAGCGCTCACCTGGCCACACAGTCCCTTGTGGATCCAGCCCAGGGTGTTGAAAAGAGAGAGGAGGGCCGTGAGGAATGGGAAGGGGGAGGCTGAGCCAGCCAGACTAAGAGGAGGGTGGCCTCCTGCACAGCCCAGTGACACGAGGCTGGGAAGAGCTTCAGGGGCCGGAGCACAGGACTGTGGGTTGCAGAGAGGGGAGCAGCACCTGGAAGCAGAATGGAGACACTGAGGGGGGCTCTGGCCTGATATGTGCCGGGCTGGAAACAGCTGCTTGGTCTGCGACCAAGGCTAGCGGAAACGTGGCCGTGCAGACAGTGCCCACGTTCCCTGGAGCCCCCAGTCGCTGCCTGCTAGGGATTCAGGTTTCCCTCAGGCTGGGGGGTTCCACCTGGGATGGACCAGGGAGCCAGGCGTAGGAACCCACAAGGAGCGAAACTGCCGCCTCCCCGCCCCACCCCCGGCTCCACAACCGCACACAGTACACACCCCAGCGAATCCCACAGTCTGCCCAGAGCAGGCTGGCTCAGCAGGGGCAGCAGCAGCTCCTCCGACAGGCGCTCCATGTCCTGAAGCCAATCCCCTGGGCACAAGCCTGGCTGGAAGACCAAGACACTCACTGAGCTGATGGTCCAGGACCCCCATTCTCCTGGACCCCATGTACCCAGGCCAAGCCCATGATTCCGAGTGGCCAAGAGTCAGTGTTTAGAGGCTTCTGCCTTCTGCCCCTTCTAGAGGCAGAGGAGACCCTGAGGTTTCCCTGGCACCCACTGTCTAGGGTCTTGAGAGAGCATAAAGGCTCCAGGGAGGCCAAGCTGCTGTTTGCGGTTCTACGGTCCCTACCAACACGACTCCTTGGAAGCTCCACTGGACATGGAGGTGGAAAGAGGAAGAAAGGTAGGAGGGAAAAGGTGGAAATGGGGAGGCAGGTATGGAGAGGTGGAGACAGAGGGAGAACGAGGGTGGAATGCTAAGATGAAGGCAGGGCACCCAGGGCAGCGTGGAAGTCAGGCAGGCAACACTCACCTGCTGGCTCCAGGCCTGGTAGTAAGCGTCCAGGAAGAGCAGGCAGGCAGTGGGCACTGGGCCAAGGGCACTCCACGTCTCAGGTGTGGGCAGCAACTTCAAGGTCTGTCTTAGACAAGGCTCCACGAGAGGCTGGAGCCCAGACACCTGCGTCCAAGTGATTGAGGAAGGAGTGGACGACACACTGGCCTCAGCAGAGTCACTACAGGAGAGCCACAAGGGGCCACTGTGAGGATCTGGCTGCCTGGACTCCCCTCGAAGCTCTGGCCGCCCTCTCCCTGTGGAGGAGCACTCCCACCGGTCCCAGAGCTCCCGACAGGATGTCACCGCCAGCGACTCAGGGCTAGAGCCTACCTTCTGGGCTCAGGGGTGGTGCTACCGGCAGCTAGGGTCAGCTGGGTGAGGACGGTGAGCAGTGAGGCTGCCCTCTGCAGAGCCAGGGGCTGAGGAGAGGGGCTGCTGAGCTCCTTCGGCACAGCCTGCAGGGCTCGAATCAGCACAGGGTACAGCTCCCTGGTGAGTGGGGAGAAGGACCGCCCTTCAGTGTGAGAAGGGAGATGGAAACAGAAGACACAAAGCAAGGCCCGGCCCCGGGCATCTGCAGTCTGGCTGAGGAGGAGCAGGAGGGAGGCCCAGGGCTGCGGACTCTGGGAAGGTTTCAAGAAGGAAGGCTGGGGGCTGAAGGGAAGGAGGTAGCCCCTCAAGGCTTCCACCACAAGAGGGAATTTAAATCTGATTTCACCAAGATACCAAGCTGGGGTGCACAGAATGTGGTTAACCCAGCTTTGTTCCACTCTCCCCCGGCTAGTCCTGACTCCCAAATTTTCTTCCTTTCTCCCAGAATCACCTCTTTCTCATACTCAGCCTCCCTCCGAGCTTGAACCTTGATCAAGGCCAGAGTGCAGAGCTGGAGGGGTCTGTGAGGGAGCCTACCCTTGTCTCTCCTCACCTGTAAAGGTCACCGCCCTGGCCGTAGGAGGCTGCCACGGCCCACAGACGGAAGGCCTCAGTGCTCAGTGTCTCGGCTTCCTCTGGGGGCAAGGCCAGATCCTGGGGAGCCTCAGCTATAAAGCGGCACAGGCGACTCCGGAGATCAAAGCCACTCAGCTGGGGTTGGGCAGAGAGTCTGGGGATCAGGATCAGCTGGGAGCCCAAAGTTCCAGGCCTCAGGTTCTCTCACTACAGAGACTGGCTCAACTCATCCCTGTTGAGGCCCCTCTGGTGCCAGAGGGTCATGGTTCTGGGCTAGGGTGAAACTATCTCATCCATCCCTCCCTTCCTCTCTCCTTCCATCCTTCTTTTTAGCAAGCACTTGCTGGGCACCTTGGCTATGCCTATTTGTATGTGGCCCTTCTGGCCTGGGTCCAGGGAACAGGGAACCTTCCCTTCCCATGAGAGCAGAGCAGGCCTACAGGATACACTAGGCTCCAGGTGACTAGGTTCCTGCCTGGGGGTTTCTGTTCCATTTCTAGGCAACTGGAACAGATACGAAGAGAAAGATGGCATGACTGGGCCACCCAGAGTGCAAGGGCTATGCTTAGCCCCCAGCCCAGCCCTGTCTCAAGCCGCCATCCCTTGCCCTGTGTTCTGCTTACCAGCCGGGCAGCAATATTCCTACCAGCCGAGGCCAGGACACGAAGAAGTTTCATGGCAGGAGCACAGGGCACTCTGTGTAGACTGAGGGTAGGCCTCACCCCCATAGGGGACCAGCTGGTGGGCAGGAACTCTTGAATCACAGTCTCTATCAGCCGAGGGCACTCCAGGACCTGTGCAGGCCAGGACGAAAAAGGAGGTAAGGAGGCTGAGGGTCAAGACCAGGCCTAGCTAGGCTCTTTGCCCAGTCCCTGCCTCCTCTTTCTCACCCTTGTGGCTGACTCCAGGGAATGCCGGGCCACGCGGATGAGCACAGCCAGGATGTCAAGGACCGCAGAAGGTCCTGGGCAGGTCACCTCCAGCAAGTAGCGTAGCCGAGGCAGCAGGTTGGTGGCCAGGAGCCCCTGAGGATCAGAGACACAAACCCACTACCAAATGCAACTGGACCCTAGGCCTTGATGACCCCTCCTGCCCAACATGTGCTGGCCCCGGAGGTCATGGGACAAGTGCAGCTGCCCCAGCACTTTTACCTTGATGACATCATGTCGGGCCAGGTCAGGTGGAGGCCGGTTTCCTTCCTCCGGGCTCTTCTTTTTTGCCTTTTCTGCTGGGGGCTCTTCATCCTCATCCTCGTCCTCCTTGTCCTCCTGGCTGGGCATCAGAGGGAACACCAAAGCTCCATGGTACCAAGAGAAGGTGCTATCGAGGAGCTCCTGCCAGAGGAAAGAGTGTGAAGGTGGGAAGAGGAAGAAGGCATCAGGCCAGAAAGCGGGTCCAGAAGTAGAGGGCAAAAGCCACGCACAAAGGACAGAGAGGCAAGGCTCCTAGGCTTTGGGGCCTTTAGAAGGTAGTGACACAGCCACCCCATTCTGTGCTCTGCCTGGCAAAGCCTCATCAACGAGGGCAGCCCCAGCAGAAGGCGTAGGGACCCTAATGCCTTGAAGCCTCATTCCTATGCCTGTTGTACCTCATCTCCAGGAGCCACCAGCAGAGCCCGAAGAGCCCGGACAGCAGCTGCGATGACCCCATCCACTCTGTCATCCAGAGAGAAGCGCAGCAGGAAGAGGAAACCAGCATCCAAAAGGAGGCACAAGACACTGCCCACTAGCCGGTCCCCGAACTCGCCAGCCTGGGCCTTGAGGGCAGGAGGATAAAACCTTGCTGAATACGCTGAAGTTACAGTCTCTGTCCTAAACCCTTTACTTGTCCAGCTAGGACCCTGGGTTTATCCTGTTCTCAGTGTGACCCACACACAGCTGGTGTATGGGCCAGTGAGTCAGAGTGAAACAGGCAGGAGGTGGGAAAGTCTAAGGGGAGGGGGGCGGGCAGGATGAGGCCAACAGTCCACTCACCCTGCCGATGACCTGGGCCAACACATGCAGCGCTAGTGCTCTCTGCTGGGACACCTGGCTGCGCGTCAGGTGGAACAGCTCCTGAAGGGAGTACCCTGCTCTCTGGAACAGGGACAAGAAGTCAGAAGGAGCCAAGACACAGGGCAGCACCCACCAACAAATACGTGGCAACCCCTATCTGCCATGCACTGAGTCAGATGCCACGGTGAAGACAAAGAAAAGTAAGTGATGTCTCTTGCCTCTGCTCTCCGTGGACCCTCAAACTGGTAAAGAAAATAAGACTGGCGTACAAGTAACCATAGCATAAGGCAGTTTGGGAGGAATGTAGTAATCGGTGTTTAATTTGCAACCAGAGAACAGGAGACAGAGAGAAGGGGCACCTGGAAAAGTGCTGTGGTCTCAGTGGGTGGGTAGAGCTCTGATGGCCTGGCATGGAGCAGAGGGGAAAGGCGTTCCCTGGAGTGGGCTTCAGGAACTGAGCCCTGGAGGTCCTTGAGCACAGCGGGTATGTGGGGAGGAGGCAACAGAATGTGCAGCAGAAGTGAGGGATGCAGAGCTGTGGGGTCAGCAGGGACAGATGGTGGAAGGCTGTTCTGTCGTGCTGAGGAGCCAAGACCTTATTCTGGGAGAATTCCCTGAGCGAGGAAACTTTCTGAGGCAAGGGACAGCCTGAGCTGGGCCAGGGGAAATCACTACAGCAGACCCGTTGGGGAGCAAGCGAACAGCAAGACGGAGTGAGTGGAACATGGCGACTGAACAGACCAGAGGGATCAAGGCTCTGATCGAGGAAGCACTGTAGGGAGGTGACAAACAGAACTGGCAAGTTCTGGCGACTGACTGGAATGTGAGGGAACAAGGAGAAAGATTTCAAGCCTAAGAACTGAAAGGATAGGGACTTCCCTGGTGGTCCAATGGTTAAGACTCTGCGCTCCCAATGCAGGGGGCCCGGGTTCGATCCCTGGTCAGGGAACTAGATCCCCCATGTGGCAATGAAGATCCCACATGCCACAAGGAAGACCAGTGTAGCCAAACAAATAAACTAATAAATAAATATTAAAAAAAAAAAACCTGAAAAGACAGTAAGGCCGTGAACTGGAATAGGGTGCACAGAAGGGCCAAGGCAGCTGAGCAGCAGTCCTTCTCCACATGGTTGTTAAAAGCACTTGCTGAGAGCTGCCCAGTACTCCCTGGACCCCACGCCTCACCTCCGCCTCCTCTCCATGGTGATGTAGGCCCAGATGGGTGGGAAGGTCCACGCTGGGGGCCAGCAGCTCTCCCTGAAGACTGAATCGGGCCTGCATCCTCTAATGGGTACAGAAAGAGAACTATGGGCTGGGGGCACCAGCAACTTCCCCACACCCATTCCTCACCTGTAATCCCAGGCCTCTCAGGATGTAGGACCTGACTCTACCTCTGACCAGAAGTGGGGCTCCTCTGGCCTTAGAGACCAGGCAGGAAGAGGGGTGTGAGCACTAGGAGAGATGTTACTCCAGCTTGGGGGAAAAGAAAAGCCTAAGTTCTGGGTGCAAGACAGCAGCCCCACTCACTGCCACCCCACCTTGCCCTTGTAGGCCAGCTGGCTCTCCTCACCTCCTGAGTCTGCTGCCGTCGGAGTGGAGGCAGGTCTCGGGTCCAATGGAGCTTCTCCAGCTCAACAGTGTCCATGTGCAGCCATTCTTTCTGGGGAGTCACGGGCAGTGCCAGAGCTGGGGAGATGGAAGCAGGTAGTATTCCCTAAGGGGCTCAGCTCACTGATCCACTGGGGTCCCAGCCATCATCCAGAAGCTGCCACATCCACCTCTGCCCAAGGGTCTGGCAGCCTCTGCCTAGAGCTATGACTAATGGCACAGCCCAGGGGCTGGAATGCCTGATATGGCAGAACACACCCCGTCCTGGGCTCTAGCCCCTTTTTTTTTTTTTTTTTGCGGTACGCAGGCCTCTCACTGTTGTGGCCTCTCCCGTTGTGGAGCACAGGCTCCGGACACGCAGGCTCAGCGGCCACGGCTCACGGGCCCAGCCGCTCCGCGTCACGTGGGATCTTCCCGGACCGGGGCACGAACCCGTGTCCCCTGCATCGGCAGGCGGACTCTCAACCACTGCGCCACCAGGGAAGCCCTCTAGCCCCTTTCTGCCCCCAAAGGTTTGTTGGGAGAGGAAAGAGGAAGCGGAGGAGATAAGGAAGAGAAGAGAGAGGAAGCAGAGGAGGAAGGCAGGACCACATACAGCAGGGAAACCACAGTTCTCCACTCTCTAGTACCGACCTTCTAAAGGAGCAGGGGAGTGGAGACAATGAGGAGGGGGCAGCTATACTTCAGCAGAGCAAGATACAGAAACACACACCTGCAATATCCTCCTCCTTCCTCACCACCCCCCCACCCCCATCCAACCTGCTCAACTGGCCTAGAGTTCATCCAGGGGCAGTAGGTTCCCGGCTCTCCTAATTCAATTCTTTTGTTAATCACTAATAAAATCATCCAGTTCCTGGAAGATGAGTGCTCCCACTGGCCTCTCTGCTTCAGGTCTGGCATGTTCACAAGACCTGCGTCAGACCCTCCCTCTCCCACCACCCTGCCGTTATCCTCCCAACACTGAGAGCAGAGGCAGAAAGAACTGTGGGATGGATGGAGCCAGAGCTGGGGCAGCTACTGCAAAGGCAGGGGGCAGATGGTCTGGAGAGGGAGGGGGCCATTCAGCCATCACATTGTGCTGTCTCTTACCAGGGAAGGGGGAGAAGGAGCAGTAACAGGACAGGAAAACAGGAAGCACATGCAGGAAGAATATATGCATCAGCAAATGAAGACTGATTTCAAGCCAATAATAAAGATTAACGTTAGATGTTCAAGGACAGAGAAGATTCTCTCTCTTCCCATCTGCCAGGCCTAGGAGAAGGAATATTTTCCTCTACTTTTATTCCCCAGAAGTCCCCTCCTCCTCCAAACCTGGGGCTCCTGGCTCCAGCTTATCTTCCTGCCTGGGCTCAATGGCAGAAGTTGGCATGATGGGCTCCTCTCCAGTGACCTCAGCAGAGCGACCTCCTGGCCTCTGCTCCTCCATGACCTTCTCTTCTACCTGCTCACAGGTGCGGCTGTGAGATCTCAAGAAGGCAACCAAGCTGGGATCTAGAAGAGAGCATAGAGGGGAGAATGGGTGGGGGCAGATCCTCCCCAGCCTCTATACACCTGAAATCTGCTTAATACTGACTGTCTGTGGGCGCCAAGGCCAAGACAAGCCACTTCCCAGCCCTGGCCTAAGCCCCGGGGCTCTCTTGCAGCCTCGATGACCCATATCTGTCACTGGGACCTGCCTGCCCACCTATTCCTCCACTCTTCACAGTCCCCTGGTCCAGGCCAGTCTGCCCATCCCTGTGCTTGGCCTCAGGTCAGAGGCCCAAAGTAAGTGGCTGTGGAATAAATGAATCAATGTTGACGAGGGCCAAAAAGAAGGCATTTAGGGGAATAGTTTCTCACTTTCAACTATTTTATTTATTTATTTATGCACAAATATTCACTAAAAACCTAATATATGGGGACTTCCCTGGTGGCGCAGTGGTTAAAACTCTACCTGCCAATGCAGGGGACACAGTTTCAAGCCCTGGTCTGGGAAGATCCCACATGCCTCGGAGCAACTAAGCCCGTGTGCCACAACTACTGAGCCTGCGCTCTAGAGCCCACAAGCCACAACTACTGAGCCCGTGTGCCACAACTACTGAAGCCTGTGCACCTAGAGCCCATGCTCTGCAACAAGAGAAGCCGCTGCAATAAGAAGCCCGCGCACCACAACAAAGAGTGGTGCCCCGACTTGCTGCAACTAGAGGAAGCCTGTGTGCAACAATGAGGACCCAGAGCAGCAAAAAAAAAAAAAAGAAAACAAAACTAATATATGGTATGCTCTATATAAGTGCTAGATACATAGTTTGGAACAGATTGACTTGGCACTATTGTTTTGGTGAACAGAAACTAGGAGGGAGGTGTAGTATAGCACAGCATCACATAATAGAGTACCCTGTAGTTGTACTAGAGTACAGCCAAAATAGTGTATACTATACTACAGTAGTACAGTATACATGGTATAATGGTTAAGAACACAGCCCATGAGACCAGGTAGAACTGGGTTTATATCTCATTGGTGTTCATTAACAGGATGTGGCACCAGGCTGTGTGACCTGAGGGAGAATTTCTTAGTTTTGAGCCTCAGTTTTTTTTGTTTTTATCTTTTCATACATAAATGAGGTTAGTACCACCGACCTCACAGGAACAGTTTGAGGATAAAATGAAATGTGTTAAAGTCCTCTGCCTGGCACTCACAGTGAGCCTTCCTCAATAAATGATAGTAACTTCCTAGCCCGGTCTTGGCAGGAAAGGCTGGTACCCGTACCAAGCTGAGCCAGTAACCGCTGCTGTTCCTGCAGGATCTCCTCCGGAGCCATGGCTTGCAGTCTCGCTACATTCTCTTCATGGATGGTCTGGGCTTCCTGCTCAGCCTCCTGGCTTTTGAGCCCCTTCCCTGTAACCAGATGGGGTCCCTGGAAGCTGTAGCTGTTCCATGGAAGCTGGCTGCCCTGCTCCCTAGGTGTGAGTGCCTCACAGGTTGCAGCACCTGGAAGAAGGATACGATCAGTTTCATTGCCTCACCCCAACTGGGCCTTCTGTCCCTCTTCTCTAATCCCATTAGCTCTGGAGACAGATGGAAGCCCCAGAGTTTTCCCAGGCACAGAGTGGAGACCCCCCTGGGTTTGGCACAAGACTCCAGGGCATCCTGGGGCTGGGTTGGGGTGATGACCTCTCTACTCATTTTTCCCCTTGGACTTAGAAGTTTCTCTCAGAAACATCCCACTTTCTGACTCTTCTCTTGGATGTCTAGGCAGCCGTCTGCCTCCAGGGGCCTGCCCCCAGCTCTTCTGCTAGTAATTTGCACCATTAAAAGAATCTTGGCCTACGTCTTTATTTTACAGTCTCTACCAGACACTTCTATCCCCTTCCTTTCTCCTACAGTCAAGTAATGCCCTGCCTTCTCCCTGCACCTGAGACCCAGATGTGGACCCAAGCTGCCCATACTCAATAGTGTAAGTGGAGATATTGGATGGCTCCTCTTTAGATGGCTCAAATGCACTTCAGATTTGAGGCAGGGAAGATGTATATCCAAAGATGACTCTACAAATGTGTATTACAAAAAGACTGAGCCCAAACCTCTTCAAACCCTGCTCACCCTCTGGTGGGTGCAAGGTAGATGCAACTTCTCCAACTGGTGGGACCTTGGCTTCAGATGCTCTCCTTGCTGCAATTTCCTGGGCAAAGATACTTCTCTTACCAGATGTTGCTGGCTTCCCCTATGGGGCAAAAAGAAAACCCAGGTGACCGATGCTCATTACCCCATTCTCTTCTCAACCTCTTTATACCAAGGTCGCTGGAACAAAGAGAGATATAAGAGACTTGCTTAATCTCCAAGGGTCACAACCCTAGTCCTCAGAGAAAGCAGGGCTCTATAGAAGCATAGGTTTTGAAGTCTGACAGACTTGGGTTGGATTTCTGGCTCTTCTATCTATTAGATGTGTGGTGTTGCAAAAGTTATCAGTTTCCTTATCTGAAAAATAGAGATAATGATACCTATATTACATGGCTGTTATAAGGATCAAATGAAGTAATGCATGTAAAGTGCTTAGTGTGATGCTGTTTTAACAATGGAATTGCTTATCATTATTAAGATTATCTACCTGGGGAATATGCACTATGATGCTCACAAGACTGTCCTCCCCTAAACACCATGTGAGGTCACCGCTGCCTACCTGTCTCCCCTGTGAGCGATGGAATACAGGAGGGAAAGCAACGCCACAGGGCACAGGCAGATTCACAGCCACTGAACTTGTATCTCGTTCCTGCAGCAACAAAGTACAAAGCAGTGAAGATACAGAGATTTCCCCAGGCTGGACCCTATCCTCCTAGCCTCAGTTCTACATGACTAGAACCTCACCCTAGGGAGTCATGAACCCATCTTGCTTCTTAAGCCATAGTGATTCTAAACCAGCCCCCAACCTGACTGCACGGGGATAAAGTCCCATCTTTCTGAATCACTCTCTGCTCAGTAAGGCTCACCACCCACACGCAACATCCTTTCTGCCCTTGGATGCCTTGCCCCACTCAACCAAGGTGAGACGCACAATAATCTTAGTCAAGACAGCAGTGATGTGCTTATCATGCCTGTTCAGCCTCTCTTCAGGGTCCTCATGTTCAGGCAGGGGATGGCCGGGGCTGGGCCTGGCTCTCTTTGGGGGACCAGGAACCAAAGCTGGGGGCAAATCTGGGAGATCTGAGAAAGAAAAAAACCCAGATGTGAGGTTACTCATATCTTCCCAGGAAGAGACTGAGGGCTAGGAGAAAGCCAAAGAAAGAAAGGCAGCTGCTGTGCAGCGCTGGCTCAAGCTGTGTCACCTTGGGCAAGGTATTTAACCTCTTTGAGCCTCCGTTTCTTCATATGTAAAATGGGGCTGCAGCAACAGGGGTTACACAGTTCTGAAATAATGATGGGGAATCCAGCCACATCAGGAAGAGGGAGAGACCCTGAAGTTGTACCGCTCTCCTTTTCAACCTCATACCCACAGCCACTCACTGTCCAGCATCACCACATCCCGATGATCCTGCAGTGGAGGCCTGTCCGGGTTAGCATCACCACCACTCCTACTTCCTTTCTTCACCAGTTGTACTGCTGGGGCTGCACCAGCTGCAAGAAACTGACTCTGGAAGCGCAGCAGGTCCACCTCGGACTCCCCTGGCTTTGGTCTCGACAGCATCTTGACACTCCAGCTGCCTCCCTTGTGGGATTCCAGCACTGCTTCAGTGTAGGGAATTCACTCTCATTCACTCCTAGAAGCAGTAAAGATGATGGGCCCTCTGCAACTGAACCCTGATTCTCTTTTTTTTTTTTTTTTTTTTCAGTACGCGGGCCTCTCACTGTTGTGGCCTCTCCCGTTGCGGAGCACAGGCTCCGGACGCACAGGCTCAGTGGCCATGGCTCACGGGCCCAGCCGCTCCGCGGCATGTGGGATCCTCCCGGACCGGGGCACGAACCCGTGTCCCCTGCATCGGCAGGCAGACTCTCAACCACTGCGCCACCAGGGAAGCCCTCTGATTCTCTTTTTTGTGCATCAGAAAAGACTCCTTTTCCCTGGGTTCGGTGGACTCATTCCTCCCCATTCATACCTTATTGCCATTCCCTCCTTACTTAGCTCTCCCTGATGTCAATAGCCCAGCAACAATATTTACTGCCACCTTAGATTGTTTACAATCTGTGGATGATAAAAACTTTCAAGAACAACCATACGGGACCTAAGGAAAATGTCATTAGGAGCCAGGCGGATAAATGTGTCATACCGGGGAGTGGTGATTCGGTATCATACTGGTGGGAACACGCCTGGCCGAAAAGTATTCAAATTATTAAAAACCTTGGGCTATAAAAGATCAATATATAAAAATCATTTGTATTTCTATACACTATTAAAGAACAATCAGAAAACGAAATTAAGAAAACAATTCTATTTACAATAGCATCGAAAAGAATAAAATACTTAGGAATAAATTTCACCAAAGCAGTTCAAGACATATTCTGTCGGGCCCCACAAGGGCCCCTAGGGCTCTACGGTCGCGGGCGCTCCTGGGCCACCTGCGTCAACAAAGAGAAATCACAGAGTCTTAGCCTATGCTGCCCGCGGATGGAGGGCCGTGCCCAGGATCTCCGCACCGACGAGGCCGCGGCCGCTCCTGGCCAGATCAAAGACACTGGGGCAGACTCCGACAAAGAACTGGATACCCTGTACCAGAGCCCTCCGCCGGGATCTCCTATAGTCCGTCCCGCTAGCCCAGCCACCTACTTGGCCTTGGACCACCCGGACGCCGCCATCTTGCCCAGCTGGGGCCGGGCTTCCGCCGCCACCAGTTCTGAGCTTCCGCCCCGCAGCCCGGCCCCGCCTCTTCAGGTCCTGTCTCCGCCCACTCTCGGGAGGGGTTTGCCCTCTTGGTGTTCAGGAGTCGTGAGCCTGAAGGTATTACGCTTGCCGCGTCCCGCCGCAGCGCGGAAACTCTGGACGGACACTCTGTACATATACAACACCCGTGACAGAGGCAAAGGGTTCCGCAGACGCCCTTCCGCACTCACCAGCCCGGATTACCACATCCTACACTCCCAAGCTCAGGGACAGCACATAGAAACCTGCATAGACTCGACTGTGACCTCCCCAGTGTGATTATGGGCGATCAAGAAGATAACCAGGAAAAAGGAAAGGTGAGCCCAAGGAAAGAAACACTGCAGGAATGGTGATAGTGAGGAGAGGAGAAAACAGCCTCATTGCCTGCAGGGTGATTCACTTCTTGAGCATCCTGCCTTTGTTCGTGCCAATGTCTCTTTTTCCTTCCATCCCACCCCAGTCTTTTTCTTCCTTTAAGGCCTGGTTGGAATCAGCTCTAAACTTTTGCCAACTGGGCCTACTCACTGAACTTTCCTTGGAATCTTCCATCTGCACCACTTGTGTGCCATGTTGGGAACATACTGCCCACTTTCAACTGTCTCCAGTTACCTTTTCATAAGTACGTACCCTGTTCCCTTGTATAGACTGTGAGTTCCTTGGGGGCATCAGGCCTTCTTTTTTGCATCCGTAATGCTTAGCACCCAACATACTGCCATGAACATAGGACCTTAGTAAATCATTGCTTGATTGAAGGCTGTCTTAGGGCAGCCAGTGTTAGTCCAGGAGTTCTCAAACTTTAGCAGGCATCAGAAACACCTGGAGAGCTTGTTAAACCAGATTTCTGGGCCTCACCTGAGTTTCTGATTCAGTAGTTCTCCAATAGGACCCAAGAATTTGCATTTCTAACAACTTTCTAAGTATTCTACAGAATCCTTCTTTAGTTCTCTTGGTTTCAAGTGCAGCAGTAAATTTCAGCCACTAGGATTTAGCCAACCTTGGGGGTCCAAATTGTACTGGCTGTTCAGAAGTTATGGTGAATGAGGGAGGGAAATTGGATCCAAAAATGCAGGAAGAATGAATGTAGAAAATCACTGTTTGCAACCACTAATCAAACAATCGCTCCAGACAATAATCATCAATAACTGATAAAGCTATTAGGTAAAAGGTTGATGAGAACTTAGTATGGGTGGATCAGGTGGTCAACTTTTCAACCTACTGATGAATCTTAACATCACTAAAAGTGAGGCCACTGGACATAATGTGCCCCCTGATATGATGCCACTGAAAGTACAAACCATGTCCTAGGAAGCCTTCATGCCAAAAAATTGAAGCTGAATCTAGTCAGGCATCTAGATCTAACTATCACCTCTAACTACATTAAGAGATTATCAATTAAACATGTCATCCTTGTTTGTATCCTGATTCAAACAAACTTATAAAATGACGTCTTTTGAGACTGTTTGGGAAAACTGAACACAAACTGAGTTTTATATGATATTAAGTATTTTTAAAAGATTTTATTGTGTATGGGGAGTTCCCTGGTGGTCTAGTGGTTAGAATTCGGTGCTTTTACTGTCACGGCCCAGGTTTAATCCCTGGTTGGGGAACTGAGATCCCGCAAGCCAAGTGGTATGGCCAAATAAATAAATAAATAAGTAAAATGTGTTTAAAAAAAAAAGTGGGGCTTCCCTGGTGGCGCAGTGGTTAAGAATCCGCCTGCCAATGCAGGGGACAGGGGTTCGAGCCCTGGTCTGGGAAGATCCCACATGTCGCGGAGCAACAAAGCCCGTGCGCCACAACTACTGAGCCTGTGCTCTGGAGCCCATGAGCCGCGACTACTGAAGCCCACGTGCCTAGAGTCCATGCTCTGCAACGAGAAGCCACCACAATGAGAAGCCCACGCACCGCAACGAAGAGTAGCCCCCTCTCGCCCCAACTAGAGAAAAGCCCAGGCGCAGCAACGAAGACCCAACGCAGCCAAAAAAAAGTATTGGGTGTGGATGTGGTTCTTTTTGAAAAATAAATTTTATTTTTTAAATTTATTTATTTTTGGCTGCGTTGGGTCTTCGTTGCTGCATGTGGGTTTTCTCTTGTTGCGGTGAGTGGGTCTACTCTTCGTTGGGGTGCTCAGGCTTCTCATTGCGGTGGCTTCTCTTGTTGCAGAGCACAGGCTCTAGGCACGCAGGCTTCAGTAGTCGTGGCTCATGGGCTCTAGAGTGCAGGCTCAGTAGTTGTGGTGCATGGGCTTACTTGCTCCGCAGCAGGTAGGATCTTCCCGGACCAGGGCTTGAACCCATGTGCCCTGCATTGGCAGGAGGATTCTTAACCACTGCATCACCAGGGAAGTGCCAAATAAACTTTATTTTAGAATAGCTTTAGATTTACAGAAGAATTGCAAAAAAAGAAAGCTTCCATTTACTCCAAACACAGTTTCCCCTGTTATTAGCATCTAACACTAATATGGTACATTTGTTGGAATTGAAAAACCAATATTGACATACTATTACTACTAAGCTCCATACTTTATTCAGATTTCCTCAAATTTTCCCTAAGGTCCTTTTCCTGTTCCATCCAGCATACCACATTATATTTAGTTATCATGACTCCCTAGGCTCCTTTGGCTGTGATAGCTTCGTAGACTTTTTTTATTTTGTTGGCTTGGACAGTTTAGAGTAGTACTGGTAGGGTATTTTGTAGAATGTCCCTCCATTGGGATTTGTCTGATGAGTTTCTCATGATTAGACTGAGGTTATGGGTTTTAGGTCCTCCCCCTCCTTTTTTTAAAAAAAATATTTATTTATTTGGCTGCACCGAGTCTTAGTTGCAGCATGCGGGATCTAGTGACCTGACCAGGGATTGAACCCGGGCCCCCTGCATTGGGAGTGTGGAGTCTTAACCACTGGACCACCAGGGAAGTTCCAGGTCCTCCCCCTCCTTGAGGCTGGAGTATCTACATAAATTATTTGTAATTCTGCATGGGAGATTTGTCTATGCTCCCCATGAATTAACTTATTAATTTATAATATACTTTTAAATTATTAATAAATTATAACTTATTCACTTATATATATTTATATTTGACCCTTTGATAAACCCCATCATTTTCTGTGTGTGTGTGTGGTTTTTTTGGCCACACCACATGGCTTGTGGGATTTTGGTTCCCCCACCAGAGACTGAACCCAGGGCCTTGGCAGTGAGAGTGAGGAGTCCTAACCACTGGACCTCCGGTCCTAGAATCAGCCATTTCTCCAAGGACCCTTGGTTCTTTTTATTGGAAAATGGTATTAGAAACCAAGATTTGGGTGCAAGGTATACTCATTGCTACTGGGGTGTCTGGCTTTTTGGCCCTCCTCAGCTGACAAAGAAAATATATGTGTATACTGTTATATATACACATATCTATAATTATTTCTGTATGTAACCATCTGAATCTATATATGGATGAGTTTTTTTTAAGTCTGTTACAGATACACAGTGTAATATTTACAGCTGAAATTAATTATATGGCTAAGATTTGCTTTTAAAAACTCCAGCAAAAGAACAAAAAAAAATTGGGGATAATACAACACAACTGGCTAAGATAATCATTGAAGCAGAATGATGGGTACATTTGGGAGTCATTATACTCTTCTGTCTACTTGTGTGTATGTTTAAAATACTCCATAATAAAAAAGGTTTTAGAAAATAGCCTAAATTGCCATGTTGCTATTAAAGTGGGTCAAAAAGAGCACTACAGACAGCCAGATATGTGGCATTCACACACAGATACATTTTTTCTCTCAGGGCCATCCCTAGGTGAAATTTTGAAGAGGACAACTGTTTTTCTTCCACACATTTGGACCCATCTGCTGTTTCAGAAACCCCAAGCTTATTGCTCTCTTCCTACTTCCTAAACCTGCTTTTGGGGAAAAACCTGATCATTTGAAAATGCCCCTTTCAGAGTGTGGTCTTTTCTAGGAACTTACTTTCTGCTTCATCATCAACTGGGCAAGGAGTGACATTGTTTATGGCTTAGGGATTTCAGGCAAGGGGTGTTTGGCAGGTACAGCAATAGTCCCCCAGCACCCCTGACATCACACCTGTAACGCAGTTTTGCTCCAAGTCCCAAAGTCAAAGATTCCCTGCATTCTCTAAGGTGATGAGGAACACAGACAGTCTGTGGTCTGCCCCATTCCTTAAAGGAACTTCCCAACTCTTACCTCTTTAACCAGTAGTTGGGAAAGAATATAGCCTTGGTCACAGGGCCAGTGAGACTGCCATGACCCCATAACTCATGCTGGTTCCCCGCCACTCCCTGAGGTGGGGACAGGAGGTGGAGTCCTAACTCTGAGAAAGCTGAAGCAGCTACTTCCTGAGACTGCTGGAAGTTGCCATCAAGATGTTCTGCTGCTATGGGCAGGTGGTTCTCATTTCCAGTTTTGTCTTTGTCTTCTCTGGCTCCTTGGCCTCCTTGGACAGTCGTGGATTATAAAAGGCAGAGAGTGGGCAAATACTTATTTCACACGAGTAGGGTGATGCCAAGGCCCAACCTAGCTCCACCCATAGTAGGGGGCTGCTGCTGGCCCTTCCTCTCTCCTGGGATAGATCATAACTGGCTCTGCTTCTGTTCTGAGGACAGGAACCCCTAGGACATCTGCTCATACATTAGGTCAAATACATTTCCTGTTGATTCGATTAGTTTCCTTCCAAGCAATGCATTTACAAAAGGAAGGGAGATTTTTGCAGGCATGTATTTGCAAAGGCAGCCAACCTCCTCCAGTCACACACACACATCTTCTCCCCATCCACCCACAGAGCATCAGTCACATTTAGAGTTTGCACAAATGCACACCCTCCCTCATACATCACAATGCACACCCTCTCACCCACCTACACACCTCTTCCACAAAATCACACCTGCTCTCATACCCTTAAAGTATGTTCCTTTACTGTGCCCAGAGAGAGAGAGAAAGATGGGGGAGATGGGTAAGAAGAGTGGGTTGTGAGGGCTCAGGAAGGCAAGCATGCTGTGTAGGAGCTGGAAAGTCAGAAGACCAGGACCCCACAGTCCTCTTTACCCTGCAAGTAGAAATACTAGGAATCGAGAGGGGTTCAGAAGCAGGGGTAGAGGAGGCAGGCACTCAGGGTGCCAGGTCCCACATGGACAATATGCTGCCCCAGAGTGAGAGTGATGTGCCTCAGCCCTGCAGCTGAGGTAGAAAGTTTGTCAAGGCTGTGAGTGGAGAATGCAGAGGTATTCATGATATGTTCCAGAAGCCCATTTTGCCTGGTAGCAAAGGATGGTCCTTGGGCTGGGATTCTCATCAGAGTTCAGGAAATGGGTTTCAGGGGGAGGGTTGGGATAAGGGGTGAAAAGGAAGTGAAAGGCTGGGTTTGGACTCTGGGTTCAACACCTTCTAGGAGGGGTCTTCCCAGTGTCAGCCAGAGTCAACAATTTCCTTTCACTGGAAACTTGAAGTCCCCTCCAGAGAGGAGAGGTGGGGGAGAGGACCTTGAGAAATGATAAGTGCTCAAGTTCAGGGCTGCAGCAACCGCACTGCCGCAGTAGCCGTGGCCCTGGTGAATCTGGCTTCAGCCCCAGACTGTCGTCTGCCTGCCCTGATCCGACTCAGCCTGAGCTCAGACACTGTGGATTCTGGAATGGAGCAAGGATTTTCCTTTAGGATAGAGTCCTGAAGCTGACCCACAACGCCCCAGAAAATTGCCTGAGCTCTCAGTGAAACGGAGGCTCAGGCCCCTGCCATCCAACTCTAACAGCGCTTCTCCCTGTGATGCCGCCTGGGGGCACCCCCAGCTGGGTCTGAGGCTGCCTCCCTGCACTGCTACTGTTGTTATCATAAGTATAATTAATAAACAAGCACTGATGGGGCCAAGAGGAAGAAGAGGCAGGCCCCTGCTGCTCAGGAGAATCCCTGAAAAGATCCAATGAGGCTGCAGGGAAGTGGAAGGCGGGTTGGAGGGGGCACTGAGTGGCTTGTCCCTCCTCCCCAACCAGGACTTCTGGGAAGGGCCCTTTGGAGTGTAGGCTCCTGTAGACAGTAAAGGCAAGGAAAAGAGGAGGGGAACATTTGGTAGATTGGATTTGGAACTAGCTCTTTCTCTGCCTGAAAGGATGTCTGTGGGCACGGCCATCCCCTTGATTACTGGTTGTGGGGCAGGCCAAGTTCTGAGGCAATTATTCATTCATTTAACAGGCGTCTGTCTACTTACTTATGGCGTGCCTACTGTGTGCAAGGTGGTCTACTAATAATAGCTAATGTTTTATTGGATATTGTGAAGACAGCCAACTTTCACACCACATCCTGGGGCATGGAGGCAAAAAGCAGAGGAAGCAATTGGGGAGAATGACAGCCCCAAAAGATATGGGCCATTGGGCTTTGACCTATGTAGTGTAGCAGTGGGGATAGCAGATAAAACCTGAGTATTACCAAGATCTCAGAAAACTCAAGACCCAAGGCCCAAGGTCTTGGAGATAAAGGGGTGGGAAATGGAGTACGAAGATGGGGAATTTGGGCGAAAGGCTCATGAAAGAGGCAGGAAGGTGTGCTAGTATATCCTGTGGCGGGAGCACTGAGTCACGACAATTTCAGGGGGCCTCATGGTTGGGAGTATCTAGGGGATACTTTCTGTGTTGAGAGGAGGGTACTGGGTTCTGTGATCAGCCTGGACAAAAGTTGGGGTGTGGTAGAGGCTTCTAGCAAGGTTTGGAGGGAAGGATCTGGAGTGTTGGGTTTGAAAAGATGCTGGAGTCCTTAGGGAAAGGAGGGGTGCGGCTGGGGTGCCCGTGCAGGGGACTGAGCCAGATCCGTGGATCCGGCCTTGGGGCAGCTGGGGCAGGGGGTGCCGGCCGGGGCTGCGGAGGTCTGCGGGGGGAGGTCGGCCGGAGGCCGGGCAGTCAGCGGCCGGGTTGGAGCTCGGAGCGAGCCGCCCGGGGCTCCGCGGGGGGGCGGTACGAGCTCCGGCTGCCGGCGGGTGGGCCGGGGAGGAGGCGGCGGCTCCGAGAAGAACATGAATCAGCGGCGGCGGCGACGGCGGCGACGGCTGTGGAAGGAGCGCGGTGGCCCAAAAGCGGCCCCGGGACGCCGCGCGGCTGACGGCCGCCGCGGCGACTCGCAGCGGGTGCGGGTCTCGGAGTGCGGGCCGCAGCGCCGCCCCTCGGGCCGGCCCCCGCCCCTCCCTCGGCCCTCCTCCCTCCTCCTCCTCCTCCTCCTTCTCCCTCCTTCTCCTCCACTCCCTCCTCCTCCTCCACTCCCTCCTCCCTGGTCGCTCGCGGGCCGGGCCCGGCATGGTGCGGGGTCGCTGCCGATGGCGCTGAGGCGGAGCATGGGGCGGTCGGGGCTCCCGCCGCTGCCGCTGCCGCTGCCGCTGCCGCCGCCGCCGCCGCCGCCACCGTCGCCGCTGCTGCTGCTGCTGGCGGGTCTAACCGCTCTGCTGCTCCCCGAGCCCGCGGCCGCAGGTAGGGGCTGGCCCGGGGGGCGGCGGAAAGCGGGGGGCTGCGGAAGGGCGCGGTCGGGGTCGGAGCCCGGGGACGGCAGCCGAGCGAGCCCCGGGCCTGGGCGGGCCGGAGAATTGGGCAGGGGGCTCCAAGCTGGAAGGCCGAGGCTCGGGAGGGGGGAGGGGGCTCAGCGGTGCGTTCGCCGCGGGATCTCGGGTCGCGGCCCCCACCCCCCAACTTTCTCGCGTCCGGGCTCATCTGGCGGGGTTGTAAAGAAAGGAGCGGGGCTTCGGGCCGAGTGGTCAGCGGGGGGTGTTTGGGATTGGCGTTTCCCGCCTCGACGCTCCTAGCTGTTTGCTCTCCCCTCCCAGTCCTGGGGACCACATCTACCCGCCCCACACAAACGAAGGTCCCACCCTGAAGCCACAGGGGCTGGGACTGAGCACCCACCGGCACCCCTACATCATGTAGGTACAGGGGCTTCGAGAGTGCCCAGTCACAGAAAACACCTGGGCGTACTCTATTCGCGGTGCCTTCTCCGAGCTTCCTGAAACTGGGCGTGTTGGAGAGGATGGTCTGGGGCAGGGTTGCTGGTCTTTGCTCAGCCTTGTGTTCCCACATAGCCATGAGGCATTTGCCAATGGCAGGAGTGCTTCTTGCAGCACCGGGATCCCCAAGTTCACACTACACACCCCTGGGACTGCTGGGCATGTATGGGGTGTTAGGCTACCCCTCCTTGCGCTGTGGCTGGTCCTGAGAGGGTGAAGGGAGTAGGAAGAGACACAGGGCAGAGCAGCAGCCACCCAGCAGGCACCTTCTTTTCAGACAGCACTCCCTGCCTTATCAGCATCTCAGGGAAGGAAAGGGAAGGGAAAGAGTGACAAGTATTTACAAGCAGAAGGGTGTATGTATCTTAGGATCAGAGCGCTCAGGATTTGCCTTGCGTCACACAGCAAAGGGCAGGAAGAAGCAGAACTGGATTTCAGCTATGTTGATAGTTCACCTGCCGCTCTCTGAGGGTGTGTGTGTGTGTGTGTATGTGTTCAGAGGGTAGTGCCCCTGTTGGTGTGAGAGTAGCTCAGGGGTTTCGGGCACCTGTTCAGGGCCCCTCCCCTCCCTTCTACCTCCTACCTTCCTAGCGCCTGCCCCTGCACCCATTCAGGTATTAATAGAGCGGCTGGCTGCCAGGAAGGCTGCCATGTGTTTTCTGACGTGGTTTTGCAGCCATATGTTCTCCACTTCAGGGGAGCACCCCCTCCTTCCCTTCCTCAGTCTCCTTACATTTGCTAGGGTAGGGTGCAGGGGGATGCCAGCAGCAGTGCAGGGCCTAGGCTGACACCTTGGGTAGAGAGCTGGCTGCCTGTTGCACTGACTGGGTGCAGCAGTGATTCCCAGGGCAGTACCTACCCCAGGTGTATGAAAGCGCTCCACTGTTGCAGCCTGGCTTGCTTTCCTTTTGGTGGTTGGGCCTGACTTAACATTGCCCAGCAGGGAGGTACGGGGAAGAAGTCACTTCCTTACAGCTGGGAGGAACTTGGCAGTGGCAGAAATGGTGCCTGGAGAGCTTGTCATGCTCCTTCCCCCAGCCCGGGTCCAGGCTACCTTCCCTCCCACACTGTCCTGCCTCTGCTTCCTTGGCCATTGTCTGAGAGTGAGCCCCCTGACACAGAACCTAGGTTTTGGAATAGGATGGGGGATATTTCTAGAGACAGGGTTCCTCTCAAGCAGAATGACACATTCTCCTTCCCACCTCTCAGGCCTGAAGCTCTTGGGAGCCCCAGTGAAGCTGACAGTGTCTCAGGGGCAGCCGGTGAAGCTCAACTGCAGCGTGGAGGGGATGGAGGAGCCTGAGATACAGTGGGTGAAGGACGGGGCTGTGGTCCAGAGCGTGGATCAGGTGTACATCCCAGTCAGTGAGCAGCACTGGATTGGCTTCCTCAGGTGCAGGACTGTGGGGGAAGGTGTGGGATGCCAGCCTGGGGACACGTTGTGCTCTTTCCATGGGGTTTGGGAGCTGGGGGCAATGCTGATGCCCAGAGGTCTGTGGTTTTTTTATTCGGCAACCTGCGGAGACTTCCAGAAGTGGGGGCAGGCTGAACCCATTGAATCTGCCCAGCAGAGCTGCCCTCCTTGACCCTGGGAGACCTGGTGTCCTGTTTCCACAGCCTGAAGTCAGTGGAGCGCTCTGATGCGGGCCGGTACTGGTGCCAGGTGGAGGATGGGGGCGAAACCGAGACCTCCCAGCCAGTGTGGCTCACAGTAGAAGGTGAGGAGGCAGAGCCACGTGGGCGTGTTGGCCTGGAGCAGATGCTGTCTGCTAGTGACCACCCTATGCCCAAGAAATCTGAGTGGAAGCTGGGCTGCCCCACTGCCCTCTGGGACCTGACTGCACCAGACTCCAGGCCTGGTGCAGCCATGGAAGACCATACCCACTGGAGTCTGGGTATTTGAGAGCCAAAGGGGCAACTAAGACCCATAATCAATGGGGTGCGGTCAAGTTTCAGTTGTCTGACAAACAAGCCTCAAGCACCCATCTGGGGCTGGACCCTGTTCTGCCAAGTGGCCAGGCCAGGAGGGGGAGGGATGGGGGAGGGGAGGAAGGATCCACAGCTGCAGGAGCTCAAAGCTGTGCAACCCCGGAAAACAAAGTGACTAAGAAAGTAACAAAGGGCTCTGAACGGGATCTGGGGCCTGCCAGCAGAACTCTGCTAAAGCTCCCGCCCACTCCCCCTCCCTTACTGCCCCTCCCCCAGCTCCCCACCCTCTGCCTCTTCCCTTGCTTTGAGAAAGGCTGTTAGAGCAGGTCTGAAAAGGGAGAATCTGTCAGGCCCAAGGGTACAGCATAAAGGATATCCCTGAGGGGGCCAAAGAAGAGAAGCTTCCCTCCTCAAGCTAGATGCCTGTTCTGCAGTTGACCCAATCATAAGGGCCCGTGGGACCTTCCGCATAGAGGGCTTCAGATGGTAGCAGACTTGTGGCTTGGGCAGTCGGAAGCTGAGAGGTGGCAAGGCTCACTCCCCACCCGCCTTTTTCCCCCTAGGTGTGCCATTTTTCACTGTGGAGCCAAAAGATCTGGCAGTGCCACCCAATGCCCCTTTCCAACTGTTTTGTGAGGCCGTGGGTCCCCCAGAACCTGTTACCATTGTCTGGTGGAGAGGAGGCACGAAGGTTGGGGGACCTGCTCCCTCTCCTTCCGTTTTAAATGTAACAGGTGAGCAGCCTCAGGAGGGGCTTTGAGCAGGGGTGGTGAGGCTGGCAGAGTTCAAATCTGCTTAAATCACTGAGCCTGCGGTCGTGAGTGTCCAGAGTGCCTGGGTACGTGAGCTGCACCCACCGTTACTAAGCTCATTAGTCAGGTGTGCTAGGCTGGCCTGGTGGGCTGATTGGTGGTGATCCTGCTGCGTGTGCCTAAGGAGATGCTGGAGCCTCTTTCCTGCGTTCACAGCAGTCTAGGCCGTGCACAGCTGGCCCTGGAAGGTTAATGTGTGGGACCAGGGGCACCCATCCCCCCCCACCCCTCCCAAGGGAAGAAGCCAGGAACCAGCCCATGCAGAGCTAAGAGGAGCGTCTGGCAGACTTGCCTAGAAGTAAAGAGTCTCAGGCTGCGGAGTGGGGAATGGCAGGGGGAAGGAAAAGGGGGAGGGGGAAGCCAGCACAAAGATACGGGGGCCTCCTCTTCTAATGGCCTTTTCCAGAAATCTCCAAACCTTTCCCAAACAACTGTATCTGTCCACACCTCCACACAGTTACACCAGAAGCAGCCACGCCTGCCCACCCACCTGGACCCCAGGATCCTCAGGCACATACCTTACACACTTGTGAGACTTGCTAATCTGTGAAACAAAGTTAATGTTTCTGGTCAAGGCTTGAACTGGCCGAAAAAGATGGGAGTCTGAACTTAGTCTCATGTACTGTAAGGTGGGAAGGACGGACTCTGATCTACCAAGTCCCTTAGGAATACGCATCTTCAAAGGAGGTGGACTGCAGGATCTGATCCTGTTCAGGAGGCGCTGGGTTGGAGCAGATGAGAAGGGAGGTTGGATTCAGTTCTCTCCAGATGTGCATGGTTGGGACCGTCAGGTAGCCAGCTTGAGAATAAGCACTCACTGAACTCCCACTCCACACAGCACATGGTGCTAGGCACCACGGGAGATCAAGGGAGTACAAAGGAAATAGAAGCCATCGGTCCAGCCCCCCAGGAATTAGTATAACTGGGGAGACAAGACACACGCATAAGGAGCAGAGAACTATTGAAAGGCAGCGACTCTGCAAAGAGAACAATGATATGGCACAGAGCAAATAGAGAAGGGCCCTGGAATGTGCAATAAAGGAGTGACCAGAAAAGGGAGGCAGCTTTGTACTGTCCGCGGGAGATGGGATTGTGGTGGGAGGGGCAGTATAACATTTCTCAAGTGCTTTACTGTGTGCCGTGCACTTTATATATGTTGCATCAGTTGGTTCTCACAATTCTCCCATTTGGGAGATGAGAAAACAGAGCCCCAGCCCTGGGATTTTTATCCAGGCCCACACTGTGGAACCTTTCCTTTGGCTGGATATTGTAGGATATTCAGACCCAGAGCCTGACTATCCCCAATCCCAGACTGAGTGGGACTTGATGCTGGGGGGCGGTGCTTACTGAGGTTTTCTGGCCCCAGGGGTGACCCAGAGCACTGTGTTCTCCTGTGAAGCTCACAACGTAAAAGGCCTGGCCTCTTCTCGCCCAGCCACTGTTCGTCTTCAAGGTAGGAGGCCCCTGGGAGGTGAGGGGTGGTAAGGCAGGGACGTTCTCAGCAGGCTGTGGGTGAAGTTAGAATTGTTTGCTGTTCCAGCTCGCCTGGGTCCTGCTGGGATCTGACGGATGAGGGGTTAATTGGCATGGCTCCATTCCTAGTGGGAGCACCTGAGACCCTGCCATGGCTGAGATGAGAATAGAAACCTGACGTCACAGTAGATTTCCCATCACGAAGCAGAGTCCTTGGGAGGGAAGGAGGGAGGGAGCCAGCAGGAGATGGTCAAGGCTCAGGCCCAATCTTGCTTCTGCCAGCCCCTGTCGAGGGAATGGGGGTGGGGATAACAGCTTAGCAGGATGATAGAGGAGACCCAAAGGGCTGCTGTGCACAGCAGGCAGAGTGGAAAGGGGAAGAGAGCCGGTGTGTGCAGGAATGGGCTGTGGCCGCAGGGTCAGCTGCCTCTCCCTGGTATCTCCCAAGGCCGAGGTGCCATGCTCCCCCCCGCCCCCCGCCGCCAGACACACATTATCTTACCCTATTTCTTGGTCAGACAGGGCCCCCGATTCAGGGAGCAGTAACCTCTCTTCACAGCCTAGGCACTCTCTCAGGTTATGAGCAGCTGTTTGCTGCCAGTTGCTTGACTTGTATATTACTGTGGTCCTGGGAGTGCTGAGTAGCCATCTTAAGTTTTTTTGGGGGGGAACCCTAGGGAGGAACTCAAGGCTCGACTCCCATGCTTTCTCCCTCTTTTTCTATCCTCCCTGAGCACTGACTCTAAGTCCCCATCCACAGCACTGCCTGCAGCCCCCTTCAACATCACAGTGACGAAGCTCTCCAGCAGCAATGCTAGTGTGGCCTGGACGCCAGGTGCCGATGGCCAAGCCCTGCTCCAATCCTGTACGGTCCAGGTAGGCTGAGAGGGCAGACAGGCTCTCCTGGCTGTGCTCCTTCTGGCTGCCTCGGTGGCACTTTGTTGACAGTGGTATCACATTTACCTAGTCTTGCCCATGGGGCTTGGTCTCCAGCTCTATTCAGGTGACATTCCCTTACCAGGAAGAGCCCTGGCCACTGCCCCTTATCATAGGGTGCTCTAGCAATCAAGTGACGGCAGATCGGCTCAACCTGTGCATTCTTCAGGCTGGAAAACAGATGACTAGAGCAGATTGGGGATACCTGGAAGAGTTTTTCTTATGTGGGTGAAAACCCAAACCTTTGACTTATCTGATACCTGCATTCTTGTGCCCCAACCTCTGACCCATGCCAAAGAGAACAGGGGGACCAGAAGAGGTCCTAGGCCCCAGACAGTGGGAAAGCTGGGTAAGATGATACTAAAAATGAGGCAATTCAGGCTTGTTCATTTCTGTCTGTTCACTCAAAAGGTATTTAATGAGCACCTTTGACATGGTTCTAGGCAGTTCTCTTGGGCAACAAAGGTCCCTGCTCTCGGCTCCACCCTTTAGAGGATCCCACTCTGGCCCTCCTTTGGTTGCACCCCTTGCCCCTGGGCAGGGAAATCCATAGGGCCAAGGGAACACTCCCATCCAGCTCACCAGGACACACCCCTCTCCCCTTAATTTGAGTCTGCTTCTGGGGCCTATATGGGCCTCTCCCTGGTCCATCCTCCCAAGGATGGATCATGCTAAGGTATGTGCACCTCTAAGCTCAAAGGGCAGCCATTTGAGGGGGAGTGGGTATGCAGGCAGCACTGTCCACAGCCATGCACGTGATGTCCCTCATGTTGCAGACCTTTGGCTGGAGACTGGCTCTTCTTGTGCCACCACATTCTGGCTTGGGACTCCAAGGATTTGGAGAATTATAAATGTAAACCCGATCTTCCAGGTTGTTTTGTAGCTTTGTTTGTCAATACATTAAGATAGAAAATATTTTACTTAATAGTCTTTTCGCTGATTTTTAACGTTTAAATATTTAGTCATATGGTACACTGGATCTCCATTTGTACTCTTGCCCTGGGTCCCCAAAATGTAAGGAGCAGGCCTGGTTCATGGTGCCCATAGGCTCCCAATTACTTTGCTCTGAGAGTTTGCATTGGCATGTAAACAGTTACAAAGAGTGGTATCCACTCTAACAGAAAGGGGCATGGATTTTCTCGAGTATTTGAGAAAGACTTTCACAGAGGGAGTGGTATTTGCCTTGAATCTTAAAGGATGAGTTGGACTTTGCTAGGAAGGTTATTCTCAGCAAAGGGAACAGCGTTTGCAAAGACATGGAGACATGGAACCTGGTGTGGTGGCGGGTGGGAAGGGGTGGGTTGCAAGTGTCTGCTGATAGACTTTTTTAATTGAAGTATAGTTGATTTACAATGTTGTGTTAATTTCTGCTGTATAGCAAAGTGACTCAGTTATATATATTTTTTCATATTCTTTTCCATTATGATTTATCACAGGATGCTGAATATAGTTCTCTGTGCTATACAGTAGGATTTTGCTGTTTATCCATCCTATATAATACAAGTTTGCATCTGCTAATCCCAAACTCCCAATCGTTCCCTCCTCCTCCGCTCTCCCCCTTGGCAACCACAAGTCTGTTCTCTGTCTGTGAATCTGTTTCTGTTTCGTAGGTACGTTCATTTGTGTCATATTTTAGATTCCATATATAAATGATATCATATGGTATTTGTCTTTCTCTTCCTGACTTACTTCGTTTAGTATGATAATCTCTAGGTCCATCCATGTTGCTGCAAATGGCATTATCTCATTCTTTTTTATGGCTGAGTAATACTCCATTGTGTATATATGTACCACATCTTTTTTATCCATTCATCTGTCAGTGGACATTTAGGTTGTTTCCAAGTCTTGGCTATTCTGCTGATAGACTTGAAGAGGCATTAACTCAAGTCCCCCAACCATCCCCCTACCTGTCCCATCTTCCATCTCATCTCACATGCCTAAGAAACCTCCCTGCCTTACATCATTAATTTCCTTTATTTTTTTAAAAAATTATTTATTTATTTTTGGCTGCATTGGGTCTTCGTTGCTGTGCGGGGGTTTTCTCTAGTTGTGGCGAGCGGGGGCTACTCTTTGTTGTGGTGCACGGGCTTCTCATTGCGGTGGCTTGTCTTGTTGCGGAGCATGGGCTCTAGGTGCGTGGGCTTCAGTAGTTGTGGCACACGGGCTCAGTAGTGTGGCACGCAGGCCCTAGAGCACAGGCTCAGTAGTTGTGGCTCATGGGCTTAGCTGCTCCGTGGCGCGTGGGATCTTCCTGGAGCAGGACTTGAACCCATGTCCCCTGCATTGGCAGGCGGATTCTTAACCACTGTGCCACCAGGGAAGCCCTAATTTTCTTTTTTGAAAATAAATTTTATTTATTTATTTTTGACGGCGTTGGGTCTTCGTTGCTGCACGCGGGCTTTCTCCAGTTGTGGTGAGCGGGGGCTACTGTTCGTTGCGGTGCGCAGGCTTCTTATTGTGGTGGCTTCTCTTGTTGTGGAGCATGGTCTCTAGGGCATGTGGGCTCAGTAGTTGTGGCACGTGGGCTCAGTAGTTGTGGCTCATGGGCTTAGTTGCTCTGCGACATGTGAGATCTTCTGGGACCAGGGATCGAACCCACGTCCCCTGCATTGGCAGGCAGATTCTTAACCACTGCGCCACCAGAGAAGTTCCACATAATTAATTTTCTGTTTTTCTGTAGGTGACTCAGGCCCCAGGAGGCTGGGAGGTCCTGGCTGTTGTGGTCCCTGTGCCACCTTTTACCTGTCTGCTCCGGGACCTGGCACCTGCCACCAACTATAGCCTCAGGGTTCGCTGTGCCAATGCCTTGGGGCCTTCTCCATATGCTGACTGGGTGCCCTTTCGGACAAAGGGTCTAGGTAAGGGACTTACAGAGCAGAGTACCTGGGCATGGATGAATGGGGCTGGGGGCTGAGGTAGTAGGGGTAGTGTTGGCTCCAGTTCTGAATGGCGTTGATTGAGAGAGGGCTACCTGAGAGGGAGTATCATGCATCAGTCAGCAAACACTTTACTGAGGGCCTGTTGCTACCTGGAGATAAATCCAGTCCCCCTCCCATTCAGCTCTAGTTCTAGTGGGTGGGGCAGACAAGCAAAGTGGGAAAGATCAGGTAATATGGTGGTGAAGAGTGCCCCAGGGTGCTCCAGGAGTACCCCCATACAGAGATCTGAGGTCTGAATGATAAGGAAAGAGCCATATTTGGGGGAAATCACTGCAGAAAGAGGGCACAAAGTACAATGACCCTATGGCACAAACTTGCTTGGAGTTCCTAGCAATTGCAAGGAGGCTGGCAGGGTTGTGAGAGGAGAGTGAAGGATGTTGCTGAGGCAGTAACCAAGGTGATGAAGAGCAATACCCTGCCTAACTGGGATGGTACGGGTCCTGCCATTACCCACCCGTACTCCCCAGAACGATGGGTGAGAGCAGTCAGACCTGGGAAGCAGACTCTTCCCCCACGTGTCGTTCTCTGAGCTATTTGGTTCTTTGGAGTTGGTTCCAAGGACCTGCATGGGATAGCGGTGGTGGGTAGGGCAGGGCTCTTAGCAACCTTCTTTTTTTGGGAACAGCCCCAGCCACTGCTCCCCAGAACCTCCATGCCATCCGCACAGACTCAGGCCTCATCCTGGAGTGGGAAGAAGTGATCCCTGAAGGTCCTTTAGAAGGCCCTCTGGGACCCTATAAACTGTCCTGGGTTCAAGACAACGGAACCCAGGTAAGGAAAGCTTCTGCTTACTACTAGAGTCGGCCCTCAGGGCTCTGAGGCCTTCTGAGCTTCAGAATGGCTGTCCTTGGTGAGCCTGGGGGCCTTGGTGGGCCTGTTACCATCCGGGGGAGTCTACCCCTCCCACCCTCCCCTGCAAGCTGCACTCTTCATTGGATTATGTCTCCTGTTAAGATTGCCTCCAGTGTCCACTTTGAAAAGAAAGCAGGAAGCGCATTCCTGCACAAACTGGGGGAGGACACAGATAAAGCCTTCTTATCCTCCCCCACCCCCCAGTTCCCACCCATCCCCCACATCTGCATTCTCGGACTGAGCCTTGTTTGTGTTCAGGAGAGGCCTCTGCAGCCTGCGGCAGGAATGTGATGACTCCCAGCAGGTTGTGTTCCTGCAGCCCCCGAACCCACAGTGTCCCTAACCTCCCACGTTCCTAGCGAGACCTTTTTCTGACTTCAGGCCCCAGCTGGAGGCCTTTTACTCAGGCTCAGTGTACGATGGGGGTTTTTCCTGGCTGCAGGGTGAGCTGATAGTGGAGGGGACCAGGGCCAACCTGACGGGCTGGGATCCCCAGAAGGACCTGATTGTGCGTGTGTGTGTCTCCAGTGCAGTTGGCTGTGGGCCCTGGAGTCAGCCGCTGGTGGTCTCTTCTCATGACCATGCAGGTAAGACCTGCAAGACCTGTAAGGGGAAGGGGGCAGGGGATGGAGGCTTTCAAGGGCAACCTACACTGATGGGAGGAGGCTGGCAGTGCCTCCCCTCTTAAGAGGCCCAAAGACTCAGAGTCAAGCACTTGAGGCCAGGGTTGTATCTCATTCCCCTCCCCCTGCCCTCCAGCTAGCATAGAAATCCCTGGTCGTGCTGTAGGTCCCAACAGTCAGCGTCTGTCACTGACAGAGTAGGAACCCTTGGCTCTTCCTTTGGAGCCTCTTTCCACTCTGGACCCTTAACGAGTGAGAGGAGCCTCTTGACCAGGCCAGATGGCCATCACTGGAAAATTCTAAAGGGCCTCCTTGGAATCAGGCTAGCTCGTGCTGCTTCCTGCCCCTGTCTCCCACAGGCCGGCAGGGTGCTCCCCACAGCCGCACATCCTGGGTGCCTGTGGTCCTGGGTGTGCTGACAGCCCTGGTGACGGCTGCTGCCCTGGCCCTCATCCTGCTTCGAAAGACACGGAAGGAGACACGGTTTGGGTAAGGGGGGGGGCACAGAGGGAGAGGCAGGTGGTAACTGAAGACCTTGGAGCTGACTCCAAGTCCTGGGTTTCCCTTTAGGCAAGCCTTTGACAGTGTCATGGCCCGGGGGGAGCCGGCAGTTCATTTCCGGGCAGCACGATCCTTCAATCGGGAAAGGCCCGAGCGCATCGAGGCCACACGTGAGTGAGTGGTGGGGAGCCATAGGAGGAAAAAGTGGGTTATCTTGGACCCCTATCTGCATTCCTCTTATTAATTTGACCAATAGGTCTGAACCTTGATGAGTCCTAAGCACACCGTGGAAAAGACACAGACCCATCCTCATGGAAATCGCCGGCCCAGCTGTGGGAGAGCTCACCTAAGCTCATCTCTGCTTTGAGGGTGGAGTCTGGGGTACAGGAGGCAGGCTTGGGTTTTGGATCTGGAACCAGAGAGGTCCCTCCCCTTTCTCACCACCCGCCTCCCCACAGTGGACAGCTTGGGCATCAGTGATGAGCTGAAGGACAAACTGGAGGATGTACTCATCCCAGAGCAGCAGTTCACCCTGGGCCGGATGTTGGGCAAAGGTGTGTGAGGCTGTGCAGGGATTGGCATGAGTTGCCATGTCCCGGTGTGTTTGGTTGCTCCCGTCACTCTGAGGGTGTGGATTTAGGTCAGCTCCTATGAACAGCATATGCTTGTAGACTCCTGGGTTTGGGATGTTTGGGGGAATGGAGGCTGTGAACGAGGAGGGATGAGGTGTCATCACACCCAGCCCAGCATACTTTGCTATGAACGAGGGAGCCTCTTTCAGTGGCTCCAGAGTCTAATGATTTTGTGTCCCTATGAGGGGTCCCCTGGGAGGGCTCTGGGTTGGGGACAGGAGGCCAAGGGGACTTACCATCATTTGGATCGGTTCCTAGGAGAGTTTGGTTCAGTGAGGGAGGCCCAGTTGAAGCAGGAGGATGGCTCCTTTGTGAAAGTGGCTGTAAAGATGCTGAAAGGTGAGTGGAGAATAGTACTAGAGTGGAGTGAGGACGTCACTTGGGAGGGTGAAAGGGGTGGCTGATCCTGAAGCAGGCTCTGCTAGGCCCCTAGACTTTGCAAGACAAGTTAGCACTAAGTGGGATGCTGTCTGTACCATGTCAATAATTCACAGGCATAAACCCACACTCATTGGTGCCCCAGCCTTTGTCCCCTGCTGTCAGCAGTGACTGTCCTCTGGTTTCACTCGGGGTGATTAAAGCTGTGGTTGGTTGAGCCGTTTGACTCTCCAAACCAAAGGGAAGGCATGAGCGAGTGGAGAAATTGTTGGATAGCACCAGCCCGTGGGAGTTTCTCCTGCTCATGGCCGGACTGTTTCCTGGGCCCACTGGGGGCACATTTCCCTCACTCCCTCCCTCCTTTCCTCCCAGCTGACATAATTGCCTCAAGCGACATTGAAGAGTTCCTCAGGGAAGCGGCTTGCATGAAGGAGTTTGACCACCCACACGTGGCCAAGCTTGTTGGTGAGCCCCTTCTTGGGGGAGGTAAATGTAAAATAGGGCTAAAACTACGCTCCCCCGAGGTGCGAGGGCAGTCTGTGGGAGAGAAGTTCGGACTTCGCCTGGTGAGTAAGCAGACACCAAAAGAGCAAGGAGCGGCCTGGCTGAAATCTGATCAGGCTCTAGGTAAGGAGTTCAGTTTGCAGACCCTGTTCCATGAAGGCTGCTCATATAAACAGAGGAGGAGGAAGAGGGGACAGAGAAGATGCTCCAGAGACTGGGGGGGCAGCCAGAGTCCCTCCTGGGTAGTCACCAGGCCAGTGTGGAACTTAATGAGGAAAGAGGTAGCAGAACCAGGGCTAGAGGTAGAACCCAGCAGGTGGGGTCTCATACAGATGCCTGAACTGTCCCTTGACCTTTATGTGCCCCACTGACTCTCCCTTGTCCCCAGGGGTGAGCCTCCGGAGCAGGGCCAAAGGCCGTCTCCCCACCCCCATGGTCATCCTGCCTTTCATGAAGCACGGGGACCTGCACGCCTTCCTGCTCGCCTCCCGGATTGGGGAGAACCCCTTTGTGAGTGCCTGGGGTGGGAGCAGCCAGGAGTTGGAAAGGGACAAAGACCCTGGGAGAGAGGTTGGCTTGGTGGAGGTAGGGCCAACTGAGTTGGTTGGGAGAAGGTGGGCTCCAAGTTTGACATTTTTGTTAACAGGCTTCCTTCTCCTTCACAAATCCCTGCTGGGAATTTAGGCTGGGCAAGGCCCCTTCCTGAGAGAAGAGTCCCGTGGAGCCCCAGACTGGGGGAGTCTTGACTTTTGGGTGCTGTCCCTCAGATTTGCCAAGGCTTCCTTGCACTGGGAAGCCCCTTCATCCCCTTCCTTTCAGTGATTCTGAGGACAGTCTTTAGGCTTTCTGGCCAGGGAATCCCATTCATACTGCCCTGGCTGGGTCTAGCCTGAGCTCACCCTGTCTGCCCACCAGAACCTGCCCCTGCAGACCCTGGTTCGGTTCATGGTGGACATTGCCTGTGGCATGGAGTACCTGAGCTCCCGGAACTTTATCCACCGAGACCTGGCTGCTCGGAACTGCATGTATGTGAATTCTGGAGGGCTCGGGGTTGGGAGGCAGGAAGCAGTGCCAGGAAGAGCTAGCTAATGGTCAGCTCCCACCTGGGACAGTATCTGCTACGTGAGGGGACGGCTTGAGAACAAAGATGCTCTGGATTTAGGCTGCCAGCCTGGCAGAAGGCTGACCCCATCCTCCGACACTCCTCACAGGCTGGCGGAAGACATGACGGTGTGCGTGGCCGACTTTGGACTCTCCCGGAAGATCTATAGTGGGGACTATTATCGTCAGGGCTGTGCCTCCAAACTGCCCGTCAAGTGGCTGGCCCTGGAGAGCCTGGCTGACAACTTGTATACTGTGCACAGTGACGTGGTGAGCAGGGCGGCAGAGTGAGACTTGACGGTAACACAGTAGTGCGGACTAGTGCGTGGGTGGACCTTTAGCACTGCTCTCTGGGCTTTGGCTGCCCCATTATGAGGCCCCGGAGCCCCAAGATATGCTTGCCTCGGGACTCTGCCTGGCTCAGGAAGCCTAGTGACATCTCCCCTCCAACCTCGATTCTGTCCCAGTGGGCCTTCGGGGTGACCATGTGGGAGATCATGACTCGTGGGCAGACGCCGTATGCTGGCATTGAGAACGCTGAGATTTACAACTACCTCATCGGCGGGAACCGCCTGAAACAGCCTCCGGAGTGTATGGAGGACGTGTGAGTGCCCCAGGAAGGGGATTCTGGGAGGAAACAGGTATTTGGGGTTTCAGCTCATGGCCGCCGCAACAGCTGCTGGCCCACTGGGAGCTCCGATCCGCAACTAAACTTTAATTTTTTTTCTTTTTTTTTTTGTGGACATGTCCTCGTCATTAGAGGGAAGTCTGACCTCTACCCCAAACTCCCTCTTCATCTACTGCTCCTGTTTTCTTTCTCTCTCCCTTTACCATCCCATGTTTCTTGCTCCAGCCTTTTCCTATCACTCTGTTTTCTCCAGTTTCCAGGGAGAACCAGGAATCCCACCTAAGGGCAGAAGGTGCAGGGTTGAGCAACAGAGCAGGTTTCCCTGTCACCTCTTCCCCACCCCCACTCCTTCCCTAAGGCTGAGCTCTCCCTCCCCCTCAGGGAGTGCTGCACAGGGGCAGGAAAAAAACTGCTGCTCCATCACATTCCTTGCTTGACAGGGAGGGGGCGCTGGGGGCGGGAGGTTGGGTTCCTTTCTTGTCTTGGCCTCCTCTCTGAGGGAGTGGAGAGACCTAAGATAACAAACTGAGATCCTGGGAGAAGGGTACTGCCTCCTCTCCTTTCTGGAAGCCCGGAGCCCTTGGGAGTGGGGCAGGGTGGTGATACACTCACTGCACGGGGGAGAGTCATGAGCCCCTTGTGACTAGAAGACAGTATCACTAACATTAGCTGGGTTCTTTACAGGCATTCTTTCAGGTAATCCTCCTCTAACCGTATGAGGAGAAGACTATTATTATTCCCATTTTGTAGATGAGGAACTAGGATTAAAGAGGTTAAGTAACATGACCCAGGTCACACAGCGATTAAGTGAATGAGTTGGGACTTGAATCTAGATCTGTGTGATTTTAGAATGTGCCTATTAACCATGAACCCAACTATGATTTGTCTATTCTAGTATTATTCTACCACCCCATGCAAGCCAGAGTTTCCCTGGGCCTCCGGAGGACCTTTTCACTAGTACAAGTCCTAGTGAGGGAAGGAGTCCACAAACCTATTTCCTGCTCTGGGGTTGGACCTCCAGAGGTTCAAGAATGGAGACAGGCAGAGGAAGGCTCAGCCTGAATGGTAGGGTCCTCTTTCTCTAGGACGGTGGGTTTGAAGTGCCCTGAGGTTGGACTGTGGGAGAGAGGGCAGTTTGAGTACATGAACCAGGCCCTACGTCTCAGCAGAGCTCGGGCATGTCAGGGGCAGAAAGGTCAGGTCTCCCGGTGGCTGTAGCCTGCCTGGGCCTCTGGAGCCACAGAGGTTCTGCTGGGCAGTGGGGACCAGGCCCTGGCTTAGTGTCATCTGGGGCTGGAGTTAGTGTTGTCAATAGAGGGTGGGCAGGCGCTGGCCTCCCACCAGGCAGCCTGGTGGACAGGCGCCAGTTGGCTCCTGGCATGGCCTTGACAGTGTATTCCAGCCTGGCCACATACCCGTGGCCTGGACCATTCCCACGACCTATTCAGTGTCTGGCATGATTCCCCCCATCGTTGGAGGCCTCTGTTAGGAGGGCTGGAGTCGGAGGAGTGTTTGGGGCTTTTATCGTGGGCACAGGCAAGAAAGTCAGGCATTTGCTATGACTAGATCTGGTCTCGACCCTTTCCTGTTATTTATTTACTTACTTATTTTTTCTCAGCATGAGGCATTCCCTGGGAACAGGGATATGACCTCAGGGAATCTGCAAAGCTCCTGAAATTGTACGTAAAAAGTGTCCCTACTAGGGGAAAAGGGCTGGAAGCTTTTCTCAGATTCTCGAAGGTGAGAATCCTCATGAACAATGAGGATTTAAGACCCCCTGAACAGGTGAGGATTTAGGACAAAGGGTGGATTCCCAAATCACCCCCGTAAAATAACCCTGACTCCAGGCTGTGTTCCACAAGACAAAAACACTCCTACTACCCCTTCCCAAAATAGCGTAAGAGGGACTCTGGACCCGACCCACCTAGCTTCATCACTTTCTACCTGTGTGACCTTAGTCAAGGTTCTTAACCTCTCTGTGCCTCAGTTTGAACGTTGGTAAAATAGGGATCACTTATTTCACAGTATTGGGAGAATTAATAATAAATGTAAAATGCTTAGAAGAGTGCCAGATACATAGTAAGCCCTATACATTAGAGTGTTCAATTACATTTTATTTTCTTTTTCTTTCTTTTTTAATTTTTTTTTTAATTTTTGGCTGCACTGCTCAGATTGTGGGATCTCAATTCCCTGACCAGGGATTGAACCGGGGCCACAGCAGTGAAAGCCCAGAATCTTAACCACTAGGCCACCAGAGAACTCCCTCAATCACATTTTTCTAAATCCTCATTTCATATGATTAAAGGGCCTCTGCTTTTGAGAGAAGGACCCTCCTTCCCCTTTCTCTGGCTCCTCACTACGTCCCCTCACCCTTCTCTCTGCCCCAGGTATGAGCTCATGTACCAGTGCTGGAGCGCCGACCCCAAGCAGCGCCCGAGCTTCACATGTCTGCGAATGGAGCTGGAGAATGTCCTGGGCCGCCTGTCTGTGCTATCCGCCAGCCAGGACCCCTTGTATATCAACCTTGAGGGAGCCCAGGAGTCTGCCGAGGGAGGCAACCTGGAGCTGCCTGGCGGGGACCCGGCCAGCAGCGGGGCTGGGGATGGCAGTGGCCTGGGGGCCGTGGGGGGCACCCCCAGTGACTGTCGGTACATCCTCAGCCCCCGGGGGCTGGCTGAGCGGCCTGGGCAGGAGGAGCAGCAGCCACACAGCCCCGTCAATGAGTCCCAGAGGCTGCTGCTGCTGCAGCAAGGGCTACTACCCCACAGTAGCTGTTAGCCCACAGGCAGAGGGCATCTGGGGCCATGCGGCTGGCTCTGCTGGCCACTGTGCTGGCTGACTAAGCCCTGCCTGACCCCAGCCCAGGCAGCAAGGCGTGGAGGCTCCTGTGGTAGTCCTCCCAAGCTGTGCTGGAAGGCTGGACTGACCAAATCACCCAATCCCAGTGCTTCCTGCAACCACTCTGTGGCCGGCCTGGCATCAGTTCAGGCCTTGGCTGGGTGGAGGTGGGCCAGGCCTTGTTGTCTAAACCCAGGCAGCTGGCAGAGGGGGTGGTTATGTTTCCATGGTTACCATGGGTGCGGAGAGTTGGGCGAGGGTAGATCCAACCTTGTGGGCCCCTACCCTCCCAGCTGAGCTGCCCCTGCTGCTTTAGTGCATGCATTGAGGCGTCTCTGGCCTGGGGGCCCATCTGTGCCTGTGCTTGGGGTTTAAATGCCCAGGTTTGCCCCTCCTCCCAAAGAGATGCCCTTGTATTATTCCCCTTTAGGTGAGAATTGGTAAGGGGTTGGTACAGTCAGGTCCCAAACCCTGTAGCGGGAGGCGGTGGGACCCTCAGGGCTGAATCTTCGTCACCTTCCTGGTTACCCACCCTGTCTAGGCCAGGAGTAAAGTGCAGCTGACCAGGTCACAGCAAGGCATGCTGAATTACACAAGCTACCATTTGCCCAGCTTCTAAAGGCAATGCACTGAGCCCGGCAAGAGGAAGGGGTGCTGTAAGGCTTGCCCAGGAATGAGTGAGGCCAGAGAGGAGACCAGGAGCCCCTCTTTGAGCCCTCCCGCAGTCTGTCTGAGCATGCTACCAAATCCCCAAATATCCTAAGACTAACAAAGGCAGCTGTGTCTGAGCCCAATCCTTCCACGCAGTGTCCTTTAGTGCCATCTTTCCCTCTAACTGGAGACCCTCTTCTGTCCCAAGTCTCCAGAGATGGAGAGAAAGTAGGCTTGATGGCTGGTGTGGCTGACGGGGAGTTACTGGATCCTGGACCCCAGCCATGGTTGGGGGAGCCTCTGGGAGTGCATGGGGCAGGCCCTTGCTGTTAGGGACTTTCCCAAGCCATTAGATGCTGTTTAAAAACAGAAATAAATTGAAGACTAAAGACCCAAGACTTTGTCTCTTAAATGTTTACTTTTTTCCCAGATCACAAAAATGAAGCATCTCTGCATAGAGAAAAGTTTGGAAAGACATATGCCAGAATGTTCACAGCTGTTATCTTTTTTTTTTGCCTTACGCGGGCCTCTCACTGCTGTGGCCTCTCCCGTCGTGGAACACAGGCTCCGGACGCGCAGGCTCAGCGGTCATGGCTCATGGGCCCAGCCGCTCCGTGGCATGCGGGATCCTCCCGGACCGGGGCACGAACCTTCGTCGCCTGCATCGGCAGGCCGACTCTCAACCACTGCGCCACCAGGGAAGCCCCACAGCTGTTATCTTTACCTGATGTGATTAAGGGAACTTTTTTTCCTTTGTGTTTTCTAAGTTTTCTTCATTGAGCACAAAGTGCTTTTGTAATTACACAAGGTCCCAAAGAATCTTATAGTAAAAATAATACATAGTCATAGATGATTAGGAAAACGCAGAAAGTCATTTTAAAAATGCCAAATACCTGTAATCCTACCACCATTGACCTTTTGAAAATGCACGTGTTTTGAAAAAGTTCTTTATCTTGGAACAAAGACAAAGAGACTGCTTTGGCTGCCACCTAACCCTCTATCAGACTCTATTGGGTGTGGTGGAGACAGCTCTCACCTTCACAATGTTACCTGGAGCCAGGAAACTGGGAATAAGTGGGCAAGGAGAATGTTGAGCCTCTTGAGGATTTGAAATAAGAGCATGAAGTTTGCTTTCAAGTATTTCCATCTGAAAACTTTAGAAGCTTTTAGAGCAAGCTTATGGGAACAAGATGCAGGAGGCATGAGAAACAGCCACTCTCTGTGTCGAGGAGTGTGGGAAGACTGTGAGGGACACAGGTATTGCCCTGTTGGCTGAGGGCAGTGGAATGGGGTGGGTTCTTCTGAAAGCAAATATCCTGAGAAACCTGTTGCTGGCACTCCAGATTCTTGTTCCCATGTGGATCACGAGACCTGAAATAACTTCCAGGGAAGTGGCTTTCAGAATCTTTCCTTCTTGTGATTAGCTTTAACTGCAGGTAATCATTATCTGTGAGGTAATGTTTGGGAATTATTGACTTGGAAGGCCTGTACTCTTAAATAATTGTCTGCTATTTTTAAAATATTTATTTATTTGGCTGCACCGGGTCTTGGTTGTGGCATGAGGGATCTTTGTTGCCACGTGCAGGATCTGCAGGATCTTCAGGATCTTTGTTGAGGCACGTGGGATCTTTTAGTCGCGGCATGTGGGGTCTAGTTCCCTGACCAGGGATTGAACCCATGCCCCCTGCTTTGGGAACGCAGAGTCTTAACCAGTGGACCACTAGGGAAGTCCCTAATTGTCTGCTCTTAATGGGCTCCTGCTATTATGTGCCAGGCACGGTGCCTAGTGCTTCAAGTATGTTATCTCATTTAATACAGGGAATATTCCTATAAAGTGGGAATATAATTATCCTCCAAAAGGACAGAAATGCAGAGTAAGTAACTTGTCTAAGGTTATGTAACTAATGAATTGTTGATCCAGGCTTGAAACCCACTAAGTAAGAGAGCACAGCCTGTGCAACTCTCCTACCACTCTAGAGAGCACCTTGAAGTTTCATTGCAAACATATCATCTTTTGGGTGAATGCTTGTCGATAGTAGGCACCTTTAAAAATGCACAGGAGTTCCAATAAGTGTGTGTGTGTGACAAAGTAATCTATTTAAATCGGAGATACCTATCAGTAATTAACTTGGTTTAAGTAATTTTTCAGCTCAGTCTCTTTTCCCCAAGCACATTGGACTTTGGCACCTCCAACAGTCAAGGGGCTTGAGGTAGGTGATAATAGTGGAATTTTTAAAAACTTTCTTATGGAAGTATAAAACACATACAAAAAAGTATACCCATCAGAAGTGTACAGTTCTTAAGAATTTTCACAAACAGATCCAAATAACCAGTAACCAGGTCAAGAAACAGAATATTACCAGCACTCCAGAAGCAAGTCTTGGGCCCTGCCCCATGTCTGCCCCCTCTCTCCTCTCCAGAGGTAACCTCTATCCTGACTTCAAACACCATGGATCGGTGTAGTTTGTTTTGAAGTTCATGTAAATAGAATCATGTAGGTTGGATTATTTTGTGTTTGCCTTCTTTCACTCAGCAGTGTTTTCCAGAATCGTCAAGCTGCTGTCGGACACAAGTTCATGTGCCTGATGCACAGTGAGGCCAAGCAAACCAAAATGGTGAAGTTCGGAGCATAGAAAGGTTTACTGCAAGGACTCACCAAGGAGAACAGGCAGCTCTTGCCCAAAAAGGCCGAACTCCCCAATAGTTTTGGGGGAATAATTTTGTTTGTTTGTTTCTGTTTGTTTGGCTGTGCCCGCGAGGCTTGTGGGATCTTAGTTCCCCAACTAGGGATCAAACCCGTGCCCCCTGCAGCGGAGGCGTGGAGTCCTAACCACTGGATTGCCAGGGAATTCCCAAGGGAAGAGTTTTTATAGAATTTGTGGGGGAGGGCTGCAGGGTGTGTGACCTTCCTTTGGTTGGTGGTGAGGTAACAGGGTGGTGTTCTGATTCTAACCAGTCTGGGTCCACGTGCTCTGCCTGAAGTTACCTCCTCCACATGGGTGGAGGCCTTAGTTCCTGTAGAAGGGCTTGGAGATTTGTATCAGTTATGTATATCCCTTGAGAAGGAACCAGGTACCTGCCCCATTGTTTTTGACTGCCTTGCTTTGTTTCTGCATTCCCTCATTCCCCTAATTAGTAACTGCTTGAATCTGCCCTTTGGAGTTCAGGGAAGGCCTAGGAAGCTGAAGCCTTTTTCCTGCAAACCAGAAATGGGGGGACACAAAAAGGCTTTTGTACACAGGAGTGCCCCCACAGGGTCCTGCTCGGTTTCAGAGCCACAACAATTTGCAGAGGTGGGGGTCAAAGAGAAGAGACGAGTAGAACAGTGTTTTTGTTTTGTTTTGTATATCTTTGTTTTTTATTATGTCCTCTGGCTCAGTGCTCCTTGTTCCTCAAACAGGATGCTACAGTCAAATTACCTGAGAATCTTGTTGAAAATAAAGATTCTGATTTGGTCGGTGTGGGGTGGGACCTGAGATTCTGCATTTCTAACAAATTCCAAGGTGATGCTGATGTTGCTGGCCTGAGGACCACACTTTGAGGTGCAAGCACTACAGTGCATCAATAATTTGAAAGTGTGCTTGAAAAATCATTCAATGACTGCAATATATAATTTCAGCATAATAACATTAATGGAAAAGATTGGAACATAATTTGTCTTATAAAATTTGATTTCTTTTTCTTTATGTGTTTCTGATTGATACTTTTCTACTTTAAAAAATTTAATTTATCTTTTCAAATAGATATCAAATATACATGGTTTAAAAATTTAACAGGTATACAAAAGTAGACAGTGAAAATAAGTTGCCTTGCTGCTGGCCCCTCAGTTCCTCTCTCCAGAGGTAACCAGAGTTACTGATTAATTGTGAAATTTTCAAGGGATATTTTTCCCAAATACTTATTTTTCTTTTACACAAATAGTAGGTAACTGTACATGCCATTATGCCTCTTGTTCTTTTTATTAACAGTATGTGTGTAAGTAAACAGCTAATGGTATATATTCCGGATATTTTTCTAAGTTCTTTCGGTATTTTAATTCATTTAAATGTCACAACAACCCTGTGCAGTAGGTACAATTATTGTTTCAATTTTATAGATGTAATTCAAATCTAATATACCCTACAAGCCTCTACATTTGAAGGTTTTTCCCGAGCTGTACATATGCATCTGTTTCCCATACTTTGCTATTACAAAGAGTGCTGCAATGAATTTTGGGGGCATATCGCTTCATACTTATGAATATAGCTATAGGAAAATTCCTAAAAGAGAAATTGCTGAGTCAAAGGAATGTGCGTTTAAAATTTTGGTCAATATTGCCAAATTGCCTTCCATAGGCGGGTTTTGCATATCTGATAAGTGAGAAAGGTATTTCATTGTAACTTTGGTTTGTATTTCTCTTATTATGAGTGAGGTATCTTTTCATAGCTTTAAGAGACATTTTGATTTTCTTTACTGTGAACTGTTTGTCATATAATTTTTTTTAATTAATTTTTTTTAACTGGAGTATAGTTCATTTACAATGTTGTGTTAGTTTCTGCTGTACAGCAAAGTGAGTCAGTTATACATATACATATATCCACTCTTTTTTAGATTCTGTTCCCATATAGGTCATTACAAAGTATGGAATTGAGTTCCCTGTGCTATACATTAGGTTCTTATTAGTTATCTATTTTATATACAGTAGTGTGTATATGTCAATACAAATCTCCCAATTTATCCCTCCCCCGTCATGTACTTTTTTACCAAGTTGTTGGTCTCCTGTTACTAATTCGTAAGTGTTCTTTTTTCTTTTTTTTTTGGCTGCACCGTGCAGCTTGTGGTTTCTTAGTTCCCTGACCAGGGATTGAACCCGGGCCCTCCGCAATGAGAGCATGGAGTCCTAACCACTGGACTGCCAGGGAATTCCCCATAATTGGTCTTTTTTTTAATTGTAAATTTATTTATATTTTATTTATTTATTTTTGGCTGTGTTGGGTCTTCGTTGCTGCACGCGGGCTCTCTCTAGTTGTGGTGAGCAGGCTTCTCATTGCAGTGGCTTGTCTTGTTGCAGAGCACGGGCTCTAGACGCGCGGGCTTCAGTAGTTGCGGCACGCGGGCTCAGTAGTTGTGGCACACAGGCTTAGTTGCTCCACGGCATGTGGGATCTTCCCGGACCAGGGATCGAACCCGTGTCCTCTGCATTGGCAGGCGGATTCTCAACCATTGCGCCACCAGGGAAGCCCCAAAAGAATAATATATATTTTAATATAAAATGAGCAGGGACTTCCCTGGTGGCACAGTGGTTGAGAATCCGCCTGCCAATGCAGAGGACACGGGTTCGATCCCTGGTCCGGGAAGATCCCACATGCCGTGGAGCAACTAAGCCTGTGTGCCACAACTACTGAGCCCGCGTGCCGCAACTACTGAAGCCCGCGCGTCTAGAGCCCGTGCTCCGCAATGAGAAGCCACTGCAATGAGAAGCCCGCGCACTGCAATGAAGAGTAGCCCCACTCGCCGCAACTAGAGAAAGCCCGTGCACAGCAACGAAGACCCAACGAAGCCAAAAATAAATAAATAAAATAAATAAATTTTAAAAGAAAATTATTCTTTTGTCTGTGAAACGTAGTGTATCTGGTGTTTTTTATTGTTGTCGTTTGAATGTGTATGCATGTGTATGTGTGTGGCTTCTGGCTTTTGTGTTATACTACTTAGAAAGGACTTTCCTACTCCAAGATTATTTTTAAAAACGTATGTTTTCTTCTAAAGTTTATTTTTCATTGTTTCATTTTGAGTCATCTAAAATATATTTTGGAATAGGATGTGAGATATAGATCCAAATTAATTTTCTTCCAGATGGCTATTCATTGTCCCAAAATCACATATTGAACAATCTATGTTTTCTGAACATTTCTTGAATAATCTTCTCTGTATTTCTATGTATTACTTCCTTGGTCATATACTACATTCACAAATGTATTTGGGTTTATTTCTAGACTTTTTATCCCATTTTCCAGTACCACCACTACAGTATTTGAATTACTGTAAGTGAGGAATGTAGTTTTCCTACACCTTCTTATATTTTTTGCAATGTCCCCCCACAGTTTAAGGAACACCATCATAGGGCATGGCATGCCTGCAGTCTAAGGAAGGAATGCAGGTCTCCCAAGGCTTTACAGAACAATGATTTGTCCATGATGTCACCAAGCAAGGAAGAACTCAATCAGGATCAGAACCCAGGGATCTACCTAGCTTTTCCTTCTCTCCAGTGCCCCACTGTGGGAGGGGAGAGGTGGCAGAGAGGCTGGGTCAACTTTTCAGTCCCCTTCCACAACTAACAAGTTTTTAAGTCCTGTTGATTTCAATCTCCTAGTTTCCTAGTTTCTTTTCTCTTTTTTTTGCGGTACGCGGGCCTCTCACTGTTGTGGCCTCTCCCTTTGCGGAGCACAGGCTCCGGACGCGCAGGCTCAGTGGCCATGGCTCACGGGCCCAGCTGCTCCGCGGCATGTGGAATCTTCCCAGAACGGGGCACGAACCCGTGTCCCCTGCATCGGCAGGCAGACTCTCAACCACTGTGCCACCAGGGAAGACCTCCTAGTTTCTTTTATTTATGGCCAGGCTGGGAGGCACGTGGGATCTTAGTTCCCCAACCAGGGATCAAACCTGTGCCCCCTGCAGTGGAAACGCGGAGTCCTAACCAGTGGACCGCCAGGGAAATCCCCTCCTAGTTTCTTTATAATGGGTCCTTCCTGCCATCAGCATCCTCAGACCTCCTCTGTCCCCCAGACTAATACAACAGCTCTGAAAGCTCCCTGACCTCTCCCAACCCCGACCAGATTATAAAGCCTCCTCCTCCAGCACCTGGGGAATTCGTCTTCAGGACTCTCATTCCCCTTTTGTATTATAATAATTAGTTGTGATTCCCCCCACCCACCCCCAGTTTTGTGACCACAGGGACCTTGTCTGCTTTATTCATTACAGAACCTCCCCCCCAACACCACACACACATTTGTACACAGTAGGCACTCAATAAATATTCATTAAATGATGTGGGGATAAGGGGAAAGGGAAATGTATATGTAACTGGAGGAGGATTTGGTGGATGATAAGGTTATTAACCAGTGCCTGCCTAGGGCAGACACAGAGGGGGAAATTCTAACCTCAGGTTTTCTTTTTCTTTCTTTCTTTTTTTTTGGGCCACGCCAAACTGCTTGTGGGATCTTAGTTCCCCTGCCAGGGGCCAAACCTGCGCCCCCTGCATTGGAAGTGTGGAGACTTTTTTTCTTTTAAATTTATTTTATTTATTTATTTATTTTTAGCTGCGTTGGGTCTTTGTTGCGGAGCGCGGGCTTTCTCTAGTTGCGGCGAGCAGGGCTACTCTTTGCTGTGGCTTCTCTTGTGGTGGAGCACGGGCTCTAGAGCGCAGGCTTCAGTAGTTGTGGCGCTGGGGCTTAGTTGCTCTGCAGCATGTGGGATCTTCCTGGGCCAGGGCTCAAACCTGTGACCCCTGCATTGGCAGGCGGATTCTTAACCACTGCGCCACTAGGGAAGTCCCGGGAAACGTGGAGCCTTAATCACTGGACCACCAGTTAAGTCCTAACCTCAGTTTTCTAAGAATGTAAAGACAGAATGTGAAAACAATATTTATTTCACAAGCCCTTTTGAGGATTAACTAAAACAGTATCTAAGTGCCTAGAAAAGTACCTGGCAATTGGCTCAAGTTCAGTTACTGTTAGGCACGACTTCTCTCTTTTCCCCCACAATCCTTCAGTTTTTCCCTGGGATAAAGCAAAGGAGAGAAGCTGTTTGGGCTCTGCCTAAGACACAGAGGTGGAGGAGGCTCCCAGATCATTAAAAGGGAAGTAGGAATTTTACATTTCTACCCTTGAGAACCCAAAAGGACCCCAGTCGGAGGGCTGTGTCTGAACTTTGGGCAAAGTTCACGCTATTGCCGCAGGCGCCTTTCTGCGCACCGGCTCCGACAAGGTGAGCGTCCGGAGGAGTAGGGGCCGGGACCGGGCGGCTGTGCCCGAAGAGGCTCCAGCACGGCCTAACCGGCGAGCCGGGAGCCGGGCCACGCGCGGGGTAGCACGCAATTCGCTCCGCCCATGCTTCGGCAGAGGCCTCTCGGCGGCCGGCAGAGAAAGGCTCCCGCAGGGCGGCGGGACACAAGCCCCTTTGTCCCGGGCGGCGTGGAGGGGCCCCAGCTGCAGGCCCGGGAGCCGAGCGCGGCTGCGGTGGCCGGAGTGAGCGCTCCCCCGCCCGGAGGTCAACGATTGGGTTCTCCCATTTCCACCGTCTCTGAAGGCCTGCGTCTGGGAATAACATTTTTTGTTAAAGCTGTCTTAAGTTTGTCCTCTCCGGCGGTAAAATTTAACTCAACAAGGATTGACTTGGCCGCAAAGAATATAAGAGAACTGTGAGCACAATTATTTTCGCCCAAGGAGCTTGTGCTTTGGGAGACAAGGAAAGCGCTACTAAGTCGGTCGAGGACGAGCTAAGGAGTGGGGGGACGCTAAGGCAGGGCAGAGGAGGAGAGCGCTAGGTGGGCGGAGCCATCCCAGCCGAGTGGAGGCCCAGGGCGTCCTAACCGGGTGGCTGGAGGTGTGGGGATGCCACACGGAAACAAGGTCTGCAAATGCTTACTGGGCAGAATGTAACTAGAGACTCCCAGGAGATTGCTAGAGCCTGTGGACAAGAAATACTGGCTGCCACTTAAGTAAACTACAAAGGTTGCTCACTATCAAGCCATTAGCCACTGGGCCTCTGCTCCTAACCCCCAGGGTGCACCTGGAGGGGAATTCGGGAGGGAGAAAAACAGGATGCTGGCCCTAGATAGTTAAGGTGCATATCAAAGGAATAATTTCAATGAGCCCAGATGCTTGCATCTTCCTGGACCTAGAAAAGTGGTAAAATCATTAACTTTAGAGGTCTGTTTTTTTGTGATTAGCAGTGATTTCGATGTTCGGCTACTTGTAGTTTTTCAGCAAAGACTCCTATATATCGTGGCTGCTCCCTTACGTCTTTGGTAAGTTCCTCAGAGCTGTATGAGAGGAGAGGCCGTCTCCCAGGCTATAGTCCACAGTAAAATCCCCGAATACAACATAACTCGCAACTCTTAGGTTGTGTGTTTTTTTTGCTTTCGACAAGCTCCAAACCATAACCCAATTCAACAAACAATTTTTCAATATATTTTTAAAGATTAGTAGCAGTCTTTTATTGAAATGAAATGTTATGTAAAACATAAACATAACATGTAAAATGGATGAAAATAATAAATGTGGTCCTCAAAACATTTAAATCTTCATTTGTTAGGAAATACTTTCTTGTTTGTGACCTAGAGGTACCTTGGTCCAACTACTGAAATTTACAAATGAGAAAAAAAGGAGAGCCAGAATCATTTGTTACTTGCTCAGACTTTTATGGTAAATTACAGCATGTATTTCTACCAGCACTATCTCTCATTACTCTCAGTTGAAAACTTGGGATGAGAAAAGTGTTAAACCTTATGGAAATTGAGGTTTTCAATGCATCAGTAGTGTCTTCTAGAAATACATTGAATATTTTTGGAACTGTGCTGCCTTCTTCTAATTCCATTATTTCTTTTAATCAGATCATGGGTCCTTTTTTGATAGCTGGGAACTATTTCAAACTATAATTATTGTTTCTAACACTCTGTTCAGGCATTTACTCCAGGCTAGGCATTCTTCTTATACCTTTGTAAACTTTATTATTTTTAATCCACAAACTATAATATGTCCTAGCTTATTTAATAAACACAACAGTTTACTTTGTTTTTTAAAGAGCTTTACATTATCAATGTATTTAATATTCTTAACAATGGTTTGGGCTGGAGACTCATCCCCATTTTCCCCAAGGAGGCACAGAAAAGTTAAGTAACTTTCACATGTCCTTAACCACAAATCTATGCTGTTGAGTATTATCCCCATACTATCTATGAGGAAAATGAGGGCGAAAATAATCCCTGAATATTTTTAAAATTAGAAAATATTTCTAACACTCAGAAAGGTATTGAGACAAATATAAAGCTGGGTGTGTGTCCATCACCCAGCTCTAAAAAAAAAATCTCAAACTTTTTCCATATTTGGCTTTTTTTTAAAAAGAAATAAAACATTACAGATACAGTTGAAGCCCTATCCCCACCCCCATGTACTACTTCCTGATCCCATTCCCCTTTCTCCTTCCTCTCCCCCGATATCCGTTATTTGAAATTGATACTGTATTTATCCTCCCCCCTGCATGTTTTGTACTTTCATTACATTTACATATCCATTAACAAAATATAAGTACATATGATTTATTTTTTTAAGACATCCATTTTGATGTGTATGTCTAGTTCATTCATGTAAACTGCTGTACGTTTTTCCATTGTATGAACACAACACAATTTTTCTGTTCTCTATTGATGGACAATTAGTTTCTACTTTTTTGTATCAATAATTTGAACAACGTTGCGATGAACATTCTTTTCAAAAATTTTTTTTTAATTTTTAATTTTTTTAAATTAATTTTTATTGGAGTATGCCTGCTTTACAGCGTTGTGTTAGTTTCTGCTGTACAGCAAAGTGAGTCAGTTATACATATATGTATTTCCCCTCTTTTTTAGACTTCCTTCCCATTTAGGTCACCACAGAGCATTGAGTAGAGTTCCCTGTACTATACAGTAGGTCCTCATTAGTTATCTGTTTTATACATAGTAGTGTATATGTGTCAATCCTAATGTCCCAATTCATCCCCCACCTTCCCCCCTTGGTATCCATAAGTTTGTTCTCTACATCTGTGTCTGTATTTCTGTTTTGCGAATAAGTTCATCTGTACCATTTTTCTAGATTCCACATATAAACGATGTTATATGATATTTGTTTTCCTCTTTCTGAATTACTTCACTCTGTATGACAGTCTCTAGGTCTATCCACGTCTCTTCAAATGGCACTATTTCGTTCCTTTTATGGCTGAGTAATATTCCATTGTATATATGTACCACATCTTCTTTATCCATTCCTCTGTTGATGGACATTTAGGTTGCTTCCATGTCCTGGCTATTGTAAATAGTGCTGTGATGAACGTCGGGGTGTATGTATCATTTTTAAAATATTTATTTATTTATTTTGGCTGCGCCAGGTCTTCGTTGCAGCGCGCAGAATCTTTGTTGTGGCATGTGGAATCTTTAGTTGTGGCATGCGGGCTCTAGTTCCCTGACCAGGGATTGAACCTGGGCACCCTGCATTGGGAGTGTGGAGTCTTACCCACGTGACTACCAGGGAAGTCCAGTATCTTTCTGAATTATGGTTTTCTCTTCAATGAACATTCTTGCTTAGGTCTGTCTCTTACATGCACAGCAAAATTTCAAGCTGGGTCTTAGGAATCTCCAACTCTGCTAGATATTGCCAAGCTCTCTCTCAAAGTGGCTGTAAAACTAACATTTTCCCCAGCACTGACTGAGAGTTCCCATTGCTCCACATTCCCAATAGTACTTAAAAAACTTTTTTCTAACAATCTGATGGCTGTAATATGATATCTCATTTTTTAAAAATAAATTTATTTATTTAATTTATTTATTTTATTTTTGGCTGTGTTGGGTCTTTGTTGCTGTGCATGGGCTTTCTCTAGTTGTGTTGAGCGGGAGCTACTCTTTGTTGCAGTGTGTGGGCTTCTCATTGCGGTGGCTTCTCTTGTTGCAGGGCACAGGCTCTAGGCGCGCGGGCTTCAGTAGTTGGGGGACACGGGCTCAGTAGTTGTGGCTCATGGGCTCTAGAGCGCAGGCTCAGTAGTTGTGGTACACAGGCTTAGTTGCTCCACAGCATCTTCCCAGACCAGGGATCTTCCCGGACCAGGGCTCGAACCGGTGTCCCCTGCAATGGCAGGTGGATTCTTAATCACCGTGCCACCAGGGAAGCCCAATATCTCATTTTTGTTTTTATTTATATTTCATCAATTACTAGTGAGCATAATTTCAAATATTTACGGGACACTGTGTTTTTCTTTAATTGTCTACAGCAAACTGTCTTTTCCTGGTTGCAACTTGTCTTTTGTACAGAAGTTTGTCTGTTTTTGCACAGAAGTTTAAATTTTTAATCTAGTCAAATGTATTAATATTTTACTTTATAGCTTTTTTCTAAGAGGATTTAAAATTTTTTTATTTTATTATTTGGCTGGTCGGGTCTCAGTTGTGGCACGTGGGATCTTCGTTGTGGCATGCGAGATCTTCTGTTGCAGCGTGCGGGCTCTTCATTGTGGCACGTGGGCTTCTCTAGTTGCTGCGTGTGGGCTTCTCTATAGTTGTGGCGCACGGGCTCCAGAGTGCGTGGACTCAGTAGTTGTGGTGTGTGGGCTCTCTAGTTGGGGCACATGGGCTCAGTAGTTACGGTGTGCTGGCTTAGTTGCTCTGCAGTATGTGGGATCTTAGTTCCCCAACCAGGAATCAAACCTGTATCCCCTGCTTTGGAAGGAGAATTCTTTTTTTTTTTTTTAAATTAATTAATTAATTAATTTTTATTTTTGGCTATGTTGGGTCTTCGTTTCTGTGCAAGGGCTTTCTCTACTTGCGGCGAGCGGGGGCCACTCTTCATTGCTGTGCGCGAGCCTCTCACTGTCGTGGCCTCTCTTGTTGCGGAGCACAGCCTCCAGACACACAGGCTCAGTAGCTGTGGCTCTCGGGCCCAGTTGCTCCGGGGCATGTGGGATCTTCCCAGACCAGGGATCGAACCCGTGTCCCCTACATTGGCAGGCAGCTTCTCAACCACTGCGCCACCAGGGAAGCCCCAGAAGGAGGATTCTTAACCACTGGACCACCAGGGAAGTCCCAACTTTACATCTGTTTGTGACTTGTTTAAGAAATTATTTTCTACCCCCAAAGTTGTGTAGATATTCTCCTACATATTCTTTGTAAAGTTTTAAAGATTTTCTTTTTAAATCAAGGTCTTTATCTGGAATTATATTTGTATATGGTATAAGGTAATTTATTTTTTCCTCCTATGCATATCTAATTATCTAGGCACCATTTATTGACCAGACAAGGACAGTTCAATTAAAAAAAAAAAAAAAGGACAAACCATAACTATAGCCTGGGGATGGGTCGGTAAAGAGAGTTGGAGAGAGCCCAGAAGAGGAGAAGTGGTTCCCAGGGCCCACTCAGGTCCAGTCTGGGCTCAAGTACTCTGCCTAGATGGTGCTGCTGGCTGTGACCAATCCCAGGCATCAGAGGGACATTTAGAAGAATCAGACTGGAGTTTCCCACCACTATGGCATTTCTGGCCCTTGCCAATCCCAGCCACCGGAGGAGGGCACATCACAGCATGGGACTCCCTGGCAGGTGCAGGGCCTGGGGCAGGGAGCTGCCTTGGCATGTCTAAGAGCAATACTAACATTATGGCTTTTTCCAACCATTCTCCCTAGAGCTGATAGCTCCATAGGACTGTCTTCCAAGTTTTCACAGGGAAGAGTTTTTCCAGAAATTCTGACATGTCACCAAATATCCAGCCCACAAAATCTGTTTCTTTGTCATAGGCTGCCTTACCAGTAAGCCAAAACCCTGTATTTTAGGTTCTTTTTATGGTAGCAACTCCACTTCCATGTAGCAATTTTTATAGTATTAGAATACAGGGTAAATTGATATAACAAAGAGAATACAAAATACAATGGCTCAAACAAAATAGTTTCTTTTGCTCTCATCCAACTGTCTAGAGGTGAAAAGTCTAAGACTAGTAGGTAGCTCTTTTCCAGAAGCATATTTAGTGATCCTGGTTCCTTCCATCTTGTTGTCCCACATTTTCCTAAGGGGTTGTCCTCTTATGTAGAGTCAAAGCTGAGTTACTCACACACTACATTCTAGCTGCCAATCTTTATGTCTGTGTCTCTCTTTTTTTTAGTTATCCGAAACTCTTTCTTTTGGTTGATTTCTCAGAAATAACTCATAGAACTCTCAGGATGAACAGTAGTCTCTGAGTGTTTGCAATATTCCTAACAGTTTCTCTACAGCCTTTATACTTGAAGATCAGTTTGGCTGGATACAGAATCTGTGTTCACATTTTCTGTCTTTGACTGTCTTAAATGTTACTCCATTGCTTTCTGGATAAAGCAAAACGATATAACAATACAATTTTTTTCTCTTGGTCTTTTTTTGCCTGATCCCACACAAGTCTTATAGCTGACAGGATTTATTCTTGCCTGCCTGAATTTGTGGGTTCAGAGCAATGCTTTGCCACCTAGGTTTGTGGAGATGTTATCCATGGATCTTTGCTTTACTACCCCAGTGGCACTTTGCTGCTTTTGTAGTCTTCCTCCACTCCACTAATTTTGCCATATATTGTTTTCATTATCATCCAACCCTAAATCTTTTATTATTTATATAAAATGTCCTTTATAATCCAAGTAAGCTATCTCTCTGGCAGCTGTCAGAGACTATGTTTGTCAGTCTCATTCCTCTAGTGGAGAAACTGTCCCAAGCCCTGGCTTCAAGCACTAAGCCTGACTCTAGCCCCCGACCCAGACTGGATCATTTTTTCCCCCAAGTGCCTGGCTGCCACCCCTGATTTCTACTAGGATTCTTGTAGCCTTGAGGCTTCAGTCCTGCGCATGACTTTGTGTTTCTATTTAGTTCAGAGCCACAGAGATGATAATCTTATTTTTGAGCTCACCGCTATCATTTTGGTGTTTTCTTTTAATGTTTTATCTATCCCTGCTGTGTATTTTGAGCAGAGGGAGTGCCTAAAGAGTGAACTCACAGAGCCATCTTGACTCAAAGTATCTCAAAAAACAGTTTTGAATGCACAATGCACAATGAATTGACAAGGCACTACGAGGTTACAAAAATGAGTAAGAAGGGCTCCCACTCTCAGAGAGATTAGAATCTAGTGAAAGAAGGTGATCTGTAACATACCACCATAAGAAAGACTGAAAACCACTCTGTTGGAAGTGGTCAGTAGAGCTATGTCACCCACAAGAAGAGGCAAGGACTTGTGAGTGAAGGGGACAAGGAAGGCTTCTCAGAGGAAGTAGCTTTGAAATGGATCCTTTAGGGATGTTGTAATGGGAGTGTACATGTTGGTTCGGTGACCTCATCCTTAGAACTGGGGCACAGGGTGCCTTGGTGGAGTGTGGCGGATGTGCTGAAAGAAGATCCTGGAGGTTAGTGCACAGGCCATGGAGTTGACACGGACTCAGCTCCAATCACGGTTTTGCTGTTGCCTAGAGGCATGAGCCTGGGCCATTCACTTTATCTCTCTAGCTATAGAAAGGGAATAGAGTGTCCCCTGCCTCACAGGGCTGTTGTGAGGATAATTGGTGGTAATATATAAAGTCATAGTAAACTCTCAAAAAGCGGTAGCCATAACTATTAGGTTATGGGGGGCCTTGAATGTCAAGCTTTAACTTTTTAAAAGCTTTGTTGAGGTATGATTTACAATAACAAACTGAGCTTTTTTTTTTTTTTTTTTTGCGGTACACGGGCCTCTCACTGTTGTGGCCTCTCCCATTGCGGAGCACAGGCTCCAGACTTGCAGGCTCAGCGGCCATGGCTCACAGGCCTAGCTGCTACGCGGCATGTGGGATCTTCCCAGAACGGGGCACGAACCCGTGTCCCCTGCATCGGCAGGCGGACTCTCAACCACTGCGCCACCAGGGAAGCCCACAAACTGAGCATTTTGACTGCCACTCACTGGTCCTGCTTCTGCTCTCTGGAGCAGCCTCTGGAATATTACTCAGACTGCGCTAGCCTCTGTGGTAGGCAGAGTAGTGGCTCCTCAAAAATGTCTATTTCTTAATCCCAAGAACCTGTGAATATGCTAGCTTGCATGGCAAAGGGGAATTCAGGTTGCAGATGGGATTAAGGTTGCTAATCAACTGACCTGGAGATGGGGTTATTATCCTGGATTATCTGTCAGGCTCAGTGGGATCAAGAGAGTCCTTATGAGTGGAAGAGGGAGGCAGAAGGGGGAAAATGAGAGATGGTGTGAGAAGGACTCCTTGTCCATTGCTGGACATGGCTTTGAAGATGAAAGGGGCCATGAGCCAAGGAATTTGGGCAGCCTCTAGAAACTGGAAAAAACAGAAATTGGATTCCCTCCTGGAGCCTCCAGGTGAACAGCCCGGCCAACACCTTGATTTTAGCCCAGTGAGACCTACTTTGAACTTCTGACATCCAGAACCATAAGATAACAAATGTTTGTTTTTTTAAACCACTAGATTTGCTCTAATTTGTTACAGCAGAAATAGAGAACTAATACAGTCTTGAATAAATACTTGTTGACTAACTGAATTAATAAATCAAGAACAATTCTATTACCTCTTTCATATAATAATCCTTCTAATTTTGGAAGAGAGAAGATTTAGTTTGGATCATGTTATCTCCCTGTAAGGTTCTTACATCTTAACATGAAATTCCCTGGGTGGCGCTAAAGTGATTTTGAGGTTGATTGAAGAGTGCCATAGACTGAAGGTTCGTATCCCCCCAAAATTCATACATTGAAATCCCCAATGTGAAGTACTGGAAGGTGTGTCCTTTTGGAAGTGATTTGGTCATGAGAGTGGAACCCTTGTGAATGAGATTAGTGCCCTTATAAAAGAGACCCTAGAGAGCTCCCTTGATCCTTCTTCCGTGTGAGGATGCAGCAAGAAGACAGCTGTCTGTGAACCAAGAAGTGAGCCCTCACCAGATACCAAATCTGCTGGTGCTTTGATCTTGGTCTCCCAGCCTCCAGAATTGCAAGAATTAAATTTCTGTTGTGTATAAGCCACCCAGTCTATGATACTCAGTTAGAGCAGCCCGAGTGGATTAAGACAAAGAGCTTGAGATCATACCAGATTGGATGCACCATTGATACGGTAATTTTAAAAACTATATTCCTTTTGCTACCACTCTAGGTGGACCAGCAGAAGGCACGCTGACCCCCACAAATCATCAGCCTTTCTTTCTTTTCCCTCCAGTTGACTTCTAGAGCAGTGGTTCTCAGCGAGGCAGAGAGAGGAGCATACCAGAGTCAGTTGGGAAACTTTACAAACTATAAACGCCCACAACACCTTCCTTTCTTGCCTACCCAGGGGAATCTGGTATGCTTTTTCCCACCCTCCAGCCCCTTGAGAATCATTGTCTTAAAGCAAATGCTATGTGAGCAGAAGGGAGAAGTATACACATGGGGGATACACAAAGGGGATTCTTCTGAATTAAAAGAGATCTCATTCCCACTTAGAGCTTGTTCTAACTCTTATCCTTTGACTATGTTCAAGCTGTTGACCTTTTTCCATGGATAGAACTTTCCCAGAGCATGCAGAAGTCCCAGAAAGACTGAGTTTCTTCCCTTCTGTTTTTTCTGTGTCACCTCCTGGGTTCTACTACTGGGGTTCTACTTTAGTTTGGATCATGTTATCTCCCTGTAAGGTTCTTACATCTTAACATGAAATTCCCTGGGTGGCGCTAAAGTGATTTTGAGGTTGATTGAAGGCCAGGTTCTACTACTGGGGTTGCCAGGATCAGGCCTTCCTTTCCTGGACCCTGTATGTAACTCCTCTGGCTTGAAATATTCTGTCTACAGCCTCTCCAGTAGATCCTAGTTCTGTTAAAACAAAAACAAAAACAAAAACAGAAACCAAACAACCCCCAAACCTCTAGATGATCTTTAGGTTTCTTCTCAGCTCTGTGATTTTGGGTTTGTGCTGCCTCCACCATGTTCTCCAGCCAAATTCCTAATTTCGTGGATGAAGAAGTCATTTCTCTACTGGATTGTTCTAACCCAGTCTGCAGCTTATTTTCTCCAGAAAGTCCTGCTGTCAGGATGGCTGCCGTTTTTCCCATGCCCTATGTCATCTGCCTTTAGGGATCCCAGATTCTTCTACTCTCAGTATCAGTTGGGTAAGAAAACTCTTCTCCCCGTTTGTCTTTTAGATTCTCTTTCTCTCAGCTGCTCTGGCACTTCTTCTGCTCCAACCCTAAGGCTGGAGACTCAGGGCTGGCTTATGACTCCTGCTCGTTCACTGCTGCAACCCCTTTTCTTAGCTGCAAATGTCCACGCAGATTGCAGTGAGGAAGGGGAAAATGGGCTCCATAAAGGACACATTGTTCCCTTTTATAATGCTATTTATTTATTTATTTGGCGGCGTCGGGTCTTAGTTGTGGCACACAGGATCTTTAGTTGCAGCATGCGGGATCTAGTTCCCTGACCAGGGATCAAATCCCAGCCCCCTGCATTGAGAGTGCAGAGTCTTAGCCACTGGACCACCAGGGAAGCCCCTATAATACTATTTTAAAACAAAAGTTAAAGCAGAATATAACTGGCTCCCAGCACCAGAAGGAGCACATTTCTCCACAAGGAGAGGATGTCTGCATGTGCTCATGTCCCTTGTGCTAGACTCAGGACAGCATTTTGGCGCCATGCAGCATTACAAATGTGTGGATGATGTGTTCAGCCCAATGCTATCCCTCCCTGAGGTCCTGGGGTGTAGAGGAGCTTCTCCTGAAACTTATGTCTTTCCGGCAGGAAGCTTCTGGTCTGTCCCCTTCCCCACTGCAAGGAGTGGCTTATGTCTCTCCCAGTCTTCAGGCCCGCCCTGATGTTCCTTCCATCAGCACCATCTGAGGCAGCTCCTGACTATGCCCAGGGTTTCAGGACCCTTGGGTGAGACCACATGGGACTCCCTGTAGATTTAGGTCACATTCCAGCTATCAGAGGTCCCAGATTCAACCTGATTCCAGAGTCCATAAACAGCAATTCAACATTTCTAGGGGCTTAAAATCAATTCTGCCATTTTATCGTTGGGCCAGAGATTTTTCTAGGACCATCTGGACTCCCTGGAGTTGCTGCCAATAGGACAGCAGGGAAACTCTAGACCAGCCCTGGCTGACTGGCCCTAGGATATCAGCTTGGTTTCCTGTGATGTCTTCCACTCACCAGGTCAGTCAACTGTAGCCTGTTCCTTGTGTTTCACAGAGTCCTTACAGTGGAGCTGTTTGGTTTCTCCAGGAGCACAGGAGGGAAACAGTGAGGAGGAGGAGTGGGGAGGGAAAGACTCATGCGAAATAGGGAGAGGAAGTGAGTGATTCTGAGGAAGGAGAAAAAGGCAAACAGCAACAGCAGCAGCAGCAGGAGCAGAAAAAATTGCGAGTGTGAGGGTGGGAGGGAAAAGAAAGGCAGGGCTCTGTGCAAGATAATATTAACCCGAACTCCTGGTTAACAGTTTTTAGTGCCTCATTAAATATGCATAAGAAAGTAAAGGAAGCTTGCAGTTTTAATTAAAGATAAAGCCAGTGTTTCCACAGGCCCCATCCCAGGGAAGAGCTGTGGGCTAACTTCCCAGGTTTCCTCTGCAGCATCGTCTGGGAGTTCACAGTTTGGGGACTAGTAGAGCTGAGTGGCTTTGCTGCACTCCCCTGCCCCTAAACTGTCAGCGGGTCCCCTACATCGTAGGGGCTGAGATGACAGAAGATATTTGAAGGCAGTTCACTTTACCTCTTTCTTTCATTCTTGAGTTTTCCCTCCTCTTATTCTGCTTTGTTTTCTGTTTTGTCCTGCTTGACCCTGGATGAGTCACTAAACCCTTCGGAATCTTCTGCATCTATAAAGTGGAGATAAGAACACTTTCTCTGGCCTTTTCACTAGAATGCTGTGGAGATCAGCTCTCATTTATAAAAGGGCTTTGTATATTGCAAATGACAACACAAGTGTTAATTGTGATGGCTGTAACCTAGGATGAAATTGCTTTCCCCAACACACAAGCTTTCCATCCCTCAGTATGACTGTTAGAAAGGGTGCTATTAGTACGATTTCAGAATTTCCCTATACCCTAGGCCAACAGGAAATGTTAATGAGAACTTGGAAAACAGCTGCTGGATCACTGAGATCAACATGAAGTCTGTCTTTTCAGTGGGTCTTGTTTTCTGCTCTATGGACAGTGATCCACCTCCAGTATTCACAACTCACAGTTTTGCTCTCCCTTCATTCAGTTATGCCAGTATTCTAGGACCAAGTTCCCTAAGAGCTATGGATGCAGGCTCTGCATGTCCATTTAGAATAAGTCTACTTGGGCCCAGAACACCTGGACCCCATGTAAATACTGAGTGTGTGCGTGTGTGCGTGCGTGCGCGCGCGCACACGCCCGTGCACTGGTAGGGGGATAAACTTGAAAATGCTATAGGAATAAATAATGGATGGGACTTCCCTAGCCATCCAGTGGTTAAGACTTCACCTTCCAGTGTAGCGGTTGCAGGTTCTATCCTGGTCAGGGAGCTAAGATCCCATATGCCTCACAGCCAAAAAACCAAAACATAAAACCGAAGCAATATTGTAACAAATTCAATAAAGACTTTAAAAGTGGTCCACATCAAAAAAATCTTTTTTTACAAAAAATAATGGAGTAGCAAGGAGGGCCTTCTGTGTGATTATGGTGAGATAACTCTAAACCAATAGGAGAGGGGAACGGGAGAGATGACTAAGAGAAAATAAGAGCCGATCTCTGGTAGAGACATAAGGATCAGAATCTATGTAGCTAAGCAGTGACTAAGAGGGTATGAAATACAACATAAAACTCAAGAGGGGGTTTTAGCCTGTCCAAGGAGCAAAAGGAATGGGGGAAAGACAGACTTTTAGAATCTGCGGGTATCTTCTTGTTCTGCTAGGAGAGGCAGGATCTTGGTGGGGCTTCAGGACTATATAAAATCTTCTCGAAAAGATTTGCAGATAGCTTAAGGTCAGGTGGCATGATCACAAATTATCCTCAATCTGTGACTTACTTGCACGTGTGGATGCATAACATCTAGCTCTGATTCAAAAGGGTAATTAGAAGACAATCTTCTGTTATAAGACACTACTTGCTTATGTGTGAGGAGCCCCAGGGACTGTGGCTGGATAACAATTGTTAGCTATTAATGCAATGGCTTTGACAGCCTAAACTCAAGTCTGCTGTAGTACAGGTGCAGCTGATCTTTCCTGAGCCTTTAAACAGTGCAGTTAGAAAACCTCTAGCCTTCTCTTCCAGGAAAGGACTAGATGTTGCCATTCATCACTCCGCTTATGTCTGTCCACAAAGAATGAAGAAGCAGGTCAGAGCTTATAGCCATCACTCCTTCTGAACTGACCTCCAGTGGAGGTCTCTCAATTGCCACAATTTAGCTCTCATTACACCTCTCACTACAAGGAATCAGTCTTCCCTCCACATCCACCAGGAGGAAGCAGAGAGCATACCCGCCTGGGTGATGGCAGGGGCAGCCTTGGCTTCACAGGGGATTGTAAAACTCCCCCCACTTCCTTCCTCAGACAACAAAGGCAGAGGTTAGTCAGCATCAAGTTTGTTTCCCAGAGTGGGGAGGAGGGAAATGAGGGAAGGGAGACAGCACATCAAAATGCACTTCCAAAACGAAAATCACTTCTGTGGCACATGGTGCTACCGAGGGAGAGGTGATGACAGCCTCCTCCCATTTCAGGAACAGTTCCCAGAGTTGTCTGTAGGCGGATTCACATGACACATTCTTAAACCCAGTTCCATTTTGTGCTGTGTTTGCTGCTTGTTCACATCTCAGGAACAATGGATCTCTCCATCTTTGTATCTGAGTTTGATTCCCAATTGGTTGTCTAGCTAAATATCCAGGCTGCCTTGCTTATATGCATTTGTGCCAGTATTTATCCTTTTGAGTCATGAAACCTCATCAGTCCAGCTCTACTTGTGCATGGGAGCTGGAATATTGGATTGTATGAATGTCGATACTTCAAGAGAATTATAGTTAGGAAGTTGGGTGTTCTTCACAATGTGAAAAAATACTAACACATATTGCTGGAGGAAATAATATCAGTGATGCAAATTTGCCTGGAAACTATTCTAAATCCAATTTGCCTTTCTGTGACATTTTTGACTGATGTCTCTATACCGAGGAGGTTTTTGGCTTTTTAGTGCTGCTGCTTTTCTGTTCTCACTCCTCTAAGAATCTTTGCCAACATACCACTGACATTTGAGGAAGAGAATAGAGACAATTTGGCTTCTTGTGAATTCTTCTGTTTCCTTGGTGACGTAAATAATTATGGAACATATAAAAAGTCTTTATCAAGTTCAAATGTGGTTTTGAAAAAGCAGGTTTGTTACCTGTGGTAAGGGCTACAGGAACAATCTCAGCAAGAAATTTTCTCTTCCTTTTTAACTCACTTTAAGTTAGAAAATCTTCCTTGAATCACAGGGCCTACTGAGATGCCAACTTAATGCCAATATAAAGTATGCACTTTATATGTTCAGTAAAGCTGCCCAGGTGTGTGGGTGGCTTCGGGCCAGGTCTCTGACAGTCAGAATAATTCTCTGCCATCTTCGGCTTTACCAGGAGAATCCTGTGCAATGGGCAGACCCAGAGCCCAGGAACTTGAAAGGAGGGGCTGAATCACCTAAAACTGAGTGAAGAATTAATCATATCTCAGTTGTGGAGTCTTCAAGTGGAGAGGTTGTCTCTGTGGGGGAGAGATGGTACTGCTGCTCTGGAAGAGGTCTTTTTTTTTTTTGAAGAATATTTTTCTTTTTAAATTTTATTTAATTTATTTATTTTTGGCTGCATTGGGTCTTCGTTGCTGTGCATGGGCTTTCTCTAGTTGTGGTGAGCGGGGACTACTCTTTGTTGTGGTGCATGGGCTTCTCACTGCGGTGGTTTCTCTTGTTGCAGAGCACAGGCTGTAGGTGCACGGGCTTCAGTAGTTGTGGCACATGGGCTCAGTAGTCGTGGTTCTCAGGTGCTAGAGCACAGGCTCAGTAGTTGTGGTGCACGGGCTTAGTTGCTCCGCGGCATGTGGGATCTTCCCGGACCAGGGATGGAACCCGTGTCCCCTGCATTGGCAGGCAGATTCTTAACCACTGCACCACCAGGGAAGTCCCCAAAGAAGTCCAACTTGAATCTCATTCTCAGTAGCATACTTTTCACTTTGACTCTTTTAAACTTTCCTAATGTACTTCAAGTCCCCAGTTTCCCTTTTTCCTTCCTTTTCTACCACTTCCTCCTTTAATCTTGGCAAATCACCTCACTCCCTTCCTATGTCACAGGTAGAAATATAAGTTCTATCATGTATTACCTGCGGGAACTTACTGAAGTTATTTCACTCCTCAGTGACTCTGCTTCCTTCACTGCAAAATGGGAATAACCACAGTACATATCTTATGAAGTGGTTGTGAGGATTAAATGAATTAATATATAAGAGTTGTTTAGGCCACTACCATGGTGAATGCTTAGTAAATATTAGCTCTTAATATTACTGAGAACACAGAGGCCAGTGACATGCACTCCATTATCCAAACTCCTCTTCACCTAAAAAAAAATCTCTGTCACTATCCATCACTGCCTTCCTCAGAGTAAAAGACTGTCTTCTTTTCTTTTTTTTTTCCCAATTAATTAATTAATTAATTTTTGGCTGCGTTGGGTCTTCCTTGCTGCGCACGGGCTTTTCTCTAACTGTGGTGAGCAGGGGCTACTCTTCGTTGTGGTGTGAGGGCTTCTCATTGCGGTGGCTTCTCTCGTTGCAGAGCACGGGCTCTAGGTGCACGGGCTTTAGTGGTTGTGGCTCACGGGCACTAGAGCGCAGGCTCAGTAGTTGTGGTGCATGGGATTAGCTGCTCCACGGCATGCGGGATCTTCCCAGACCAGGGTTCGAACCGGTGTCCCCTGCATTGGCAGGAGGATTCTCAACCACTGAGCCACCAGGGAAGCCCCTGTTTTATTTTCTATGTCTGTGCTCTCCACCTGTGTCTTGATTCCATCCTCTCCCATCTCCTCAAGGGAACTTGTTGAATGAATTCTTTTCTCCCTCATAGTTTAAATTGATTCCTTTTTCCGGGCTCCCATTTCTCATTCTCAAACACACTCAGGTCTCTCCTATTTTGAAAAAGGCCTCCATATGACCCCCGTCTCTTTAAGCTTCTGTCCCATTTTCCTCCTCCTTTCACTGCCAAATACTGTGTACTTCCATGTCTTTGTGACTCACTCTCTCATTATTCCTCTGCCATCTGGCTCTCTCCCCCACCCCCACTCTCACATGGCTGTTTCTGTGGTCATCCAGCTCCAAATTCAAAGGACTTTTCTTGATTTCTGTCCTTTTTAGCCTCTTTGCAATGGTCAGTATTGCTGACTGTCATCTGCTCTGTGGAATCTTCCCTTGTCTTGGCCTGAGTGCAAGTCTGTTGTGCTGCTGCTTCTCCTTCCCTGTGGCTTCTTTGCCCAACACCTGTACAGGTTCCATGTCTTTCTTTCTACTCCTCGGTTATGGGCATGGAGGGAGGTTCACTGTGCAAGCTCTTGATCTGTCTCTCTGCTCTTACTCTTTGATCTCCTTTGGGTCTCGGACCTTACCATTATTTCTCTAAGTATGGCTCCTGCATCGTTCTTTGTACTCACCTCTTCATCCTCACTCATGCATCATGCTTGCTCTCATTCTGTGTTTTGGCTGGCCTTCTTTTAGTTTCTTGAAGGTGCGATGGCCTGTCTGACATAGGCTTTTTGTTACTAGTGTTGTTTAACTTGCATTCATCTTCATCCTTTTTTAAAATCCTCATCATAATTTTTTCTATTTTAAAAATTGAGAGGGGACTCCCCTGGTGGCACAGTGATTACAAGTCCGCCTGCCAATGCAGGGGACATGGGTTCGAGCCCTGGTCCGGGAAGATCCCACATGCCGCGGAGCAACTAAGCCCGTGCGCCACAACTACTGAGCCTGCGCTCTAGAGTCTGCGAGCCACAACTACTGAGCCCATGTGCCACAACTACGGAAGCCCACGCGCCTGGAGCCTGTGCTCCACAACAAGAGGAGCCATCACAATGAGAAGCCCACACAGCGCAATGAAGAGTGGCCCCCGCTCACCGCAACTACAGAAAGCCACATGCAGCAACAAAGAACCAAAGCAGCCAAAAGTAAATAAACAAATTTATTTAAAAATAAAAATTGAGAGGGCTTCCCTGGTGGCACAGTGGCTAAGAATCTACATACCAGTGCAGGGGTCACGGGTTCAAGCCCTGGTCGGGGAAGATCCCGCATGCCGCAGAGCGACTAAGCCTGTGTGCCACAACTACTGAGCCTGCGCTCTGGAGCCCGCGAGCCACAACTACTGAGCCCGTGTGCCACAACTACTGAAGCCTGCATGCCTAGAGCCTGAGCTCCGCAACAAAAGAAGCCACCACAATGAGAAGCCAGAGCACCACAATGAAGAGTAGCCCCCGCTTGCCGCAACTAGAGAAACCCTGCACACAGCAACAAAGACCCAATGCAGCCAAAAAAAAAAAATTGAGGTATAACTCAGATACCACAAAATTCATCCTTTTAAAGTATACAATTCAATGGGCTTTAGTATATTCACAAAGCTGTGCAACAATTACCACTATCTCATTCCAGAACATTTTCATCACCTCAAAAAGAAACTCTATACCCATTAGCAGGCACCCCCTTTCCCCGCTTAACCCCATTGGCCCCTGGCAACCACTAATCTACTTTCTGTCTCTATGTTGTAGGCTTTTGCACATGCTGGTCCTTTTGCCTAGAACCTTTCCCCCACCTCATCCCCTAGTCAGCTTCTATTCTTCCTCAGCTATCAGTGCCAATATCCTTGAGCTGGTCAATTCCTCCTATTACATGCTTTCATAAGAATGTGTACCTCTTTGGCAGCATTTATGATAAATTGCAATTTTATATTTATTTATGGAATTCTTTGATTTATGTTGTCACCTCAATAAGTCTTATGAGGGCAAAAAATATATATTTTTTTACACACACATATATATATACACATACACACATATATATATTTACATGTATAGTATATATATACTATATATGTAAAAATTATATATATATATATTTTTGTGGGGAAGCATTTATAAATGCACAAAATTCTACATCTCCATTTATAGCAGTTTCACTTGAATGTAATAGTATGACACCCAACTAAGACAAAATGCGTATTTTTCTCCCCAAACCAAATGCTCCTTCATACTTCCCCATTTGATGATGCTTCCTCATTCTCTTGGGTACACAAGCTCAGTTTCTTGAAGATATTTGATTCCTTTCTGTCTCTTGTCTTCAACATTCAGTGCTCTTCAGATCCTCAAGTCCAGTGGATTCCTTTGAAAGTCCTTGCAGTCCAGCCTTTAGTACATTGTCCTTAACGCTCAGTAAACATTTCCTGATAATGAAGAACATTTGGAGCTATCTGTAGTGAAGGAAATGGTTGCAGTCCTGATGTTGGGTGAGCCTTTAGAGACTGCCAAAGAGGAGAGAGAGAGAGGAGAAGGAGGAGAGAGGGAGATGAAAGCAGATAGTGGAGGAAGCAGTGGATGGAAACTCTCCTATACAGGGCTGGTGAAAAGCAGTAAGGTAATAAGAGAAGCAAAAGGAGACCCTGGCTAATGGACCATAATCCATTCACCATTTCTGAGTATCTGTTACCTGCCTGGCACTTAGATTATGGTGATACAAAGATGAATCAGAAGTTGTCTCTTTCCTGAAGGAAGTCAGGTTCTGGTACAGGAAAGAAGCATTTATGTAAACAAAAATTTACAATATAATGTGATAAGTTTTATAATAAGACTATTCACAAAGTGTTCTGCAAGCAAGAGGAGGTGGTGACTAAGACTGTCTCAGCACAGGGGTGGGTAGTGGGTAAAGGTGGGTGGGTGTCACAGGATGACTGGGACTTCAGCAGCCTGAAATCAGAAAGAGTGACATGCCAGGAAAACAGAAGGACTTCAGGAGGCCTGGGCTCATGTGGAACTGCGAGTCATGTTGTTTAGCTTTAGTGTAAAGGGTGGGAAGGGAATATCCTGGGAATTCAGCCTGAGGCTACTTTGTGAGGAGTCTCTCAGGAAGCCGAGAATTTTATTTTCTAGTTAATAGAGAGTCTTCAAAGTTTTTTTTCCCCCTTTTCTTTTTTGGCCGCACTACGTGAGACTTATGGGATCTTAGTGCTCTGACCAGGGATTGAACCCGTGCCCTCAGCAGTGAAAGTGCAGACCTCCAGGGAATTCCCCGAAGTTTTTATTCTTTTTAATACAGTTATTTATTTATTTTTATTTTTGGCTGTGTTGCGTCTTCATTGTTGCACGCAGGCTTTCTCTAGTTGTGGTGAGAGGGAGCTACTCTTTGTTGCGGAGCACGAGCCCTAGGCTTGCGGGCTTCAGTAGTTGCAGCATGCAGGCTCAGTAGTTGTGGCTCACAGGCTCTAGAGCACAGGCTCAGTAGTTGTGGTGCACAGGCTTAGTTGCTCCATGGCATGTGGGATCTTCCTGGACCAGGATCGAACCTGCATCCCCTGCATTGGCAGGCAGATTCTTAACCACTGTGCCACCAGGGAAGTCCCTTTCTTTCTTTTTTTTTTTTAAAATAACTTCATTTCGTATAGTTTACTTACATTCTAATATATAGATTTTAAGTCTATGGTTCAAAGAGTTTTATTTATTTATTTTTATTTTTTATTTTTGGCTGCGTTGGGTCTTTGTTGCTGTGTGCAGGCTTTCTCTAGTTGTGTCAAGCGGGGTCTACTCTTTGTTGAGGCGTGCAGGCTTCTCATCGTGGTGGCTTCTCTTGTTGCGGAGCACGGGCTCTAGGTGCGTGGGCTCAGTAGTTGCGGCACGTGGGTCCTAGAGCCCACGGGCTTCAGTAGTTGCAGTGCGTGGGCTCAGTAGTTGCGGCTTGCGGGCTCTAGGGCACGTGGGCTTCAGTAGTTGTGGCACATGGGCTTAGTTGCTCCCCAGCATGTGGGATCTTCCCGGACCAGGGATTGAAACCATGCCACATGCACTGGCTAGCCGATTCTTTTTTTTTTTTTTTTTAAATAAATGTATTTATTTATGGCTGCATTGGGTCTTTGTTGCTGCGCATGGGCTTTCTCTAGTTGCAGCAAGCAGGGGCTACTCTTTGTTGAGGTGCATGGGCTTTTCATTGCAGTGACTTCTCTTTGTTGCACAGCATGGGCTTCAGTAGTTGTGGCATGTGGGCTTCAGTAGCTGTGGCACATGGGCTCAGTAGTTGTGGCTCGAGGGCTTTAGAGCGCAGGCTCAATAGTTGTGGCTTAGTTGCTCCGTGGCATGTGGGATCTTCCCAGGCCAGGGATCAAACCTGTGTCCCTTGCATTGGTAGGCGGATTCTTAACCACTGCACCACCAGGGAAGTCCCTCTTCTGCCCATTTTTGATTGTGTTGTTTGGTTTTTTGATATTGAGTTGTATGAGCTGTTTATATATTTTGGATATTGCCACTTGTTGGTCATATCATTTGTAAATATTTTCTGTCATTCCATAGGTTGTCTTTTCATTTTGCTGATGGTATCCTGTGCTGTGCAAAAGCATTTAAGTTTAATTAGGTTCCATTTTTTAAGATACAGAACATTTCCACCACCCCTGAAATCCCTCTTGTGCCCTTTGCAATTGATCTCTCTTCCCTGAGGCAACTACTGATATGATTTTTATTACCACATGTTTTGGTTATTTCAATAAATAACCACGCCCAAACCTAGTGACTTAAAACAACAAAAATCATTTATTTGATCATGATATTGCAATTGGTCAGGGTTTAGTGGAATCATTTTGTCTCTGTTCTCTGTGGCATCAGCCAGCTGAGACAGCTTGACTGAAACTGGAGAATCCACTTCCAAGATGACTCACTTGCATGGCTGGCAATTTGGGATTGGCTTTTGGCTGGGATCTCAGCTAGGACTGCCAGTTATGGATCTCGTTTTTCCTCCACATGGCTGTTTGGGCTTCCTCACAGCATGGGTTCCAAGAAGGAGGAAGTGTAAGCTGCCAGTCCTTTTAAAGACTAAACTCTAAACTGGCACAGCATCACTTATGCTCTATTCTATATGTCAAAGCAATCACAAGGCCAGCCCAAATTCAAAGGAGAAATAAATCTCACCATTCAGTGTGGATAGTGACAAAGAGTTTGGGCCATCTTTATTCTACCACGTTGTACATTAGTTTTGTTAGTTCTAGAATGTCATATAAATGGAATCATATAGTGTGTATAATTATATGTCTGGCTTCTTTTGCACAACGTGTGTTTTGAGATTCATCTATGTTTTTACATATATCAGTGGTTCATTCCTTTTTATTGTTGAGTAATAGTCCAATGATAATCAATTTTCTAATCCATTTATCTGTTGATGGACATTTGTGTTGTTTCCAGTTTTTGATGATTATGAATAAAGCTGTTATAAAAATTCTTATACAACACTTTTTTTGTAGCTATATGTTTGCATTTCTCTTGAGTAAATGCCTAGAAATTTGAATTTCTGGGTCATAAGATAGATATATGTTACAATTTATAAGAAATTGTCAAACTACTTCTGAAGGATTGTACCATTTTTCACTTCCAGCAGAAATGTATGAGAGTTCTACTTGCCCTACATCTAGCCAACATTTTTTATTGTCAGTGTTTTTAATTTTAGATATTCTGGAAGGCATGAAGTGTTATCTCATTGTGGTTTTAATTTGTATTTCCCTAATAATTAAGTATTGTGCATCTTTTCATATGCTTATTAGCCATTTGTAGCTGTTCTTTGTTAAGTGTCAGTTCAAGTCTTTTGCCCATTTAAAAATTTTGGGGTTGCTGTCTCATTATTATTGAATTATAGGAGTTCTTTTTATATTCCAGATATTTGTCCTTTGTCAGATACACACATTATTACTACATGTTAATAGATTGGAAGACAATATTATTAAGATATTAATTATTCACAAATTAATTTATAGAGTTAGTGTAATTAAAATACACGAGTGTAATTAAAATACCAGCAGGTTTTTCATAGAAACTGACAAGCTGATTCTAAAATTTATATGAAAATACAAAGGGCTTAGAATAGTCAAAACAATTTTGAAAAAGATATAGTTGAAGGACTTATACCACCTGACCTCAAGACTTGCTATAGAGCTACAGAAATCCAGGCAACATGGCATTAGTATATGGACAAATAAATAGGTCAGTTGAACAGAACAGAGCCTAGAAATAGACCCAAACATATACAGCAAATTGGTTTTTGAAAAAGGATGTTGTAGTAGGCAGCCTCTAAGATGTCCCACAATGATTCCTCTCTCCTGGTATTCACACCCTTATGTATTCTCCTCCTCTCGAATGTGGACTGACAGAAATGATAGTATGTTACTTCTGGGGTGAGGCTTAAAAAATACTATGGCTTGGGCTTCCTTGGTGGCGCAGTGGTTGAGAGTCCGCCTGCCGATGCAGGGGACACGGGCTCGTGCCCCGTTCTGGGAAGATCCCACATGCCGCGGAGAGGCTAGGCCCGTGAGACATGGCCGCTGAGCCTGTGCGTCCGGAGCCTGTGCTCCGCAACGGGAGAGGCCACAACAGTGAGAGGCCCGTGTACTGCAAAAAAAAAAAAATACTATGGCTTACATCTTGGGGGCACTCATTCTTGGATGGCTTGCTATTGGTAAAGAGCTAGTTGTCATGTTGTAAGGCAGCCCTGTGGAGAGGCCCATGTGTCAAGGGACCAAGGTCAGCCAAGAACCACATGAGCGAGCTTGGAAGCAGACTCCCCTCCCCTCAAATCAAGCCTTTGGATGAGACTGAAGCCCTGGCCAACAGCATGACTGCAAATTCATGAGAAACCTTATTCCAGGGCATCCATATAAAATGTGCCCAAGTTCCTTAACCACAGAAACTATGAGGTAATAAATATTGCAGTTTAAAGCTGCAGCATGCTGGAGAGGGTGTGGAGAAAAGGGAACCCTCTTGCACTATTGGTGGGAATGTAAACTGATACAGCCACTATGGAGAACAGCATGGAGGTTCCTTAAGAAACTAAAAGTAGAACTACCATGCGACCCAGCAATCCCACTACTGGGCATATACCCTGAGAAAACCATAATTCAGAAAGAGACATATACCAGAGTATTCATTGCAGCTCTATTTACAATAGCCAGGACATGGAAGCAGCCTGAGTGTCCATTGACAGATGAATGGATAAAAAAGATGTGGCATATACATACAATGGAATATTACCCAGCCATAAAAAGAAATGAAATTGAGTTATTTGTAGTGGGGTGGTTGGACCTAGAGACTGTCATACAGAGTGAAGTAAGTCAGAAAGAGAAAAACAAATACCATATGCTAACACATATGTATGGAATCTAAAAAAAAAAAGTTTCTGAAGAACCTAGGGGCAGGACAGGAATAAATATGCAGACATAGAGAATGGACTTGAGGACATGGGGAAGGGGAAGGGGAAGCTGGGATGAAGTGAGAAAGTGGCATGGACATATATACACTACCAAATGTAAAATAGATAGCTAGTGGGAAGCAGCCGCATAGCACAGGGAGATCAGCTTGGTGCTTTGTGACCTCCTAGAGGGGTGGGATAGGGAGGATGGGAGGAAGATGCAAGAGGGAGGAGATATGGGGATATATGTATATTTGTAGCTGATTCATTTTGTTATAAAGCAGAAACTAACACATCATTGTAAAGCAATTATACTCCAATAAAGATGTTAAAAAAAAAATAAAGCTGCACAGCCAAAAAAACCCCCACAAAAACAGCTAAGTTGCGAAGTTTGGGGGTAATTTGTTATACAGTGATAGATAACTAATGTACATGCCAAGGTAATTTGAAGGAGAAAAAATAGTCTTTAACCAATAGTGTTGGATAAATTTAATATCCTTATGGATAAAAGTGAACCTCAACCCCTACCTCACACCATACACTTTTTTTTTTTAACTTTTATATATTTATTTATTTGGCTGCACTGGGTCTTAGTTGTGGCATGCAGGATCTTCGTTGCTGCGTGCGGGATCTTTGTTACCACACGTGGATTCTTTAGTTGTGGCATGCGAACTTTTAGTTGCAGCATGTGGGATCTAGTTCCCTGATAAGCATAAGTCCTTCAACTATATCTTTTTCAAAATTGTTTTGACTATTGTAAGTCCTTAGGACTATTCTAAGTCCTAAGCCTGGACTGAATCCCGGCCCCATGCATTGGGAGCGTGGTGTCTTAGCCACTGGACCACTAGGGAAGTCCCCATACGCTGGTATTAATTTGAGGTAGAGATTAGACTAAAATGTAAAAGCTAAAACTATAAAACTTCTTCCCAAAACACAGAAGACAATCTTAATAAATTGGGGTGGGCAAGGGCATTTGGACAAGATACAATAGTGTTAACCATAAAAAAAAGTTTGATAAGTTGGACTTTATCAATAGTTTTTAAGTGGAAACATTGTATGATGAGATCTGTGCTTCCGAAAGGATAAATGTGAGAGCGGTGTGGAGAACTGTCTATCTGTTTCTCTCTCTCTCACAAAAATACTCTATACTAGTAACTGTTAGAAGTAGCCAAGTCCAATAAAGTTGAAATGGTAAATAAGTATCAGAAATGTTAGTCTTAACTTATGTATTCATTCATTATTTCATTCAGTCAACAGTTATCTGCTGTCTTTTTAAAAAATTGTAGTAATTATATATATAACATAAAATTTACAATCTTAACTTTTTTTTTTTTTAATTGTTGGCTGCGTTGGGTCTTGGCTGCTGCGTGTGGGCTTTCTCTAGTTGTGGCGAGTGGGGGCTACTCTTCGTTGTGGTGCGTGGGCTTCTCATTGTGGTGGCTTCTCTTGTTGCAGAGCATGCGCTCTAGACGTGAGGGCTTCACGCGGGCTCAGTAGTTGTGGCTTGTGGGTTCTAGAGTGCAGGCTCAGTAGTTGTGGTGCATGGGCTTAGTTGATCCGTGGCACGTGAGATCTTCCCGGACCAGGGCTCGAACCTGTGTTCCCTGCATTGCCAGGTTGATTCTTAACCACTGCACCACCAGGGAAGTCCCAATCTTAACCATTTTTAAGTTACAGTTCAGTAGTGTTAAGCACATTCATATTGTTGTGCAAGCTCCAGAATTCTTTTCATCTTGCAAAACTGTAACACTATACCCTTTAAACAATTTCTCATCCCCCCTTCCCTCCAACCCCTGGAAACCGCCATTCTACTTTCTGTCTCTATGAATTTGACTACTCTAGATACCTCATATAAGTGGAAACATAAAGTATCTGTCTTTTTGTGACAGGCTTTTTTTCATGTAGCATAATATCCTCAACATTCATCTTTGTTGTAGCATGTGTCAGATTTTCCATCATTTTTTAAGGCTGAATAATATTCCACTGTATGTACATATCACATTTTGCTTATCCATTCATCTGTCCATGGGCACTTGGGTTGTTTCGACCTCTTGGCTATTCTAAATAGTGCTGCTATGAACATGGGTGTACAAATATCTCTTCAAGACCCTACTTTCAATTCTTTTGAATTGCTGGATTACAGGGTAATATATTTTTAGTTATTTTAGGAACTGCCATACTAATTTCTATAGTGGCTGCACCATTTAAAACCACCAACAACACACAAGTTCCAATTTTTCCACATCCTTGCCAACACTTGTTATTTTCTTCTTCTTTTTTTAAGTAGTAGCTGTTGTAAGAGGTGTGAAGTGGTATCTCATTGTGGGTTTTTATTTATTTATTTATTTAATTTATTTGGTTGCACTGGGTCTCAGTTGCATCAGGCAGCCTCCTTCTAGTTACAGCTTGCACGCTCCTTATTTGTGGCATGCATGTGGGATCTAGTTCCCCAGCCAGGGATTGAACCCAGGCCCCCTGCATTGGGAGAGCAGAGTCTCAACCACTGCACCACCAGGGAAGTCCCTCTCATTGTGGTTTTAACTTGCAGTTCTCTAAAGATTAGTGATGGTGAGCATATTTTCATGTGCTAATTGGTCATCTGTACATTTTTGGAGAAGTATTTATTCAAATCCTTTACCTATTTTTAAATTGAGGTTTTTTTTGTTTTGTTTTGTTTTGTTGTTGTTGAGTTGTAAGAGTTCTTTATATATTCTGGATATTAAAAGATATACAGTTTGCAAATACATTCTCCCTGTCTTTTATGTGCCAGATACTGTTCCAGACATTGAGAATAGAGAGGAGGGCTCTACTCTTATGAAGTTTACATTCTTTTGGGTAGAGGCAGGAGGGAAACAATAAATCAAATAAGTAAGGTAATGAGAAAGCCCCATAAAGAAAATAAAACAGGGTGATAAAATACATGTGACTGGTAGATGGAGGGAGTCTACTTTAGATAAGGTAGTCAGTTAAGACCTTTCTTTTAGAGCGTGGCATTAGAGCTGATGAGAACCATTCAGAAGGATCCATCCACATGGATTTCATCCCAGGCTGAAGGCACAATCATCTTGAAGGACATAAAGTGGGTGTGATAATAATGATCAAGAGATCATTATTATCATAAAACCACAAAATCATAAGTAGGCAAGGGCCAGATCCATTAGGGTTCATAGGCCGATGTAAAGAATGTGGATTTTACCTTAAGTACAATATGAAACATTGGTTGGTTCCAAGCAGAGGGTCATAATATCTCACTAATATTTTTAAAAGATCGCTTTGGCTGGTCTATGAAGAATGGATCATATAGTGAGGGGAGATGAAAAGCAAGGTTCTAATGAGTGTTCTTTCTTCAGGCTCTTCTTTTACATCACCCTCAGGCAGTTGTCCCCTCATGCTGCTAGAGTCTTCTACTCTGTTTCTAAATTTGTATCACATGGTGGACATTGGCAATTGAAGTCTTCCTTAACAAAATGGAATTTGGTCACCTGTAGTAATTTCCTCCATTTCTGTATGATTCAGTGTGGCTATATTATGTGTGGTAACTGATGATCCCAAATCTCAGTGTCTGAAAACTACATAAGTTATTTTTTGCTCATGCTACATATTCACTGCTAGTTGGTTAGGGGTCTCTGCTCGTCATCCCTATTATGGGATCAAGGCTGACAGAGTGACCACCAGTTGGAACATTGCTAGTAGCTGTGGCAGAAGGAAAGAGAAAATGGCTGAATTGCATGCTGGCATTTAAAGCTTCTTCTGAGAAGTGATACATGTCACTTCCACTCACATTTCATTGCCAAAGAAAGTCATGTAGTCATTCCTAACTTTATAGGAGCAAGGAAGGGCAATTATATTGATATCATGTTCTTGGAAGTTGGGAGAACCAGAAATATTTGAGAATAGCGTGTAAGTGTGAACAACTACTTCCAAGATCACTACTAATATTTTTGGCACTCAGTAAAATATCTCTTCAAAACTTCTAGAAAATAGATATATTAAAAAATATTTCACTCATCCTTACTAAGAGCATTCACTGTGTAGGACATTATAGATTTATTTTATTATTTATTTTTTTTTTGGCTGTGTTGGGTCTTCACTGCTGTGCGTGGGCTTTCTCTAGTTGCGGTGAGTGGGGGCTACTCTTCGTTGTGGTGTGCGGGCTTCTCATTGTGGTGGCTTCTCTTGTTGTGGAGCACGGGCTCTAGGCGCGTGGGCTTCAGTAGTTGTGGCTGGCAGGCTCTAGAGCACAGGCTCAGTAGTTGTGGTTGGCGGGCTCTAGAGCGCAGGCTCAGTAGTTGTGGCTGGCGGGCTCTAGAGTGCGGGCTTCAGTAGTTGTGGCTTGCGGGCTCTAGAGCACAGGCTCAGTAGTTGTGGTGCATGGGCTTAGTTGCTCCACAGCATTTGGGATCTTCCCGGACCAGGGCTCGAACCCATGTCCCCTGCACTGGCAGGCGGATTCTTAACCACCGTGCCACCAGGGAAGCCCTGTGTAGGGCATTATAAACCTTTTACTAGTCTATTGTAAAACAATATAGATGACAAGTTTTGTATTCTGAAATCAAATTTAACAGGCTATTATCATTATAATGAAATATTCATATGCTTGTATTTGTAGGATCTCTTAGAGATAAGGGTCAAACTAATGCAGTGGTTGAAGAAATGGAAAGTAGGGGGTGACCTCAAAAAAATGTTAAGGTGTTTGAAGCAATGTAATTTTATGACTAAAAAAGTGGAAAATAGATGGGAAGGACCAAGGAGGATAGGGAGGTTTCCTACACTGGGAGGCTTATTGGAATGGTGGTGTCATTGCCTATTTAAGGGAATACAGTAGTAGCTGGTGTGTGGTGTGAAGAGACAATTAGTTTGACTTTTGAAATACTGAATTTCAGATGTCTACCGGAAGCTCTGCTCTAGGTAAACCTCCCTTTGCTAGGAATGGATAAGGGCAGGAGAGGAGACTGGGAAGGGAGAGTCTAAAACATTGTGTTACGTAAGTGAAGGGAGAGTGAGGTTTTTTTTTTTCCAAATCTTTTTTTTCTTCTTTTTCAAATTTATTTATTTATTTTTGGCTGTGACAGGTCTTCATTGCTGTGCATGGGCTTTCTCTAGTTGTGGCGAGCAGGGGCTACTCTTTGTTGTGGTACCGGCTTCTCATTGCAGTGGGTTCTCTTGCTACGGAGCAGAGGCTCTAGGTGCGCAGGCTTCAGTAGTTGCAGCGTGTGGCTCAGTAGTTGTGGCTCGCGGGCTCTAGAGCACAGGCTCAGTAGTTGTGGCACACGGGCTTAGTTGCTCTGCGACATGTGGGATCTTCCTGGAACAGGGATCGAACCCACGTCCCCTGCATTGGCAGGCGGATTCTTAACCACTGCACCACCAGGGAAGTCCAACTCTGAGGTATTTAAATGTAAACAATTTTTAACCTTCTTCAAGTGCAGGCACACATGCCCCCTCCACCCTCCAAGCATCTCTGTATTATCATTATTTTACTTCAATAATGTCTACAGTTCAGCATTTTAACACGACATGTTAAGATGAAAAAAACCCCTTGAAATGAAGATGAGAGATAATGTAACAATATGTACCAAGAGATGGGCAACAGAAACGAAGGAATCTAAAAAAGATCTGCAGTGTAACAATCTGTTAGTGTGCCTCTAGCACTGTCTAGGGGAGGAACAGACTAGTGGAGAAAAAAGGATTCAAGAATGTGTTGTATTGGACAGAATACAGGATGCTGGTTAAAATACAACCTTTACCACTAACTAGTACTCACATCTACATAGTGCCTCCTATTCACCAGGGACTGTGACAGGTGTTCTAAGTATTTTTATCTTGGAATCATTATGAAAATCCAAAAGCTAGGTTTGTTGGCCCCAAATTGAAGTTAAAGGAACTGAGGATTAAAATGTTAAAAAACCTGTTCAAGGTCAAAGTACAGAAAGTGGAGAATTGCAGGTTCACCTGTATGGGTCTTATTTCAAGGCCAAGGCTCTTTCCACTATAGCCAATAGACCCCAACCTAGTTGTGCATCACAATTGCCTGGAGAACATCAAAACACGTTTTCTGGTTTCCCACTAAAGATTGTCTCAGAAGATAGTTATATTAGTATAGTACTTTTCTCTCAGGGTTGTTGTTAGGATTAAATGTAATAAAGTATATTGCACTGTTTGATAAACTACAAGTTTAACATAGTCTTCTAATTTAATGATTTTATTATACGTGATTGTCTAATTCCCTTTCTTTTGATTTTATGGTCAGAAAATAATTTTCTGATAAGTAATTAGGCTTACCAAGTGCCTTGAAACCAGAAAAGGGTGCCCAGAACGATGTATTTTGTCTTGATAACCACATTATAAATTAACACATTTAATTTCTAGCTTATAAATCAGCATTCTTGTGAGTCTGACCAGCGCTAGTCAAATTCCCCCAGTTTAATCATCCCTTTGTTAACAGAAAAAACAAAGTTTTGAAATCAGCAAAGCTGACGAATGGAGTTAGAGCAGAACACATAGTTTTAATTGGGAGTAGAATATCAGGTTTTTGTTCTGGAGGTCGGTTTTGTGAATACGTTACAAAATTAACTCATTCTAATGCAATACCACCTTTTCTCAGCGTTAGTAGTTTTTCTTGGTTCCAACACATCATAGCTAGATTATGTTGAACCAGAAATGTAGTAGGGCTACAAATCCTGTCCCTTTAAAAAGCCTCCTCCTCTTCTCACCTCCACTTTCCCCAACAATAGCAGTATGTTTACCAAGAAAGGTCTGGTCTTCTATCCCCAAACAAATTCTAAAGCATTATTTATACTTGCGAGTAGGGTTTGTAGTACGTTGTATTTAAATTAGCATTCTTCCCCTCCCCACCACGAACTTCTGATAGTTTGCTTGTAGGCAAAGACCCCCCCTTTTTTTTTTGCAATATTCAAAAAGGCACTCAGCAGGCACTTACTAAATGCATGCTTCTTGAAGAAAAGTTAAGCGGTTTCCCTAAAACCACACAGATCAAAGGAGTGGGGGAAGGGGTACTCAAAAGTGCCTGTTACACCCAGTCACACTCCCATAATTACCGGAACCGCCTCCATCCCAGCCGTAGGACAGGGCTTTCAACGGGACAAGAAAGGAACACAAGGGAGGTGAGAGCCAGGAAATCGGGAGAGGTGCCTCTCCCGGCATGCTCTGCAACACACTGAGGGGCGCCAGAAATATCCCGGCGTGCATCGGGGAGCGCCCAAGGGCGATGGTTCCCGGCTCCTACAGGGGCACGCGAAGTTAAAGCGGTAGGTGTGAGCTTACTTAGTTTTGAGACCCCCGCTTCCTCGTTTCCCCTTTAGGAACGTAATCCCATAACGGCTGAAAAGGAGGTCCTCTTAACTACCCTCCCTTTCCGCGTGCGAACGACTTTCGGCGCCGCTTCGAGCACAGTGCCAGGTGATTAGTGGTTAGGGGCGGGCCTGAGCCGATCACATGACCAAACCTGGCCGCCAATGACTAGCCGGGTGGTCCAGCAGCGCGAGGATTCCCGGACCCGTGAGCGGAGCGGCGCGTGGGCTCGCTCCGGTCGGCTCTGGCAGGTACGCGCAGGCGCCCTGGTTGCCACGCGCCCCGTCTGTCCCCACGCGCCCAGCGGCGCGTACTTGGCGCGAGGTGTTAACAGTCTGTCTGGTTGTTTTTGTGGGTGGGGGGGAAGGAGAGGGTGGGGGGGCGATGGCGTCACGTGGACGCCACAGCCAATCGCACTCCGAGGCGCACCCACAGCTTTCCCCGGCGCCCCGGGGTGCGACGTGTTCAGTGAGGTTCGGCTCTGCCCTGCAGGTCCCAGTACTCTTTCGAAGCGCGTGTGCGGCCTGTAAAGTCTGGCCGCGGGTTTTCGTGGCGTCCTGCTCCACTGTGAGCACGGACGACAAGTTCTCGGCAAAATGGCTGCTGGAAAGAGTCGCCTAGCAGGGGGAGCGCTGGGGCCGCGTGAAGGTCACATGACGAGGTTGGCAGCGCGTGCTGCTGGCGCGGGGAAGGGGGGAGGGTGGAAGGGGGGAGGGTGGAGGGTGGAGGGTGGGAGGGGAGAGGCGTGGCCAGTCATGTGCTCTCGGCTGCGCCGTTCCTTCGTTTTCGAGCGCCTTTGCTTTGGCCGGACTGGCTGCTTTTACTCCTCCCACCTCGAAGCGTGGCAACCGTTGGTGAGAAGCTGTGTGGTGTGGTGGAATGAGTAGGGTTCTGGGAACGAGGAGACCTCGGGTGTAGGCCTTTGGCTACTTTTGCAGTTAGCAAGTCATGTTGCCACTCTTGGCCTCTATTTTCTCGTATTTTAGCTCTGTATAGGAGTTTTTTTTTTTTTAAGGCCCTTAAAAGGTGTATGACCTGTACCTCATCCCAATGTCATGCTGATAGCAAAATAATTAAAAACGAACAGGTCATTAATAATCATGAGACAAGGCGGTCTCCCCACAGGAGAAAACCCACAACAATCCCCCTTCCTCCATCATTACAGGAAACTTGATTTAGGTAACTTGTTATAATATTCTGGGCATGTCTGTCCATATTTAGCAGTAGGATTTATACTCTGTACCTGCCCACTATCTCATTTGAAAAGTATTCTGTCTTTTAGACGTCTAGTCTCTATGTGTTTTCCTGGAAAGAAATCAAGAGATAAGTAGTATTGTCATAACTGTGGAGATGGGGAAATAAAAGGAGTTAGAGGGCACATGCTCACGCTCCATAACGCTAACTAGAAAGAAGTCTTATGAACTTGGCGGGCCAATTTTTTGAGGCTTCCTGCTACCAGCCTTTGGTGTTTTTCATAGTTCTCAGCTTCCAGTTTCACCTCTTCATTTTACCAAGGGTCAAGTCCTTAGTGAAATGAAGCAGGCATAAATTATGTATTTTTCATATCATTGCTTATGCTTTATAGTACCCTTTGATGTATCTTAAAGAGCCTTTGAATTTTGTGGGAGTACAATCTGGAAAACATTTATTGAGCAATCATAATAATAGTTGTCACTTTTGAACAATTATGATAATAGTTAACATCTTTCTAGCGTAGTACTTTATATGTCTTAATTGATTTAGTTCTCGTAACAAACCTGTGTTAATTACTATTATCTCCATTTTACCAATGAAGGAAACAGCAACAGAGAGATTAAGTAACTTGTACAAGGTCATATGACTGATAATTTACATAATTCCAACCAGTATTCCTTTTGAAAACTTGACATAATGATTCTAAATTTTATTTGGAAGAATGAACTTATAAAGTACAAAAATTTTTGAAAGATGAAAGTTAAAGGGGGGGACTTGTACTAGTGAATATACAAATAAAGCTATGATAATACAATAAGTGGTAACTCTGGAATAGACGGAGCAGTGGGACAGAATAATAAATCTAGAAATATATAAGACTATTTAGTATTATACAGGTGGCATTTCATGTTGAGAAAGAATTTTGAAATTGTGTTGGAATAATTGGCTAATCATTTGAAAAAAATAAAATGGAATCCTACCTTAAAATGTAAATAAACTAAAATCTGGGTGAATTAAATATAAAATATGAAGTCAAAATTATGCTTTCAAAACAAAAATGGGTGAACAGTTTTCTAATCTTGGCATAGGATGAGCTGTTCTAAGCATGATTGCAAAGGCAGATGGATAGAATTATTACGTAAAACAACCCGTAGTTGGCAACAACACCATCAAGTTAAAAGACAAATTTACTCATTTAGTATTCATTTGACATATTTATTGAGTGTGTACGATGTGACATGCAGTTTTTCAGGTGTAGGGGATCCAATGATAAGTAAAGCCAGGCAAAATGTGGGAAAAAAAATTTGCACCATGTGTTGGACCCAGAAGGTTAATGACATGAGTATCTAATAGATTGTCAAAAGACCTGAATAGGTAGATCACATGCATAGAGAAATAAAAATAACTAATAAAGATAAAAATACATTCTTTTCCACTTATAAGCAAATAACACAAAACAACACCCCCCCAGCAGATTAGCATACATGTGTTAAAATATTAATATCTAGTATTGGCATAGGAGTGGGGAAATTGGCACATTCATACACTGCTGTTGGTGGATATTTACATTTGAACATCCTTTCTGGAGAACATTTTGACTATATTTATTGAAAGCATTAATAACCTATATGTCCTTTCACTCAGCTGCTCCTCTTCTTTATTAAGGCACTAATTGGTAAGTTTGCAAAAATGTTCATTAAGAGTTGTCTTCTTTTTTTTTGGCTGTGCCGTGTGATACGGGATCTTAGTTCCCTGACCAGGGATGGATCAATGCCCCCTGCATTGGGAGCGTGGAGTCTTAACCACTGGACCACCAGGGAAGTCCCTGTAGTATTTTTTTATAGTAGCAAAAAACTGGAAAAACTTAAGTGTTAAATAATGGGGGATTGGTTAAATAAATAAGATGCCTTCATAGAGGGTCATACTTTGTAGCTAGTAGACATGATAGCGATTTCTAGTAATGACTTGGAAAGCACATTATATATATTGTTAAGTGTAAAAAGCAGGTTATAAAATGATGTGCAGTGTGATCACATTTTTGTAGCAGTATACCTCTATGTGTCTGTTTACATAGAAATCTAAAATGGTATATATCAAACATAAGCTAACGGTGATTTTACTTGAATGGTAGGATTTTTGGATGAATTTAATAAAAAAAAACTTGTTATTTTTTGGAACAGTTTTAGGTTTATAGAAAAATTGCAGAGACAGTATAGAGAGTTTCCAAATACCCAGCACCTAGTTTTCCGTATTATTAACATGTTATGTTAGTATGGTATATGCGTTGTAATTGATGAAGCAAGATACATGATTATGAACTAAAGTACATAATTTAATTGGATTTCTTTAGTTTTTATCTAATACCCTTTTTCTATTCCAGAATCCCATCTAGGATACCACAATACTTTTTTAAAGATGTACTAATGCTTTGTTGGTGGGTGATATTACAGGGAAGAAGGTGTCAGGGGAAAAAGGAAGTGAGGTAGGGAAAAAGTAAAAACAAATATAAGGCATGTGTGACCCAGATGGCCATAGCTTCGCAAACAAAGCTGGCTGCTTGATCTTCCAAGGCATCTCCAGAGAGTTCATATGAAGCTCTTGCCTCTCAGAACCTTCCGTTACACAATCACAATACTTTTAGCTCTCTTAGGATCCTCTTGGCTATGATAGTTTCTTAGACTTTTGTTTTTGATGACCTTGATAATTTTGAGGAGTACTGGTCAGATGTCCCTGAGTTGGGATTTGATGTTTTTTTCATTATTAGACTGGGGTTAGAGTACATACTATCAACATGACTTGTCACTCTTGATGTTGACCTTGATCACCTGCCTGTGAATTTGGTTTTTAAATGTTTGCTTTTCTGTAATTTCTATTTTTAAAAATAATCTGTTACTTGTTTGTGGTATAACAAAAAGTATTTGTTATAATACTCTGGGCATGTCTGTCCATCTTTATCAATAGCATTTATAGTAAACAGTACATTGATAAGCTAATAATATAGAAAGACGATAATAGAAGTTACAGTCAAAGAAAAAATAACTGGCCAAATTGCTGGAAGGGCTAATTAAAGAAAGGAATTAAAGGCATTAGTACAGTATAGCTTGTTTTAATAGTCTTTAAACTGTTTTAGGAAGAACAGCCTGGTAACCATGAATTATGCATAACAGGATGAAAATATAAATAAGATAGATGAGGGCTATTAGGTAAATTCATTCATTCAACAACAAGTAATTAATGAGCCCTACTGTATATCATACCAGGTGTAGGGATTGAGCAGTGAATAAGACAATGTCTTATTTATAATGGGAATTTATAGTCTAGTAGATAGACAATAAAGTAATAAATAATATGATTTCAGATATTGTCAAAGTGCTGTGAATAAAATAATACTATTGGATAGAGAGTGGTGGTAGTAGGCTTGGTGGTTCTTTTACATAGGTCACGATGTAAGGATTTTCTGAGGTAACATTTGAGGATAAAGAGACCTGAATGATAAGGAGCAAGCCATGCTAACATGTGGAGCATTTCAAGCAGCGGGAATACTAATGCAAAGATTCTGGGTCAAGAATCAGTTTGGGATTTTTCAAGGAAGTGCAGGAAGGCTAGTGTGCTAGAGTTTGGAGACTGCTGCAGTGTTAATTGGTGGTGGTGGCTGTGGTAGGGTAGGGTAGCAGGAAATGACACTGGGAAGCTGGTGGGTCTCAGATGGTATAGAGCCTTGTAGACCAGAAGGGCTTTGTATTTTATTCTAAGTGTGGTGGGATCCATTGGACAGTTTTAGGAAGAAAAATTATACAATATAATTTATGTTTTAAAAAGATTACTTTGACTACTGTAGAGGAAAGAGGGGCAGCAGGAGACCATTCAGGAAGCCATTGGAATGGTATGATGAAGTATGGTGGCTTTGGGTCAGGGAGGCAGTGATGGGGACAGTGAGAAGGGGTTGGATTCAGGGTATATGTGGAAGGTAGAACCAATAGAATTTGCTGATAGATTAGTTGTGAGAGGTGAAAGAAAAAGAGGGATCAAAGATTATTGCAAGGTTTTTAGCTAGAGCAACTAGTGCTAGGTAGAGAGATGGAAAACTGGAAGGAGCTAGTTTGGGGTTTAAAATGAACAGTTTAGTTGGATATGTTGAATTTGAGATGCTCACTGGTTATCCAGGAATAGATAGTTGATTGTTCAGTCTAGAGCCCGGAGTCAAAGTCATGGCTGTGAATATACATTTGGGATGTCATCAATACATAGATGGTGTTTAAAAACCTGGGTCTGGTGAGAAGAGGGCCAGTGACTGAGCCCTGAGACTAAGCTGAAAGCATGGACAGAGGAATAAGTCACACTTAGATTTCTTTTGTATCTGCATCAGCATAGTATTTACTGTGTCTATATGGTGTTATATTAAATAAAGCCTTTGAGATGGTTGTAATGTACCTTAGGCTCTTCCTGCTACATAAACTGATTCTTCAGGTTTTTGTGTCTGCCCTACTTGAAGATTTCTACCTTCTCTACGTTACCTGGGGGCATAAACTCCAAATTTCATAGTTAAGCATACCAGACCTATCATTGTTGAACTCTACCCTACCTTTCTCTCTTTATCCTCTTTTCTCTTTATCATTCCTGTCATGCCCAACATGTTCTGCATGTGTATAGCCCTGTTTGCCTAGAATCCTCTTTTCTACCCCTCTTCCTGCTTGTTGCCTCAAACTCCTACTCAGTCTTCAATGTCTAGCTTAAATTTGCTATATAATTTCCCCAGATTTCCACAGATAGAAGTTGGCTCTTCCATGCACAGTACTTCCTCAGCTCTGTTGTTGGTACTTTAATTTATAGCAGAATATAAAGTTGGTTGATTTTTTTTTTAAACTTTGAAAGACGTTTATTTTTAAAATTAATTTATTTTTGGCTGCGTTGGGTCTTCATTGCTGTGCATGGGCTTTCTTTAGTTGCGGCGAGCGGGGGTTATTCTTCGTTGCGGTGCGCGGGCTTCTCACTGAGGTGGCTTCTCTTGTTGTGGAGCATGGGCTCTAGGTGCACGGGCTTCAGTAGTTGTGGCTCGTGGGCTCAGTAGTTGTGGCTCGCGGGCTTTAGAGCTCAGTCTCAGTAGTTGTGGCGCACAGGCTTAGTTGCTCTATGGCATGTGGGATCTTCCCAGACCAGAGCTTGAACCCATGTCCCCTGCATTGGCACGTGGATTCTTAACCACTGCGCCACCAGGGAAACCCCAAGTCGGTTGATTTTGATTCATTTATTTCCCCAGTGCTTGGTATGCCCAATCTAATGCTTTGAAGAAGTTTAGAAGTTTTGTTTTGGCGAAAGAGAGTAAATAACTAAAACTAGATCTTATAATACTAGATGTTATAATATACAATCATATGGATCATTAGCTGAGATATTTAGATATTTTTTATGGTGTTATGAGTTGTTGGTTTTAATGATATTTATTGTGATGGAATTTAGCCAGTACAAAGTTTAATGAAGTGATGTCAGGAGTCTTAGTTCAGAGACATTTTAGGAATGGTTTAGTCTCTAGAGTTGAATAATGCTTATTCTTTGGAGGCAAGCTATTATATAATAAATTTTTCCTCCACTTTGCCCACTTTCCCACCCACCTTCTCAGGAGTCAGGAATTCTATTTTAACATTACACATGTTCTTTGAGCTCTTTGCTAGAGGAGAAACCTAATGTAATAAATCCAGTAGAATTAGCAGTACTCAGCCCAGAAATGTCCTTTTAATTGTTGCACAGATAGAGGCTTAATGGTGTGTATTGTAGGTGTGAGGGTTTCAGTCTGTGAACTCAAGTAGGGTTAATTATTTTGTCATTCAATTGTAAGCATGTATTGAGCACCCACCATATATGGGCACTGTATGAGGTGCTGTGGGGGACACACAAAAGAAGTAAAAGTCATGGTTCCCTGCACACGAATCCCTGACAATTTAGTCAAGGAACTGAAACATAACATTAAAAAGGAATTTAATCTTAACAAGCAGTATATCAGTAAGTGCAAAGTACTGTGGTATAAATCAAAGACTTTGCATTTCTTAAGCCCATAATTATATTCTCAGAGCTATATGCAGTCTTATCTTGCATCAGTTTTCAACATTTTGACCTGACTTGCAAGCTCTGCATTTTCACTTGTCCTTTAATATTTTTAGTTTCAAAAAGATACTATTGATTTGACTCTTAAAAAACATTTTTTTAAGTTAGTAAATCTTTTTTTTTTTAAATTTAATTATTGGGCTTTGCTGTGTCTTAGTTGCGGCACGCGGGATCTTTAATTGCGGCATGTGTTCCCCGACCAGGGATGGAACCTGGGCCCCCTGCATTGGGAACATGGAATCTTAGCCACTGGACCACCAGGGAATCCCTGATTTGACTCTTTGATGTGTTGAAAGCCCTGTATAGGAAAAGAGTGCCCTGCCATACATTGCTTTCCAACATTTTATTCCTTCACGTCTGTAAAGCAAATAGGTAATTTGAAAAGGTGGAATGCCATTTAGTCTTTACAAATGTGATAGATATAGTTTTGCTGTGTGTAGGTTTTCTTAGACATATTTTCTCCTACCTGAGGCTGTGGGGGTTGGGCGGTGGGGGGAGGGTAGAAGAGTATAGAACCTAGAGAAGAAATTGTGTGTGTGTATGAATATGAGTTTAAAAGCACTTATTTTGGGATTTGGATTATAAAAGCAGTTTTCTTTTCATTTGAGAAGATATGAAAAACATAGATAAGCACAAAGAAGAAATAAAAATATGCTAACTCCCACTGTTAACCTTATTGGTATGCTTCTAGGCTTTTTTTTTTAATTAGCAAGTTTTGTTTTTTTAATAAATAAAATGAATAGTTCAGCTACCTTTAGAAATGAGTAGATAATTGTCTTTACGTAAGGTGGATCTAATCAGATTACTCTCAATAAAATTCTTTGGTAGCTTCTCATAATAAATGGAATCAAGTTGAGGCAAGTTCAGATTCTTTAGCCTAGTACATACAGCCCTTTATCTTACAGCTTATCTCATTTACCATGTGTCTCCGTCGTACACATCTTTGTTCTATCCATACTACATGTACTACTTGCAGGCCTCTAGACCAGGGGTTGGTAGACTTTTTCTGTAAAGGGCCAGATAATAAATATTTTAAGCTTTGTGGGCCTTACTGTTTTTGTCAACAACTACTCACCTGTGCTGTGGTAACATGAAGGCAGCTATCGACAGTATGTAAATGAATGATCATGGCTGTGTGCAGGGAAACTTTATGGACACTAAAATTTGAATTTCATGTAATTTTTGCATGTCATAAAATTTTATTTCAACCGTTAAAGAATGTAAAAAGCATTCTTAGTTTGTGGGCTATATAAAAAAAGATGGCAGGACATGGCCTATGGGGTTGTAGTTTGCTGACCCCTTTTCTAGACTGCCACGATTTCTGTACCTCTGCCTTTATTCACTGTCCCTCACCTCCATTTCTTTCCCTAGTATGACTGTCTTGTTTAGAACTCATTTTAGATGTCATAGTCTCAGGGAAGTTAGAATTTTTTACATCTTTATCTGGTGATAGAAGTGCTATTCAAACCTCTATCACTGTATTTATTTGACTGTATTTTAAAAAATTATAGTAAAATACGTATAATATAAAATGTACTGTTTTAACCATTTTTAAGTGTACAGTTCTTTGGCACTAAGTATTTTCACATTGTTGTGCAGTCATCACCACCATCCATCTCCAGAGTTTTCATCTCTCCAAGCTGAAACTCTGTACCTATAAAATGCTAATTTATCATTCTCCTCTTGCCCTAGTCCCTGGCACACCGTTCTGTTTCTGTCTCTGTTAACTTGACTACTGCAGATACCCCACATAAGTGAAATCATATAAAACATTTGTGTTTGTGGAACTGGCTTATTTCACTTAGCCTAATGTCTTCAAGGTTCATCTCTGTTGTACCATGTTTTAGAATTTCCTTTCTTTTTAAGGCTGAATAATATTCCATTATATGTATATACCACATTTTTTGTGTATCCATTCATCTGTTGATGGACATTTGGGTTGTCTCTAGCTTTTGGCTATTGTGAATAATGCTGCTATCAACATGGATGTACAAACATCTCTTCGAGTCTCTGCTTTCAGTTCTTTTGAGTATATATCTATTTTCTTTTTCTTTTCTTTTTTTTGAGTATATATCTAGAAGTAGAATTGCTGGATCATATGGTAATTTTGTATTCAATTTTTTGAGGAATTGCAATGGCTGCATCATTATGACTAAGTTTTTAATTTTTTTCTGTTTTTTTTTTTTTAATTGGAATATAATTGCTTTACAATGTTGTGTTAGTTTATGCTATACAATGAAGTGAATCAGCCATATGTATACCTATATCCCTTCCCTCTTGGACCTCCCTCCACCCCCATCCCACCCATCTGGGTCGTCACAGAGCACGAGCTGAGCTTCCTGTGCTTTATAGCATATTCCCACTAGCTATATATTTTACGTATGGTAGTGTATATATGTCAATTCTAATCTCCCAATTCGTCCCACCCTTGCCTTCTCATGCTGTGTCCACATGTCCGTTCTCTACTTCTTTGTCTCTATTCCTGCCCTGCAAATAGGTTCATCTGTACCATTTTTCTAGATTCCACATATATGCATTAATTTGATATATGTTTTTTTCTTTCTGGCTTACTTCATTCTGTGTGACACACTCTAGGTCCATCCATATCTCTACAAATGACCCAATTTCATTCATTTTTATGGCTGAGTAATATTCCATTGTATATATGTACCACATCTTCTTTATCCATTCATCTGTCATTGGACATTTAGGTTGTTTCCATGTCCTGGCTATTGTAAACAGTGCTGCAGTGAACATTGGGGTACATGTGTCCTTTTGAATTATGTTTTTTTCAGGGTATATAACCAGTAGTGGGACTACTGGGTCATATGGTAGTTCTGTTTTTAGGTTTTTAAGGAACCTCCATACCGTTTTCCACAGTGGCTGTATCAATTTACATTCCAGCCAACAGTGCAAGAGGGTTCCCTTTTCTCCATACCCTCTCCAGCATTTACTGTTTGTGTATATATATATATTTTTTCAGTTTATTTATTGGCTGCATTGGGTCTTGGTTGCTGCGCGTGGGCTTTCCCTAGTTGTGGCGAGTGGGGGCTACTCTCTGTGATGTGCCGGCTTCTCATCGCAGTGGCTTCTCTTGTTGCGGAGCACGGGCTCTAGGCACGCGGGCTTCAATAGTTGTGGCACGTGGGATCAGTAGTTGTGGCTTGTGGGCTCTAGAGCACAGGCTCAGTAGTTGTGGTACACAGGCTGAGTTGCTCCACGGCATGTGGGATCTTCCTGGACTAGGGCCCAAACACGTGTCCCCTGCATTGACAGGTGGATTCTTAACCACTATGCCATCAGGGAAGCCCTGTTTGTATTTTTTTTTTTTTTGCGGTACGTGGGCCTCTCACTGTTGTGGCCTCTCCCGTGGTGGAGCACAGGCTCCGGACGCGCAGGCTCAGTGGCCATGGCTCACGGGCCCAGCCGCTCCGCGGCATGTGGGATCTTCCCGGACCGGGGCATGAATCCGTGTCCCCTGCATTGGCAGGCGGACTCTCAACCACTGTGCCACCAGGGAAGCCCTCTATATTTTTTTGATGATGGCCGTTCTGACCGGTGTGAGGTGATACCTCATTGTAGTTTTGATTTGCATTTCCCTAATAATAAGTGATGTTGAGCATCTTTTCATGTGCCTGTTGGTCATGTGTATGTCTTCTTTGGTGAAATGTCTATTTAGGTCTTCTGCTCGTTTTTTAATTGGGTTGTTTTTTTTTGATGTTGAGCTCCATGAGCCGTTTGTATATTTTGGAGATTAATCCTTTGTCTGTTACTTCATTTGCAAATATTTTCTCCTATTCTGAGGGTTGTCTTTTTGTCTTGTTTATGGTTTCCTTTGCTGTGCAAGAGCTTTTAAGTTTAATTAGGTCCCATCTGTTTATTTTTGTTTTTATTTTCATTAGGAGGTGGGTCAAAAAAGCTCTTGCTGTGATTTATGTCAAAGAGTGTTCTTCCTATGTTTTCCTCTAAGAGTTTTATAGTGTCCGGTCTTATATTTAGGTCTTTAATCCATTTTGAGTTTATTTTTATGTATGGTGTTAGGGAGTGTTCTAATTTCATTCTTTTACATGTAGCTGTCCAGTTTTCCCAGCACCACTTTTTTTTTTTTTGCGGTATGCGGGCCTCTCAGTGTTGTGGCCCCTCCCGCTGTGGAGGACAGGCTCCGGACGTGCAGGCCCAGCGGCCATGGCTCATGGGTCCAGCCACCCCGCGGCATGTGGGATCCCCCCGGACCGGGGCACAAACCCGCGTCCCCTGCATTGGCAAGCGGACTCTCAACCACTGCGCCACCAGGGAAGCACCCAGCACCACTTATTGAAGAGGCTGTCTTTTTTTCATTGTATGTTCTTGCCTCCTTTGTCATAAATTAGGTGCCCATGTGTGCGTGGGTTTATCTCTGGGCTTTCTATCTTGTACCATTGATCTATATTTCTGTTTTGGTGCCAGTACCGTACTGTCTTGATTACTGTAGCTTTGTAGTATAGTTTGAAGTTGGGGAGCCTGATTCCTCCAGCTCTGTTTTTCTTTCTCAAGATTGCTTTGGCTATTCAGGGTCTTTTGTGTTTCCATACAAATTGTAAAATTTTTTGTTCTAATTCTGTGGAGAATGCCACTGGTAATTTGGTGGAGATTGCACTGTATCTGTAGATTGCTTTGGGTAGTACAGTCATTTTCACAATATTGATTCTTCCAATCCAAGAACATGGTATATTTCTCCATCTGTTTGTGTCATCTTTGATTTCTTTCATCAGTGTTCGATAGTTTTCTGAGTATAGGTCTTTTGCCTCCTTAGGTGGGTTTATTCCTAGATATTTTATTCTTTTTGTTGCAATGGTAAATGGGATTGTTTCCTTAATTTCTCTTTCTGATCTTTTCGTTGTTAGTGTATAGGAATGCAAGAGATTTCTGTGCATCAGTTTTGTATCCTGAAACCTTACCAAATTAATTGATTAGTTCTAGTAGTTTTCTGGTGCCGTCTTTAGAATTTTCTCTGTATAGTATCATGTCATCTGCAAACAGTGACGGTTTTACTTCTTTTCCAATTTGTATTCCTTTTATTTGTTTTTCTTCTCTGATTGCCATGGCTAGGACTTCCAAAACTATGTTGATTAATAAGAGTGGTGAGAGTGGACATCCTTGTCTTGTTCCTGATCTTAGTGGAAATGCTTTTAGATTTTCACCATGGAGAATGATGTTTTCTGTGGGTTTGTCATATATGACCTTTATTATGTTGAGGTAGGTTCCCTCTATGCCCATTTTCTGGAAAGTTTTTGTCATAAATGGGTGTTGAATTTTGTCAAGGGTTTTTCTGCATCTGTTGAGATGATCATATGGTTTTTATTCGTTAATTTGTTAATGTGGTGTATCACATTGATTGATTTGTGTATATTGAAGAATCCTTGCATTCCTGGGATAAATCCCACTTGATCATGGTGTATGATCCTTTTAATGTGTTGTGGATTCTGTTTGCTAGTATTTTGTTGAGGATGTTTGCGTTTATGTTCATGAGTGACATTGGTCTCTAATTTTCTTTCTTTGTGATATCTTTGTCTAGTTTTGGTATCAGGGTGATAGTGGCCTTGTAGAACGAGTTTGCGGGTATTCCTCTCTCTGCAATTTTTTGGAAGAGTTTAAGAAGGATAGGTGTTAGCTCTTCTCTAAATGATATAATTCACATTGAATATGGTAATTCTATATTTAGTTTTTAGAGGAAGTTCAATGCCTTCATCATCATGACTGAGTTTTTTAAAATAAACTGTTTTGGGGAATAATTTTAGATTTATAGAAAAGTTGCAAGGATTATATAGAGTTTCTCCCTACTCCTCACCCAGTTTTCTTTAATGTTAACATCTTACATTACCAGGGTACGTTTGTCAAAACTGAGAAACCAACATTGGTACTATTAAGTAAACTGCAGACTTTATTTGGATTTTATTAGTTTTTCCATTAATGTCCTTATTATGTTTCTGGATGCACTTGAGGATACTACATTGCATTTAGTCGATGTTTTGTTTTATTTATTTATTTTTAGTCTATATGTTTTTTATTGTTTCCCTAGTACTTAGCACAGAGCATGGTACATAATAGAGCACAGTGTTTCTTGAATGAATTAATCATCTTTTAATTTTTCTCTCTTGGGGAATGTTCATTAACTTTCCTTTAGATTTACTTAACTGATTTATTTACCCTTATATCTTTTCATTCCTTGACTGTTTCTAAGGTCTGTTGCAATTTTTTTTTCACTAATTTTTTTTGAGGAAAAGTAATTATGGTATATGTGGCAAAGACCGCTAACTGTCTATTCACATCTGCTCTCTCCTTGGTGCTCATTGCTAGTCAGAATCCCCCAGTCTCCTTTGCAGTTTGATGAGACCACATGACTTAAATTTTCTCTAGTGGAATGTGACTGGAAATGGGCCTGACGTCCTTCATGTGTTCCTGTTTGTCCGCCTCTCCTGGCTATCTGGGATCCAACATCAGGGACAACCTTGGAAGCCTTGTACTCAAGATGGCAGAACTGCTGTCAGCCTGAGTCCTAGAATGACTCTGGAAGAGAATTGGCTTAACTAATGACCTGAATATTCACTCACCAGGCTAATATTTTGAGATCAGTTTGTTAGCCTGCCCTACCCTTTCTAATAAGTGTGTTACGTGGTCAGCTCTGAATAGGATCTATATGAACGTTGAGTATTTATCTAATTAGAATTATATAATTATATTGGAAAGACTGGGGGATGGGAAGTGTGCCCATGTATGGAAATATGAAGTGGAATGAGAGGTAAATCTAATCTATAATGGGAAGTTAATAGTGCCTAAAACTGGAGAAAAGGAATGGAAAAAGCATATTGTGATTTGGAGGTATATGGCAGAAGATTCATTCACAAAAGTTGAAAAATTTTGCCCCTTGGAGTTGGGAAATTGTTGGGGTGGAGGACCATTTTTTTAAAAAAATAAATTTATTTATTTTATTTTATTATTTATTTATTTTATTTATTTTATTTTTGGCTGCGTTGGTCTTCGTTGCTGCACACAGGCTTTCTCTAGTTGCAGCGAGCGGGGGCTATTCTTCGTTGTGGTGTGCGGGCGTCTCATTGCGGTGGCTTCTCTTGTTGTGGAGCATGGGCTCTAGGTGCATGAGCTTCAGTAGTTGTGGCACATGGCCTCAGTAGTTGTGGCTCCCGGGCTCTAGAGTGCAGGCTCAGTAGTTGTGGTGCACGGGCCTTGTTGTTCCGTGGCATGTGGGATCTTCCTGGGCCAGGGCTCGAACCCGTGTCCCCTGCATTGGCAGGCAGATTCTTAACCACTGCACCACCAGGGAAGCCCAAGGACCATTGTTTTTTGTAATAAGCCTTTGTACTTATTCAACTCTTTATGTTCATGGATAACTTTGATAAAAACAAAAATTCAATTAAAGATATTTGGTAAAGAACAACCACAAAAAACCCCAGTCAAATTCAGATTCTCCTTTATAGAAGCCACAAAGTTGATCAGTTTTTGCTAAATAAATCTGGTAACAGGGAGCTTTACCACTTCATGAGGCAACTTGTTTCATTGTTGGGTAGTTTTAGAGGTCAGAAGGTTATTCCTTATGCTGATGTGAAACCTTCTATAGAAACTTCCATTCCAGGACCCTCTAGAATATATGGAATAGTCTATATCTGCTTTCATGACAACCTTCACGTGATTCTTTAAATTATCTTCATAATCTACCCCATATCATTTTTTAAAAAATAAATTTATTTATTTATTTATTTTTGGCTGTGTTGGGTCTTCGTTGCTGCGCGCGGGCCTTATCTAGTTGCGCGAGTGGGGGCTATTCTCTGTTGTGGTGCGCGTGCTTCTTATTGTGGTGGCTTCTCTTGTTGCAGAGCACAGGCTCTAGGGTGCGTGGGCTTCAGTAGCGGCGGCCTTTGGGCTCAGTAGTTGTGGCTCGCGGGCTCCAGAACACAGGCTCATCAGTAATTGCGGCTCACGGGCTTATTTGCTCTGCGGCATGTGGGATCTTCCCGGACCAGGGATTCAGCCCATGTCCCTTGCATTGGCAGGTGGATTCTTTTTTTTTTTCTTTTTAACATCTTTATTGGAGTATAATTGTTTTACGATGGTGTGTTAGTTTCTGCTGTATAACAAAGTGAATCAGTTATACATATACATACATCCCCATATCTTCTCCCTCTTGCATCTCCCTCCCACCCTCCCTATCCTGCCTCTCTAGGTGGACACAAAGCTGATCTCCATGTGCTATGCGGCTGCTTCCCACTAGCTATCTGTTTTACATTTGGTAGTGTATATATGTCCATGCCACTCTTTCACTTCGTCCCAGCTTACCCTTCCCCCTCCCTGGGTCCTCAAGTCCATTCTCTGTGTCTGCGTCTTTATTCCTGTGGCAGGCGGATTCTTAACCACTGCGCCAGCAGGGAAGTTCCTACCCCTACATCTTAAATTTTCTAGGCAATGATAATGAAAATCGTCTTTGATTTTGAGACTGCTATCACCAAATCCTTCCAAATTCTGGTTCACTGGCTCGTGACTGTCCTGTAGATGTTGAGTTTTTGGTTCTGCTGCAATTGGCTGTGCTGCACAAACCTTTACTGTCTGGTGGCCTTAATGTGCAGCCGGTGTTCCTGTGTGATCTTCTCAAGAGCTGACCTCAGTGGTGCCTTTGGGATTATCAGTGTTGACCTTATAACTGCCCTTATTGTCCTGTTTGCTTCTCCTGATACCACTAAAGTTCCTATTAAGTTTCCGAAAGGTTAGCTTCATGCTTTTAATTTCTTACAGAAGACTTACAAGGAATTTGAGAAAAGTTTCTCCGGGCTTGGTAGTGCACTATCACATAGTGCCAGAGGATTCCTTCCTTGCCAGTAGTCAGCCAGGGTTCCTGAATAGAGCCCATGTACTTCTACTCTCTCTCACCTCAATAAGAATTCTCTTTTCTACTTGAGATTTTGCCTGGAGTGATTGGATATGGCCTGTTTCCTTATTATTTAAGCATGTTAGTTCTAATGTTCTGGGCTCCTACTGTCAGTTTTAAAGTCCTCCTGCAGGGAATTTCCTGGTGGTCCAGTGGTTAGGACTCCATGCTCTCACTGCCAAGGGCACGGATTCAGTCCCTGGTCAGGGAACTAAGATCCTGCAAGCTGTGTGGTGTAGCACCGCCCCCCGCCCCCCCCCCCCCCCCCCCCCCCCCCCCCCCCGCCCGCAAAAAAAAAAAAGTCCTTCTGCAAACCTAACAGCTCACTGCCTACCCTGCCCAAATTCCTCTTGAGAGGGAAATCACTCCCACCCTAGTCCTTTGTTGCACTTATAGCAAAGGCTGGACATAACATGTGTTGAAGAGTAGAGAAATATTAAGTAAATTGTGGCATTAAAAGTGAAAAACACGTATTAAATACTATGTAGCAACTTGTAAAATATGTTTTCAAAATAATGTTAAATGAAGAGTAGAACCCAAATTGCAAAGACCTGCTTTAAATTATGAAAAAAACCCCAAAGCCTATAAAAATATATACACATGTGTGTAGAAATTCAGAGGAATAAAAAGTCATGGTCAGTGATTTTCTGTGTTCTTCATTAGCATGCAAGCTCTAAGAAGTCAGGGATTTTGGTCTGTCCTAGAACAGTGCCTGGCCTGTAGTAGTTTTTCAACAAATCTTTGTTGATTATTTAATGAATTGAATGTGGAGATTTCTTTTTGGTGGTTTTCATGTTTAATGCTATAGTAATGCTTGTTTAAATTAAAACAAAAACAAAAATTAAAAAGGAAATTCCCAATGATTTCAACCTTTTGAAAATACATTATAGTTTCTGCATATTCTCAACACCCTTGTTGGCCTTTTCTGGTCCTCTTAAAAGGTGGTGCCCCAGACAGGATATACTAGTCCAGATTTTGGCAAGCCAGTCCAGCATATAGAGGAATATTTTCTTCTCAGGATCTGGATACCACATCTCTATTTTACTTTATTTATTTATTTTTTAGTGGTAGGAGTATGGTTTATTAAGCTGTGCCTTAGTATAGGCGCTGGGGCTTGCCCATGATGCTCTTAATGTACAAAGTCCGGACGTTCTGCCAATTTTTCTTGAGCAATGACACCAGGAAGTTGACAGCTAAGTGGATGTTGTACACAGGCTCATCACTTGTCATCTTCACGTGGCCAACAGCCACTGCCAGACACAACACCTTCTTCATCTGGAACTTGATCGTGGACTTCACTTAATCAACTTTGGCCGCCATGTTCTCATTATGGGTCAGCAAGGAAGGGAATTTGCCAGCCTTATTCAGGCCAGGGCCCAGAATTTGTGGGATCTGCTTGATCAGAGGCTCTGAAGCCAAAAAAGCATCATACTTCTTGGGCAGCTTCCTGACCAGTTTCTTATTCTTGTTGAGTTTCTTTAGTGCCTTCGTGTCCATGTGGGGGATATCCACAGCCTTGGCCTCATCACACAGTGCTGCTGGTACCCCAGAACACATATAGAGAACTTGGGACGGGGAGTGGACTTAAGCCTGACGGCGCCCTAGAAGCGTTTGTCCTTCTGAGGGTTATAGTTCTTCAGGCTGATCTGAAGCTGCACCGTCTCCAAAAACTTCTGGCACTTTCACTGGTTCCCATGCAGGACTTCCTGCACTGCCTTGTAGAGGGTGTCGCGGGAGACTTTGCTGCTCATGGTGCCTCGTGCTGAGATAAGCGGAAAAGAGCCACACCTCCATTTTAGAGTTTTTTGCAGATGTGACCCACTGTTGGCTTATACTGAACTTAGTTTGTTGGTATTTAAAACTTTAGTTTTGCTAATACATTATAACTATTTCCAGGTCTTTCCCAATAAGTATTTACCTGCTGATATAACAGAACTGGCCATCTTGCCTTTCATGTATTTTTGTTTTCACTGTCCACCTTCATTGGAAGTGCTAAGTAGCAGAACATTCAAAAGTTGGGCAGCCAGAGAATAAAAGAAGCAAAACCTCTGGAAAGTCTACATATTTTATAATTATCTCCAAATACTTTAATGATGACTATACATTTTCTAGGTGCTTTCTTCAGAATTCCTGAAATGGTAGGAAGTTAAGTACCTTAGATAAAAATCAGAAACTCATCCTTTGGTTCTGTCTTCAAATAGTGTTGAAAACCTGTTTTTTCCAGGAAAGTGAGCCATTGCAGTCTTACCATTATTTTCCAAATGCTTATCAACTGCCATCAGCTCTCCATTTTTTTTTTTTTTGTTTTTTTGCGGTACGCGGGCCTCTCACTGCTGTGGCCTCTCTTGCCGCGGAGCGCAGGCACCGGACGCACAGGCTCAGCGGCCATGGCTCACGGCCCCAGCTGCTTCGCGGCACGTGGGATCCTCCCGGACCGGGGCATGAACCCACGTCCCCCGCATTGGCAGGCGGACTCTCAACCACTGTGCCACCAGGGAATCCCAGCCCTCCATTTTTCATGGCCATCATTGTTTCTTATATTCATAGACCAGGTGCTGGCAAATTTTTTCTGTAAAGGTCCAGATAATAAATATTTTAGGCTTTGTGGGCCAGAGGGTCTCTGCCTTAACAACTCATCTGTGCTATTGTATCTCAAAAGTAGCCACAGACAATACATAAATGAATGGATGTGACCATGTTCCAGTAAAACTATTTACAAAAGTAGGCATCAGACCTAGTAGTTTGATGATCCCTATCATATACCCACCACCTTTACCATCTAAGAAGATAGAATAGGAGGACTCTATGGTGGAACTCATTTTCTTTTAGAATTTTTGAAGGACCTGCTTCTAGCTTCTAGTGTTCCTTTTGAAAAGTCCCTTGCTCTTCTAATTTCGTGATCCTTTTAACATCTTATTTATTTACTTCATGTTCCTTTTTTTTTTTTTTTTTTTTTTTGCGGTACGCGGGCCTCTCACTGTTGTGGCCTCTCCCCTTGCGGAGCACGGGCTCCGGACGCGCAGGCTCAGCGGCCATGGCTCACGGGCCCAGCCGCTCTGCGGCATGTGGGATCTTCCCAGGCCAGGGCACGAACCCGCGTCCCCTGCTTCGGCAGGCGGACTCTCAACCACTGCGCCACCAGGGAAGCTCTCGTATTCCTTTTTTTAAACCAGTCATTTTTTTCCCCCCTCTCTCTGTGAAGGCATCTTGTTCCCACCACTTTCTCATCGCTTTTCCTCCTCAGTACAGTGGAGATAATAATGTCTACTTTAGGCTTGCTGTGAGAATTGATAAGAATGTAAAGTGCTGAAAACAATGCTTGGCATATAGTAAGCACTTAGTAAATATTTGTTGCTATTATCATCAACGTCATCAATATTTTACAAACTGAAATGCCTTTTGCAGTGTTTTGACAGCCCATAACTACCTCCTGGAACTTTTCCTGGAACTGGGGAGTCTTGATTTCATAGACAAAGTGTGGGATAGCTTGAAGTGATGCTCTAGGGCTTTAGGATTAAGGAGTGGGATGGGATAGTCCATAGCCCTGAGCCTAATATAGAGGTTGGAAAATCATAAGAATTTTGTTGCAAGTTGCACTCACTAAATTTGGAAAGAGAGGTCAGAGTACACATGTACGTTTCTTCTCCTCCTCCCAGGATTATGCATGTTAGTGTCAATCAGACTGTTTTCCAAGCTGTTAACTGTATTTATATTTTCAAAATGGAAGCTTTTCAGCACTGCAGGTTACTTTCCAGTTCTTTTTAAAGTGTTGTAACTGCCTTTTTATTTTAAATAGTTCTAGTTCTTGCAACCAGCATTTTATATTGCCAGTAAGAATTTAAGATAATTAGATCAATAGAGGTAACCACAGTGCCATTTTGAAATAGTAGCTTTGAAAAAAGCAGATTTTTCCAGATTGAAATATTTTCATGTAGAAGCATACTTTATTTTCTCAAGTTCTCCTTAATTCTGTTTCTTGAGTATACTCTGCCTTCTGAGTGGCATGCTAGTAAAGATGTGGATAGGAACAGACATTCTTGTGTCATCTTTATGGAAAATAGGGAATCATTATAAAAATTAATTACTATTTGTTTAAACATTTTTATTTATTTATTTATTTATTTTTCAGTACGCGGGCCTCTCACTGTTGTGGCCTCTCCCGTTGCAGCGCACAGGCTCTGGACGCGCAGGCTCAGCGGCCATGGCTCACGGGCCCTGCCGCTCCGCGACATGTGGGATCTTCCCGGACCAGGGCACGAACCCATGTCCCCTGCATCGGCAGACGGGCTCTCAACCACTGCGCCACCAGGGAAGCCCAACATTTTTATTTTTGATGAGCCTAAAATTACATGAGATACACTGCCTTGCCCCCAAAGTTCAGCCTTAATTCAGCTGGTTATTTTACTAATCTTTGGTCCAGCAAGATAGGAAATCATTCTTACTCTGGGAAAAATAGCCTCCTTTAAGGGATATTTATATGCCAGACATTGTGTTAAGCACTATTATCTAATTTAATCTCCTAAGTGGTCTCTTCCTCTAGACTTTGTTCTCTAATAGTATATTCTTAATATAGCAGCCAGAGAGATGCTGTTAAATCAGAGATGTGGTTAAAGTCAGGTCATGTCATGCTAGAACCCTCCAATGGCTTCCTATTTCTGGCAAAATAAAAGCTAAAATCTTTACAGTGGCCTATAAGGTTCTATATGATCTGATTCCCTCTTAGTTCTCTGACCTCATCTTTTACCACTTACCCCCACTCTCTGCTCCAGCTCCTTAGCTTCCTTGCTTTTCCTTAATCATGCCTTTTCATTTCTGATTTCCTCTGTCTGGAACACTGCATGGCTGTTTCCTCAATTCTTTCATGTCTTGACTTGAATTTTGCTTTTTGCCCTATCGTCCTTCTCTGCTTTATTTATGTTTTTCCTGTAGCACCTATCACTAGATAACATGTCAAATCATATATTTATTTATTTTGCTTGTTTGATATTTCCCTTACCATAGGGCAGAGATTTTGTCTATCTTGTTCACTGTTGTCTCTGCATCACTTAGGACAGTTGCTGGTGCGCAGAATAAGTGCTCAGGAAACATTTGCTGAGTGAATGACTAAATTGCCACAGTACTGTGGCATGACCACTGTTATTACCTTCATTCAACAGGTGAAGAAACTGAAGCCCAGAGAGGTTAAATAATTTGCATAGGGTCACATAGCTCTTAACCATCCCCTTGAATGGCTTTATTTCCTGTTATATCTCATGCATTCTGTGCTAAATCATAGGACACTATTTTTGTGTGTGTGAATATCACATACGTATTCAGGCTTTTGTGCTCATGTTGTTTCCTCAGTGGGAGTATTCTCCTTTCCTGCCTCCTACTGAGGTAGAACTTTATTTGCAGAAGAAATGGTACAAATAGAAGAGTCAAAGAGAAGAGTCAAGGGTATGAAGGTTGTTTGGGGAGGTGGAAGGATAAATATTGTGAGCTGAGATCACATGGTGGGACATGCACATATGTTCAGGGAGCAGTTTAGCTAGAATGAGGTTTTGTTTAGGAGTATGATAGGTTAGAGAGGGAGAGAGTTACGCCCCTATTACTGGGAGCTTTGAGCTTCACGTTAAGGAGCTGATGTTTTTATCTTGTTGCCCTTTGAAGGTTTTTGAGCAGAAGATTGATAATGTATAACACTACTTTAAAAAATACTTAATTTTGCTATGGTGATGAGAATGAGCCTAAGTGGGAAGAGACTAAAATTAGGGACAATGTTTAGGAGATTATTAAAATGACATAGGCCTTACATGAGACGATAAAGGCTGAAGTTGAGAAGTCATAGTGGAAATAAAGCACAGAGATGAGATACTTAAAGTATAACTTTTAAAATCCAGACTCCTTACAGTGGCCTACAACATGCTGCATGATCTGACCTTTGCCTACCTCTGCAGCCTTATCCCCTGCCACCTTTCCTCTCATTCTCTGCTGTAGCAACACTGGCACTTCTTTGCTTTGAATGGACTGTTTGTCTTGACTCTAATGTCTTTGCACTTACCTTCTCTTTCCCTAATGTTTTTCTCCAAGTCTGGTTCATTCATTTCTCAGTTAAAATCACCTCTCAGGTCTTTCCTGACCACCAGTTTTTTTTTTTTTTTTTTGTAGTACGCGGGCCTCTCACTGCTGTGGCCTCTCCTGCTGCGGAGCACAGGCTCCGGACGCGCAGACTCAGCGGCCATGGCTCACGGGCCCAGCCGCTCCGTGGCATGTGGGCTCTTCCCAGACCGGGGCACGAACCTGTGTCCCCTGCATCGGCATGTGGACTCTCAACCACTGAGCCACCAGGGAAGCCCCTGACCACCAGTTTTAAAGCACCGTCCCTTATTGCTTCATTCTTTGTTGCTATCATCAGAGTATGTAATCATTATCTGACTTTAAAAATGTATTTGTCACTGCCCCTTAGAATGTCAATTTCATGAGAGAAGGGACTTTGTCATTTTCACTGCTATATTCTTGTACCTGGAAACGTACCTGGCCCTTACTAGATTTGAAATAGGACTTAATAAATCACCTGGGCTGGAGGAGTCCTGTAAATCCAGGGTTTTCAGCTTGAGTATCTACCATTTATCAAAACAGAAAAATCTGGAGGGATTTTGGTTTTTGAAGGCAAGATGGAGTCTGAGGTGGGGGCACGACATCCAGATGGTGTTGTCCAGTAGGCAGTGGGAGATGTATAACTGCATCCTACGAAAATGGTTAGGACTGGAGCTATAATCCTTTTTTTTTTTTTAAATGAACTACAGTGTAACATACATATAGAAAAGTGCAGATATCATAAATGTTCAACTTGTTGAATTTTACAAAATGAGTATACCCTTGATGTAGTGCCTAAATCAAGAAAAAATTATTAGCAGCACTCTTGAGGCTCCCTGGTGATGAGCTATAATTTTTTGTTTGTTTGTTTTGTTTTTGCGGTACGCAGGCCTCTCACTGTTGTGGCCTCTCCCGTTGTGGAGCACAGGCTCTGGACGCGCAGGCTCAGCGGCCAGCTGAGAAGCCCTATAATGTTTTAATTGGTATTTATTCTGTATCCTCTTTGATTATAAACACTTTGAGACAAGGACCATACCTATTTCACTTATCAAAATAGTCTAGTAAGGTGATTTTTGTTGATGATTGCTCAGAGGAGTCTTACTTTCGTTAATAGTCAACCCGGGGTGAGGAACTGTGCTCTGCAGGACTTTCTGTTGATTCCAGTCAGTCTTTGCTGTCTTCCTTGTCTCTGAACTCCTATAGCATCAGTCTACTACACTTGATTTAATACTTCATCTATGTTATCTGTGGTTTTTTAGTTTTTTCCATGTGTTCAGTTCATATCTCTATTAGAAAGTTCCTTGAGGTTGGGAACCTTGTCATATACTCCTTCCTCCCTCCCTCCCTCCCTTCGTTCCTTGAAATAGAATTTATTGTGGCTCTGATTATGTACATGTGAGATGTTCTTGCCAGGTGGGCCGGGCTCACTTGGCTTGTATAATACATACATCTGCGGGGCCTGCTCTCTGTGGCTGGGAAACGCCCACACTGGCAGTTCAGTCCACCTTCCAAGTTCTCAGCTTCATGGGGTCCTTGGCCACCTTTTTCTCAGCGCAGTTGGCCTCCATCTCCCGCTGATGCTCCTCTCACTTCTTCCAGCTTAGCTCGGTCTTCGCCTGTTGGCTCTCAGTCTCGGCTGGGCACCAGCCTCCTCTGATGTGCTGATAGGCCAGCGAAGGGGTCGCCTTTGTCATTAAGCTCCGGTCCATCCCAGTTATACTCGCTGGCCAGCTGTGTGTCCTCAGGGGGCAGCTCTGGGAGATTTGGCTCCTGCCATCCCTGCTCCCACGAGCCGCTCAGCTTCCCAGCTGCTCCAGTCTGACTTCGGGGCTTTGTGGCCGGGGTTGCTGCTCTGACCAGCCCAGCTGTCTTGGCCCCCAGAAGTCCTGGTGGGCCGACACAGATTTGGCCTCCTGCTCCAAGCTGCCCCAGTCTTCGTCCTCCCATCTGTTGGCAGCACTGCTGTCCTCTTCTGTGTCCTTGCCCTCTTGTGTCTCCCAGTGGCCTTAGGTCATGGGTATGGCAGGGACGGGGTGAGGGCTGGGGAAGGAAGTCCCTCGGGCATGGATCTCTGGGGGACGTTGGTCTCGGCTGGAGCAGCTGTGGGGTGTGCATGGATCAGCATAGAGGTGAGGAAGGAGACCCCGTGTCATGGCCCAGCCTGTGCAGCTGGCTGCATGAGAAGTCCACTTTGGCCAGCTGTGTAGGGCCCTCTGACACAGACTCCAGTTTGGACAGGCAGCTTCGAATGGCCTTGAAGGCTTCATCCTGCACAGATGTCTCAGAATCCACAGTGAGGCTGTAAGAGGTCAGGCAGGATCTTGTGGGCTTAATCGTTCATCGAGTAGAGGTTGTGGGTGGCAGTGAAGCCCAAAACACCCGTGACCTGGGATGGTGCAAAACGGTCCTTAGTGGCCCAGCTAAAGGCGGAGGTGAGGACCCTGTTTCTGGTGCTGGTACTGAAGTAGAAGCTGATTTTGCCCAGGCAAATGGTGGCATTGCACCGAATGGGGCCCTGTTCGCCCTTGGCCTGCAGCTGCGTGAAGAGCTTCATCAGCTCCATGGTGAGGTTGGCCTCATTTAGCTTTGGGGCCAGGAGCAGCATGGACTTGACCATCTGCTCCTGGGGGTCATGGAGAGCCTACTCCTATAGGGTCACCGTGTATAAGTACTGTAACCAGGGAGCAGCAAATGTGCTAGGTGTCTTATTTCAGGACTGTTGTTCTTTACAGTAAAAGTGATTTGTCAAATGTATAATTAAATGCAATTTAACCTTTATACTTTTATGAAATTTTTCACATTCACTTTTTTTTGAGAAGTCTTCATCAGGGAGTTCCCTGGTGGCCTAGTGGTTAGGATTCCACGCTTTCACTGCCATGGCCTGGCAGTGAATCCCTGGTGAGGGAACTGAGATCCTGCAAACTGTGTGGCATGGCCAAAAAAAGAAAAGTCTCGGGCTTCCCTGGTGGCGCAGTGGTTGAGAGTCCTTCTGCCGATGCAGGGGACATGGGTTTGTGCCCTGGTCCGGGAGGATCCCACATGCTGCGGAGCAGCTGGGCCCGTGAGCCATGGCCGCTGAGCCTGCGCGTCCGGAGCCTGTGCTCTGCAACGGGAGAGGCCACAACAGTGAGAGGCCCGTGTACCGCAAAAAAAAAAGGAAAAGAAAAAGAAAGAAAAGTCTTCATCAGAAAGGGTTGATTTAGGAAATATGAACATTATATTACTTAATTCTACATACTTCCAAGTGCTGTCCTTGTTCTTGTTCAATATTGTGTAGTTATATTTGTATATCTGTTAATTTTTTCCTTTTTGGGTCTCTCCAGTGCATTTAAAGTGAAATAACTTAGATGTGACTTTTAAGGAATATATTCATTATATAAACCTAGTTGAGTTTATATAATAGCATTATTACATATATTTTATTAATAAAGTTACTAGATTTGCCTGCCTCCCAAGCACTTAAACTTTAAATGGAGAAAAAAAATAGACAAACATAGAATGCTTTATCAGTGGGATTTTGGGTCTCTACTTAATAGAAATTGGCTTTCATTATATACTTGATAACCTAAGGCAGCTCCTTTTACACAGTTAAAAGTCTGAAAACACTTGAATTTTACTAGGTGTGTCAGGAAGAAACTTGACATGGGCTTCTGCTTCTTAGAAATTTTCAGTATTTTAATTTATTGAGTACCTACTTTGTATAGAACCCTGTGTCAGTTGTTCTGAAGGATACTGAGACTGAATTTCTGCCCCCCAGGTGTTTACTAGCTATAGGATGGGCCATGACCCAAGGCACTGTATGATATGTCCAGTGAGTATTGAGGAAACTTCACTGGAGAAAAAATGAAATTACCAGCAGTTGAATAGTCTGGGTAAACTTGATGGAGAAGCTGTGATCTGAGCTGGACCTTGAAAGATGAATGGGATTTTTCTTTGTGCTAAGCACAGTGCACATAGCACTTTATGTGGTTTTTTTTTTTCCATTTAGTCTTTCCAGCAACCCTGTGAGACAGGTGTAGTTTCCATTCCAGTTACAGAAATGAAGAAACTGGAGATTAGAGTGTATGTTTTCAATGATTCCGTGTATATGTATGAAAATCATTAAAAAAGAAAAGTCTGGAAGGATACACACCCAATTTAAATATTGGTTACCTCTGGGGAGGGGCATTGAGATTTTGGAGGTGGAGGTCAAAAGGAGGCTTTAGAATTTTGGGTTGTCATTTAAAGGAAATGTATTACAAAAGAAATAAGTATTAAAAATAAAAATAAGAAACATTTTGGAATTAAAGTAACAGGAAAGGAAATCTCAGGAACTAAAGCTTTTAGAAAAGAATAGAGATCTACTTGCAAAATAGTGGGAGTCAGATTTTGACTGGCTCACTGAATCAAAAAATACAGGCATTTATTGGGACAAAACACTTGATCACCAAAGTTATTGAGTTTACATTAGTTTGTCATGGTGGAAAGCAGTTTTTTAACATGATTGTTATATCCACAAAGGTCATAACACTTTTTGGTGCCTTTAAAAAAAATTTTTTTTAATTGAAGCATAGTTGATTTACAACACTGTGCCAATGCCTGCTGTACAGCAAAGTGACTCAGTTATACACATAGAGACATACTTTTTTATATTTTTTTCCATTATGGTTTATCACAGGATATTGAATATAGTTCCCTGTGTTATACATTAGGACCTTGTTGTTTATTCTAAATGTAGTAGTTTGCATCTACCAACCCCAAACTCCCAGTCCACCCCTCCCCCCAACCTCGGCAACCACAAGTCTGTTCTCTGTGTCTATGAGTCTGTTTCTGTTTTGTAGATAGGTTCATTTGTGCCATATTTTAGATTCCACATATAAGTGATATCATATAGAATTTGTCTTTCTCTTTCTGACTTACTTCACTTACTATGATAATTTCTAGTCGCATCCATGTTGCTGCAAATGGCATTATTTTGTTCTTTTTTATGGCTGAGTAGTATTCCAATGTATATATATTTACCACATCTTCTTTATGCATTCAGTGGACATTTAGGTTGTTTCCATGTCTTGGCTATTGTGAACAGTCCTGCTTTGAACATCAGGCTACATGTATCTTTTTTAAAAATAAATTTATTTATTTATTTATTTAAATTTTGGCTGTGTTGGGTCTTTGTTGCTGTATGCAGGCTTTCTCTAGTTGCAGCCAGCGCGAGCTACTCTTCATTGCGGTGCATGGACTTCTCATTGTGGTGGCTTCTCTTGTTGCAGAGCACGGACTCTAGGTGCACGGGCTTCAGTAGTTGTGGCTCACAGGCTCTAGAGCGCAGGCTCAGTAGTTGTGGTACACAGGCTTAGTTGCTCCTTGGCATGTGGGATCTTCCCAGACCAGGGATTGAACCCACGTCCCCTGCATTGGCAGGCTGATTCTTAACCACTGTGCTACCAGGGAAGTCCCTATCTTTTTGAATTATAGTTTTGTCTGGGTGTATTCCCAGGAGTGGGATTGCTGGATCATATGGTAATTCTATTTTTAGTTTTCTGAGGAACCTCCATACTGTTTTCCATAGTGGCTGTACCAACTTACACTCCCACCCACAGTGTAGGAGGGTTCCCTTTTCTCCACACCCTCTCCAGCATTTGTTATTTGTAGACTTTTTAGTGATGGCCACTCTGACCCGGTGTGAGGTGGTACCTCATTGTAGTTGTGATTTGCATTTCTCTAATAATTAATGATGTTGAGCAGCTTTTCATGTGCTTACTGGCCATTTGTATGTCTTCTTTGGAGAAATGTCTATTACCTTCTGTCCATTTTTTGATTGGGTTGTTTTTTTGTTGCATAACATTTTTTTGGATACCAGTATTTTAAAAGTTAGGGAAAAAGTTTAGTTAGGGAGTCCAAGCTTACAGAAAGTGCTCAAGATTTCATTTATTTTGGGGATCAGAATTATAGAGAGTGACTCATTTTTTTAAAAATTTATTTTTATTTATTTATTTATTTATGTTTGGCTATGTTGGGTATTCATTGCTGTGTGCAGGCTTTCTCTAGTTGCGGCGAGTGGGGGCTACTCTTCCTTGAGATGCGCGGACTTCTCATTGCGGTGGCTTGTCTTGTTGTGGAGCACGGGCTCTGGGCACGTGGGCTTCAGTAGTTGTGGCATGTGGGCTCAGTAGTTGTGGCGCACGGGCTCAGTTGCTCCGTGGCATGTGGGATCTTCCCGGACCAAGCCTCGAACCTGTGTCCCCTGCATTGGCAGGCGGATTCTTAACCACTGTGCCTCCAGGGAAGCCCTTATTTTTAAATTTATCTCAAGATACAAAGTATTTTCTTTCTCCCTATCTATGGGATGTGACATTTATTCATAATGGTGGCAAGGCAGTGTCAGTTTTGCTTTCCCAGTGCTTTGTTCAAAGTCACATGGCTAACAAGTGGTGCAGGCGGAATTTGAACCCAGATAATCTGGCTTTGAAGTTCTAGATCTCAGCTATCTTGCTACTAAAAATGGGGAGATAGGAATTCCAAAGGGAGAAGCAGAGTTTACAGAGGAAGATCAGTATAAATTATGTTCAGGTGTAGTAGTAAACCATTGTGATTGAAGGGCAAGATATTTGGCAGGCAATGATGGGAGCTAAAAGATTAAGGGATTCTTTGGGACCACAATGTGGATTATTTTGAAAATCAGGGCAATTAATTGGCCCAAGGATGGATGGAAAGGATTCATTCATCGTACAAACATTGTATTAAAACAGAATTTCAGATACAGAAAGGATCATTCTTTGAGATAAGAAGGAGTGAACTGGTAGCACTGTGATTTATCCATCCTTTACAAAGGTTATTTCGCATCAGCTGATCGTTATACCAGATTCTTTTCAAAGGAGGTAATAAAGTTGTATCTTAGCAATTCTACTCAAATTTTACCTGGGATGCTTCCTTGAAAATGTTACCATCACTTTTTTTATTGAATTTTATTTTTTTTTTACCATCACTTTTTATTGTGGTAAATATACATAACATAAAATTTACCAATTTAACCATTTTTAATTGTATAGCTCAGTGGCATTAAGTACATTTACTTTGTTGTGCATCACTACAGTCTGTTTCCAGAACTTTTTTTTTTAATAAATTATTTTATTTATTTATTTTTGGCTGCATTGGGTCTTTGTTGCTGCACTTGGGCTTTCTCAAGTTGCAGCGAGCGGGGGCTGCTCTGTTGCGGTGTGCCGGCTTCTCATTGCGGTGGCTTCTCTTGTTGCGGAGCACAGGCTCTACGCACGTGGGCTTCAGTAGTTGTGGCACCCGGGCTTCAGAAGTTGTGGCGCATGGGCTTAGTTGCTCCGCGGCATGTGGGATCTTCCCGGAGCAGGGCTCAAACCCATGTCCCCTGCATTGACAGGTGGATTCTTATCCACTGCGCCACCAGGGAAGCCCCAGAACTTTTTCTTTCTTTCTTTTTAAAATTTATTTATTTTTGGCTGCGTTGGGTCTTTGTTGCTGCGCATGGTTCTTCTCTAATTGTGGCAAGCGGGGGCTACTCTTCGTTGTGGTGCGCGTGCTTCTCATTGAGGTGGCTTCTCTTGTTGCGGAGCACGGGTTCCAGGTGCGCGGGCTTAAGTAGTTGTGGCACACAGGCTCAGTTGTTGTGGCTCACGGGCTCTAGAGTGCAAGCTCAGTAGTTGTGACGCATGGGCTTAGTTGCTCCATGGCATGTGGGATCTTCCCAGACCAGGGATTGAACCTGTGTCTCCTGCGTTGGCAGGATTCTTAACCACTGTGCCACCAGGGAAGCCCCAGAACTTTTTCTGCCCAAATTGAAACTTGTACCCATTAAACTCTAAGCACCCATTCCCTCCTCCTCTAGTCCCTGGCAATCACCATTCTGCTTTCTGTATTTATGAATTTGACTTCTCAAGGTACCTCATATAACTGGAATCATACAAAATATTTGTTCTTTTGTGTCTGGGTTGTTTCACTTAGCATGATGTTTTTATGTTTTATTCATATTGTGATGTGTTTGTATTTCCTTTTTTAGGGCTGAGTAGCATTCCATTGTTTGTATATACCACATTTTGTTTATCTGTTTGTCAATGGACATTTGGGTTGTTTCCACCTTTTGGCTGTTGTGAATAAGACTGTTATGAACATTGGAGTAGAAGTTCTATTTGAGCCCCTGCTTTTAATTCTTTTAGGTATATACCTAGAATTGGAATTGCTCAATCATTTGATAATTCTGTGTTTAACTTTTTGAGAATTCACCTGTTTTCCACAGGGCACCAATTTATATTCCTACCAGCAATGCCCAGGGGTTCTAACTTCTCCACTTTCTTCCCAACACTTATTCTTTTCTTTTTTTTAATTATACCCATCCTAATGGACATGACGTGGTATCTCATTGTGGTTTTAGTTTGCATTATCCTAATGGCTAGTGACGTGGAGAATGTTTTCATGTGCTTGTTGGCAATCTGTATATGTTCTTTGGAGAAATGTCTCTTCAAGTCCTTCCTCTATTTTTTTTTTTTTTTTTTTTTTTTTTTTTTTTTTTTTGCGGTACGCGGGCCTCTCACTGCTGCGGCCTCTCCCGTCGAGGAGCAACAGGCTCCGGACGCGCAGGCTCAGCGGCCATGGCTCACGGGCCCAGCCGCTCCGCGGCATGCGGGATCCTCCCACACCGGGGCACGAACCCGTATCCCCTGCATCGGCAGGCGGACTCTCAACCACTGCGCCACCAGGGAAGCCCTTCCTCTATTTTTTGAATTGGATTGTTTGTACCACCACTTTTTAAATCTAGTTAAGTCTCTCATTTGTCTTTTGGCTTGAACCAAAGGCTCTTGATAATCCAAAGCTACCACTTACTTAATTTATAACATTTTGATGCAAATTGTGATAGGAAGGGTCTTGTTATTAGGAGATTGATATTAACTATTAAGTTATAATGTGAAAAACCACTTAGTTGGGGATGACTGGCTCAGATTGTTCACGTAGATACATTTTTCCTATGATACGACCACCAATATAAATTATCCACATGTTGCATAATCTCCATTAGGAAGGTGGAAGTCATCATTGTACTTCTGTTTCTTGGTTTTTCTGCAGCTAGGAACTATTCCTATTTTGATTTCTAGTTTTGACTAGGGGTGTTGTTAATAATGGTCACCTTGCATTTAACCTTTGGCCTCTATCCAGTTTCTCTAGCTCATTGCTGCAAATGAATTTTAATGTTATGCTATGAATTTTTAAATGTTAATGTTATGCTCACTTCAGCAATCCTGTAACCTCGTGGTCACGCCAAACAAATATTTTCCATTGTTCTTCACCTGATAAAAAGATGAGTAGATGGGAATTCCTTGGTGGTCCAGTGGTTAGTACTTGGCGCTTTCCCTGCCAGGTCTTGGGTTTAATCCCTGGTCAAGGAACTAAGATCCTGCAAGCTGTGTGTCACGGCCAAAAAAATAAAAAGATGAGTAGAGTCAGTAATGCTTTTGCATAGATAGAATATTGAAGTTTTAATTTTTCTCTAAAAGAAATCTACCACAGGTATCTTTAGATACGTGAAAACTCAAAGCAGTGAACACTACAAGGAAAGCACTAAATACTGTGTTAAGAGGTAATTTTAAAATCTAAGGACAGGGGTTCCCTGGTGGCGCAGTGGTTGAGAGTCTGCCTGCAGATGCAGGGGACACGGGTTCGTGCCCCGGTCCGGGAGGATCCCACATGCTGCGGAGCAGCTGGGCCCGTGAGCCATGGCCGCTGAGCCTGCGCGTCCAGAGCCTGTGCTCCGCAACGGGAGAGGCCACAACAGTGAGAGGCCTGCGTACCGCAAAAAAACCCACAAAAAACCCCCTAAGGACAGAGTTTTCTTAAGCGTTGCCAAAGAGGTCTGTTACTCTGAGTAATTATATGCCTCCTGAGGAAGTATGCAGTGACATTTGGTATCACTCTTTGGAATTAGCTAGAAAGAGCTTGTATGTTCAATGTATCATTCCTGCTGGCTTCCTGAAAGTATTGGTTTAAGTGACAGGTAGAATCTATGTTAGCCTAGCTTACACACTTCAAAATGGAAATCTAGATGACAAGGAGGTAAGCTCCTTAAAGGACTTTGTCTTTTTTACTTTTGTATGCTCTAGTAGGCACTTAGGAAGCATTTGTGGAATGAAAACATGTGAGTGGACAATTGCTTTCAAACATTTACTCAATAAAGTGAAATGACTTGTTCATTTTTGTAACCCCTTTGCTAGGCATTTACTTTGTCACTTACTCTATTCTCCTAATTCACTTAAACATTTTTCTAAATTCCAAAAATTTGTTGACATCTTTTGTTATTTGTCCTTTTTTAAATTCCTTTAGTCTTTTTTTTTTTTTTTTTCTCCTCTCTCGGCCACTGTTCTTCCTTTAGTCTTCATTGTCATCTTTTTCTTTTAAAAAATGATTTTACTGTTGTTTTAGAGTTGGTTAGGGAGAGAATCACATATGACTAGTCCACTACCCACCTATTCACATTTATTCAGTTAATCTTATTTTATTTATTTTTTTATTTAGGCTGTGTTGGGTCTTCGTTGCTGCGTGCGGGCTTTCTCTAGTTGTGGCGAGCCGGGGCTACTCTTCATTGCGGTGTGCGGGCTTCTCATTGCGGTGGCTTCTCTTGTTGTGGAGCACGAGGTCTAGGTGCGTGGTCTTCAGTAGTTGCAGCTCTTGGGCTCTAGAGTGCAGGCTCAGTAGTTGTGGCTCACGGGCCTAGTTGCTCTGCAGCATGTGGTATCTTCCCAGACCAGGGCTCGAACCCATGTCCCCTGCATTGGCAGGCGATTCTTAACCACTGCGCCACCAGGGAAGTCCCTATTCAGTTAATTTTATTAAAATTTTTTTAAAAAAAATATTTATTAATTTGGCTGAGCCAGGTCTTAGTTGCAGCATGCAGGATCTTCACTGCTGCATGCAGGATCTTTAGTTGTGGCATGTGGGATCTAGTTCCCTGACTGGGGATTGAACCCAGGCCCCCTGCATTGGGAGCACAGAGTCTTAACCGCTGGGCCACCAGGGAAGTCCCTATTTAGTTAATTTTAATATAAGCATTTCCCCAGTTAACCAACATCCTTCTAAATGACTGCTTGATATGTCATTGAGAGAACATACCTTAAACTTTTTGTAACCCCTGTTGTTGGAAACTTGGATGTTGCTATTACTGTTTAAATAAACCATGATAAAAATTTTGGTGCATGAAACTTTTTCTAAATTTCAGGTTATTTCCTTAGAAGCAATACTTAGATATATCTTCTGATGTAGGCTATGAACATTTAAAAGCTATTGATTATAAAAGTTATACATGTTCATTGTAGAGCATTTAAAGAATATAGAAATATTATATAGAAGATAATTAAAGTTAGCTATAATCTTACAATCTGTGATAACCAGTCCTTAAACATCTTGGTGAATTCCTTTCTAGAGGTACAATATCTATCTATCCGTGTATCTTATGCATTTTAAAAACTAGTTGGGATGTGTATTAGGTCTCTTTCCAAAGAGATTGTACTGTTTTATATTTCCATGGGCAAAGTATGTGAATTCATTGCACACTTGATAGGATTAGGGATGCATTCATTCATCATTCATTCAATAAATAAATATTAATTTAGAGTGAAACTCTTGTCTCCATACCTACAATTAACCTCCTTCCATTTTTTTCTTGAATTCAGTTACGATATTGAACCCACTAGTCCTCTAGAATTATACCTTGTGACCGTCTGTCTCCACATTGCTAAATCTATTGGTCATTCCTCATTTCACATAATCTGTCAGCAACTTTGCCACAGTTGATTACCTCCTTGTTCTTGAAACCATTTTTCCATTTGCTTCCAGGACATCACATTCTCCTAATTCTTCTATATCATGGTCTCCTAATCTCCCTTCCTCTCAGTGGTAGAATGTTCCAGGCTCACACCTTGGTCATTACCTTTTAAAAATAAATCTTTGTGGGAGTTCCCTGGTGGCCCAGTAGTTAGGATTCTGGGCTTTCAGGGCTTTTACTATCGTGGCCCGGGTTCAATCCCTGATTGGGGAACCAAGATCCTGCAAGCTGTGCAGTGTGGCCAAAACAACAAAAAAACTTTTATTTCCTTGGCTCATTTAGTCTCGTACACTGTTGACTTCCAAATTTATACCTCTAGCTTTGGCCTTTTCTCTGAAATCTGGACTCATATTTGGTTATCTACACAATATCTCCAGTTGGATATCTAATAGGATTTCAAATTTGACCTGTCCAAAACTGAGCTGTGATCTCCTACTGCCCCTAACCTCCAACTTCTCACCCAGCCCCTGGGAGTGAGCAGTGGTATAGTGGTCATGTTGTGGTTGCCTTGCTTTGGCTTACTTAATTGCTTGTGTGAGTAGCTACAGACGTGGCTCAGAATCAGTACAGTTAAGGCCTTGTGTTTTGACATACTCAGTAGAGGTGTGTGGAGATACTTAGGGCCCATGGTGGATATTAAGTGATCTTCTTCCTCCTCCCCCATTACCTTTCTGATATATTTTCTATTATTGTTCCTCTCTATCACTTCTCTTTAGTCCTAATATCTTCTTGCTCTCCCTCTATCCCTCAAACACCCTGGGAAAGCTCCCATCTGAGGGCCTTTTCCTGTAATATTCTTCTCCCAGATATGACTTATTCCCTCAACTCTTTTAAGTCTTACGTAAATGCCACCTTTTCAGTGAGGCCTTAACCACACTATTAAAACTTGTAACCCTTCTCTACTAGTCTCTTTCCTGCATTATTTCCATAGCACTTAGTCATCATATAACATGTTATATGTTTTACTTATTTAATTTTTCTCTTCTCCCTCCCCCCAGACTAGAATCCTTTATAAGCTTCAGGGAGACATTGATTTTTATCTGTTTTGTTCACTGCTGTATCCTCTAGCATCTAGAAGAGTGCCTGAAATGTGGTAGGGGTAATTTTGAGTGTTAAGAACATATTATAATGTTATTTAAAAAGCAAATGCAGCAATACCTTGCATTCTTCCTTTCTAACCTGGACCTGGCGGAATGACTCCTGCAAAGAAGGGTGGCAAGAAGAAGAAGGACCATTCTGCCAACAGTGAGGTGGTGTCCAGAGAATAAAATATGTCATCGCCATTCACAAGCGCATCTGTGGAGTGAGCTTCAAAAAGAGTGCCCTGGGAATTCCCTGGAGTGGTTAAGACTCTGCTTCTACTGCAGGGGGCACCGGTTCGATTCCGCATGCCACCCAGCACACCAAAAAAAAAAAAAAAAAAAAAAAAGAAGAGTGCCCTGCCGGCACTCAGAGAGATCCAGAAATTTTCCATGGAAGAGATGGGAACTCTAGATGTGTGCATTGACACCAGGCTCACCACACTATGTGGGCCAAAGGAATAAGGAATGTTGCATACTATATCCATGTGTGTTTGTCCAGAAAATGTAATGAGGGTGAAGATTCATCATACAAGCTCTATACATTGGTTACCTGTGTACCTGTCACTACTTTAAAAAATCTACAGTCAATGTGGATGAGAACTAACTGCTGGTTGTCAAATAATGTTACAAAACAACAACAACAAAAAGTTAATGGCAATCTTAGAACATGAATAGAAATATATCTAGAATGGTAATTCTTAATTTGGGGGGTCCAAGGACAGCTTTAAAAATTTAATGAAAGTTATATGGATTGCCTCATTATAAAAAAAATTAATAGGTCTGAATTGAACTTCCTAAATTGCTAGTAATGTTTAACATTTTCAGTGGTTTTAAGTAATAGCTCACTTTTTTCTTTAGTAAATTTCCTGATTTTCCATTTATTTATCAAGTTATATATTTATAGGTATATGTGTAGTTAATATATGTACATGTTATTTTATTTTCTATGTTGTTTGTCTTAGTTTACAGAACTTTAAAAATTTTATGCAGTCAAACCTGTGTTTTCATTGTATTTGTTTGTTTCTAAGCTTAGAAAATTATCCCATCTTCTTCTTCTCCTCCTTCCTGCCCAGAGATTTGATAAATATCACTTTTGTTTTGTTCTGGCTTCTTCCTAAAAGAATGAAAGGGTGTGTACAGACCATAGAGTTTAGGAAATCATAGGCATATGGTTGGTAACTTAGGGCATGGGAGTGGAAGAGATTGTTCAGGAAGTGTGTTTAGCTGAATAGAGAAAAGGAGAGGGGGAGCTCTGCAGAGGATCAACATGTAGGTAATTTGCAAAAGATGAGAGTTAAGTAAATAAAGGAGACTAAGAAGGAAGTCAGTGGTAGGAGAATGAGAGAGGGACATAGTAGAGCCCAGGGGTGAAGCCAGGTTTTAGGAAGGGTAAAATGGTCAGTGGTGTCAAATACCTTAGGACAAAGGCCCAAAACTTAAGGATAAGAACTGAAGAGTGGTAATTGAGTTTGGCCACTAGGAATTCATTGGTGACCTTTAACAAGGAACGTTTTAGTGGAGAGATGAAAGTGCGGTACAAGTGCCTACAGTTGTAGACCTTCAGAGTTTATCAGGGAGAGGAGGGAGGGAGGGTGGGTCACAGCTTCTGGGACAGGTAGGGTTGAGGAATTTTTTTTTTAGGAAAGGAAGAGTTGAACATATTTATAGAATGAGGAGAGGTAGTTAAGAGGAAAGGCAGATATTGTGGGTGAGAAAAAGGAGTTAATTGAAGGTTCTGTTGGGGGTTCTAGGCTTAAGAGTTTCAGTGTGGATTAGTTTTAGAAAGGAGAGATACCTTTTCCTTTAAGATGGATAGGAAGGAGGTAAGAATGGTTGAGGACAAAGGAATAGGAGAGGAGAAAATTTGGAGGTGATGGGGCCTGATTGCTACGTTTTAGCTTTGGGATTTATGATCAGTGAACTACCTAGGCTTTAGTTGTGTCACTGTAAAAGAACATTAATGCTTGCCTTGCCTGTTTTCATAGACTTGGTGTGAGTTATAAATGAAACAAGTATATGTTAAAATGCTTTAGAAACTTAAAATGCTATGAAGTCTGTATCCTATTAGTAGTCGTGTTGGAGAAAGCCATTTGCTTTGTATAGTTTACTATGTTAAAATGCTCCAGATAACAAGAAGGTGCAGAGGATTCTGGTGTGTTTGGACCATAATGTTTGGTCTCTGAGTCTTCATCTTTTATCTGGAAAGGTTTCTTTACAAGTCAGGAATGCGTTTTAGGTAAGTACTGCTGCTGACATTAGCACCTGAAATCATTTAAAATGTCGATGGTGGAAATAATTAAGGGAAAATGTGTGGGAAGAAATCTGCTTAGAAACAAAGTAAAGTGAATCTTCTGTGGTTTAAATTTGTCATGAGGTGGCACTAATTCTACATTCTCATGTGTGTCTTCTGCTAGTTCACTTCTCATAACTTTTGATAAACTAAACTTCAGGTTTGTTTGTGAACTCTTAATCATTTGGTGCCGCAGACTGATTTATGCTTAGCTCTTTTCCTTTATATGTGTTCTCATGACACACAGGTATAGTTTTTATCACATATGGTACTTAGTAAAAAATACAAAAAAAAAGGTTTGTATTGTGCTTTTCTTTGCACTCTAGATTCCTTTAGAATTTTCATTACTGTGCCCTTGCTTATCATTAGTCCTGGTTTTCTGTTAATGATTTTTGGTGCTGAGGATGACTGGAGAAAATCATGTAATTGAACTGATTGTTCCATTACTGATATGTGCTGCTTAGTCTAATTTGATTTGTGATGTTATAGTTAATTACTATGAACGTTTCATGGGCTGTTGACTCATTCTCCAGATAGAGAAATGCATGATGTTGTTTCATTTTGTACCCTTATTCATTTATTCAAATATATTTGAGTGTCTAATGTGTGCTGCCCAATGTGTAAATGAGTAGAAAAATTCAAGAGGGAGACAGTAACAGTGTCAAATACAGTACATTGGTATAAAAAAATAAAGACAGGAAAAGTGTTCATTTGATTTGGCGATTAAGAAGTCATGGTGACCTTAAAAGCAGTTTCAGTAGGAGGTTAAGGGTAGAATCCCCCTCACAGTAGGTGGAAGAGTAAATGGCAGGTGATAAAGGAGGAGGGGAAGAAGACGATAGAGAGAGGAGAAGGGGAAGGAGCAAGGGGATGAGAGGAGAAATAGAGAGCGGAGAAGTGAGGGGGGAAAGAGGGAGAAGGAAGAGAGGGAGAGTTGGGGGAAAAGAGGAATGGGAGAGGCAAGGGGGAGAGGGAAGGAGAGAGAGAGAAAAAGACAATAACTTCTTTTTGAGAAGGTGTGCTGAGAAGAGGAAGAGACTGGATGGGAGCCAGGAAGGGCTTTCTTTTTAGGATAAGACCTGACCTTGTGTCTGTGGTGAGGGGAAAGGTGCCATTGGGGAAGGAGAGGTTGAAGATTTAAAATATAGTATGGCTGGTAGGGCAGGGTGTTGAAGGAAATATGAAGGGCATGGGAGTCACAATGTGGATCAAGGGTACAGGTAGATGGGCTGGCTTTGAACAGGAGGGACACCTCATTTCCTATGACTGAAATAAAGATAGGTAAGGAGAAGTATGAATATATAGATAAGGTTACAGGTAGGGATACGGGGTGGAGGGAGGGCATGCCTGATAACTTATGTATCTCTATAAGATCAGATTTCAATCTCTCTAGTTGAGAGTGAAGGGTCTGGGCAGGGAGTGACTGGTGGGCTTGAGTTGAGAAAATGAAAGAGTTGTTGAGGGGCATGGAAGAGGGAGTGTATGAAATTTATTTTAAAGGAGTAAGGTTGGAGACTTTCTAGTGGTATCAGTATATCTAGTGTGGTTTTTCTTTAGAGTAGCTCAGTTTTCCAGAAACAGTGTTGACCTGGAGCTGTGGTGTTGTGGTCAGGTTCAGAGAAAGGGGTACAAATCTGAAGTTGCTGCTAAGAGATTTAGATGTCCAACCATAGGATCTGGGTTGGGAGGATTCAGGATTTGAGGGACAAGAGGTTTCTGTAAAGTCACAGAGTAAGTAAAGTCAGACTAAGATTTTGGTGAGCTACTGGAGTAATCAAGGGAGAACAGTTTTAAATGATGGCAAGATTCAGAGTAAAGAGAATAGATGCCTAAAATGGAGTTGAGCTAAGAATCTTTGGAACTAAAGAGGCCTATGAATTCTAATGTACAGTAATTGGAGAGGTAATCTTCATGGACATTGAAATCTCCCAAGATTGTAATAGAAGATTTAGTAGAGAAGAATACTCTGAACTGGGCTCCCCTGGTCTTCAGTGACGGAGGAACGTATGACTAAGGGATCAGAAGATGATAGTGATGAGGAGAAGATATATCTTGAAGGTGGGGCCATAAAGGAGGATGATCATGATCTGGAAGCTACTGTAGAAAGGCAAGTGAATGGCAACCACTTCTGGCTCTGTGGGGGGTATGGATTACAGTAAAAAGAGAACTGTAGAAAATCTTTAGGGGAAAGCCAGATTTAAGTCAGGGTAAGCAAGTAGAAGGATGCGTTAATTTTTCTGTTATAAAATGTGCTAGAATTTTTGTAAAGAGAAATGTGAACTGCAGATTTTTGGGGAGCTCTGTACGAATTAAAAGACTTGGTTGCAAGTGATAGAAAACCCAACCCAAATTGGAGAAAACCCAACCCAAATTGGCTTAAAAAGAGAATAATTTGTCTTATGTTATTGAAAAGTCCAGGGAAAGCACTGGCTTCAGGCATGGCTTTTGTAGTTTATATGATGTCACTGGAACCTATTCTGCTTCCTTCTCTGAACTCAGATCTGCTCTCCACTGTGTGTTGATTTGACATTTAGGTTTCATAGGGCAGCAGGGTGGCTTAAATAACTCCATTTGCTGCCCTTCCAGTTCAAGTACGGTAGGAAGAACTTCTCTTCATCTAAAGTCCTGAGCTTGACTGTCATTGACCAGAAGAGCCATGTGTCCATCTTTGATTCAGTTATAGCCAGGGGAATGTAATGTCTTGATTTATTTGTGTCTAGGTCAGTAGTAGTTATGGGTTAGGATCAGTATCTCTCTCACTGCTTTGGACCTCTTTATGTACAGTGGAATAATCTTACATCTCTGAATTTTCCTTTGTGTCTAGATTGCTTCTGTCTTAGAACAATCTGGATATCTGAGGCTTTGTTCATTTAGTATTTCTACAATAAATTCCATGAGTACTGAGTTTTGTAAAAGGCACGGTTCCAGGTATTTTTGGCAATTCTAAGTTGAATAAACCTAGTCTTTGCTTTCAAGGAGGTGACTGCTTATAGAAGGGTTATTAGTGTATGTTAGGCTTCTTTCAATCACAAGTAATGAAGAGATATTTGGGTTTCTTTAAGAACTGGATGTTCATTGCACAGGTCCACGTGGTAAAAGGGAGCCTGGAATCCCACAGTAATCCAGGAAGGGCAGTGTCGATCCAGGTCTCAGGGAGATTGGGATATAGCTAGGGAACTGGAAGGATCCACTGAAGCTGTAGAGTAGGTTTTCTTATAGCCTTTTCAGCATGAGAATCTGTCATCATTCTCCCCCTGCATTAAGGTTTCTTTTTTTTTTTTCTATTAAAAAAATACTTTTTAAATTGAGGTATAGTTGATGTACAATATTATGTAAGTTTCAGGCGCACAAAATAGTGATTCATAATGTTTAAAGGTTATATCCCATTTATAGTTATTATAAAATGTTGGCTATATTCCTTGTGCTGTACAATATATCCTTGTAGCTTAGTTATTTTATACATAGTATTTTGTACCTCTTAATCCTCTACCCCTATTTTACCCCTCCCTGTTTCCCTCTCCACAGTGGTAAGCACTAGTTTGTGCACTATATCTATGAGTCTGTTTCTTTTTTGTTATATTCCCTAGTTTTATTTTTTAGATTCCACATATAAGTGAGATCATACAGTATTTGGCTTTCTTTGTCTGACTTACTTCACTTAGCATAATCCCCTCCAAGTCCATCAATATTGTTGCAGATGGTAAAGTTTCATTCTTTTTTATGGCTGAGTAGTATTTTTTTTAAAAAAATTATTTATTTGGTTGCGCCGGGTCTTAGTTGCAGCAGGCAGACTCCTTAGTTGTGGCACCAGGCTCCTTACTTGTGGCATGCATGTGGGATCTAGTTCCCTGACCAGGGATCGAACCTGGGCCCCCTGCATTGGGAGCATGGAGTCTTATCACACTGTGCCATCAGGGAAGTCCCTGTGGCTGAGTAGTATTTTATATATATATATGTATATATATACACACATACATATATACACACACACATATATATGTGTGTGTGTATATATATATAGCCTTTTCTGCGTGTGTGTGTGTATATGTATATATACACACACACATGCACACACCACATCTTCTTTATCCACTCATTCCATATTTTGGCAATTGTAAATAATGCTGCTGTGAACATGGGGGTGCATGTATCTTTTTGAATTAGTGTTTTTGGTTTTTTTTGGATATATACCTGGGAGTGGAACTGCTTGTTCATATGGTAGTTCTTTTTTAGTTTTATGACAAACTGCCACACTGTTTCCCTTTATGGGTCATATCATTTGTGAATATTTCCTCCCATTCAATAGGTTGTCTTTTGTTTTGTTAATCGTTTCCTTTGCTGTGCAAACACTTTTAAGTTTCATTAGGTCCCATTTGTTTATTTTTTCTCTTGTTTCCTTTGGTTTAGGAGACAGATCCAAAAAAATATGCAGTGATTTATGTCAACGAGTGTTCCACCTATGTTTTCTTCTAGGAGTTTTATGGTTTCTGGTCTTATATTTAGGTCTTTAGTCCATTTTGATTTTATTTTTCTATATGGTGTTAGAAAATGTTCTGGGACTTCCCTGGTCGCACAGTGGTTAAGAATCTGCCTCAGGGCTTCCCTGGTGGCACAGTGGTAATGAATCCACCTGCCAATGCACGGGACACGGGTTTGATGCCTGGTCTGGGAAGATCCCACATGCCGCAGAGCAAATAAGCCTATGCGCTACAACTACTGAGCCTGCACTCTAGAGCCCACAAGCCACAACTACTGAAGCCCGCACACCTAGAGCCCGTGCTCCACAACAAGAGAAGCCACCGCAGTGAGAAGCCTGTGCACTGCAACGAAGAGTAGCCCCTGCTTGCTGCAACTAGAGAAAGCCCACGAGCAGCAACGAAGACTCAATGCAGCCAAAAACCATAAAGAAAATGTTCTAATTTCATTCTTTTACATGTAGCTGTCCAGTTTTCTCCCCCTGCACTGAGGTTTCTTAATGCCTTTTTTTGGTCTCTGGGCATACCATTCCTATCATACAATTGCTGATTTCACCCTCCTCTTTGTATATGTTTTTCCTTACCTTACGGTTTCATCTCATGTATGGTCTCTGCTATCTTACAGCTTCTCCAGCAATGTTTTAGTTTCTGTTCTGGCTTCCCAACTACATAAATATCTCCTACCACTTTCCATTTAGTTGAGAGTGAGAATGCATTTGTACATCTGAGAGAGAGAATCTGTCTTGTTATTTCTGTTGAGCTTAGCTCTTTAGCAAGCTCTTCCTTGTAGGCTGATGACAAGACAGTAGGACTGGTGACCTTTGGGTCAGGTGCATCCACTCTATCTAAGTAGCTAGGCCCAAGGGCCAGGGTCATGTGTTACTTACATGGAGATTAGGGTCATGTGTTACTTACATGGAGATTAAGGAGCTGTGAAGTGGTTAGAGGCCACCTCACAGCTCCTTAATCTGCAAGGGGCTGTTGGTAGAGCTTTTTTTTTTTTTTTAATTAAACATCTTTATTGGGGTATAATTGCTTTACAATGGTGTGTTAGTTTCTGCTTTATAACAAAGTGAATCAGCTATACATATACATATGTTCCCATATGTCTTCCCTCTTGCGTCTCCCTCCCTCCCACTCTCCCCATCCCACCCTTCCAGGCTGTCACAAAGCACCGAGCTAATATCCCTGTGCCTTGCGGCTGCTTCCCCCCAGCTATCTACCTTACTACGTTTGTTAGTGTGTATATGTCCATGACTCTCTCTCGCCCTGTCAAAACTCACCCCTCCCCCTCCCCATACCCTCAAGTCCGTTCTCCAGTAGGTCTGCGTCTTTATTCCTATCTTAACCCTAGGTTCTTCATGACATTTTTTTCCCTTAAATTCCATATATATGTGTTAGCATACGGTATTTGTCTTTTTCTTTCTGACTTACTTCACTCTGTATGACAGACTCTAGGTCTATCCATCTCATTACAAATAGCTCAATTTCATTTCTTTTTAAGGCTGAGTAATATTCCATTGTGTATATGTGCCACATCTTCTTTATCCATTCATCCGATGATGGGCGCTTAGGTTGTTTCCATGTCCTGGCTATTGTAAATAGAGCTGCAATGAACATTTTGGTACATGACTCTTTTTGAATTTTGGTTTTCTCAGGGTATATGCCAAGTAGTGGGATTGCTGGGTCATATGGTAATTCTATTTGTAGTTTTTTAAGGAACCTCCATACTGTTCTCCACAGTGGCTGAACCAATTCACATTCCCACCAGCAGTGCAAGAGTGTCCCCTTTTCTCCACACCCTCTCCAGCATTTATTGTTTCTAGATTTTTTGATGATGGCCATTCTGACTGGTGTGAGATGATATCTCATTGTAGTTTTGATTTGCATTTCTCTAATGATTAATGATGTTGAGCATTCTTTCATGTGTTTGTTGGCATTCTGTATATCTTCTTTGGAGAAATGTCTATTTAGGTCTTCTGCCCATTTTTGGATGGGGTTGTTTGTTTTTTTGTTATTGAGCTGCATGAGCTGCTTGTAAATTTTGGAGATTAATCCTTTGTCAGTTGCTTCATTTGCAAATGTTTTCTCCCATTCTGAGGGTTGTCTTTTGGTCTTGGTTATGGTTTCCTTTGCTGTGCAAAAGCTTTGAAGTTTCATTAGGTCCCATTTGTTTATTTTTGTTTTTATTTCCATTACTCTAGGAGGTGGGTCAGAAAGGATCTTGCTGTGATTTATGTCATAGAGTGTTCTTCCTATGTTTTCTTCTAAGAGTTTGATAGTTTCTGGCCTTACATTTAGGTCTTTAATCCATTTTGAGCTTATTTTTGTGTATGGTGTTAGGGAGTGATCTAATCTCATACTTTTACATGTACCTGTCCAGTTTTCCCAGCACCATTTATTGAAGAGGCTGTCCTTTCTCCACTGTACATTCCTGCCTCCTTTATCAAAGATAAGGTGTCCATATGTGCGTGGGTTTATCTCTGGGCTTTCTATCCTGTTCCACTGATCTATCTTTCTGTTTTTGTGCCAGTACCATACTGTCTTGATTACTGTTGCTTTGTAATATAGTCTGAAGTCAGGGAGCCTTATTCCTCCAGCTCCTTTTTTCGTTCTCAAGATTGCTTTGGCTATTCGGGGTCTTTTGTGTTTCCATACAAATTGCGAAATTTTTTGTTCTAGTTCTGTGAAAAATGCCAGTGGTAGTTTGATAGGGATTGCATTGAATCTGTAGATTGCTTTGGGTAGTAGAGTCATTTTCACAATGTTGATTCTTCCCATCCAAGAACATGGTATATTTCTCCATCTATTTGTATCATCTTTAATTTCTTTCATCAGTGTCTTATAATTTTCTGCATACAGGTCTGTTGGTAGAGCTTTTACCTTAAGGGGGAATTCTGTTGAATTTGTTCAGCATGGTGAGAACTAGATTTCTATGCACCAAAAGAGAATGGCAAACCAAATTCTTTGGCATTTAGAAGAAGAAGGCCAATGTTTACACAGCAAGGGCATCAAGACAGGCTCCATGAAAGCATTAGACTTTTAAGAAAGAAGAGGTTTTCAGGAGGGAATTAGGGAGAATGATATTGATGAATTTATGGACTGCAACAGCAGGAAGGAGATGCTAAGGCAGTGGCATTTGTAAATGCAAAAGGTTCAGGTTTAAAAAAAAAAAAGCGTGGGGCATATTTAGTCCAGCACACAACAGAAGTGAAAAAGCCAAATTCAGAATATTGAGGTCTTTTTATTCTAAGTTAAAGAATATAGATACAACTTGGTGCTCATTGTTTAATTGTCTTGAAGTTCTCACTGATCTTAAAATCACTATGATAATTTACAGATGAGTGAAGTTTAGTGCAGAGAAGTGAAATTATTTTTTTCTTGTAGTTGAGAAAGGATTACACATCATTTGCATCTTAATTTTGTGACATTAGTGCTCTTGTTCAGCATTTATTTGTAAGACTTTGTGATTTTAAAAAAAGTTTTTAGATATAATTCATGTACCATAAAATTCACCCAATTAAAGTATACAGTTCACTGTTTTTTTTGTGTAGTCACAGTTGTGCACCCATCACCACAGTCAATCTTAGAACATTTTCATCACCCTAACAAGAAACCTTGTACCTATTAGCAGATACTCCCCATTTCCCCCCAGCTTCCTCAGCGTAGACAACCAATCTACTTTGTATATCTGTGGATTCATGCAATATGAGGTCCTTTAGGACTGACTTCTTCCGCTTATCATGTTTTCAGGGTTCATGCATGATGTAGCATGTATTGATACTTCATTCCTTTTTGTGGTTGATGGATGTTTGGATTGTTTCCCCTTTTTGGCTACTGTGAATAATGCTGGTATGAACATTCATGTACTTTTTTTGTTTTTTGGTGAACATATTTTTTTCATTTTTCTTAGGTATATTTACATAGTAGTGGAATTACTGGGTCATAGGTTAACTCTGTTTAATCTTTTGAGAAACTGCCAAACTGTTTTCCAAAGCACCTGTACCATTTTACATTCCCACCAGCAGAGTATGAGCGTTTGTTTCTTCACATCCTTGCCAACATTTGTTATTATCTGTCTTTTTTGATTATATTCAACTTAGTGTGAATGAAGTGGCATCTCATTGTGGTTTTGATTTGCATTTTCCGAATCACTAATGACTGAGCATCTTTCCATGTCCTTTTATTGGCCATTTATATATCTTCTTTGCTGAAATGTCTAGTCAAGTCCTTTGCCCATTTTTTGAGTTGGCATGTTTGTTTTTTTGTTGTTGAGCTGTAAGAGTTCTTTATATATTCTGGATCTATCTGTCTATCTATCTATCATGACTTGTATTAGATATATGACTTGCAGATATCTTCTCCCATTCTGTAGGTTGTCTTTTCACTGTCTTATTAATAGGCTCTGTTGATGTACAAAAGTTTCACATTTTAATGGAGTCCAGTTTATCTGTTTTTCTTTTGTTGCCTGTGCTTTTGGGTGTCATTGCCAAAATCCAAGGTTGTGAAGATTTTCCCACATGTTTTCTTCTAAAAGTTTTATGATTTTAGTGCTTACATTTATTTTTAATTTTTTTATTTTTTGCGGTACGCGGGCCTCTCACTGTTGTGGCCTCTCCCGTTGCGGAGCACAGGCTCTGGACGCGCAGGCTCAGCGGCCATGGCTCACGGAGCCTAGCCGCTCCGCGGCATGTGGGATCTTCCTGGACCGGGGCACGAACCCATGTCCCCTGCATCGGCAGGCGGACTCTCAACCACTGTGCCACCAGGGAAGCCCCTAGTGCTTACATTTAGATCATTGATCTATTTTGAGTTACTTTTGCATATGGTGTGAGGTAGGGGGTCCAACTTCATTCTTTTGCATGTGTAGAGCTAGTTGTACCAGTGCCATTTGTTGGTCTTCTGTAGTATTAATAAAGTGTTTCTTCATTCTTTGTGTAATAGGACATTTCTTCATAATTTATAAATTGGTCAAAGCTCCCATTTAAAATATTATCATATAAAGTGAATATAAAACTTATCATTATTGGAATATTAGAGTTGAAAGGTCCCATAGGGATTTTCTTCAATCCCCCTCTTTTTATAAATGTGGAAGCAAAGACCTGGGGAAGCTAATTGATGTCCAAGGTTGTATAGCTAATCAGTTAGAGCTAATGCTTTAACATAGAGGTTGGCAAACTTTTTCTGTAAGGACCAGATAGTAAATATTTTAGGCTTTGTGGGCCAAGGGGCAAAATAAGATATTATGTAGGTACTTAAATAACAGGAAAAAAAAACAATAATAATTGAGTATCTAGTTTTTGGTAATACCTATCTGCTGAGGAGAAGAATGGATTTCTTTTTTTGGAGGACAACATTTTGTTTAGTTGAGATTAGTATTCATAGTTAGTATTCCTTAGCATCAAAATTGATTGCAAATGTTCATCTGTTATTGATAATATGTTTGAGGTTTTGTGTGTTTCATATTTGAAAATACATAGAAAGTTACTGCCAAATACTGATATCATTCCACAAGTGTATGTTTCTAATTGAGCTTGTTCATTACTTGGAAGGCACTTACAGAATTCTGTTAGATTTTTCTCCCGATACTTGCCATTTAATATTAATTACAGATTAATTACTTCTGATTTAAAGCTACGTGGAAGCTCCTCAACTGCACAGGTAAATGGATTTTGTAATAGGGAAATATCCTTTCATTTGTATCAAAGTCTGAAAAACTCTACTGGAACAGTAGTTTGAACTCAGAAAATATATGTACTACAAATTTGTATAAGAACAGACATCTTTTCTTTTCCACTTTCTTTCTTTCAGTGTTATTGAGATATAATTGGCATACGGCACTGTATGAGTTTTAAGATGAGAGTATAATGACTTGACTTACTTATATGTGAAGTGATTATCACAAGTTTAGTTAACATTCATCATCTCATATAGATACCAAAAAAATTAGTTTTTTTTCCCTTCTGGTAAGAACTTTTAGGATTTACTCTCTTAGCAACTTTAAATATATCATACACCACAACTAGAGAGAACCCTGCACACTGCAACAAAGAGCCCGCACACTGCAGTGAAAGAACCTCCATGCTGCAACAAAGATCCCGTGTGCTGCAACTAAGACCCGATGCAGCCGAATAAATAAATATTAAAAAAATATATATATATACCATACAATGGTGTTAACTATAGTCATCATGTTGAGCATTACATTCCCAGTATTTATTTATTTTGTAACTGGAAGTTTGTACCTTTTGACCATCTTCCTCCAATCCTCCCTCCCATCCTACCCCCTGGCCCCCTGCCTCTGGTAACCACATATCTGATCTTTTTCTATGAGGGTTTTTTTCCCTTCAAGATTCCACATATAAGTGAGATCATACAGAATTTGTCTTTCTGTATGACTTATTTCATGTACCATAATGCCCTCAAGATCCATCCATGGCAGGATTTCCTTCTTTTTTAAGGCCGAATAGTATTCCACTGTGTGTGTATGTATATGTATCTCACATTTTCTTTATCCATTCATCTGTTGATGGACAGTTAGATTGTTTCCATGATGTCTTGGCTATTATAAGTAATGACATGGCGGGTGGTGGTGGTGGTGATGGTGGTGGTGCAGATATCTTTTCAACATAATGATTTCATTTTCTTCAGATATATGCCCAGAAGTGGAATTGCTGGATCATATGGTGGTTCTGTTTTTAATTATTTGAAGAACCTGCATACTGATTCCATAGTGGCTGTGCCAATTTACAATCCCACCTATTGGTGCGCAAATTTTCCTTTTTCTCCACATCTTTGCCAGCATTTATTATCTCTTGTCTTTTTTTAAAATAAATTTATTTATTTACTTAATTATACTTTTTATTTTTGGCTGTGTTGGGTCTTCGTTGCTGTGCACGGGCTTTCTCTAGTTGCGGTGAGCGGGGGCTGCTCTTTATTGTGGTGTGTGGGTTTCTCATTGCGGTGGCTTCTCTTGTTGAGGAGCACGGGCTCTAGGTGCACTGGCTTCAGTAGTTGTGGCTCGCGGGCTCTAGAGCGCAGGCTCAGTAGTTGTGGCGCACGGGCTTAGTTGCTCCGTGGCATGTGGGATCTTCCCAGACCAGGGCTCGAACCCGTGTCCCCTGTGTTGGCAGGCGGATTCTTAACCACTGTGCCACCAGGGAAGTCCATCTCTTGTCTTTTTGATGTTAGATGATAGCCGTTCTAACAGGTATGAGGTGATATCTCTGGGAGTGGACACGTTGCATATTCTTTTTTTTTTTTTTTTTTATTTATGGCTGTGTTGGGTCGGGTCTTCATTGCCGTGCGCAGGCTTTCTCTAGTTGCGGCAAGCGGTGGGGTTCCTCTTCGCTGCGGTGCCCAGGCTTCTCGTTGCAGTGGCTTCTCTTGTTGCGGGGCTCTAGGTGCGTGGTCTTCAGTAGTTGTGGCACGTGGGCTCAGTAATTGTGGCGCACGGGCTTAGTTGCTCCGCGGCATGTGGGATCTTCCCGGACCAGGGCTCGAACCCGTGTCCCCTGCATTGGCAGGTGGATTCTTAACCACTGCACCACCAAGGAAGCCCCTGCATATTCTTTTAACTCTTGATGGCATGGGATATGTATGCAGCGTGACATTATTTGTGATTCAAACTGTGTTAGTTTTTTTTTTGTTTTGTTTTGTTTTTTTTTGCATTACGCAGGCCTCTCACTGCCGTGGCCTCACCATCCGCGGAGCACAGGCTCCGGACGCGCAGGCCCAGCGGCCACGGCTCACGGGCCCAGCCGCTCCGCAGCACGTGGGATCCTCCCGGACTGGGGCACGAACCCGCGTCCCCTGCATCGGCAGGCGGACTCCCAACCACTGTGCCACCAGGGAAGCCCTAAACTGTGTTAGTTTTTATTGAGACGACTTCGTTGCAGTATAAGTTTTGCATGTAATCACTGTTTGCCTCTTGATTTTAGGTTGAATTCATTGAGAAACATTATCAGGTCTGTAGGAAAAGCTAATTTACAAAGCTATTCGTTTTTCAATAATAGTTGTTTAGGGCAGTTCTTCTTATACAGAAAAATTTCAGCTCAAAAAAATTGCAATAAAACTTTACCACTGTTAAACCTGGTAACTTCTTAGTGGTAGGGCAGATCAGGATATTCACTTCTACTTCTGACAAAAATTCGTGAAATCAAGGATGGTTAAGTACATGAGAGGGAAGTTAGCCACTGACACTGCTAGTTAAATAAAATATGATAGATTCAGTTATTTTCTGCAAAGTATCTTCCGATGAATAATGCAGTGAATAACTGTAGGTTTTAAACTTCCTAAATTTTCATAAACTTTGTAAATTTGTCCAATTAAGCCCTTTCCTGCCCACATGTATTTTTACCACCATCACTTGTAATGGATCCTAGCAGATACCACTTCAGGCTGCACTGAATTAGTGTTTTCCCAGTTTCTTTGAAAATATTCTTGCCTATTGTGCCATGCAGATTATTCATACACGCTAATTATTATGATTCATCAAGAGCCAAGGAAAACACTCAAAATCATTTGCTTTGATATTGTATGTGTTTTTTTTTGTTCTTGTTGTATGTGTTTTTAAATTGATGAATAAAATAGCTTTTTTTTGATATTGCTACCAGTGTCTTCAGCTCCTTGCCAAAAGGCTTATATTCTCAAATAAATTTATTTTCTCTAGACACATTTCTTTGGCTGCTATAGTTAAGCTTGATTTAATTAACTCACCATTGATAAAAGGCTTTCCTTGCTTGGCTAACAAATGAGCCACTCAGCAGCTTACTTTGGTTGCATCCTCATTTTTTTTTTTTTAACATCTTTATTGGGGTATAATTGCTTTACAATGGTGTGTTAGTTTCTGCTTTATAACAAAGTGAATCAGTTATACATATACATATGTTCCCATATCTCTTCCCTCTTGCGTCTCCCCTTCATTTTTTTTTATGAAGAAATTCAGCTGTGAAGGGATCTTCTCTTTAAGTTTTCTAATTTTTCTGATTGTGTTTTTCCATGAGTTGGAAATACTGTGATGAGTGCTTAGTCTGGTAATGTTGATGTATAGTGTATTCTTTCAGCACAGCTGTAGTGTCATTGCATAATAAACCTAATGCTTTGTCAATCTAATTTGATAACAAGATTATCTATACTCCATTATATCTTAAGAGTATGATATTTGAAGCTCACTTTTATTTTCTTGTTTTGACTTAAAGGATATGCACTAGTAATATACAATGTATAGAGATAACTTAGTGCTTGAAAAGCTGTCATTACAATTGCATTACTGTAATTTGTAGTGCTCTGAGCAGCATTGCAAAACCATTAGAGTGCCATATGTGGTCTCTTATAAATACTGAAATCTGTCATTTTAAAAGCAGCTGTAGACAATGTGTAAATAAATAAGTTTTAATAAAGTTTTATTTATGGACACTTAAAATTGAATTGTATATAACCTTCACATCATGAAACATTCCTCTTTTGATTTTTTTTTCCAACCATTTAAAAGTATAAAAACCATTCTTAGCTCATGGGCTGTACAAAAACAGGCAGAGGGCCCTAGTTGGCCTGTGGGTTGTAATAGTTTGCCAACTTCTCCCTTAACCCGAAAGAGTAAGTCTACTGGGAGGAAAATCGTGCTTGATGGAGGCAGGTCTGTGAGGGAAATCATTCTGGATGGTGTTTTGACAACCCTTAAATCATACTACTGGTTAATGTCAGGATTAATACCATCGTAGAAAAAGTAAAAAGATCGGGAGTTTATGTAGTTTGGTTTTTATTTATTTAAGGAAAGATTTGTACAATTTTGTGTGTGTGTGTGTACTACCTGAAGAGCTCTTAGACTTTGGAGTTTCTAACCTAGATCTTTTATGTGAAAAATATATATGAATATGAACTTTCTTTCCCCTTAAGAAAAGTGTGTTTATTAAGACTTATATGACCTAGGAGACTTCCTTGGTGGCGCAGTGGATAAGACTCTGTGCTCCCAGTACAGGCGCTCTGGGTTCAATCTCTGGTCAGGGAATTAGATCCCACATGCATGCAGCAACTAAGTGTTCACATGTCACAACTAAGGAGCCCACCTGCCACAACTAAGGAGCCCGCCTGCCACAGCTAAGACCTGGTGCAACTAACTAAATATTTTTTTAAAAACAGACTTATGACCTAGAAAGTAGTAAATCTAGAATAATTTATTAAAAAGGGCAGGTACTGCTCTTACTTTAATTTGAAATTTTAATCTTGGCTGACTTTGTATAGGATAGGAAATAATAACAAAGTTTTTTACTTTTGTAACTTTTTGTTTCTACACGTCTCAACAAATTACTAGGTTTGAGGAAGCTTTGACAGAGTGCTGTGAAATTATCAGTAGGTGGAGTTTATCCTCAGACGATTCAGGAAAGCTAGGTATACTCTTACTATAAATATGGTATAAAAATTCTTTAAGGGGGCTTCCCTGGTGGCGCAGTGGTTGGGAGTCCGCCTGCCGATGCAGGGGTCACGGGTTCGTGCCCCGGTCCGGGAGGATCCCACATCCTCTCATCCCACAGTAAGAGGCCCCCGTACTGCAAAAAAAAAAAACACAAAAACAAACAAAAAATCTTTTATTAGAGTTGAGTGAAAACCACATAATCCTTTGTTCCTTCTTTTTGTGCATATATGTGTGGTTGTTTATTCTTTATTGTTAATTTTTAAAAATGGATTTTTAAAGTAATTTATTTTTTATTTTTTTGCGGTACGCGGGCCTCTCATTGTTGTGGCCTCTCCCGTTGCGAGCACAGGTTCCGGACGCGCAGGCTCAGGGGCCATGCCTCACGGGCCCAGCCGCTCTGCGGCATGTGGGATCTTCCCGGACAGGGGCATGAACCCGTGTCCCCTGAATTGGCAGGTGGACTCTCAACCACTGCGCCACCAGGGAAGCCCAAAATAATTTTTTTTTTTTTCGGTACGCGGGCCTCTCACTGTTGTGGCCTCTCCCGCCGCGGAGCACAGGCTCCGGACGCACAGGCTCAGCGGCCATGGCTCACGGGTCCAGCCGCTCCGCGGCATGTGGGATCTTCCCGGACCGGGGCACGAACCCGTGTCCCCTGCATCGGCAGGTGGACTCTCAACCACTGCGCCACCAGGGAAGCCCCCAAAATAATTTTTAAAATCGAAGTATAGCTAATGTACAATATTATATAAGTTATGGGTGTACAGTATAGGGACTAACATTTTTTTTTTTTTTTTTTTACGGTACGCGGGCCTCTCACTGTTTTGGCCCCTCCCGTTGTGGCGCACAGGCTCCAGACGCACAGGCTCAGCGGCCATGGCTCACGGGCCCAGCCGCTCCGCAAAATGTGGGATCTTCCCAGACTGGGGCACGAACTCATGTCCCCTGCATCCGCAAGCAGACTCTCAGCCACTGCGCCTCCAGGGAAGCCCTGTTCACTTGGTTTTTGGATTCCACATATAAGTGAAGTTACTCTGTTCTCTCAAAGCTTACTCAGTAGCATAGTGATTGAAAGTGTAAACTTTGGGTTCAAATTTTGACTCCTTACAATGTGACCTAGAGCAAATTTTTTAACCTCTCTATACCTCAGTTTCATCTTTGAAATGAGGTTGATAAGTAGTTCCTGCTTCATTGGTTATTCGGATTAAATGAGTTAATATATGTAAAATGCTCAGTAAATGTTAGCTTTTATTATTTGTGCAGGAGGTAGACATTATATGATCACAAATAAGTAATTATACATTTTGATAAGTGTCATGAAGTAACAGAACAGGGTATTTTGAGAGAATTTAGAGTAGGGAGTAGGGATAGCATTGAGGTAGTGGCAATTACACAGACTTGAAGGAGGAATAGATGTTAACTAAGTGAAGATTTGTGGGGACTGGAAGCATTTCAGGCAAAAAGAAAAGGTAGTACAAAGACCCTGAGGTAGGAAAGGGTTTGGAGCATTTGACAAACAGAAGGTCATTGTGTCTGGAGTATGGTATGTTGTGGGGAGAATGACATGAATGCAGAGATCTGTAGGCCATATTAAGGAGTTTGGATTTTGTTCTGAATGAAATGAGAAGCTAATGGAAGGTTATAAATGGCAGAGCTGGCATGAACTCATTTATGTTTAGAAAGTGTCACTTGCTGCTGTGTGGAAAATGGACTAGAGAAGAGCTAGAATGAGTGCCTAGAGATAGAGTCTATTGAAAAAAAGAAAAAAAAGTCTATTGTAGTAGCTCAGGTAAGAGCTGTTGGTATTTAGGACTAGGGTGGCAGTAGTGGAGGTGGAATGAAACGTATGGGTTTAAAGTGTTTTAAATTGAGTGCTTCTAAGTGCCAGGTACTACAATAGAAGCTGAGGGTACAACATAGAGGTTAAAAAAGAAACAATTCCGAATTTATAGTCTAGTTTGTGGGGGTGGTGGGATAAGGGGGAGAAATAAGGCAATGAAAGAATTACACAAGTAAGTATAAATATTAGAACTGTGATAATTTCTAGTAAGGACAAATATGTGGTGCTTTGAGATCACATCATGGTCAGAAAGTCAGGGATGTTGAAACAACAGGAAAATTTGGTGATTGGCTAGACATTTGGGCAGGTAAGGAAGCGGAAAGTGTCAAGAATTACTTGGGTTTCTGATGTGAGCAAGTATGTAGGTGGATATGGAGAGAAGTCTGATTGGCTTCTAGTCTTGCATCTTCCACATGATCTTAACCAGTGCCAGAAATAATTTTCTTAAAACATGTGAGTTTGAGTATTTTATATATCATCTTCTTTTTTTTTTTTGGCCGAGCTGAATGGCATGTGGGATTTTAGTTCCCCGACCAGGGATCGAACCCGCGCCCCCTGCATTGGAAGCGTGGAGTCTTAACCACTGGACTGCCAGGGAAGTCCCTCATGTATCTTCTTATAATCCCTTGAATGATCTCTTCTTCTTATAAGATGAATTTCCACCTCTTGCTTGCTAAGTACTATAAAATATGGCTCCCTTTGTCTTTTCTAGTCCTATAGTTATGCTTCTCCACAGATATGGACATTTTTAATAGTAGCCATATTACAGTACTTGTGCTCCCTGAATGTGTTCCCTCTCTTGTTTCTCTGTCTTCACATAGGCTGCTTTCTGTCTGAAATGCTATTCTTCTGCACCCACTCTGCTCCTGCTCTTTCATACCTTGCTAATTTCTACTCATTCTTCACTTTCTCTGGGAATTCTTCTCTGACTTCCTCAGTCTGATTTAGCTGCCCTTTGTTTGTGCTTCCATTGCACCCTGGACAGAGAGCCATAAAAATAGCGTTCTTTATTTTTTGCTGTCATCATTGCTTATTGGTTATGTGATAATTGGTTGCCTGATAATTGATTGCAAGCTCTTGAGAGCAGAAATCGTATCTTATTTTTGTGTTCCATAATCTGTATGTGGTAAATGCACAACAAATGTTTGAAGAAATTAATGAATACTCTGTTCTTTTATATCATGTGCCTTTGCACTGCTGTTTTCTGATTAGAAAACCTTTCCCACCTTTGCTTTGTCAACTTCTAGACATCCTTTATTTAACATTAAGCCTTTATTGATACTTCAGTGACAGTTCCTCTTTACGCTGTGCTTCTCTAGTTTTTCTTTTGTACACCTCTGATAAATGTTTGACAGTATAGAGTAGGGATCTAAATGTTTGAAAGAGTGAATGTATATATATATCATGAGCATCATGGAGTTATAGATTGGGTAAATATCTCCCAAGTGTCCAATCCCATTTCGTAGGGTAGGTTACTTCTTCATGGTACTAATTTTACCTATTGCATTGATCTTTACTTCAGTATTTTATAAAGGCAGCCTATCTCCAAATTGTGGATGATTTATTGTAGTTATCTGTTTACTGATTATATAGCTACTGCCTGCAGCATCCTTCTTTTCTTTCTCATTAATTTTATTTCTCCTTCAGGACCCAGCTCAAAAGTCCCCTCTTCTTTGTAATCTTTTAGATTCCCTAGGCTGTGTGCATTCCTATGATGTTCCTAGAAGGCTTTTTCCAAACTGTCAACAATAGTTTTGCAATGTTATTATCCTGTCTCTTCATCTAGAACTCAAGGGGACTTATTTTTATTCATTTCTTTATCCCTGTTTCAGTGCCTTACACGTAGTTGGTGCTTAACACATATTTACTTAACTGATTGTATCCTTATTTAGAGAATGTTGGGTGGAACTAATCCTGGGATGAAAAATATCGGCTCTGTGTAATCACTGCAATTTATAATCTATATATAGATAATTTGGATAATGCACTATATTCAACTTGCTTGAATAATCTTTATATTCTATATTTCAATACACCTTTTTCCTTTCCTTTAACAGGTATTGCCTGCCCTCCAGTGGTTAGATCATAGCTAACATTTTTAGTAAAGGTAAAGGTTATAAAATCCTTTTTCAGTGTTTATTTTTAAGTCATTTAAAATCCTCTTAGGTTTACTTCTCAGATAAAACAAGTTTTTTTACACCCCTGTTTTTCCTTTGTCTGATATGCCTGAAGCCCAGCTTGACCTGCCTCTTCCTTTGCCACCATGAGCCACCATGTGTCCCACAGTTTTTAAGTATGTATTGATCGAATGGGTGGTTCACCCAATCTGACCTTGTTTCTTGGTTTTACTGCATTGTTCTCATATAGTTCTATTGAGGGTCCAGGATCTTGCCATAGCTATCATCTTGTTTTCAGTGACACTCCTTGCCCCCCACCAACACACACACTCAGAGTAGCTTGCTAATCGTGTGGCTGTCCTTTAGTCTGGATTGGGGTATCTCCTGGCTAACATCCTCTTCTCTTCTACTGTTACTGATGAAGAGAGGCTGACTCTTGACTCCTTGGCAAAGTGATTTATTACCAGGCCTCTTGTATGTTATTTTTTCTCAGAAGACCAAATCTTAGCTATCCAGGGAGCCTACTCTGTGGCTAGCAGTCATTTCTAAACATCTGCTGCAAATTTTCAGTGGTATATCACGAAATAAGGACAGTGGAGTACATTTTTCATCTATCTAAATGTATTAAAAATAAGTGACTATTATTCATTATGAGATATGTTCTTCTTGATTTTTGGTCTTAAAATACCCATTATTTTGGGAATTCCCTGGCGGTGCAGTGGTTAGGTCTCTGTGCTTCCACTGTAGGGGCCCTGGGTTCGATCCCTGGTTGGGGAACTAAGATATCCCGCAAGCTGTGTGGAGCAGCCCCCCAAAAAATAATTTTTAAAAACCCCATTATTTTAAGAATGACTGGTAATAGTAGGTGGTATACTTTGTAAGTTAAAAATTTGGTCACCTTGTGATGGTCATTTAAATCTTTTGGGGGGAAATTTTACTGGTTTATGATGTCCCAGTAGTCTAGGAACCACTACGTTGATCACCATAGCTCATTTCCATGAGGCAGTGGCGCCCTTCATGTAAAGTAAGCATGCCTTCTTTCATACACATTTGCAGACAGTTTTTCAGTGTATTTTTCTGCCATAGGCTTCTTGATTTTTGCCTGATTCCAGCCTTGCAGTTTACTTGCTGTCTCCCAGTCCTCTTCTTTGGCCAGTAGTTCTAGTTTCTGTTTTTATATGTTTTCATGTGTGTTTTAAATCCCTGCACAGCTCTAGGCTTAGTTAGATAAACTTCTTCCTGTTCTTCCTTTCATGCTTTCCTAGATAAGATGTTTCTTCTACGGGCTCAATACTACATTGAAAATGTATAAGTTTACTTTTCTTTTAGATCTATTCTTTTTTGTTTTGTAATCCTTCTGAAACTAGCTTTCTGAACTTCATTTTAACTGATTTCTGACATTTTCCCCTTTAGATCTTACTAAAACAAATTCACTGTTACTAAAGTACCTTTTCACCTTGAAGATATTTACTAATTTTTTTTTTTTTTTTGTAGATCGAGTATATGCATATGGCAATCTCTGTTACAACTTGTTGCTTTTGTTAGCAGATGGTAAATTATGGGATCATAGAATTTCTCCCAGTGCAAAGAATCTGCTTGCCTTTTTTGATTTCCTGGGTAATATTGTCAAAAGTCACTCATGCAAAAGGCAGTCAATAAGTAGTTAGAGTTTCCTAGAAAAATATTCTTATCTCTTGAAGCATCTGCCCTGTCAATAATATTTATCCATTCCTCTAAGGAGAAATAATTTGAGGTAAGAGTCAATGGTACAAGTTTTTTCTAACTGCAACTGTATACCTTTGGAAAATGTTGGCCACAGCAGGATGCTTGTTTGCTAATATTAATGTGCGTATGGTTAAATGAATTATGACCCTGTTTTCCAAATCCCAACTTGTTGGACATTAAGTCAATATTTGATTTTTGGACTTGCCTGGAAAACTGGGACCTATGGTTTCATATTCGTTAATTCAACAGATACTATGTGTCTGCTCTGTTCCACGCACTGTGCTAGGCACTAGAATAGAGTAGAGCAAACAGTCTAGTGGGCAAGACATTCATTAATGCATAGTTTGAAAAATAATTACAGTTGTGGTAGGTGCTATAAGAAATACAGGGTACTATGAGAGCATATAACAGGGAGACATCTGTCATTGGGGGTTAAGGAAAGTTTCTTGAAGAATTGACATTTAAGCTTAAGCATGAAGAGTAAATAAGTTAGGTTTGAGGCATCTGGGAAGATCTTAGTCAAAGGGAAAAGAATATGATTGTGCAGGTTTAAGATATGGGGCAGCAAGAGGGAATGGTGTTTCTTCATGAACGTTGATAACATTCCATCACATTTCTATTCTCTTTTCCATCCTTTTGTTAACAGATATTTTCTAAAACATGCTTTTAATCACATTACTATACTGATTAAGAAACTTTTAAAGCTATTCATTGGATAGATTAATTGCTCCTTCGGGGCAGGACTCTTGCCACTTTTAATACCTTAGTCCAAGTTTCAGATATCAGAGCCAGTTATACCTCGTCCCTCTGCATGAGTTGGTTTTAGCTGCAGTAATAAATAGTAGGCAAAGAAGGAGTTATATATAAGCTGTTATGATTCCCTCTTTTCCCTCTGCCTAGCATACAAGTTTTTAGTGAAACCTGACTAGTGACAGGTTTTTTTTTTGTTACAAAAAACAAGCCTCTTTTGTAACCTAGTCTGTATGTAGCTCTTATTCTAAGAATGGTCTTTATTGTATTGAATTAAGATATTGTAAACAAGACAACAACCCAGGAGTTATATGAGGGGTGGTGATGGTCTCATCTGAAGAGTGGGATCATTTTCTCTTTTAGTCATTTGAGGAAGGTATGTCATCAGTAGAAATTGGAATTGGGAAGGTGGGATCTGGATAGATTAGATAAGGAATATCGTCTGTCTTGCTGGTGGATTCTGTTAAGTTGTGCCAACTCTTTGGGGTTCTAGTGTAGACCTCTGAACAGTGCGTGAGGTGCTTGTCTTTCCTCAGCATATACAAGGCACTCAGATATTTGTCGAATAGGAAAAATGTGCATGTAAATGGATAGGGCTTATGTGTTTATAGAGCAATCTTGATTCAAAACTGTGTTCTTTCTAGCCATATTGTTTATATTCCATGCATTCTCTATCCCCACCCCCCTAATATTTAGTGAAATCTCTTTGAAGGTCCAACCAAAGAAATCCAAGGGAAAGATTTTAAAAAATTAATTAATTTATTTTTAGCTGCATTGGGTCTTTGTTGCTGTGCGTGGGCTTTCTCTAGTTACGACGAGCGGGGTCTCCTCTTTGTTGTGGTGCGCGGGCTTCTCGTTGCGGTGGCCTCTCTTGTGGAGCACAGGCTTTAGGCACGCGGGCTTCAGTAGTTGTGGTACACGGGCTCAGTAGTTTTGGCTTGCAGGCTGTAGAGTGCAGGCTCAGTAGTTGTGGCGCATGGGCTTAGTTGCTCCGTGACATGTGGGATCTTCCCGGACCAGGGCTTGAACCCATGTCCCCTGCATTGGCAGGTGGGTTCTTAACCACTGTGCCACCAGGGAAGTCCTGGGAAAGATTTAAAAAATTTTTTTTCAATTTATTTGTTTTGGCTGCGCCGGGTCTTAGTTGTGGCACGCAGGAACTTTTAGTTGCAGCATGCGGACTCTTAAGTTGTGGCATTCATGCGGGATCTAGTTCTCCCACCCGGGATTGAACCCGGGCCCCCTGCATTGGGGGCACGGAGTCTTCCCACTGGACCACTAGGGAATGTCCCAGGGAAAGATTTTTGTATCAGGCTGGATGAACAAGGTGAGCTTTGATAACTGAAATGAGAGAATTCCAATTGAAAGGAGCAGGCTCTCCTGGCACCTGAAGCTTGGTCCATATGATTCAACCACAGGCACCGGAAGTCGCATGGAAACCCCTAGAACATTCCAGGACTGGGTGGTGACACAGTCACCTAGGGCTCTTCAACTAGACCGCTGAGGTTTACCTGTGAAACTCATGAGCGTCAATTCTTGTAGTTAGCTTGGAATTTTAAAAACTTGGGTTATATACAGATGCCTTTTTTTTTTTTTTTTGTGGTACGCGGGCCTCTCACTGTTGTGGCCTCTCCCGTTGCGGAGCACAGGCTCCAGACGCGCAGGCCTAGCGGCCACAGCTCACGGGCTCAGCCGCTTCGCGGCATGTGGGATCCTCCTGGACTGGGGCACGAGCCCGCGTCCCCTGCCTCGGCAGGCGGACTCTCAACCACTGCGCCACCAGGGAAGCCCCAGATGCCTTTTAAAGGAAGAAGTTCTAGGTACTTCCCTGGCGGTCCCGTGGTTAAGACTTCGCCTTCCAATGCAGGGGGTGCGGGTTTGATCCCTGGTCAGGGAGCTAAGATCCCACATGCCTCGCGGCCAAAAAATCAAAACATAAAACAGAAGCAATATAGTAACAAATTCAATAAAAGACTTTTGAAATGGTCCACATCAAAAAAATCTTAAAAAAAATATAAAGGAAGAAGTTTTTGTATATCCAAAGAGTACACCCAAGGATCCCAGTCTGAGAAACACTGCATTAAACCCTGAATGCAAACACAGAGGTTGCTTGACAAAGCGAACAAAAAAAGTGGTTACTTTGGTACCAGCATAATGTTAAATCAAAAATAGGCCACTGAAATGGTGTGGCAATATTATTTTTAGATTATATATATAAAAACAACATTTATAAGTTCTCAGGTTCTTGATAGTACATCTCTAGATCTGTATAGGTAAGGTAAATCCCACTTTGAAAAAATACAGGTAGTTTACCTCTCCCACCAGGAGGAGATCCAGTGCTAAATCTTGAAAAAAAATTTTTTTAAGTGTCTGGCATTTCATAATGTTTGCCTGGTGTTGGGAGAGAGTAGCAAAAGAAAAACTCCATTCTCCCACACCCCCAATTCTCCAATTAGGGATATCATTTGTGTTAACGTGTTCTTCTTGGGATGCAACTCTGACTAGCCATGGTTGTTAACCAGTCATCATTCATTTACACCTTAGGATCAGATGCATTAATAACAAGTCAACACAAATTTTATTTCTGCTTCAGAAAATGGAAATTTTATATGAGGAAACCTTAGACCTTTGACAGGAAGGCATTCTTGGATGAGGTGGGAGATTCTGAAAAGGCACCTTCCAGGAAAGAGGTGCTTGGGATCAGGGAAGAAGAAGAAGGTGTGAAAGAAACTGTTACTTTTCACTTTTGCCTAGTATCTTGGATATTATTCGTTTGTTGCACTGGTAATGCTGTGGTTGACAGTGCCTGAATGGGGGTTTCAGAGCAAGTTCAGAAGTCCGTCAACTTTAGCCTGCATATTTTCCATTCCATATTAATTCCAGCACAATTTCTCCCCATGGTGTGGCATATTCTCTCAGGAAGAGCAGAAGGCAGAGAAAGAAGACCCTTCCTAATATGCCTGGAGTCCAGCTCAGATAAGTCTTGTTGGATAAGCCTCTTCTTTTTGGCTTTCTTGTAACCTCCTCATTCTCCTTCGCAGTTTTTTTTTTTTTTAACATCTTTATTGGAGTATAATTGCTTTACAGTGGCGTGTTAGTTTCTGCTGTATTACAAAGTGAATCAGCTATACATATACATATATCCCCATATCTCCTCCCTCTTGCGTCTCCCTCCCACCCTCCCTATCCCACCCCTCTAGGTGGTCACAAAGCACTGAGCTGATCTCCCTGTGCTATGTGGCTGCTTCCCACTATCTATCTATTTTACAGTTGGTAGTGTATATTATGTCCATGCCACTCTCTCACTTCGTCCCAGTTTACCCTTCCCCCTCCCCGTGTCCTCAAGTCCATTCTCCACACCTGCGTCTTTATTCCTGTCCTGCCCCTAGGTTCTTCAGTACCTTTTTTTAAAAAATTCCATATATATGTGCTAGCATACGGTATTTGTTTTTCTCTTTCTGACTTCACTCTGTATGACAGTCTCTAGGTCCATCCACCTCACTACAAATAACTCAGTTTCGTTTCGTTTTATGGCTGAGTAATACTCCATTGTATATATGTGCTACATCTTCTTTATCCATTCATCTGTCGATGGACACTTAGGTTGCTTCCATGTCCTGGCTATTGTACATAGAGCTGCAATGAACATTGTCCTTCACAGTGTTTTATGTCAAGTCACCTAGCAGGTAGTAGGTTCTCAGTACTTGCCAGTTCTTCTAAGAGAGTGAAAGGAAAGTTTGGAAACATGGACCACAATTTCTGCTCTTTTACTACCAATTTCTGTTTTGCCTCTTTTCTACAACTTTAAACAACTCTCCTTTTTTACTGGCGTGTTCGCAGAGAAGAAAGAATGGCTGGTAAGGGGTGGGTAAGAAGAAAGATAATTTTTGATGTTTGACAACCGCCTGACACATCATAGATAACTTTTTGTTTGCACCTCATAGCTTAAATATCTTGAACAAACAAAAATTGAAAACGCAGGATCAGGGCATTAATGCTCAGGTAACACTCTATCGTGCAAAATTCTCATTTCCACGTTTTACTGTTTTATCAGGACATCTTTCATCTTTGTATCAGGCAAGCTAGTAGCAAATCTTCTTCCCTTCCCACTCGGCATTGAGGCTTTCGGACTCCTCCCTACTTTACTAGTGTTCTTCGGTTCTGGATGTTGTAAACTCCATCACCCGTCTCTCAGGGTCTTTTCCTCAAGGTTTCCCGACGTTCTGGCGCTCTCTAAGCCCACAGCACGTTGGGGAGGAAGATCGTGGATTCATTTGACGGGCCAATGAAGCCTTGCGGGCTGCGGAATCCCACGTGGGTGGGGCTGGGCTCAGCAGGGGCGGGGCCGGCGAGGAGCCCAAGGGAAAAGGTGGCAGGCTCAGTTGAGAAAGCCCGCGGGCAAAGGTTTCACAGATTTCACGAAGGCTTCGTGTGCGAGGCTGGGGGAATTGGGGTACCTCCCTCCTGCCTCGTCACTCTTGATTCTGGAAGCTTCAGTAGGCTTTTCTCGGTTGCTGGTACCCGGAAAGGCAGCGGCTTCAGCTCCAGGGGCGGGTCCCAAGGGTCTTGTCGCAGCTCCGGGGCCGTTTGGCCTCCTGGTGTTGGGGGAGGGGCGAGGGAGGTGCTGCTCGCGCCTCCTTTTGCGCTTGCGCGACGGTCTCCGAGAGGGTAGGAGCGCGTGCGCGATGACGTGGACGTTTGATGCGCGCGCAGGCTCTTCAGCTGGAGCGGACACACGGTGTGCGAACCGAACAGAATAACCCGCCCCCAGCGGGATGTGAAGGACTCCGGGTGAGGCCGGCCACGCCCCGCACGGTAACTCTCGGGCCTGGGTGGAGGACGTCTCTTTAGTACTGGCCCGATTGGAGTTTTCCGAGAGTTTGAAGCTCTTGTGTATTTTTTATGGTGTCAGAAGCGTTCCGCTGAGCGATCTTCGCACGCTCCGGCCAGGCCAGGCCTTGCGCGGAGCCGCCTTTGGCGCGCGCCTGTGGTCTTCTGAGCGAGGCTGCGCATGTCACCTCGCGCGCGTCCCCGGCCTCACTTCCGCGTCGCGCCGCGAACTAACTGGGAACATCGACGCCAGCAAGAGGCCACGAGGCGGGCGGGGTGAGAAGCGCCCATGGCGCGGGCCTGCCCTCGCGTGCGTGGGGTGCCGCACCGCATGGTACGATACGCGTGACGCCTTCCAGCCAGGCGTGGAGCTTTAGGTCGAGAGCCGTGCTTGTGCGCTTTGCCTTTTAGAGCTCAGGTCTCGGGGTTCCAAAACTGTGCTGACCTCGCTTTTCTAAGCAGCTGTGTGCAGCGTTTTGACACCTGTATAAAGCTGTCGCCCAGCATGTAATTTCCTGGCAGGTTGTTTGAAGCAAGACCGCGAGTTTAATAAAAAAGGAGGGCGAGGAAGTGAGCCGTATAGGAGTGGGAACTTGGTAAACAAAGGACCGGTGGTTCGTAAGTGCAGAAATGAGGGCGGGGAAAACAGGTGGGAAGAGCAGGTGTTATTTTCTTTTTCCCTCTGTGGGGCAGCCTTTGGCTAGTTCTCTGTTTGTGTGCCTTACCGCTTCTATTATTTTGTCAAGTTGGTCGCTGCCCTTAGCGGTAGGTGGGTCTGGGACAGAAATAAACCGCTCCGAGCACCAGTAACCAAAGTTGACGAATCTGCGTGCGAAGAGTATGGAGAAGTTAGGGATTATTTCACACTAGGTTGAGAGTAGGAAGTGGTAGTGTCATGATTTGAAGAGTTTTGCTTTGCCTTCGGAACTCTGGAGATGCCTCCTCTGGCGAGGTTGGAAGCAGGGAGAGTGTAGGAGGTCTGAAAGGAAGGGTTACCAATGGCAGAACAACGTGAGTAACGAAAGTACTCTTCCTTCTGAGGGGAGACCACTCTCCCAGGGTTCGCGTCGCCGGGGCAGACACGTGGATCAAGAGAACTCTCGAGCCCACCCGCGCGCTGCCAGTGTGTGTTGTGAAGCTTTCCGGGCTTCTGCGGCAGAGTCCCTGGCAAATACTGCCTGCTCTGCCTCTTTTTGGGCACGACGCCGCGGCTAGGCTGCAGGGAAAGTGCCTGGAGGTGGCGTGACGGCTGCTGGGAAGGGGGCTGGCCTGGGAGGGCCGGGCGGGTGGTTCTGTAGTTTCCACGGTAACAGAATGCGACTGGATCCCGCCGAGCGATCCGCGGGTTCCGGCCGGCGGCACGTGATCAGTCGGACTCCCCTTCCCCGGAAGAGCTTTCCTTGCGGCATTTTTTCACGTGGTTCTTGGCTAGCTGGGCTTTGCAGTTGGAGAGCGGTGATGTGGGCCCCGATAGTCGACGGCGACTGTAGTCCTCCGAGACTGGCAGGCGGCCTTTTCACTTCCAAGCGTATGGAGTGGGCGCTAGTGCTTCTTGCTGCTGTAGGGCTATGTTTCCAGCTGTTGTGTGAGTTGAGTGGGTTGGGTGCATTTTCCAGAGAACACATGCTTAGGATTTGAGAAAACTTAGTGCCCCAGGTACCTTGCCATACTTAATCCAAGGCAAGGTGGCCATTTGATTGCTGTCCGTTTCTGCCATATACGTTAGTTCTTCAAATTCTACTTATGCAAATATTAGGGACCTGAGAGCTTTCTAACACCGAGTTGTAGTTAAGGGATCATTCCTAGGAATAGAAAATGCTCATGAAGCCAGCATTAACAAATGGTATTTGAGGAGAGAAGCGGGGGGGACTACTATCTTAGGTAAATGCAACTTTGTGCCTTAAAACCTAAAGCATTTCAGATAATATTTTGAAATTTACCTTTCAAATTTAGGGTTGTGGTGATGATAAAATGCCCAGGGTATAGTCTGGTCCAGAGTAAGCGCTTATTAATAGATCACGAGTACCATTTATTTAATTATTAAAGTTAACTTAATGACGATTAAGAACGGATAGTTGGCTCTTTTACTCTTTGCATCACTTGCTATCATATTTTCTGATTATTTTTGTGTGCAAATTATAGTTTTAAAAAGATTTTTCAAATTTCTGGGCTCATTGTATATTGGTGAATACTGAAATTCGAGTGAACCTATTCTCTTACAAATTTGAGTTTCAGAAACGTAACCACACTCTTATAGTGAATGATTATGTTAAGGAACAAATTAACATCTTTGTGCCTACCATACAGTAATGCATTTGTTGTATGAAAAGTTATAGTTATTTTTAGCAACTTCGGAAACATTCGGTTTAGGTTCACCATCATTTGAATAGTTTGTGTTTTTAAAGTAATGGTATTGATTTGGAATTTTAAATTGGCGTACTTTGGGGTCGGGGCTAGTACCTGAATCATTGAATTAGGTACCTACCTAGTAAACCAGTTAGTGTATTTGGTAAGTTGTATGAGGGTTATGGCTTTAGTAGTTAAACATTTCCCAGAGATGTCACTGGTGAAAAGATACTCAGAATAGGGACTCCGAAATTGTAGCAATTTACTTATGGAACTTGCCATGTTACCTGAAAACATTCTCTGCAAAATGGCATTTGTGTGTTGGTGTGTGAGTGCCTGTACCTTCAAAACGTTGACATTTTCAGAATGTTAGTATTTCACATCCACAATTAAACTTACCTCCTCGGGTCACTTTTATAGTTATTTTATTTAGATAACTGCTTGATCTTGAAAAGCTGAACTTTTTTTTTTTGAATGTTAAGTTATATCTATGTACCAAAACTGTGGTCTTCCTTAATGCTTTCAGAGAGCCAAACACAGAGTATTTTTAGAATCTTGCTGGAAGGAGATTTACTGCTTCATGAGTAGCCTAGCTCTTCCTAAAGTAATTTGATTTTTGCAATTGGTTAAAGTTATCTTAGACTTTAGAGTGGTATTTCTGTGTCTGAAACAGCTAAATTTGCTGAATTGACTGTCCTTTCTTTAGAAAATCCAGTATATATAGTATTCCAAAAGCATAGGCATATTGCTTATAGTGAAGTGAAATCTGTGCTTAAAGATTATTGTGGAATAAAATTGTATTACTTGTTTGTAAACCAAGTAGCAATGTATGGCTCAAGATAGAGATTGTTTTGTTCGTAAGTTAGGTTTTTGGTTTTATACATTTTGATCAACTCCTGGAATAACTGACTGGAGGATTAAAAAAAGACCTTATACAAATCAAAAGTCAGAAAGTTCTAACTTTTTTTCCCTCTTAATACACATTTTTACATTTATTAGTTACCTGTGTACAGAGTGCAGATAGGGCAGTCTGACTCTTCTGCTCTTAATTTTTCTGTTTAGATGAAAGGAAAATTTTGAAATGTGTATATATAATGTAAGTATGAAGTTTACTTCAGTACAGTCTCTAACACTAAACTGGATTTCTGTCAGTAGAATCTTTGATATTTCATAGATTAATTTTTAAGGGATAGTGATTGGTTAAAACTTCTTTGCCCCAGTTTTACCTGTAAAAATGATCTGAAAATCAAGAATTTAATATTATAGAATGTTTAGGATATTCTGAACCCTATAATGTCTTCATAGGTTTGGGATAGTGAAAAAAATTTTTCAGATACTTCTTTGCTGTGTGCCATATTTAAATGCACTTCATGAGAGTGTTTTTGCATAATTGCTTACAAAAATACTTGATTTGTAACAAAATTTTGAGCTTTATGGACTAAATACAAGATTAGGAGTTTGTGTTATTTGATATATACACCATTTTAGAGGAATTGGTTTTTGTGAATTTTCTGAACTTTACTATTTTTATAAAGTCACTTTATTTGTGACTTCTCAGTCTGCTTAAATTTTGTTTTATCGGTCTCTGGTAGGTGTTACTTAAACTTGATAGTTTTAGGAAACCAATAAACTTAATTGCCTTAAGCCTGAGAAAGCTTTTGAAAAGAATCACTCTAAATTTTATCTATCTCTTAAATGCCAAATCGGAGGAGAAATTCTTTTTTCACCTTTCCTGGGTATTAGTACAGTGGTGTCAGAAAGTGTGTTTCTGTTTTCACATTTAGCCATAATACAAAACAATAGCCAACCTTTTTTAAAGCCTTGATTTTTAAAATATTATCCTCAGGCTAATGAATATTTTAAGTTTTGGAGTTCCCCCCACTTTTTTGGGGGGGCGGTCATGTGGCCAGCCCTATAAGAAGATGTGAAATTCAGATCAGATGCTTTTGCTGCTTGTTAGTAGTTCTGATGAAGAGTAAAATTAGACTTTTAATTATAATGAGGAGCACCAATAAGTGGCTCAATCTGATTAGTCAAAATTACTGACCCACTTTAAACAGAAGTAGTAATGTAACATTTTCCTTTTTTGTATAAAAGCTAATTGGTGATAGCTTTATATCTTGTAGAATATTTAGGTAATTTAGCACATCACTTTAGTTGAATGTAACAATCTGAGATTTCTTTAAAACATTTTATTGAGATATAATTCACATAACATAAAATTCACCATTTTAAAGGATACATTTAATGGTTTTTGGTTCCTGAACATTTCGATCACCCCCAAAAGAAACCCCATACCAATTAGCAATTGTGCCAATTATTCCTCTCCCTTTTCACTGTCAACTATGGATCTACTTTCTGTAGATTTGCCTATTCTGGACATTTCATGTAAATGGAATTGTACAATATATGTGGCATTTTTCTTGTAACATTTATGAATTAACTAATTTAGTTTTTTTTTGAAATTGGTTGTATGTCTACAAGATACAAAATTTAGAAAGTGTCAGAATATGTATTCTTCCAGCCACCCTGTTTTCCCTTGATAAAGCCAATACTACCAGTTCCTTTTTTGTCTTTACAGATAGTCTATGTCAAGCAGATACATACATACTGGGTTTTTTCTTTGGCTTTTTTTTGGTTGAAACTTTGTAGAAGTATGTAGCATAATCTACAATTGTTTTGAACTTTATGCTCTTAATATATCTTGTACTTTTGTATGAGTCCATAAAGTTTATAATTCTTTTCTAGCTGCAGAATATTCCACTCCGTCGTTGTACCACCATTTATCGCTGGTGTGTATGTGTGTATTTGCACACATGTATATAAGATAAAACCCTAGAGGAACTGCTGTTTCATGGGATGTATGCATTTGTACTTTTGATATTTTCATGTTATCCTCTTAGATTCTGTCATCTTACACTCTCAGCAACTGGTTAGATGAGAATGCTGGTTGACGTACACCCTTTACAACACCTCTGCCAAACTTTGATTTTTGCTGTTCTGATAGGGTAAAAAACAGTATTTTAGGACGACTTTAATTTCCTCTATTCCGAGACTATGTACGTTTTCATAACCATTTGCTTTTCCTATTCTTTGCCCATTTTTCTGTTAGATTTTTTGTCTTGTTGATTTGTATAAAATGATCCCTTTTGATATTACGGAAATGAGTTTTTTTTTTTTTTTTTTTTTTTTTTTTTTTTTTTTGCGGTACGCAGGCCTCTCACTGTTGTGGCCTCTCCCATTGTGGAGCACAGGCTCCGGACGTGCAGGCTCAGAGGCCATGGCTCACGGGCCCAGCCGCTCTGCGGCATGTGGGGTCTTCCCGGACCGGGGCATGAACCCGTGTCCCCTGCATCGGTAGGCGGACTCTCAACCACTGCGCCACCAGGGAAGCCCCGGGAAATGAGTTCTTTATGATATAAGTTGCAAATATAGTTTTCCATTCAGGCATTTGTTTTTTATTTTGCGTGGGTGGTTTTTGTCATGTTAAAAACAAATTTACATGATTTTGAATTTATCAAAAATTCTGTCGTCTTATTGACTTCTAGATTTTATGTCCTACTTATTATCAAAAAGGTTTTCTCAAAGATTTCTTTAAGAATTAAAAAAAAATTACACTGAGGCGGGGTGGGGTGGGATTTAAATGTTTGGTCTGTCTGGAATTTTTTTCAGTGTAAGGTCTGAGGTGTGGAGCCAACTGTTTCTTTCCTAGTAAGTTCCAGTGATTTGTCATGGTTTCTTTAAATGTATGTACTAACAAGGTAAATAGCATTTTACTTATGTATGAACTCATGCCATTACCATAATAAGTGTTGATCTTATACAAAGATAACATGTAAATTTGTTAATTTTTACTCATCTCAGGAGAACTTGCTGTGTAATGGAATCCTCTGGCAAATTAATTCATTAAGTATCAGGATCCTTTTTTTTTTTTTTTTTTTTTTTTTTTTTTTTTTTTTTTTTTTGTGGTACGCGGGCCTCTCACTGTTGCGGCCTCTCCCGTTGTGGAGCACAGGCTCCGGACGCGCAGGCTCAGCGGCCATGGCTCACGCGCCCAGCCGCTCTGCAGCATATGGGACCGGGACACGAACCCGTGTCCCCTGCACCGGCAGGCGGACTCTCAACCACTGCGCCACCAGGGAAGCCCTCAGGATCCTTTTAAAATGAAAATAACTTTCCAATTTGATCTCTTTAAGTCTGTATATTTTTCTTTTCTAAAAACTAAGGCATTTATTTTATTTTTAAATTAATTAATTTTTTTGGCTGCGTTGGGTCTTCGTTGCTGCACGCAGGCTTTCTCTAGTTGTGGCGAGCAGGGGCTCCTCTTCGTTTCGGTGCGCAGGCTTCTCATTGCGGTGGCTTCTCTCGTTGCAGAGCACGGGCTCTAGGTGTGCGGGCTTCAGTAGTTGCAGCATGTGGGCTCAGTAGTTGTGGCATGCAGGCCCTGTAGTTGCAGCATGCGGGCCCTTAGAGCACACGGGCTTCAGTAGTTGTGGCGCTTGGGCTCAGTAGTTGTGGCGCTTGGGCTCAGTAGTTGTGGCGCTTGGGCTCAGTAGTTGTGGCACATGGGCTTAGTTGCTCCGTGGAAGTGGGATCTTCCCCGACCAGGGATCTTCCCTTGCATTGGCAGGCAGATTCTTAACCATTGTGCCACCAGGGAAGTTCGAAGTCTGTATACTTTTATACTTTCATGTAGTTTTTCTAAAATGAATGTACACTTTTTGTTTTTATTTGAGATTGTAGTATGTATAGTGAATTATTGGAGAGTGGGATATGAATAATTTAACTAATTAGATTAAAACGAACTTTAAAGAGATAAATACTCCAGAATCAGTATCTTCACAGTGATTGAGAGAAAGGTAGAAGCAAAGTCTTAGAAGAATTTAGGAATATATTTTGGGGGTACTGTAATCATTCTTGTATTTTTGTTAACAAAATAAATGTTCACTTGATTAAAGTGTTTTTTTGCTTGTTTTTTAGGCTGGGAAGGCCATTGTGGTTATGTGGTAACTATAGTTATCTTACTACTGATTTTCCCACTGGAATCATGGAGGAGAAACAGCAGATTATATTGGCTAATCAAGATGGTGGGACAGTGGCAGGAGCAGCACCTACCTTCTTTGTCATCCTAAAACAGCCAGGAAATGGCAAAACTGATCAAGGAATTTTGGTTACTAATCGGGATGCCTGCGCTTTGGCTAGCAGTGTTTCATCACCAGGAAAATCTAAGGGAAAGATTTGCCTTCCAGCTGATTGTACTGTAGGAGGAATCACTGTCACCTTGGATAACAATAGTATGTGGAACGAATTCTATCATCGAAGCACAGAGATGATCCTGACCAAGCAGGGAAGACGCATGTTTCCTTACTGTCGTTATTGGATAACAGGTTTAGATTCAAATATGAAATATATCCTTGTCATGGATATATCTCCTGTGGATAACCATCGTTATAAATGGAATGGTCGCTGGTGGGAGCCCAGTGGGAAGGCTGAACCCCATGTTTTGGGGAGGGTTTTTATTCATCCAGAATCTCCTTCCACAGGTCATTATTGGATGCATCAACCAGTATCTTTCTATAAACTCAAACTTACCAACAATACACTGGACCAAGAAGGGCATATTATCTTGCACTCTATGCATCGCTACCTGCCGAGGCTTCATTTGGTGCCTGCAGAGAAGGCTACCGAAGTGATACAGTTAAATGGCCCTGGTGTCCACACTTTTACCTTCCCACAGACTGAATTCTTTGCAGTAACAGCTTATCAAAACATTCAGATTACCCAGTTGAAAATAGATTACAATCCATTTGCTAAAGGCTTCCGGGATGATGGGCTGAATAGTAAGCCCCAGAGAGATGGAAAGCAAAAGAACAGCTCTGACCAGGAAGGGAATAGTGTTCCCAGTTCTCCTGGTCAACGGGTCCGTCTTACAGAAGGTGAGGGGTCAGAGATACAGCTAACTGATTCGGATCCTTTATTGAGGGGTCATGAAACATCATGCAAGGGTTTGGAGAAGCCTTCCCTTAATGTAAAACGAGACTTTCTAGGTTTCATGGATATTGATTCAGCACTTGGTGAAGTTCCTCAGTTGAAGCAAGAGGTTTCTGAAAGGTAGGTAACAGATTTTCTGTTCTTAGAGATAAAAGGAAGGTTTGAATTTAAAATACTGATTGTGTGGATTGCTGACTTTAGACATTGATAAATGCAAGCTGCTATAAAATGTACCACAGTTGCTTTTACATTCTGTGAAGTGACAGTTCATTTTTCTGTAATGAATATGGATTGGGTTCACAATCCAGAATTGTAGGCAAATTAGATGACTTATCAGAATGGGGACCTTAGATTTAGATTGTAGGTTTAGACTTTCATTAATCATGTGTGGCTGTTCCTTGTTAATATATATAGATGAATTTTTTAAAATATTGAAATATAGTTGATGTACAGTATGTATAGACAACTCTTGATTGATTGGGGAAGGGAAAAGAATGACCCCCAAATCATAACTGAAACAGAATTTACCCAGTGAGGCACAGAAGAGATTTAAAGTAAAGTTGTTTATATGTAGTACATAAGAATTTTGTGCCCTGTGGACATCCTAATCCATAAATTGCCTGAGTAAGAAATAAGCTGAAGATTATTACATGTTAAAATAGCATGATATACTCTTGTGCTTTTTAAATTTGAACTTGTGTTATTTATTTTTATCAAAGTCTTTATGTTTTTAGAGCAATTTTAGGTTTGCAGCAAAATTGAGAGGAAAGTACAGAGATTTCCCATACAGCCCCTGCCTCCACACATGCATAGCCATTCCCATTAGCAACATTCCCCACCAGAGTGGTACATTTGTGTCAATTGATGAACCTATATTGATGCATCATAATCACCCAAAGTCCGTAGATTACATAAGGGTTCACTGTTGGTGATATACATTCTGTGGGTTTGGACAAATATGTAATGACATGTATCCACCCTCATTGTATCATACAGAGTATTTTCATTGCCCTGGAAATCCTCTATTCTCCACCTGTTAATTCCCCTTCCCATCTGGCAACCTTTTACCTTTTTATTATCTCACTGCTTTGCCTTGTCCAGAATTTCATATAGTTGGAATTATACAGTATGTAGCCTTCTCAAATTGGCTTCTTTCACTTAGTAATATGTATATAAGGTTCCTTCATGTCTGTTCATGGCTTGGTACCACATTTTTTTTCAGTGCTGAATAGTATTTCCTTGTTTGGTTGTACCAGTTCATTTATTCATTCACCTCCTGAAGGACATCTTGGGTGCTTCCCAGTTTTGGCAATTATGAATAAAGCTGCCACGAACATCCATGTCCAAGCCTTCAGTTCACTTGGGTATATACCAAAGAGTGTGGTTGCTAGATTGTACGGTAACAGTAGTGTTAGATTTATAAGAAACTGCCAAACTCTTCCAAAGTGGCTGTACCATTTTGCAGAAATGAGAGTTCTTGTTGCTCTGCATCCTTGTCAGCACTTGGTGTTGTCAGTTTTCTGGATTTTGGCCTTTCTAATAGGTGTGTAGTAGTAGTATCTTGTTTAAATTTGCCTTTCCCTGATGACACGATGTCATCAGGTGGTGCATTTTTTCATATGCTTATTTGCCATCTGTATGTCATCTTTGGTGTCTTTTAAGGTCTTTGGCCCATTTTCTAATCAGATTGTTTTACTGTTTTCTTAAGAGTTCCTTATATATTTTGGTGTGTTTTTTGAGGGAGGGCTGCCTTGGGTCTTAGTTGTGGCATGTGGGATCGTTGCGGCATGCGGTCTTCTCTCTACTTGTGGCGCACGGGCTGCAGAGTGCGTGGGCTCAGTAGTTGCAGTGTGCAGGCTTAGTTGCCCCGTGGCATGTGGCATCTTAGTTCCCTGACCAGGGATCGAACCTGCGTCCCCTGCATTGGAAGGTGGATTCTTAAGGACCACCAGGGAAGTCCCAGTTCTTCTGCAAATATTTTCTCCTAGTCTGTGGTCTTCTCATTCTCTTGTTGTCTTTCACAAAGCAGTTTATTATTTTAATGAAGTTCAGCCTATCAATGATTTCCTTCATGGATCATGCCTTTGATTTCATATCTAAAAAGTCATTGCCATATTTAAGGTCATGTAGGTTTTCTCTTAGGTTATCTTTTAGGATCCTTATAGTTCTGTGTTTTACATTTTGGTTTATGATCCATTTTGTATTAATTTATGTGAAAGTTGGAAGGTCTGCGTCTAGATTGATTTCTTTGCATGTGGATGTCCCTGCTGTTCCAGCACCATTTGTTGAGAAGACTCTCTTTGCTCCATTGTACTGTCCTTGCTCCTTTGTCAAAGATCAGTTGACTCTATTTATGTGAGTCTATTGTGGGCTCTCTAGTCTGTTCCATTGACCTATTTGTTTTTTCACCAGTACTACACTGATTTGATTACTGTAGCTTTTTAAGTAAGTCTTGAACCTGGGTAGTGTTAGCCCTCCAACTTTGTTCTCCTTCAATATTGTATTGGCTATTCTGGGTCTTTTTCTTCTCTATGTAGACTTGAGAATGAGTTCCATAAAATGACTTGCTGGGATTTTGATTTTGGTTGCATTGAATCTATAGATCAAGTTGGGAGGAGCTGACATCTTAACTATATTGACTCTTCCTATTCATGAACACTGACTATCTCTCCATTTATTTAGTTCTTTAATTTTTTCCATCAGAGTATTGTCATTTTCCCCATATTGATCTTGCACATATTAGATTTATACCTCAGTATTTCACTATTTGGGGGTGATAATGTAAATGGTATTGTTTTTTTAACTTCAAATTCCACTTGTTCTCTGTTGATATATAGGGAAGCAACTGACTTTGGTACTTTATCCTTGTATTCTGCAACTTTGCTATAATCACTTATTAGTTCCAGAAGTTTTTTGGAGATTCTTTTGGATTTTCTACCTAGATGATCACGTCATTCATAAACAAGACAGCTTTCTTTCTCTCAAATCTGTATTCCTTTATTTGCTTTTCTTGTCCTATTGCATTCACTAGGACTTCCAGTATGATGCTGAAAAGGAGTGATGAGAGGTGACATCCTTGCCTTGTTTCTGATCTTAGTGGGAAAGTTTCTAGTTTCTCACCATTAAGTATGATGTTTGTTTTAGGTTTTTTGTAGATATTCTTTTTTTTGGCTGTGCCTTGCCATATGTGGGATCTTAGTTCCCTTTGTAGATATTCTTGATTAAGTTGAAGAAGTTTCCTTCTATTGCTAATTTACTGAGAGTTTTTATCATGGATGGGTGTTGCATATTGTCAAATGCTTTTTTTCTGAATCTGTTGATATCATGTGACTTTTTTCTTTTCTGGTTTATTGATGTGATGGATTTTGTTAATTGATTTTTGAATGAACCAGCCTCGTATACCTGGGATGAATCCCGCATGGTTATGGTGTATAATTCTTTTTATATGTTTTATTTGATTTGCTCTTATTTTGAGGATTTTTGCATTTATGTTCTTGAGGAATAATGGTCTGTAGTTGTCTTGTAATGTCTTTGTCTGGTTTTGGGATTGGTGTTATGCTGGCTTCATAGAAGGAGTCAGGAAGCATTGCCACTACTCCATCTTCTGAAAGAGATTGTAGAGAATTGGTATCATTTCTTTCTCATATGTTTGGGAAATTTTACCAGTGAACCCATCTGGGCCTGGTGCTTTCTGTTTTGGAACCTTATTGATTCAACTTCTTAAATAAATATAGGCCTTTTTTTTTTTTTTTTGTGGTAGGCGGGCCTCTCACTGTGTGGCCTCTCCCTTTGCAGAGCACAGGCTCCGGACGCGCAGGCTCAGCGGCCATGGCTCACGGGCCCAGCCGCTCCGCGGCATGTGGGATCTTCCCAGACCGGGGCACGAACCCGCGTCCCCTGCATCGGCAGGCGGACTCTCAACCACTGCGCCACCAGGGAAGCCCTATAGGCCTATTTTGATTGTCTCTTGTGTGAGCTTTGGAAGATTGTGTTTTTCAAGGAATTGGCTCATTTCATCTAGGGTATCATTTGTTGGCATAAAATTGTTCATATATTCCTTTATTATCCTTTTGATGTCCATGGGATCTGTAGTGGTGTCCCTCTTTTTCTTTTTTTAAATTTAATTTATTATTTATTTTGGTTGCACTGGGTCTTAATTGCGGCTGGTGGTCTCCTTAGTTGTGGCATGCAAACTCTTAGTTGTGCTATGCATGTGGGATCCAGTTCCCTGACTAGGGATTGAACCCACGTCCCCTGCATTGGAAGGTGGATTTTTAACTGCTGTGTCACCAGGGAAGTCCCCCTTCTTTTTATTTCTGATAATAATAATTTGTGTCTTCTCTCGTTTTTCCTTAGCCTGGCTAGAGGCTTATTGACTTTTTTTTATTGATCTCTGAAAAGATCAATTAAAAAAATCAAAAGTTAAAAAAATCAGCTTTCGGTTTTATTGATTTTTTTTTTTTTTTTTTTTTTTATTGATTTTTATCTACTGATTTTTCTGTTTTCAGTTTCATTGATTTCTGCCCTGATTCTTATTTCTTTTCTGCTGCTCACTTTGGATTTAATTTGCTCCTTTTTTTCTAATTTCCTAAGGTGGAAACTTAGATTATTGATTTTAGATCTTCTTTCTTTTCTAATATATGCATTCAGTGCTATGTTTCTTTGTAAGCACCGCTTTCTCTGTGTCCCACAAATTTTGATAAGTTGTATTTATATTTTCACTTAGTTCAGAATATTTAAAAATTTCTCTCGAGATTTTTTCTTTGACCCATGTGTTATTTAGAAGTGTGTTGTTTAATCAGTTACTTTGGGATTTTTGTTAAGTTTTTTAAGATGTGTTTTATGGTCCAGAATGTGGTTTAGCTTGGTGAATGTTCCATGTTAACTTGAGAAGAATGTGTATTCTGCTGTTGTTGAAGTAATCTATACATGTCAATTAGATCTAGTTAATTGATGGCTTAACTGAATTCCATTATGTCCTTACTGACTTTATGCCTGCTGGATCTGTCCATTTCTGATGTGTTTCAGTCTCTAATAGTAGATTCATCTGTTTCTCCTTGCCATTTCTTTTAGTTTTTGCTTCATGTAGGTTGATACTCTGTTTTGGGGCACATATATGTTAAGGATTGTTATGTCTTCTTGGAGGATTGACCCTTTATCATTATGTAACGTCCTTCATTATCCCTGATAACTTTCATTACTTTTAAGTCTATTCTGTCTGAAATTAAAATAGCTACTCCTGCTTTCTTTTGATTAGTGTTAGCATGATATATTCTTCTCTATCCATTTACTTTTAATTTTTATGTGTCTTTATATTTAAAGTGGATTTTACAGACCCAATATGTAATTGGGTCTTTTTTAAAAAAATTAATTTATTTAATTTATTTTTGGCTGTGTTGGGTCTTCGTTGCTGTGCGCAGGCTTTCTCTAGTTACAGCAACCGGGGGCTGCTCTTGTTGCAGTGCGCGGGCTTCTCATTGCAGTGGCTTCTCTTTGCAGAGCACGGGCTCTAGGTGCTTGGGCTTCAGTAGTTGTGGCACATGGGCTCAGTAGTTGTGGCTTGTGGGCTCTAGAGCGCAGGCTCAGTAGTTGTGGCGCACGGGCTTAGTTGCTCCGCAGCATGTGGGATCTTTCCGGACCAGGGGTTGAACCCATGTCCCCTGCATTGGCAGGTGGATTCTTAACCACTGTGCCACCAGGGAAGCCCTGGGTCTTGTGTTTTTTTTGTTGTTGTTGTTTTGTTTTTTTGCGGTACGCAGGCCTCTCACTGCTGTGGCCTCCCCCGTTGCGGAGCACAGGCTCCGGACGCACAGGCTCAGTGGCCATGGCTCACAGGCCCAGCCGCTCTGCGGCATGTGGGATCTTCCCAGACTGGGGCACGAACCTGTGTCCCCTGCATCGGCAGGCGGACCCTCAACCACTGCGCCACCAGGGAAGTCCTGGGTCTTGTTTTTTGATCCATTCTGACTGGTGCATTTAGACTGTTGACATTCAAAGTGATTATTGAAATAGTTGGATTAATATTTACCATATTTGTTACAGCTTTTCTTTTGTCCTTGTTCTTTGTTTCTATTTTTGTTTTCCACTCTTTATTTGCCTTTTGTGGTTTTAGTTGAGCATTTTATATGATCTGGTTTTCTTTCTCTTCTTAGCATATCAGTTATACTTTAACTCTTTTTAGTGGTTACTCTATGGTTTGAATATACATTTACAACTTAACCCAAGTCCATTTTCAGATAACACTATATTGCTTCACAGGTAGTTTGTAAATCCTCTCTCCTGTTCTTTGTATCACTGCCATCATTCATTTCACTTATGTATAAGTATATATATGTGATATATACGTAAGTAATCAAACGCATTGTTGCTATTATTAGTTTGAACAGATTTTTACATTCTTTTTTTTTTTTGTGTGTGTGTGTGGTACGTGGGCCTCTCACTGCCGTGGCCTCTCCCACTGCAGAGCACAGGCTCTGGATGTGCAGGCTCAGCGGCCATGGAGCATGGGCCCATCCGCTGCACGGCATGTGGGATCTTCCCTGACCGGGGCACGAACCCGTGTCCCCTGCACCGGCAGGCGGACTCTCAACCTCTGCGCCACCAGGGAAGCCCTATTTTGAACAAATTTTTACCTGTTAGATCAACTAAGAACAACAACAAAAGAAAGTTTTTATTTTACATTCACTTATTTCTTCGTTATTCTTTATGGAGATCTGAGTTTGACCTGTGATATTTTACATTTGTCTGAAGGACTTCTTTTAATATTTCTTGCAAGTCAGATCAAGTGGCAACAAATTCTGTTAATTTTTGTTTGTGAAAGTCTTTATTTCTCCTTTAATTTTGCAGGGTACAGAATTCTAGGTTGGTGTTTTACTCTCTGAATACTTATAATATTTCACTCTTTTTGATTCTGTGGTTTCTGAGAAGTTGGATAGAATTCTTATCTTTGTTCCTCTGTAGGTAAGGTGTCTTTTTCCTCTGGCTTCTTTTAGTATATTTTCTTTATCTTTGATTTTCTGTAGTTTAAAAATGGCATCACTACATATAGTCTTTTGGTAGTTATCCTTCTTGGTGTTCTGTGAGCTTCTGGTTCTGTGGTTTGATGTCTGACGTTAATTTGGGGAAATCTCAGTCATCATTGTTTTAAATATTTCTTCTGTTCCTCTCTTCTTCTGATACTCACATTATGCGTATGTTGCATCTTTTTTTTGTTTGTTCGTTTTTGCGGTACGCGGGCCTCTCACTGTTGCGGCCTCTCCCGTTGCGGAGCGTAGGCTCTGGACGCGCAGGCTCAGCGGCCATGGCTCATGGGCCCAGCCACTCCATGGCATGTGGGATCTTCCCGGACCGGGGCACGAACCTCTGTCCCCTGCATCGGCAGGCGGACTCTCAACCACTGCACCACCAGGGAAGCCCTTGCATCTTTTGTAGTTGTCCCACAGTCCTTGGATATTCTGTTCTTTTCAGCTTTTGTTTTCTTTCCTTTTCAGTTTTGGAGATTCCTGTTGCTATATCTTCAAGCTCAGAGATTGTTTCCTCAGCTGTGTCTAGTCTACTAATAAGCCTATCAAAGGCATTCTTCATTTCTTTTACCATGTTTTTGATCTTTAGCATCTTTTTGTTTTTCTTAGGATTTTCATTTCTCTGCTTACATTGCACATCTGTTCTTGCATGTTATTTCTTTATTTATTAGAATCCTTAGTATGTTAATCATAGTTATAAATTCCCAGTCTGGTAATTTCAGCATCCCAGTATGATAATTGTGATGATTGCTCTGTCTTCAAATTGTGTTTTTTTGCCTTTTAGTATGCTTTGTAATGTTTTCTTGATAGTTGGACGTGACGTGTTAGGTAAAAGGAAGTGCTGTAAATAGGCCTTTAGTAATGTTGTGGTAAGGCATGGATGCGAGGGAAAGGGAAGTGTTCTTTAGTCCTATGGTTAGGTCTCAGTTTTTAATGAGTCTGTGCCTCTGGACTGTGAACTTCACAAGTACTTCTCATATTCTTTCTTGCCCCCTTAAGTTGGACAGGATTGGCTAGAGTAGGCTGGAGTTAGATATTTCCTTTCCCCAGGTCAGTTAGGCTCTGATAAAACCCACCAAGTTAGACTCTGGTTAACTAATTTTTCCAGAGGTTAGGCTTTTTTGTTACAAGTAACAGAGACTGACCCCCCCCCGGCCCAGGATTTTTCTCACGAGGAAATATTTACTGTGAGAACCTAGTCTAGCTCCTGGTGGAAAACTTACAGAAATGTGGGAGCACCCCTATAACTGGGTACCCCTGGAGTTTTAAACTCAGGCTTGTCTACATTGAGCCTCCAGCAACTCCAGTTGCAGTTCAGGTTTTTCTACCCTGGCACTGGTTCCCAAGGTGGTTTCCATTGTCAGTTACTGCTCCAGCCATGATCCCCTGTATCCACCTGACTGTTCTCAGCAGTTTTCACTGTACTCTCATTGTCTCTTTCTCTCTTTTTTTTTTTTTAAATAGAGAAGCCTGTGTGAAACCTGGCTTGTTTCTTTTCAAAAAATATTTATTTATTTGGCTGCGTCGGTTCTTAGTTGCGACATGTGGGCTCTTTGTTGTGGTGCACAGGCTTAGTTTCCCTGCAGCATGTGGGATCTTAGTTCCCTGACCAGGGATGGAACCCGCGTCCCCTGCATTGGAAGGTGGATTTTTAACCACTGGACCACGAGGGAGTCCCCTCACCGTCTTTTATGGATTCAAAAGAGTTGTTAATTTTTCAGTCCCTTTAACTTTTCACTTGTTAGAACATAGTGGCTATTTCTAAACTCCGTACATGTGCAGGTGGAAACTTGCCTTATTTGAATGTTAAAACCCAAGTTCGGCAGAAGTATATCCCAGCCCAGTACTTTTCTTTTACCTTCCTTTTCTCACTTAATTCATATCTTTGAGTTTGGAATCCCTACGTTGATGAGTTCCCTGACTTGTTTATGGGCAAGTTAGTGCTTTGCTATTTTCTAAGGGTAGTTGACAGGTGGAGTGTATGTTACTCAAGCAGTGAACAGGTTTTTCTTTTATTCTGTCAGGGGGGAAAGTGGTTTTCAGTTTATGCTTTTCGGTGTGGCTTTTTTTTTTTTTTTTTTTTTTTTGCATTTGCAACTAGAGGATGCCACCCAGTGTGTAATCATCTTGATTACCCAGTACAATTTTAAAAAATTGAAACACTTCAACACCAGTATTTTTTTGAATTGATTTTATTGAAGGATAGTTGATTTAGTGTTTAATTTTTATTGTACAGCAAAGCAATTCAGTTAGACATATATGTACATTCTTTTTCATATTCTTTTCCATTATGGTTTATCACAGGACATTGACTATACACTGCTATCCTGTGGGACCTTGTTGTTTATCCATTCTGTACATAATAGTTGCATGTGCTACTCCCAAACTCCCAATCCATCCCTCCCCTTCTTCTTTTCCCCTTGGCAACCACAAGTCTGTTTTCTATGTCTGTGAATCTGTTTCTGTTTTGTGGGTAATTTCACTTGTGTTATATTTTAGATTCCACATATGTGATATCATATGGTGTTTGTCTTTCTCTTTCTGACTTACTTCACTTAGTATGATAATCTCTGGTTGCATCCATGTTGCTGCAAATGGCATTATTTCATTCCTTTTCTTATGGCTGAGTAGTATTCCATTATATATTATATGTACCACATTTTCTTTATCCAGTCATCTGTTGATGGACATTTAGGTTGTTTCCATGTCTTGGCTGTTGTGAATAGTGCTGCTCTGAGCATGGGGTGCATGTATCTTTTTGAATTATAGTTTTGTCCAGATAGATGCCCAGGAGTGGGATTGCTGGATCCTATGACAATTCTATTTTTAGTTTATTGAGGAACCTCCATACTGTTTTCCATAGTGGCTGCACTAATTTACGTTCCCACTAACAGTGTAGGAGGGTTCCCTTTTCTCCACACCCTCTCCAGCATTTGTCATTTGTAGACTTTTTTTTTTTTTTTTTTTTGGCGGTACGTGGGCCTCTCACTGCTGTGGCCTCTCCTGTTGCGGAGCACAGGCTCCAGATGCGCAGGCTTAGCGGCCATGGCTCACGGGCCCAGCTGCTCCGCGGCATGTGGGATCTTCCTGGACCGGGGCACGAACCCGTGTCCCCTGCATCGCCAGGCGGACTCTCAACCACTGCGCCATCAGCGAAACCCTGTAGACTTTTTAATGATGGCCTTTCTGACTGGTGTGAGGTGACACCTCATTGTGGTTTTGATTTGCATTTCTCTAATAATTAGTGGTGTTGAGCATCTTTTCATGGCCCTGTTGGCCATCTGTATATTTTCTTCGGAGAAAGTTCTATTTCGGTCTTTTTTCCTTTTTTCAATTGGGTTGTTTGTTTTTGTTATTGAGTTGTGTGAGCTGTTTGTATATTTTGGAAATTAAGTCCTTGTTGGTCACATCTTTTGCAAATATTTTCTCCCAGTCCATAGGTTGTCTCTTTGTTTTGTTTATAGCTTCCTTTGCTGTACAAAAGCTTTTAAGTTTGACTGTGTCCCATTTGTTTATTTTTGCTTTCATTTCTATTGCCTTGGGAGACTGACCTAAGAAAACATTGGTGTGATTTATGTCAGAGAATGTTTTGCCTGTGTTCTCTTCTAGGAATTTTTTGGCAACACCAGTATTTTTACCCTCATTATCCAAAAGCAGTTTAATCTATCCTTGGATGATGGAGGATTTACTTTTAAAATTACTTTGGAGGCCAGGGTGAGGAGTTTGTTAGCTGAAAGAGTCATGTGTATTTCTTTGTTATAGACAGTGGCTTTTGGTGTTACATGTGGTATTATAAACTTCTGATCTTAATGAGTCAAGAAAATGGTTCAGATTTATGAGTGCTTCAGTATCTTTGTTACTGAAGGGAAAAAAACAACTTGATATGCATGCTCCAAGAAACAGCATTATCATCATATCTGAAAGTGGTATTTAGCTATATGCAAACTTTGTCTTCTATATGCAAGCTTGATTTGGGAGCTGAGATTATTTTGAGGCAGGCGTTGTGATGAGAACTCTTAGGATTTACTCTCAGAGTAACTTTAATGTATAACATACAGCAGTGTTAATTATTAATCATGTTGTACATTGTAAGTCTAGTGCTTATTTATTTTCTAACTGGAAGTTTATACCTTTTCACCACCATCATCCAATTTCCCATTTCCCTGCCTCCAGTAACCACAAATCTGATTTCTTTCTGAGTTTGTTTTGAAGTATAATAGACGTCAACAATATGTTCGTTCTGGCGCATGGCATAGGGTGATTTGATATTTCTATACATTACAAAGTGATTATCATTATAAATCTAGTTACCATCTGTCAGTATGCAAAGATATTACATTCTTATTGGCTGTATTTCCTGCACTGTACATTTCATCCCTGTGACTCATTTATTTTGTAACTGGAAGTTTGTACCTCTTTTAATTTACCTCACTTATTTCATTCATTCCCCCCCACCCTCCCCTCCTCTGGTAACCATCTGTTTCTTCTCTAGATCTGTGACTCTGTTTTTGTTTTGTTACATTTGTTCACTTTTTTTTTTTTTTTTTGTAGTACGTGGGCCTCTCACTGTTGTGGCCTCTCCCGTTGCGGAGCACAGGCTCCGGACGCGCAGGCTCATCCGCCATGGCTCACGGGCCTAGCTGCCCTGCGGCATGTGGGATCTTCCCGGACCGGGGCACGAGCCCATGTCCCCTGCATCGGCAGGCAGACTCTCAACCACTGCGCCACCAGGGAAGGCCCTGTTCACTTGTTTTTTTAGATTCCACATATAAGTGAAATCATGCAGTATTTGTGTTTTTAGTCTGACTTATTTCACTTAGCACAATATCCTCTAGGTCCATCAATGTTGTTGCAAATGGCAAGATTTCATTCTTGTTTTGTGACTAATATTCATCTATCTGTTATCTTCTTTATCCATTTACCTATTTATAGACACTTAGGTTGCTTCCATATCTTGGTCATTGTGAATAATGCTGCTGTGAAAATAGGGGTGCATATGTCTTTTTAAATTAGTGTTTTTGTTTTCTTTGGAAAAATACCCGGAAGTGGAATTGCTTGGCAATTTCTGTGGCAGTTCTATCTTTAAATTCGTGAGGAACCTCTGTACTGTTTTCCATAGCGGCCGCACCATTTTACATACTCACCAACAGTGCCTGAGGGTTTCCTTTTCTTCACATTCTCTCCAGCACTTGTTATCTATTGTCTTTTTGATAATATCCTTTTTCTTTTTTTGCGGTATGCGGGCCTCTCACTGTTGTGGCCTCTCCCGTTGCGGAGCACAGGCTCCGGATGCGCAGGCTCAGCGGCCATGGCTCACGGGCCCAGCCGCTCCACGGCATGTGGGATCTTCCCGGACCGCGTCACGAACCCATGTCCCCTGCATCAGCAGGTGGACTCTCAACCACTGCGCCACCAAGGAAGCCCTGATAATATCCATTTTGCCAGGTATGAGGTGATAGCTCATTGTGGATTTGACTTGCATTTCCTTGATGAGTGATGTTGAGCATCTTTTCATGTACCTGTTGCCCATTTGTTTGTCTTCTTTGGAGAGATGTCTATTTAGGTCCTCTGTCCATTTTGTGACTGGATTGCTTGTTTGTTTTTTTTTTGCGGTACGCGGGCCTCTCACTGTTGTGGCCTCTCCCGTTGCGGAGCACAGGCTCCGGATGCGCAGGCTCAGCGGCCATGGCTCACTGGCCCAGCTGCTCCGCGGCATGTGGGATCTTCCTGGACCGGAGCATGAACCTGTGTCCCCTGCATCGGCAGGCAGACTTCTCAACCACTGCGCCACCAGGGAAGCCCTGCTTGTTTTTTTTGATGTTGAGTTAAGTGAATTTTTGTATATTTTGGATATTAGCCATTTGTTAAAATGTTTGTGAATATCTTCTCTCATTCAGTAGGCAGCCTTTTCATTTGTTGATGGTGCAAAAGCTGTGCAAAAAGCTTTTTAGTTTGATGTAGTCCGATTTGTCTCTGTTTCTGCTTTTGTTTGCCTTGCCCCAGGATACATATCCAAAAAAATATTGCTAAGACTGAGGTAAAAAATATTGCTAACACTGCCTGTGTTTTCTTCTAGGAGTTTTATGATTTCAGGTCTTACCTTTAAGTCTTTAATCCACTTTGAGTTTATTTTTGTATATTGTGTGAGAAAATAGTCCAGTTTGATTCTTTTGCATGTAGTTGTCCAGTTTTTTCAACACCATTTATTGAAAAGGCTGTCTTTTCCCCATTGTATATTCTTGCCTCCTGTGTTGTAGATTAAATGTCCATGTAAGTATGGGTTCACTTCTGGGCGCTCTATTCTGTTCCATTGATCTGTGTCTACTTTTGTGCAAGTACCTTACTGTTTTGATGACTATAGCTTTGTAGTATAGTTTGAAATCAGTGCTCGTGGTACCTCCAGTTTGTTCTTGTTTCTCAATATTGTTTTGGCTCTGTGGGGTCTTTCGGGTTTTCATACAAATTTAGAGTAATTTTTTCTGGTTCTATGAAAAATGCTATTGGTATTTTGATAGGGATTGCACTCAATCTGTAGATTGCCTTGGGTGGTACAGTCAGTTTAACAATGTTAATTCTTCCAGTCTATGAGCATGGTATATCTTTTCATCTGTTGGTGTTGTCTCAATTCTTTTCATCACTGTCTTATAGTTTTCTGAGTACAAGTCTTTTATCTCCTTAGTTAGATATATTTCTAGGTATTTTATTTCTTTTTGATACAGTTGTAAATGAGATTGATTCCTTAGTTTCTCTTCCTGATAGCTTGTTGTTAGTGTATAGAAACGCAACAGATTTCTGTGTTTTAATTTTGTATCCTGAAACTTTACGGAGTCATTTATTTGTTCTAATAGTTTTTTGGTGGCGTCTTTAGAATTTTCTATATATGGCAATAGTATGTCACCTGAAAACAGTGAAGTTTTACTTCTTCCTTTCCAATTTGGATTCTTTTTATTTATTTTTCTTGTCTGATTGTTTTGGTTAGGATTTCCAATATTATGTTGAATAAAAGGGGTGAGAGTGGTCATCTTGTCTTGTTCCTGATCTTAGAGGCAATGCTTTCAGCTTTTCGCTATTGAGTATGGTGTTGGCTATATGTTTGTTGTATGACCTTTATTTTGTTGAGGTATGTTCCCTCTGTACCTACTTTGTTGATTTTTTTTTATCATAAATGGATTCTGAATTTTGTCAAAAGCTTTTTCTGCATTTATTGAGATGACATGATTTTTATTCTTCAACTTGTTAATGTGGTATTAGCATTACCAGATTGATTCGCAGATATTGAACCGTCTTTGCATTGCTGGGTTAAACCCCACTTTATCAAGGTTTGTGATCCTTTTGTATTTACTTATTTATTTGGGTGAGCTGGGTCTTAGTTTTGGCAGGAGGGATCTTTAGTTGCAGCATGCAGGATCTTTTAGTTGCGGCATGTGGGCTCTTAGTTGCAGCATGTGGGATCCAGTTCCCTGACCAGGGATCAAACCTGGGCCTCCTGCATTGGGAGCACTGAGTCTTAACCACTGGGCTACCAGGGAAGTCCCTATGATCCTTCTAATGCATTGTTGAATATGTTTTGCTTGTATTTTGTTGAGGATTTTTACATTTATGTTCATCTGTGACATTGGCCTGTAATTGTTTTTGTGAGGGGGTGATGTCTTTGATTTTGGTATCACGGTGATGCTGGCCTAATAGAAGTTCGGAAGCATTCTTTCCTCTTCGATGTTTTGGAATATTTTGAGAAGAATAGGTGTTAATTGTCTAAATGTTTGGTAGAATTCACCTTTGAAGCCATCTGGTCCTGGACTTTTGTTTCTTGGGAGTCTTATAAATTACTGTTTCAATTTTATTATTTGTACAGTATGTCCCCTACATATGAATGAGTTCTGTTCTGAGAGTGTGTTCGCACATTCAGTTTGTTTGTAAGTCCAACGAAGTTAGTCTAGGTACCTGACTAACACAATTTGCTATATAGTACTGTACTGTAATAGTTTTATAATACTTTTCACACAAATAATACATAAAGAACAAGCAAACACAAAAGATAAAGATAATATTTATAGTTTTACTGTCCAGTACCTTGAAAAGTACAGCAGTATAGTACAACAGCTGGTGTACAGGGGCTGGCATCAAGTGAACAGGCAAGAAGAGTTACTGACTAGAGGTGGGAGGGGAGGTGTGGGATATAGTAGAGCTGAAGGATCTTCAGCAATAGGAGGTGGAGGGCAAGCTACAATTTCACTCATGCCTGACGGTGATGGAATGCACGTTCGCATCTTTGAAATTTCGTAACTTGAAGGTTCGTATGTAGGGAACTTACTGTAATCGGCCTGTTTATATTTTGTATTTCTTCCTGATTCAGTCTTGGGAGATTGTACTAGGTGATTATTTCTAGGAATTTATCCAGTTCCTCTAGGTTGCCCATTTTATTGGCATATAATTCTGTGGTGTAATCTCTTTATAATCATTTATGTTTCTGTGGTGTCGGTTGTTACTTCTCTTTTTTTTATTTTTGATATTTTTGGGTCCTCTTTTTTTTATTGATGAGTTTGGGTAAAGGGTTGTCAATTTTATCTTTTCAAAGAACCGGTTGTTAGTTTCATCCTTATTTTGGTTTTGAAAAGGAAATTGCTATTTCCTATTGTGTATTGCACAGTGTATGGAAATAAAGCTGATCCTTTATATTGATTTTGTATCGTGCAGCTTTGCTGAATTTATTAACTAACTCTGTGTGTGTGTGCGTGTGTGCGTGTGTGTGTGTGTGTGTGTATTATTCAGAGTTTCCTACATATAAGATCATGTCATCTGTGACAGAGATACCTTTATTTTTTCCTTTCCAATTTGAATTGATACTATTTTTTTCTTACCTAATTGCTTTAGTTACAATTTTCAGTACTGTGTTAAATAGAAGTGGTGAAAGTGGGATCGTTCTGGTTTTAATTTGCATTTTTCAAGTACATTTTCAGTAATTTCTTCAGAAAGGATGTATGGGACATAGAATTTTAGAATGTTTAAATAAAATCACTTCTGAGGAAGGTAGTAATCCCCTTCTTCACCCCTCTCAACAATTTTCTTCTTGCATGTTGAAAAATAGCTTTATTATACCCTCATACTTTCATAATTTTTTTGGTTGAGTGTAGAGTTCCATGCTGAAAATGTGTTGTCGGGTTCCAGTTTGCTGTTGAGAAATTTGATTCCTGGTGGTTTGAAGGCTCTTAAGATTTTTTTGTTGATCTCTCTTATGAAATTTCACAATGATGAGCTGTGGTATGGTTGTTCTCATCATTGTGAGAAAATACGTTTTTTCAAAACAAGAAGTTCATATTCTTTGGCCCTAGGAACATTTAAGTATTATTTCTCTGTTAATTTTTTCACTTTCTTTTTCTCTTTTTATTAAAAAATTTTTTTTTCTTTTTTTTTTTTTTAAGGCCCGTGGGCTCGAGAGCGCAGGCTCAGTAGTTGTGGCGCACGGGTTTAGTTGCTCCACAGCTTGTGGGATCTGCCTGGACCAGGACTTGAACCTGTGTCCCCTGCACTGGCAGGCATATTCTTAACCACTGCGCCACCAGGGAAGTCCTGTTTTCTCTTTTCTAAAAAAACTCTTGATAGTTGGGTGTTCCATCTACTGGATTGGTTATCTTATATAATCAGTCTTTTATTTCTTGTCATTATCTTTTTGCTGTACATTATGTGAGATTTCCTTGATTTAGCTTCTAACTTACTGATGTATTTATCGCAGGTGTCGGATTTCAGTTTCCAAGAGCTCTTTTGTTTTCCACTCTACATTATCTTTTCCAGTGGATTTCTTTTTTCTGTTACTCTATTATACCAGTTTCATGGAAGGCATTACGTTACGGCTTTTCCTAATGTGCGTCTATGTATCTCTTTTTTTAAATAGTTTATTTTAATTTTATTAATTTTTTTGGCTGCATTGCATCTTCGTTGTTGTACGTGGGCTTTCTCTAGTTGCGGTGAGGGGGCGTACTCTTCGTTGTGGTGTACGGGCTTCTCATTGTGGTGGCTTCTTCTGTTGCGGAGCACAGGCCCTAGGCGCGCGGGCTTCGGCAGTTGTGGGCGATGGGCTCTAGAGTGCAGGCTCGGTAGTTGTGGCACACGGGCTTAGTTACTCCGCAGCATGTGGGATCTTCCCGGACCAGGGATCAAACCCGTGTCCCCTGCATTGTCAGGCGGATTCTTAACCACTGCGCCACCAGGGAAGTCCCTGTACATATCTTAGTATCTATTAAATTAAGTAACATTATATTGTCTATTTGTCTGTCTCCTGCATTGATCTGTGAATTCCTTGAATGTAGGGACTGTGCTTTATTTATTTTGGTAAATCCCTGTGCCCCCAAAAATGTGTCTGGCACATTGTCAGAACTCAGTAAATGTTGCCTGAATGAGTTTGTTTATCCATAGTACTTAAAGCTTTTTTAGTTTGTTTCACAGTGACTGTCATGTCATACTTACTTGTTGTATAGGTTGTGTATGCCAACAAAAATGTAATCCTTTAAATTAATTGATGTGTACAAATCAGTGGTTTTGCCCATATTTTTGGTTAGATAACCTTGCACCTAATTTTTTTGTATAGCGACTTCTTAAAAGTATAAAATTTCAGGATTGTTTGCAAAATCTTCCTGCCAAGGAAAAAAAATTCATGCTTTGTGTATAAAGTTTTTATTGGATGATAAGGAGAGAGAGACTCTTTGGAAATAACTTTTGTAGTTTAGCAAGTTTAATATTTCAGGAAGATGTGAAAGCAGTTATTTTGGTAGCAGCCAAGATTTAGCTTCAAAGGTTCTCAGCTATATTGCAAGCATAATTCAAGTCATATGGCTAAATGAGAAAAAGGTAGAGATTATTTTCTGCATTTTAGAAGTTCACACTGTGAAATAAGATAATGAAAGAACTATCATTAAATGTGAATCTTAAATTACTTGATGGAGAATGACATTTATACATAAATATACATAAAAAGTGAGATAATAGGGAAAGGGAAATGAGAGGGCTTGGTTTGCCTAACCTTTAAAAACAGGTAAAGGAGGGAATTCCCTGGCGGTCCAGTGGTTAGGACTATGCGCTTTTATTGCTGAGGACCTGGGTTCAATGCCTGATCAGGGAACTAAGATTCTGCAAGCCATGCATTGCGGCCAAACAAACAAAAAAACGAGGTAAAGGAAAACTGGATTGTGGTGATGGCAAAACTATAAATTTAGTAAAAATAATTGAGTTGTCACTTAAAACTGGTGGGATTTATGTTACGTAACTTACACAATAAAGCCGTTAAAAAGAAAGATAAGGAAATAGGTATTTTCTCCAATTAAGTGATATTTTTGAAAGGGGGAAGCTGTTTTAGCTTTCACATTGAAATCTAGCCCATCTTGGCTTACTTTTTGTGTATGGCATGAAGTTGGGGGTCAAGGCTCATATTTTTCCAGGCACATATTTACGTGGTCTAACATCATATTCAAAAGGCTTTATTTTCCCCATTAAAATGCACTGGTGTCTTGGAAAATGAGGTGATTTTATATATATATATATATATATATATATATATATATATATATATATATATATATATGGGTGGGTCTATTTTTGGACTATTTTTGTTCCATTTTTTTGTCTATTCTTTTGCCAGTACCATGCAGGCATTTATTTATTTATTTATTTAATTTATTGCTGCCTTGGGTCTTCGTTGCTTTGAGCGGGCTTTCTCTAGTTGTGGCGAGCGGGGGCTACTCTTCCTTGCGGTGCGTGGGCTTTTCATTACAGTGGCTTCTCTTGTTGCAGAGTGCGGGCTCTAGGCACGCAGGCTTAGTAGTTGTAGCTTGTGGGCTCTAGAGCGCAGGCTCAGTATTTGTGGCCCGTGGGTGTAGGTGCTCTGCAGCATGTGGGATCTTCCTGGACCAGGGCTTGAACCCGTGTTCCCTGCATTGGTAGGTGGATTCTTAACCACTGCACCACCAGGGAAGCCCACCATACAGTCTTGATGACACTATAATCTTTGGTAGTGTAAGCTTCCAACTTCCCATAGTACATAGAAATACAGTTGATTTTTGTACCTTGATCTTGTGTTTGATGACCTTGCTTATTTAATTCACTTACTAGTTTGTAGTGTTTAGGATTTTCTACATACACAATTATGGTGTCTGTGAACAAAGTTAGTTTTACTTCTCCCGTAAGTCTTTATTATTATCTCTCTCTTTCTTACCCTACTGCGCTGTTTGGACTTGCAGTTCTGTGTTGAAACTAAATTTTGAGAATGGTCATTCATGTCTCCTGACCTTAGAGAAAATCGTTCAGTATTTCTTAATGGGTATTATGCTGTTGGCTTTAGGTCACACTGAGAACTTTCCTTCCAGTCCTAATTTTCTAAGTGTGGTTAAGAATGAGTATTGAATTGTATCAAATGTTGTTTTTCTATCTGCTGAGATGTTGTTTTTCTCCCTTCATTTTGTTAATTTGATTTTTTTTTTTTTTTTTTTTTACCGTGAGTGGGGGCTATATGGGAGTGAGAGCTGGAAATGCTGTAACAGTTTTGCATTCCTGGGAAATACTACTTGGTTGTCATAACATTTTTAATATTGGATTCAGTTTACTGATACTTCATTGAGTTTTTTTACATCTGAATTCATGAAGGATATTTTTATTTCTGATACTTTAGTTCCAGGGTTTTGCTTTCTTCATAAAACAAAAAGTGTTGGATTATCCTGAATATTCTGAGTTTGTGCAAGATAGGTTTTTTTTTCATTATGTCTTTGCTAGACTTGAGGGAAGCCATGTAGTTTTCTTTGCTGGCAGGTTTCAAATCATAAATTCAGTTTCTCTGTTGTTCTCTATTTCATTAAATTTTTTCCTCTTAGCATTGTTTCCTTCTTTTTGCTTGCTTTTTTTTCTTTTATTTCTCATTTTTATTGAGATGTAATTGATATACAGCTCTGTATAAGTTCGTTACACGACATGATGACTTGACAGACATATACTGTGAAATGATTGCCACAATAAATTTAGTTAACATTCATCTTTTCGTATAGATAATCCCATTTTTTTTCCTTTTCTTGAGAACTTTTAGGAATTACTACCTTAGCAACTTTCAGATATACCATGCTGTAGTGTTAGCTAGAGTCATCATCTTGTGTATCCCCAGCACTTATTTATCTTATAACTGAAAGTTTGTACCTTTTGATCCCCTTCATTCACTTCCCCTGCCCTTCATCCCGTCTCCCTGACACTGGTAACCACTGATCTGATTTCCTTTCATGGTTTTCTTTTTTTGAATTTTATTTTATTTTTTTATACAGCAGGTTCTTAATAATTATCTGTTTTATACATATTAGTGTGTATATGTCAATCCCAATCTCCCAATTCATACCCCCTCCCCGGCTTTCCCCCCTTGGTGTCCATACGTTTGTTCTCTGCATCCGTATCTCGTATTTCTGCCTTGCAAACTAGTTCATCTGAACCATTTTTCTAGATTCCACATATATGCATTAATATACAATATTTGTTTTTCTCTTCCTGACTTACTTTACTCTATATGATAGTCTTTAGGTCCATCCACATCTCTACAAATGACCCACGTTCATTCCTTTTTATGGCTGAGTAATATTCAATTGTATATATGTACCACATTTTCTTTATCCATTGGTCTGTCAGTGGACATTTAGGTTGCTTCTGTGACCTGGTTATTGCAAATAGTGCTGCAGTGAACATTGGGGTGCATGTGTCTTTTTGAATTATGGTTTTCTCTGGGTACCCAGTAGTGGGATTGCTGGGTCATATGGTAATTCTATTTTTAGTTTTTTTTTTTTTTTTTTTTTTTTTTTTTATGCGTTACGCGGGCCTCTCACTGCTGTGGCCTCTCCCGTTGCGGAGGACAGGCTCCGGACGCGCAGGCTCAGCGGCCATGGCTCACGGGCCCAGCCGCTCCGCGGCATGTGGGATCCTCCCAGACCGGGGCACGAACCCGCGTCCCCTGCATCGGCAGGCGGACTCCCAACCACTGCGCCACCAGGGAAGCCCTATTTTTAGTTTTTTAAGGAACCTCCGTACTGTTCCCCATAGTGGCTGTATCAATTTAGATTCACACCAACAGTGCAAGAGGGTTCCTTTTCTCCACACCCTCTCCAGCATTTGTTGTTTGTAGATTTTCTGATGATGCCCATTCTGACTGGTGTGAGGTGATAGCTCATTGTAGTTTTGATTTGCATTTCTCTAATGATTCGTGATGTTGAGCATCCTTTCATGTGTTTGTTGGCAATCTGTATATCTTCTCTGGAGAAATGTCTGTTTAGGTCTTCTGCCCATTTTTGGATTGGGTTGTTTGTTTTTTTGATACTGAGCTGCATGAGCTGCTTGTATATTTTGGAGATTAATCCTTTGTCAGTTGCTTTGTTTGCAAATATTTTCTCCCATTCTGAGATTGTCTTTTCATCTTGTTTATGGTTTCCTTTGCTGTGCAAAAGCTTTTAAGTTTCATTAGGTCCCATTTGTTTATTTTTGTTTCCCTTTTTCTAGGAGGTGGGTCAAAAAGGATCTTGCTATAATTTATGTCATACAGGGTTCTGCCTATGTTTTCCTCTAAGAGTTTTATAGTGTCTGGCTTTACATTTAGGTCTTTAATCCATTTTGAGTTTATTATTGTGTATGGTGTTAAGGAGTGTTCTAATTTCATTCTTTTACATGTAGCTGTCCAGTTTTCCAAACACTGCTTATTGAAGAGACTGTTTTTTCTCCATTGTATATTCTTGCCTCCTTTGTCATAGATTAGTTGACCATAGGTGCGTGGATTTATATCTGGGCTTTCTATTCTGTTCCATTGATCTATATTTCTGTTTTTGTGCCAGTACCGTATTGTCTTGATTACTGTAACTTTGTAGTATAGTCTGAAGTCAGGAAGTCTGATTCCTCCAGCTCTTTTTTTTTCCCCTCAGGATTGTTTTGGCACTTGCTTTTGTTTTAATTTGCCTGTTTCAGTTCAGGGGTTGGCAGATTAAGACCTGTGGACCATACCTAGCCTGCCTTTTTTTTTGTTGTTATGGCCTGCAGACTAAGTATGGTTTTTATATTTTTAAGTGTTTGTGGGGGGGGACAAAAGAAAAGTAATATTTTTTCATATGTGAAAATCATATAAAATTCAAATTTCAGTGTCCATTTGTTAGAACACAGCTATGCTCACTTGTTTATTTATTGTCTTGTGGCTTCTTTTATGCTACAGTGGTAGAGTTGAGTAAAGATTGTTCAGACTTTAAAGCCTAAAAGTTTTGCTACTTAGCCCTTTACAAAAAGTTTATCAATCCCTAAGATAATTTATTTTAGACCTTTTATTTCAAGCTATAAAATCCCACTTAGCACTGTTTTAGGTGCATTCTACAAAGTATGATTTGTTGTGTTGAAATTGTTATTAATTTGTGGTTTGGTCCTATTTTTGTCAGAGAACATGTGACTTAAAACCTTTGAAATAGAAATATATCATGACTGTGCTGTATTGTCTAGCATATGGTCTGTTTTGATTAATACTTCAAGTATACTTATGCAGTTGTTGGTTGTAGTGTGCTATAAGATCTTATCAGGTAAGTTTAATTCATTGTTCAATTCTTCTATCTCCTTACTGATTTTTTTGGGGGGGGGGGAGCGGTGTCTCTCCTATCAGTTACCGAGAAAGTTTTAAAATCTCCCTCTATAGTTGTGGATTTTTCTGTCTTTTTAGTATTATAAATTTTTGCTTCTCATATTTTCAAGCTATATGATAAGGTACATATACATTTAGGATTGTTATGTCCTTTTGGTGAATTGAGCTCATAAAATTTTTATAATGACCCTCATTATCTCTGATGGTACTTAAAGTCTACTTTTAGTCATATTATTAAGCCACATTGGCATTCATCTGATTTTCTATTTGCATGGTTTTATCTTTTTCCCTCCTTTTATTTTCAGTCTGTCTATGTCTTTAGATTGAAGTTGTGGTTCTTTTAAGTAGCTTATAGTCGGGACCTTTTTCTTTGTCCACCCTAGACTTTTAATTGGACTGTTTTGCTCACGTGCATTTAATATTATTACTGATGTGGCTGTGCTTAAAGCATTTCATCTTGGTATTTTCTGTTTCTGTCATCTATTCTTTCATTATCCTTCCCTGTTTTCATTTGGATTACGTTTTCTTTTCTTAAAAAATTATTTTATTTATTTATTTTTGTCTGCGTTGGGTCTTTGTTGCTGCACATGGGCTTTCTCTAGTTGTGGTGAGCGGGGGCTACTCTTTGTTGCAGTGTGTGGGCTTCTCATTGCGTTGGCTTCTCTTGTTGCAGAACATGGACTCTAGGTGCGTGGGCTTCAGTAGTTGTGGCACGTGGGTCTAGTTGCTCCACGGCATGTGGGATCTTCCCGGACCAGGGATCGAACACGTGTCCCCTGCTTTGGCAGGCGGATTCTTAACTACTGCACCACCAGGGAGGTCCTAGATTACATTTTTAAAATTCCATCCTGTGGCCTATTGGTTTTTTAGCTTTGCCTCTGTAAATTTTTTTTTTAAAGTGTTTTTACTAGTCTGCTCAGGTCGACATAGCAAAATATCACAGACTGGGTGACTTAATAAAAATTTATTTTCTCACGTTTCTGGAGGCTGGAAAGTCCAAGTAATGTTTTTGGTAGGGTTCAGTTTTGTTGGGAGGTCTTATCCTGGGTTGTAGTACCCTGGGTTGTAGACAGCTGCCTTCTAGCTGTGTCCTCACGTAGAGAAGAGAGAGACTGCCCACCTTTATGACCTCATTTAACCGTAATTACTTCTTCAAGACCCTATCTCCATGTACAGTCACAAGGGGGTTAGGGCTTCAGTGTATGAATTTGGGAGGGGACACAATTCATTCTTTAGCAGTGGTTGTAGAGATAATTATGTGCATTCTTAATTTATCAAGTAGAATTAAATTAATATTATAGCAGTTCATGATCAGCTAATGTCCTTGTTGTTTATGTCCCTAGATATGTTATAAACCCCCCCAAATGTTTTTATTTGCTTTAATCAGTCAGTAGTCATTTAAATAAACGTAAGAAAAAGCCTTTTATATTTACTCACGTTTATTTTTCATGGGTCTTCTCATTCATTCCTGGATCCATTTTCTTTCTTTTTTTTTTTTTTAACTTAGCTTGCTACTTAAAAATATATATATTTATTTATTTAATTAATTTATTTTTTTTTGGCTGTGTTGGGTCTTAGTTGTGGCATGTGGGATCTTTGTTGAGGCCTGTGGGATCTTTCGTTGTGCTGCAGGGGCTCTTCATTGTGGCGCACGGGCTTCTCTCTAGTTGTGGTGTGTGGGTTTTCTCTCTTCTAGTTGTGGCATGTGGGTTCTCTAGTTGAGGCGTGTGAGCTTAGTAGTTGTGGCACGCGGGCTTAGTTGCCCCAAGGCATGTGGGATATTAGTTCCCAGACCAGGGATCAAACCTGCATCTCCTGCGTTAGAAGACAGATTCTTTACCACTGGACTACTAGGGAAGTCCCCTGGATCCATTTTCGTACTAGTTCATTTCCTATTAGTCTGAAGAACTTCCTTTAGTATTTTTTTAGAACTTTAAAAAAATAAGATGTAATTCACTGCTATATAATTCACCCTTGAAAAGTGTTCAGTTTAGTGATTTTTAATATATTCACCAAATTGTATAGTCATGACCACAGTCATTTTAAGGACGTTTCAGCACTCCAGAAAGAAACCCTGTGTCCTCTACTAGTCACTCCGCATTTTCCTCCAGCCAGTATTCAACCCCACCCACCGATATGCAACCACCAGTCTCTCTTTTGTCTCTGGATTTGCCTTTTTTGGACATTAAATGGGATCATACAGTATGTGGTCTTTTGTGCTTTACTTAGCATAATGTTTTCAAGGTTCATGTTGTAGCATGTATCTGTACATAATTCCTTTTATTACTGAATAATATTCTGTTTAGATACACTACATTTTATTTATCCATTTATTACTTGGTAAACATTAAGGTTGTTTCTGCTTTTTGACTATTAGAAATAATGTTGCTATGAACATTTGTGTGCAAGTGTTTGTATTGAATAAGTTGTGGATGTTCATAAGCCCATTCTTTCCCCACTGAATTTATTGTCTTGGCACCCTTGAATTGAATTCAATTGAAAATCAATTGAGGGACTTCCCTGGTGGTCCGTTGATTAAGACTCCTTGCTCCCAGTGCAGGGGGCACAGGTTTGATCTCTGGTCAGGGAACTAGGATCCCAAATGCTGCATGGCACTGCCTTAAAAAAAAAAAAGAAAAGAAAAGAAAAAAAAATCAATTGATATAAAAGTGGGCAGGTATTACTGAACCTTGAATTCTGTTCAGTTGATTGGTATGTTTAGCTTTATGCTGATTACTGTAGCTTTGTAGTAAGTTTTGAAATTGGGAAGTATGAGTCCCCATTTGTTTCTATTTTTCAAGATACTTTGAGTTATTTTAGGGTCCCTTGCATTTCTATATGAATTGTACAATCAGCTTCTCAATTTTTACAAAAATCCCAGGTGGGGCGTTGATAGGGATTGTGTTGACTCTGCAGATCACTTTTGGGGAGTATTGCTGTCTCACCTATATTAAGTCTTCTAGTACGAAACTGCGGAATATTTACCCTTTTTTTTTTCTTTTTTTTTTAGGTTGGCTTTAATTTTTTTCCAACAGTTGTATAATTTTCTGTGTAAAAGCCTTACAATTTTTTGGTTCAGTTAAGTTTTTTTTTTTTACATCTTTATTTGAGTATAATTGCTTTACAATGGTGTGTTAGTTTCTGCTTTATAACAAAGTGAATCAGTTATACATATATTCCCATATCTCTTCCCTCTTGCATCTCCCTCCCTCCCACCCTCCCTATCCCACCCCACCAGGCGGTCACAAAGCACTGAGCTGATCTCCCTGTGCTATGCGGCTGCTTCCCACTAGCTATCTACCGTATGTTAAGTGTTTTATTCTTGTTGATGCTGTTGTAAATAGAGTTGTCTTCTGAATTTCATTTTTGACGTTTGTTCCTAGTGTGCAGGATTACAGTTATTTTGCTGTGTGTTGATCTTGGATCCTGCAATCTTGCCAAACTCATTTATTCCAATAGTTCTTTTAGTGGATTTCTTAGGACTTTTAGTTCTGTATCCACAGAGTTTAGTATCTCTGGGGAGTTCTGGAACCAGTCTCCCTCAGAACTGGGGGCCAGCTGTATACAAGATCATGTCATCTACAAATGGAGATTTTTTTTTTTACTTCTTTTCAATCTGGATGTCTTTTATTTCTTTTTATTGCCTGATGTCCTTGGCAGATCCTCTAGTATAATTACTGTAAGTAAAAGTGGTGAGAACTAATATCCTTGTCTTGTTTCAGTCTAAGGAAGTAGTATTTTTTATGAAGTATGAATTCTTTCAGATGTCTGAAAATGTCTTTAGCCTTGAAGGCTTCTTTTGGTAGATCTAGAACACTATGTTGACTCTTTAAATGCTTTATGATGGATCTCATTCATTGTCTTCTGTTTTAGTGTTTCCAATGAGTAGTTAGTCTGTTCTCATAGTTTTCTCTGTAGTCTCATGTGTCTTTTTTTCTTCCTTGCTTATAAGGTTTTTCTCTTGATGTTTTTTTCAGCTGTCTGGTCTTCATGTACCTAGGTATGATTTTCTGCTTGGTGTTTGCTGAGCTTTTGGATCTGTGGATTAAAATCTTTCATTTTTGGAATATTTTTGTTCAGTTTCTCTTCAAATGTTTCTCCTTTCTTTCTCCTACCTTTTTGGAGGTGCAACTGCTAGTATGTTAAATCATCTGATGTGTGCCATAGGTCTCTGACACTTCTTTTGCTTTTCCTTTTTCTCTATCCTTCAGTCTAGATGATTTGTAAATTTCAGCTCACCTCAGTTTTAAGGGTAGGATTGAACTCCTTTCAGACAGGGCCTTGGGATCTAAGTGCTGTGAGAATGTAAGTTTCTGATTTCAGGCCAAGTTTCTGCATCACTAGAAATTCTGCAAAAGTCCCCTGGAGGATAATTGGTGGGAGCAAGGACTTGTCTTCTCTTTGAGGTCCTCCAGATCTAGTCTGCCCATACTCAGGCATTAATAGTTTGGTTTCTCTGTGTTTCCGCAAAGATTCTTTGCCTATAACAGCTTTTTTCTCTCTTCACTTGTGCTTCAAGCAATGTAAATGCCACTGAGGGTTGAAAGCAATAGCAATCTGTGGTCACTTGGAGAAGGCTGGTCCCTCTCTGGAATTCAGTTCATTTAAACTTACTTGTACCCAGAGGTCTTCAGTGACTTTAAAGAAAGAATAGGATTTTGAGTTTATCTAGTGTTTTGTCATTGTTATGGCAGAAGTTATGGTCTTTGTGAACTTCTGTATTCTAACTGGAAGTGGAAGTCCTCCATTGAAGAATTTTTGAGTAAGGTCAAGATCTTAAGTCAGTTTTGCAAGGAACAAGTAGATACAGATCGATTTAATGGTTACTTTTGCATATTTGAGGTAAATGAAAGTTTTACAGATAAAGTGACTTTAACTGGGTTAGTGAGTAGTTCTAACCTGTCCTCAAGATACATGGGTATAGTTTATGTGCTTTCAGTGATGAATTGGGAGAAATGAGAAACTAAAAAGTTTGTTTTGTTTTTTGATGAATTATAAACACTTAAGTCGAGACAGGTTATATGTCCTTGCCTTCATCCTCCCTGTCCTTTTATTTTGGAAGAACTAATGCTGGATTCTTTACATTGAAAGTGAGTTTTGCAATTTTAAATTTGAAAAATCACCTGGCACCAACATTGGGACTACAATGAAAAAACTACTGGCTTGTACATTTAAAAATGGTTAAAACGTTATGTTTTATGTTACATGAATTTTATCTCAATTAAAAAAATCAGTGAGCTGTTTGAAAGGCCCTTCCTGATGTTTATTTTAATTTTTAATTGTAACGGACACTTGTTTGTTTTTATTGGCAGTTGTTGATCAGTGTGTACATTACTAGAGTCTGATTTTGGATCAGTGCAAGCTTTCAAAATTGAGTTCATTTGAAGAATACCATTAGCAGAAAACATGTTATAACATATCTTGCTTTTTGATTTAGTGATGAGAGTTACTTGTTAAAACTTTACCCTTTAGTTTATATATTTTTCAAGAGAAATTGACAGAATATGTAAAAGTGTGATGTTGATAAACTGTTTTTGAGAACCTTGTTATACAGTGGTTTTTTTTTTTAATGAATGGCTCTTGAAATCTGATGTGATTTTACTTGGTTTCCAACAGTCTTTTTTTTTTTTTCTTTCCCCTCCTGAGTGTTATTTATGGATAGTTCTGTCCTTTTTAACTCTCCCTCCCCTGTCTCTCCAGTCTTGTTGGCAACAATTTTGAAGATGGCTCCCATGTAACATCACCATTAAACCCAAATGAAAACTTCAATGTTGTCATTAAAGAAGAGCCTCTAGACGATTATGAATATGAACTTGGTGAGTGCCCAGAAGGGGTCACTGTGAAACAGGAAGAGACAGATGAGGAAACAGATGTGTACTCAAACAGTGATGATGATCCTATACTAGAGAAACAGTTGAAGAGGCACAATAAAGCTGATAAACTAGAAGCTGACCATCCTTCTTCTAAATGGCTACTACCAAATAGCCCATCAGGTGTTGCTAAAGCTAAAATGTTCAAATTAGATGCTGGAAAGATGCCAGTAGTCTATCTGGAGCCCTGTGCTGTCACCAAAAGCACAGTGAAGATTTCTGAGCTCCCTGATAACATGCTTTCCACATCTCGGAAGGATAGAACTTCTGCGTTGACAGAATTAGACTATTTGCCTACGTACATTGAAAATTCTAATGAGACTGGCTTCTGCTTAGGCAAGGAATCAGAAAATGGTCTTAGAAGACATTCACCAGATCTCAGAGTGGTACAAAAATATCCCTCACTTAAAGATCCTCAGTGGAAATATCCTGATATATCTGACAGCATTAACACAGAAAAAATACTTGATGGTTCAAAGAGTTCAGTTGGGGACTCATTTTTAGGAAAAGAAGACTTGGGCAGAAAGAAAAGTATGCTTAAGATTTCAACGGCCTCCAAGACTGTGAATGCTAATCAGAATGCCCCTCCAAGTGTCCCTGGAAAAAGAGGAAGGCCACGAAAACTGAAACTTTCTAAGGCAGGGCGGCCACCTAAAAACACAGGAAAATCTTTAACTTCTACAAAGAACACTCCTATGGGCCCTGGGAGTACCTTTCCAGATGTGAAACCTGATCTGGAAGATGTAGATGGTGTTCTCTTTGTTTCCTTTGAATCGAAGGTAAGATTGTCATTTTCAGCATTCTTTCCAAGGTCAAATAATCATCATTGAATTGTATACTGGCTGATAACTAACTAAGAATATAGTTACTGTGAATGCATCCATTATGTGAGGTTGTGTGCACCGGGAGGGGAGTATCTCCAAAATATTGGGTTAACAGGCATTACTTAAGGTATTTGTTTGAATGGACTTAAAAAATTATGTATGTTTTGATTACGATTTTGGAGTTTTTTTGTGTGTGTGGCCTCTCCCGTTGCTGAGCACAGGCTCCGGACGTGCAGGCTCGGCGGCCATGGCTCATGGGCCCAGCCGCTCCGCGCGGCATGTGGGATCCTCCCGGACCAGGGCACGAACCCGCGTCCTCTGCATTGGCAGGCAGACTCTCAACCATTGTGCCACCTGGGAAGCCCTTGATTACGATTTTTGCATTGTGTTTAGTTGGAATTTTTAAAATCTTTGGCTCTTAGTGGAATTTTCATTATTATATTATGGACTTTGAAAAGGCATAAACACATGAAAAGTTTACTAACTCTTTTGAGATACTCTATCCACTGATTTTTATCAGCAATAGCAGAATACCATTGGAGAACAAAAAATTAATAGTCTTATTAATTCTGCTGTCACAATGATAGTTTCCTTGTTTATTTTACTCCAGCTCTTCAACTAGACTGTTTTTCTTTTAGATTGTTGTAGAAGCCTAATCTTTCTAAATTAGCTACACAGAGGTTGAATTCTCTCTGCCTGTTCTTTTCCTTCCTCCTTGTTAATTGCTGAGTAAGCTGTCTTTACACAGGCTCTAAGAAATCAGTATACAAGTTATGATAAATTGGATAAATGTACAAGTTATGATAAATACAGTTTTAAGTCAGTTAGCTGAGTATATTATCTTTAAATTTTTTGCCCCCCCATTATTAAAGTGAAAAGTATCAAAGTGAAAAAACATTCAGAAAATAGCAAAAAGTATGAAAATGAAAAAAAATCTTCCTAGTTTACTTTTAAACCTTTAGAAGTGATATGAACTACTTTTTCTCTTTCCTTTTCTTTTTTTTTCTTTTTTTTAATATAGGAAGCTCTAGATATTCATGCAGTTGATGGAACAACAGAAGAATCCTCTAGTCTTCAGGCATCAGCCACAAATGACCCAGGTATTATATAATAGTAAAAAAGAGGAAGATATTGGGAGTTTGGCTCTAGAAGTGAAAGATGCAATGTGTATTCTTCTGTAGTAATAGTAGCTTATTTTATCATTGCTTTCTGAATAGGTTGCAGAGCAAGAATTTCCCAGTTGGAAAAGGAATTGATAGAAGATTTGAAGGCCTTGCGGCACAAGCAGGTCATACATCCTGGTCTTCAGGAAGGTATAATTCTCTAAAAAATATACAAGCCAATTTTTAATTTTGTTCTGTTCTCTCCTTCTCCTGTCTTTCTCTTCTTCCCTCTTCCCTTTGCTCCTTCCCCTCTTTTTTCTGTTTTTCCTCCTTTCCCCCATCCTTGATTTGATTTCTTTCAGCCCCTCTCTCAGCTTGCATTTTTCTCTTTTCTCTGTCCATGATTCTTTCCCTTAGCTTAAAAACACATCTAGGTCTTTTTTATCCTAAGAAACCTTTCAAACTCTGAAGATACTGTCTTATCGTTGTGAAGCTAATATATTATGCATTAAAAAAACGTATCATGATAAGAAAGTGGTGTTTTCTCTTTTCTTTCTTATAACCCCATTTTATTTACTTTAAATTTTGGTTGCTTTTGTTTCTGTGGGGTTTTTGAAGGTTTTTTGTTTTGCTTTTGGAGGGGAAGAGCCTACTTTTTCTGGTATACTTAGTAATATATTTAACTGTAAAGAGAAGAATACTTATCTGTCTCATTGTGTGGCTGTAAAAATTTTATATATTTCATATTTTGCTGGCGATTTAATTTAAAATTTTCATGATTACCTATTTTGTTGCCATAGTTTATCTTGGCCTTGATCATATCATTTAATTCTTTTTTTTTAAATAGCAAAATTTAGTATCCTTATTGCCATCATAGTTAACTACTGACTTTCCGATTTGCACTGTAAATGAATGACTGTAAGCCCATGCCCCAATTTTTATTTTCCTTATACATTTGATTTTAGGTGTGCTTCTTGGAGTAGTTTATTGAGTTTTTGACTGTTAGTCAATTTTCATGAGAGTCTAAGCATTGTATGCCAACAAACAAAACACTGATTTATAAAACAACCATTCAGTTTCTAAATTAGATGGTGATACTTGAACTTTTGCTTTAATGAGGGACTGTGTGACAGTGTGATCTTAAAGTATGCAAATTTCAATCCAAGTGATAAGGACTGGGTACTGTGGATTGTAATGGAAAATCACAGTCACATCATAGTAGTTTTGCTGGTAATAATGTTTGCTGTCATTTATCGTAAGCTTTCACTTCTGCTATTTTATTTAAATAATTTTCTCTATCAGTTAAGTTGTCCTTTCTCCCCCCACTTTTCCTTTTTTTCCTTAGGTACTCTGATAATATATAAATATTATAACATTTGTATTGCATTCTTTCAACCTAATCCCCCATTTGTTTTATAGTCTTAGTTCTAGAGTTAAATATATTCAGTGCTCCCTGCTGGTCTTTTTGCTCTGGTTTGTTTGCTTATTTTTTCCTGTTTGGGTAAGGTTTGAGTTTTTTCCTTCCCTTATAGACATTTTAGTCAAATCTGTAACTTTTTGTGTATTGGGTGTTCAAAGTCAAATGCTTATGGAAACTAAGCAGGTAACGTAAAGTGAAATTAGCCTGAATTTGGGGATGGTGTTGGACTCTGGTGGGCTGGAGCATAGGTTCCTGTTCTAAAGGGGCAGTCATATCAGTGGATTGTCAAATGGGAATGTAGGCTCAGTATTTTCAGAAATTCCTATTGTTCTGTAAAAGGTAAAGTTAGTATTTTTTTGTAACGTGTTTCAGTTTTAAGTGGTGTCAGCTGATACAGTTTTTTGGGCAAAAAAGTGTGTGAGGCATCAGTTTTCACCTGCCATACAGATTATGCATTTGGTGTTCAAGCTTGTATTAATCCTCACATTGTTAAAGTTAATTCAACAACATTCTTTTTTTTTGTGTGCGGGTCTCTCACCGTCGTGGCCTCTCATGCTGTGGAGCACAAGCTCCAGACGCGCAGGCTCAGCAGCTGTGGCCCACGGGCCCAGCCGCTCTGCGGCATGTGGGATCTTCCCGGACCAGGGCACGAAGCCGCGTCCCCTGCATTGGAAGGTGGATTCCCAACCACTGCGCCACCAGGGAAGCCCCAACTACATTCTTATATAGTTTTACTTTTTTAAACAGTTAAATCTGTAATCCATGTGTCACTGTTCATAATATATGATGTAGAGTTCTAGTTTGGATTTTTTTCTTTATTTTACTTTGGCAGATGTCTCCCCCATCCCCCAAGCTTTGCTTCTTAAGACTTAAAATATTAAAAGAATTAAGTTAGTTTGGCTAAATATTTGTAGTAACTGGTGGTTACTACATCAGTTGATGGTGCCAACTCCAAGTATCTGAAGATAATGAAAATATTCTTCCAGGTCCCTTTCTAAAAACTGATGCTTGAAGTAATTTATTAAATTTCAATTCAGTAATGTCGTATTTCTTTGCTTTTCCATCAACTGTAGAGTTTCATTATTCTTTATAAAATAAGCACCTACAAATCCAAAACGTTTTTGAGATGAAAAAAGCTTGAAAAACTTGAAAAGCTTTTTCAGCTTGCTTTGAAATTGTGGAAGAAATGTTGATTAAGCCTGAGAAAATGTTCTTGTTGTTGATAGTTTTGTTGCTAAAATAAAATAAGATTCTTAATTTTGTTTTCCACAGTATATTTTTTCTCCTATACTTTGCTACATCAAAATTCGTTTCTTTTCTAAGTCCATCAACCTGAAATTATCATGTTTTTGATCTTTAAAGGTATTTTTGTAAAAGCTTTTCTGTTTCATTGCTACCAAGTTAATTCTATGTTAATTGTTAAGTGAATTTTTTGTTTTAGATAAGTTTTAGATTTGCAGAAAAATTGGGACCATAGTACAGAGAGTTCCCATATACTCAGCATACAGTTTCTCCTGTTATTAACATCTAACATTAGGGCAGTACATTTGTTACAATTAGTGAACTAATATTGATATATTATTATTAACTATAGTCCTTAGTTTATTCAAATTCCCTTAGTTAATTTTTTTTGTTCCAGGATCTCATCTAGGAAATCACATTACATTTAGTAGTTGTGTCTCCTTAGGATCTTGTTGGCTGGGACAGTTTCTCAGACTGTTTTGTTTTTAATTACCTTGACAATTTTGAGGAGTACTGGTCAGGTATTGTGTAGAATGTCCCTCAGTTGGGATTTGTTTGATGTTTTTCTCATGGTTAGACTGGGATTATATGTTTATAGGAGGAAGACAACAGAGGTAAAGTGCCATTCTCACCTCACCTTATCAAGGGTACATATTATCAACATGATTTGTCACTGACTTTTTATGTTGCACTCTTTGGAAGTCACTGTGTAGTCCACACTTAATGAGTGGGAAGTTATGCTCCACTTTCTTGAGGATGGAGTATCTGCATAAACTACTTGGCATTCTTCTGCAACCAGAGATTTCTCTTTTCTCCCTCATTTTTATCCAATCATTTATTTATATCAGTGTGGACTCCTGTCAGTTTTAATGTTAAATTCCCTTATGATAATATTTCCAGAGCACTCTGCCTCTTTAGTTACTTAAAAAATACTCTGTACTGTTAAATCAATGGTTAGCTGGAGTTTTTCTTATATAAATGTCTATTTTTCTGTTCATTGTTGGCTAGTTATATAGGTGTTCATTCCTCTGTTTTTTTGTGGATACCTCCTATTTAAGTGGGTTTAGCTAGAGGCAGGCATTTTTGGCTACAGTTTATTGTCTTAGGTGACTCTGCTCTGAACCTAGAGGGTTATCTGTTTTTGTTTCTACTTTTATGGGTCTTTTTTTTAATGGTGTGATAATATTTCTTTAAGAAGTTGCTCCTAATATGGTGAAAAGGCAAAAGCAGTCAGACGTATGATTTAGTTTAAACTACCATGTGGAAAAGGTTTTATGTTTTTTGGGGGATGTGCTAAGAATTATTTAACTATCTTATTTTTGCAAGATAAAGTTATTATCATTCATATGAAACCGACTGAGTCTGAGTCTCAAATATCTATTATTCAGGGAAGGATTTTCTTGAAGGGCAAACATTTCAAGATGTGCAGGTAAGCTAAATTGGGAATTACTTTGAGCAGTGTCCATGTGCCATTGACCTCTCAACCTTTAGGGCTTTAAAAAATTGTAAGTATATTTAAAATTAATTTGGTCTTTTTGTTGATGTTTTTAGGATCACTTGGTATCACTTTTGGGGGAAGGTGGCAGTTCAAAGTATTAGTAAATGCAGACAAGAAGATATGTGGGGGAAGCAGTCTCTAAATTTGATTGTCTACCTATTTGGCTGTATGGGTACACTTTTAATGACTTAATTCCTTTCTTCTTTCTCTGTAGGCAGCTGTTCTGGCAGTTTTTGTCTATAATAATAATAGAGTACTTTTCTCTTTTCAAGGCACTACAGTATCTCAGTTTATGCTTTGTTTAGGATTCTGTTTCACTTGCATTTCTGCAATATTTTGCTTTTTGGTTTCAGTCTACTCTCCCTCTCTGCCTTTCCTAGTTAATTCCTACTTATTCTAATTTAAGAATTACACTCTCTGTAAAGTTTTACCAGATTGCCTTGGGCTTTTCAAGTATCATTTGTTTTACCTCTTACAGTATTTTATCCTATTGTAACTACTAATGAATCAGTTGGGAAAACATAACACAAAAGCTCCTTGAGGTCTGGGAAATGTCTTTTATCTCTATCATCATCTATATTACAGAGCATTTCAAAGAGAAGGCACGGTTACTTCTTAAAACGTGAAACTCAGTGTGGTGGATTGATACTATTATTTTTTGGATTGGTATTATTTCACTGATGAGGAAGCAGAAGCTAAGAGAAGTTTAGCCCAAAGACAAGATTAGAAACCACTTGTTTTGACTCATATTATTTTCTCCCCAGTTGATTGAAACATGAGGAAATAATATTTTATTGATGTTAATTTTAATCACATGTGATTAAAATACACATGATAAAATGATATTTATTTTAAAGAACTAGAATTACAAACTAATTTATGTGGAGGATATACAAATTAGCCTTAAGAACTTGTGGCTTGTAACCTGCCTAGTGTTTTCATCTTTTAGGAAACCAGTACTATGTAAGCTTTTTATTGGAAACCTGTACCTATGACTTGTAGTAGTTATTACTACGGTAGTTGATGCTTTGAATTCCTTTTGGTTTCAGTTTTGTTAAAATTTAAATTAAATACTTTCTTGCTCAATAATATGAAGCCAGTAATTCACAAACAAGGAAATCCAAATTAGAAGATTGTCACTGGTAACAGAAAAAATGCAAATTTAAGAACAATAGGATATAGATTTATACCAGTAAGATTGGGACAGTTTTAAAAGTCCAGTGATATAAAATGTTGGAGAGGATGTGGATCAACAAGAACTCTTACACTATTGAGGGGAGTATAAATGGAGAGTAATTTGGCAATCTAGTGAACAGCTTCCCAACTAGAGCAGTGTTGCATGTGGTTATCCATGATTGTGTGACAGGTATGCTCTTGAGACACTGATCTCCTCAGAGTGGCCAGGCAAGACCAAGGGAAATTAATAACTGTAGAACTGGTTGCCTCCAGCCATAAGTAGCCTCATGTTTATCCCAGTTTGTTATGTAATCATTGTTTTCTTATATGCCATTACATAAGGATTCAGAATAACTAGGTGTGTCAGTTAGAATTCTTAATCGCAAACATGAGAATACACTCTATAGGTGAAATAGAATACGAATTTATTAAGGAATATCAGATGACTTACAGAGAGGCAGAGAAAAGGAAAAATGCCCAAATTACATTCCCCAAGAGCTCATACCAGCAATCTCACAACATTGGGCAATTACCACCATTTTCAATATGGACACTGAACACAGTATACTACAGCTAGGATGTTGGTTACTCTTACCTCTAAAAGTTCTTAACTTGGCCAAACACTGTCACTCTCATTAATACAGTTCTGCACAGTATTCCTTTCCTCATGGTGCTCTCTTCTAAATTGAAGCCTTTTATGGCTGCATCTGTGTTTTAACACCTCTTCCTTGAAGAGGTGGGGGTTATAATGTGGAAAAGTAATAGCTATAGGAAAGGTTCTCAGAATATTTTGGGCAGCCACATATATGTCAAACACAGTATCCAGTAAATTGAAGATGAACATATCCCATTACATAGCAATTCCGCTCTTGGGTAAATGCCATAAGGAAAAGCTCAGTGCACTAGAGAAGCTTTCATACATGTTCATGTGTGTGATGTACATTCTTGTACAAGATGTACAGTTATACTGCAGCATTGTTTGTAATAGTTTAAAATAGGAAACAATTCTCACTACGAGGAGAATGGTTAATAAATTGGAGTAATTCATAATCTGGAATAGTGTACAACAGTGAAAATAAATCATGCAGAGATAAATGTGTCAACATAGACAAATCTTAGATGTAAAATGTTAACCAAAAAAAAAAAAAGATGTAAAATAAATGTTTTCCCAAAAGATTGCCTCTTAACCTACAAATAAGCCATAGTATTTATAGGCTCCATTAACCATAAATATCAGTAATAATAACTAAAGAATTAGTAGCCTTAATTAGGCCAGAAGCACAGACTATGGCAAGTTTGTATTAGAGGTCCTAGGAAATCTCGGCTACAAAGCGTTAAAGTACAAAAGATCTGAATTCTGCTATGTTTATGTATTAGTTATCTATTGTTGCTTAACAAATTCCCACAAACTTAGTACCTTAAAACAACACATTTACTGTCTCAAAGTTCTGTGGGTCAGGTGTTTGGGCATGGCTTAACTGGGTCCTCTTCTTAGGGTCTCACAAGGCTGCAATCAAGATGTCAGACCTGGTTCCTCATCAAAGGCTTGACTGGGGAGGGATCTGCTTCCAGTTTCCCTCAGATTGTTGGCAGAATTTATATCCTTGTAGCTCTAGCAGGATGGGTGGGTGATATACTTACTCCTATATTATCACATACACATAATCATGTATGTACATCCTGCCCCTTTTGCTACATTCCATCAGAAGCAAATCACAGGCCTCACCCACACTCAAGAAGGGAAGGGGAGGAGTATGCAAATATGTAATACCCAGGAGGTGAGGATCATGAGGCCACCTTAAAATCTGTCACTTTCAATTTTTATTTCATCATTTCTGTTCTCCACTTTTTCTTGATCTCTATTATCCCCCTACCTCACCCCACCCCACCCCCCAACCAAAGATTAAAAAAAAACAAAATGATTTGTGGTCCTTTTTTCTTGTAGTTGGCTTAAAATTGAATTCAGTGGATCCAGCAATGAGTATTGATCTTAAATACTTGGGAGTACAGCTACCTTTGGCTCCAGCCACTAGCTTTCCTTTCTGGAACCTTACAGGAACCAACCCTGCCTCACCTGGTGAGTGCGTAGCGTTTGTAAAGTCAAACAAATTTGTGATAAAAATAAAATGCTACCATTGTTACAGACATATAGGGTACTCTAATGTAGATCTTTTATCTAGTGATGAGTCTTAATGATGATTTATACATTTTAGATGAAATTTTAGTAGCTAATTAGATATTAAATATTGGCTTGCTAGAATTTTGATCATCTTTTTTACTTTTTCTTTTATAGATGCTGGATTTCCCTTTGTTTCTAGGACAGGGAAGACTAATGACTTCACCAAGATCAAGGGATGGAGGGGAAAGTTTCATAGTGCTTCTGCATCTAGGAATGAAGGTAATCAGCTTTTTAAAAATTTATAAATACATTCTGAAACATGTGGCCAAAGACTTTTATTAAAAGTAAGCCTTGGTTGTTTTTCTTTATCTCCTTTCCATGCTTTAAAATATACTGAAAATAATTGTCTTGGCTGTTTTTGTTCATTTTCTGTGTCCCATAGTCCCCATCCTGCGGTTCAGTCACTAACCATATCAGGCTTAAATAATCCTTGCAGCCTTTTCAAAGTGCACTTCCTTTTGGTTCCTACAGGTATAAAAAGCATCATTCTCAAGCATTATTTCAGAACTGTGTACTTCAGAGCTGTATGGTGATTCCCAATAGCATTGTAGTACTTCAAAATAAACTTCTAAATCTAATCTAAAATCTGAATTTTGACTGTATGCTTATTGGTCTCCTTTCTTAGTGCTTTTCCTTTCCCATTACACTTGTTTGCAGTTACACTCTAGCCAGATAAATTTACCATTTGTCCAATACAGTTTTTCTCATCTTTGAATCTTCGTAGTGTTATCATAGTGTAATGCTTGTCTTTCTACTAAACTTGCTTTTTCTTGTTCCATAAAAACTAAATTTTATACTCCTCTTCTGGTGCCCTTATCCTCTTCCCTTGTGTTTTGTGTCAGAATTCAGGTATTGCAATCCCTTAAGTAACCTCTTGGTGTTCTGTTGAGGTCAAATTTAAGTATAGTTTTTGCATTTATGTTTTTATTTATGTCTCATCTCTATACTAAGGTCCTAAGAGGTTGTCGACTCTTAGTGTTAATTATTACTATTGTTAGCACTTTGCAAAATTAATGTTAAATATATGTAATAAGATAATTTTAGATAATGGACTTTAATGTAATTAGTATATGACATTCAGTGTCTTTACTTGGCTTTATATTTTATATTTTTCCTTACTTCCGAGGAAGGATAGTTTGGAAGATTTAGTGGCTTATAAATTAATGCTCCTGGCCTTTTTTAAAAAAATTTAATTAATTTTTGGCTGAGTTGGGTCTTCGTTGCTGCGCACAGGCTTTCTGTAGTTGGCAGGGAGCGGGGGCTGCTCTTCGTTCTGGTGCGCGGGCTTCTCATTGTGGTGGCTTCTCTTGTTGCAGAGCGTGGGGTCTAGACGCGCGGGCTTCAGTAGCTGTGGCACGTGGGCTCAGTAGTTGTGGCTCGTGGGCTCTAGAGCACAGGCTCAGTAGTTGTGGCGCATGGGCTTAGTTGCTCCGTGACATGTGGGATCTTCCCGGAACAGGGATCAAACCCATGTCCCCTGCATTGGCAGGCGGATTCTTAACCACTGCGCCACCAGGGAAGCCCCTGCTCCTGGCCTTTTTAAGTATATTTTTCTATATATATAAAGATCTGTCCTGGATTTAAGTATCTGTGTCTCTTTATTTCTAGGTGGAAATTCAGAAGGTTCGTTGAAAAACCGTTCTGCTTTCTGCAGTGATAAGCTGGATGAGTACTTGGAAAATGAAGGCAAGCTGATGGAAACAAGCATGGGTTTCTCTTCTAATGCTCCTACATCTCCTGTGGTATACCAGCTTCCCACCAAGAGTACCAGCTATGTTCGAACACTTGATAGTGTACTGAAGAAGCAATCTACCATTTCCCCTTCTACCTCTTACTCTTTGAAGCCTCATTCTGTACCCTCTGTCTCTCGAAAGGCAAAGTCTCAAAACAAACAGGCACCTTTCAGTGGCCGAACTAAATCATCTTATAAATCCATTTTACCATACCCTGTTTCACCAAAGCAGAAACATAGTCATACTATTCCGGGAGATAAGGTTACCAAGAATTCTTCAACCACCATCTCAGAAAATCGGGTGAATAACTTGGTTGTGCCAACTTTAGATGAAAATACATTTCCAAAGCAGATTAGTTTGCGGCAGGCACACCAACAGCAGCAGCAGCAGCAGCAACAGGGCACTCGCCCTCCAGGATTGTCTAAATCTCAAGTGAAGCTAATGGATCTGGAAGACTGTGCACTTTGGGAAGGAAAACCAAGGACCTATATCACTGAAGAGCGAGCAGATGTATCCTTAACAACTCTGCTTACGGCTCAAGTAAGTATCTGTTGTTTTCCAGAAGCATATTAGTCTTGGCTAGAGAGAATTAGGTAGTCAGGAGAAATGGGAATGGGGCTTTTTGACAGGAGGATGGGGCTTTTAGTTACCTTAGTGACAACTAAGGAAATGTCTTCCACGTTTGTTCTTCTTTATCAACTAGACACCATGTGTAGATTCCTCCTGCCAGCAGAGGGAGACTGTACAATTGTGCTTTTGAATTGTCCCTCTCCTGTGTAAAGGCAGCTGGCCATTCTGAACTTTCCTAATTTCATTCTCCAGCATGTGGTCAAGTACATTTACTGATTTTGTTAAAACAGCTTTAAAAACTCTGCTTAGATGGTATTAAATTCCAGAAAAATCCCCCAAATTATAAACCTACAGAGAAAAATTTTATATTAAGAAAATTTCATTAATTATTGATTCACCTGTGTTAGCAGCATCAGTGCATGTGAAATGATACAGCAGCACGTGGGTAATTTTTTTGTCATGAAATTTCTGTACTTTCCATTTTTTAAATTCTGTGACTAAATTCTAGAGCTGAAGATCATCAGATGTTGGGACAAAATACAGATTGTGTCCTTTATAATCAATCATTCCTAAAGACTTTTATGCATGTATTATAATGTTCTCTTTTTATTAATTATCATAGAGCAGGGGTCAGTAAACTATTTATGTAAAGGGGCAGATAGTAAATATTTTAGGCTTTGCAGGCCATACAGTCTCTGTTGCAGTTACTCAGCTCTGCTACTCTAATGCCATAGATGTTATGTAAAGGAGTGAACCTGGCTGTGTTCCAATGAAACTTTAGTTAGGATTTGGCCCATGGACCTTAAGTTTGTCAACCCTTGCTATAGAACATTATGCATGATTTCTATTGAGAATACATTCATCCTTGTTGATATTTTGGCTCATAATGAATTAAAATATTCTCTTTCTTGTCAGTGCTATGCATTAGAGTGGGAGATTGCTTAGAGTTCTGTTTATATTCATCATTTGTCCTTTGAATCTGCACTAATCTTGTACTGCTCAGAGTTGGAGAAGGCAGACCAGTATATGACTGTAAGTTGTTAGGGGATGATTTAGTAGATGTATAATATTCTACTTTAACTTTAGGCATCTCTCAAAACTAAACCCATCCACACGATCATAAGGAAACGAGCCCCTCCATGCAACAATGACTTCTGTCGATTGGGTTGTGTATGTTCAAGTCTAGCTTTGGAGAAGCGCCAGCCTGCTCACTGCCGCCGACCAGACTGCATGTTTGGCTGCACTTGTTTGAAAAGAAAAGTTGTACTTGTTAAAGGGGGATCCAAAACTAAGCATTTCCAGAGGAAGACTGCTCATCGTGATCCAGTATTTTACGATAATTTGGGCGAGGAGCAAAGAGAAGAAGAAGAGGGAGTCAGGGAGGAGGAAGAACAATTGAAAGAGAAAAAGAAGAGAAAGAAGCTAGAATACAGTGAGTATTGATTGAGAGTTAAAATAGTATAGTTTTTTTTTTTTTAAGAAAAGTATGGTTATTTCAGGACTTACCCGGTGGTTCAGTGGTTAAGACTTTTTGCTTCCAAGGCAGGGGGCACGGGTTCAATCCCTGGTTGGGGAACTAAGATCCCTCATGCCACACGGTGTGGCCAAAAAAAAAAAAAAAAGAGAAAAGAGGAAAAGTATGGTTATTTGAAAACGTATTTCAAATATTACTTACTTTAATCCTAATCAGTGATCTCATAAGAATTTCTTATTATCCTTAAAATGCTCTTTCTATATGGCACGTGCGACATACACAAAACTGTGCACGCATGCCTTTTTTTAAATTGAAATTTTCTCTTGAAGATAGCTTTTTTGTGCTAAATTTGAATCATTCTCTTATTTGGATTTTCAGAATGCCTTTGAGGCTTCATCTTTTTTTCTGTGTCTTGCCCCCACTCCCTCACTTCACATCCCCATGTTCTTTGAATATACAGATGATCATGGTAATCCATCATTTTCTTTTTTTTACCAAGCTGAATTTAGGTATAATTGACAAATTGCACATACTTAAAGTGTACAACATTGTAATTTGACACATGTATACTTTGTGAAATAATTACCACAATCAAGTCAGCCAGCACACGTCATTTTATTTTCTAAAGGAAGAAGTTTGCAGAGGTCATGGTTAGAGCCACTCATCAGTTGCTTGGAGATTTGGGGACAGAATAAGGGCATAACTGAGTTGAGCATTACGTACTCTTTTGAAAAGCTTTTCCTTTTTGGTATAATGTTATGTAGATTCAAGTTACATATTTCATTTTTGACTTTTTTTCCTTCCTATTGTATCTTTTTATTTTGTTTAAATAGACTGACTATAATTTTACCATGTAATTGAAGAGTTCCTTGCTTCTTAGTTTATTAGAGGATTAATATTCCATTTTTGGCAGTTTATATTTACATTTGTTAATTGCTTGCCATGTACTTCAGTTAGATTAGATAATTAATATTTTTACGTATATTCTTCCAAGATTTTCTATTAATCCACTTGTGTGCCTACGTATATATTTTTATAGAAATGGAACTACTGTGTATGTGGTAACTTATAGAAATTTCATATCATAAAGTCATGTTCTGCTTTCCATATTAACAAGTGCAACTCTATATTACTATTTTAGTTTTAATACCTTCTTATTATTACAGTCCTTTTGGCTGGACATTTAACCTTTATGGGTTTTCAAATAGTACGGTGATGAACATCCATGTTCAGTATAGGCTATTAAAAGTGGAATTGCTGTGACAGTGAGTGCTTTCTAAACATTTATAAATGTTGCTAGAATTATACCAACTACACATTTACCAGTAGTTGGATAGTGCCACTTCTATATTCTTTTTTTTTTTTTTTTTTCTGGCTGTGTTGGGTCATCTTTGCTACGCGTGGGCTTTCTTCTAGTTGCAGCGAGCGGGGGCTACTCTTTGTTGCAGTGCGCGGGCTTCTCATTGTGGCGGCTTCTCTTGTTGCGGAGCACGGGCTCCAGAGCATGTGGGCTTTAGTAGATGTGCCTGGGGTCAGTAATTGGGCTCGTGGGCTCTAGAGCACAGGCTCAGTAGTTGTGGTGCACGGGCTTAGTTGCTCTGTGGCATGTGGGATCTTCCCAGACCAGGGCTCAAACCCGTGTCCCCTGCATTGGCAGGCAGATTCTTAACCACTGTGCCACCAGGGAAGCCCACTTCTATATTCTTAACATTGGATATTCAAACTAATAGGCAGAAATTGATGTCTTGTCTTAAATTTATATTTCTTCAGTGATAGGTTTATTGACCATTTGTCATAAACTTTGTTCTATAAATTGCTTTTTAAAATTCTTTGCTAACTTTTATTGGAGTGGCTTTGTTTTTTTCCCCATATATTTCCAAGAGTTTTATTTTTTTCCAGGTTGTAATTTTGTAATTTATATTTTAATTTTGTTCAAAGGTCTTCCCACCTCCCCTGACAAAGGGAAATCAGAGATTAATCTGGCGGTCTCTTCTTTTTAAGGTTTTGGTTCTTTAGAAAATCCTTCTCTATCCTCAAGATTTTAAAATATTTAGATTAATAAATGGGCTTAAAAAATTAAATTGTTAATATATCTGGAATTTATTTGATGTGAGATTTGTCGTAGAGCTTCATTTTTCCCCCAAATGGCTAGCTAGTTGTACCATCACTTGTTGAGAATAAATACTTTCCTTACTGGTTTAAAATGTCACCTGTGATACAGGAAATTAAAATATACCAGTGTTTGGGTCTGTTTTTGGTTTCTGCTGTCCATTTTGTGACCAGCGCCAGGCTGTTTTAATTGGTATTTCAGTGTTTAAATAAGGTACTACCTTCATATACCTAAATGATCTTTCTGTAAATACGATTTAAAAGGTTTAAAATGAAATATAATACAAAATTATTAATTTAGTTTTATCCATATCTCCTTATTGAGTTTATTCCCATCCTGTACTTACAGCAACACTTTTCCATTTCAAAGCAACAGAAATAAGTTACAAAAGCCACAGCAGTAGGAATACTGTGTATCTGTTAGGTTTATTACTTTGCTTTCTTGGTAGAGTCTTTACCCTGTGTCTTAATCAGAGTTAAACTCCAGAAGGCAGCCAATCAGCATAGTATATTTGGGTTTTCTCACTGGTATAGTCCTTACTGAAAGACATGGTCTACTCTGCTCTAGGAGCTGTTAATTTTCTTGTACTGTTAGGGGACAGTGAGGAAAGGAGGGAAGATATTGTGTTATGATTGCTCTGTAAAAGGAGTAGAAATAGCGAAGAGTTCTTGGAGACAGAAATGTTGCTGAGACCGAAAACAAACAAACAAAAATAAATACAAAAACTGGAAGAAGTTGAAGAAATTTATCAGTATGTTTTGCAAAAAGATAGGAAAACGAGAAAAAAAATTGCTGGGATTTAAAGGAGTTGGAGAAAGTGAGGAGAGAAATGGAAGAGAGAAATTACTCAAAGAAATGATGGTGGAGGCACTTCCCTGGTGGTCCAGTGGTTAAGACTCCGTGCTTCCACTGCGGGGGGTGAGGGTTTGATCCCTGGTCAGGGAACTAAGATCCTGCATGCTGTGCAGCATGGCCCAAAAAGAAAAAAAAAAAAAGAAATGATGGTAGAAAATGTCTCGGAGCTGAAGGACATGACACTTCTGATTTAAAGGGCCCACTGAATACCAGGCAGAAATAATTTTAAGGTGACTCTATCTAGACACAATCTTCTGACGTTTCAGAGCATTGAGGGTGAAGAAGATATCCTGAACTCTTTTAAAGAGAAGGCACTTTTCCTAGGAAGGATTTAGAATCAGTTTGATATCAAAGTAACACTGGACGTTTGCATCATTGTTTCTAAAATCAGAGTCTAGGGACTTCCCTAGTGGTCCAGTGGTTGAGCATTCGCCTTCCAATGCAGGGGATGCAGGTTCAGTCCCTCGTCGGGGAGGATCCCGTATGCCTTGGGGCAACTGGAAGCCCGTGCGCCACAACTACAGAGCCCACTCGCTCTGGAGCTCACGCACCACAACTAGAGAGAAGCCCACGTGCCACAGCGAGGAGCCTGCACACTGCAATGAAAGATCCTGTGTGATGCAACTAAGACCCGACTAAGCCCCCCCCCCCAAACAAAAAATTAGAGTCAAGTGGGGATTGGATGAATTTTTAACCTAGCATTCTTGGCCAAATTATAAATCATAATTTATAATTATGCATGAGATAGAGATATATTAAAACATACAATCAGGATGTAGGAAGTTGATCTCTTGCAGTCTCCTGGTGAATTTCTTGAGGTTGTGCTCCAGAAAATGGAAAACAAAAAATTCAAGAAGCATGAGATAACATCTAGTGAATTGTGGACCCAGCCCAAGAGGGGGAGAAAACAATCTTAGGATGACAACTACAAAGCAAGACTAGAAAGCAAGTAGTCTAATTTAAAGTAGAAAATCAGGGCTTCCCTGGTGGCGCAGTGGTTGAGAGTCTGCCTGCCGATGCAGGGGACACAGGTTTGTGCCCCGGTCCGGGAAGATCCCACATGCCGTGGAGTGGCTGGGCCCGTGAGCCATGGCCGTTGAGCCTGCGCGTCCGGAGCCTGTGCCCCACAACGGGAGAGGCCACAACAGTGAGAGGCCTGCGTACCGCAAAAAAAAAAAAAAAAAAAAAGCTAAAGTAGAAAATCAAAAGATGCTTAGAAGACTATCTTTAAGAGAATATTAGGTTTATTTTAAGAAATGACATGGTTAAGAACCTGGATGATTAATGTTTAGGTGAAGATTCATGCCACCTTCATCAATTAAAAAAAAAACAATTAAGAACACTGAAAGGAAAAAATTTGTACAGGAAAATTATGGTCCAACTATGAACCAATACAATTTTTGGTAAAATTTTGAGCAATTAAGAGTATAAGAAAAGAGAATCTGTTGGACAGTTTCAACAAATTTAGTGGTATAGAATTACATTTTCTTCCTCTAAGGGGTCAGTCACATTAGTTGATTCTACAAGGATTGATCACATAAGCATAATTTTGTAAGCAAATGTATTGGTATTTTGATTTTTAGAATTGGCATATACAAATTGCTAAAGTTCCAAATAGAATTTTAGAACAGAAATCAGTGCTATAAACCATGACAATGTGAAAGTAGCTCTATAACTGGCAGAAGATGAAAAGTGGAGTAGGTTTAGGATGCTAATTTCCTTATCTTTCATCACACTTGAGTCCTTAGCCACTGCTAAATCATGGAGTTGAGGGGAAAGTGTTTGATTTAGGATTATTGAGGTAACCACCAAAACTAAACACAAATGGTTACAAGTAGTCAGTCGTGGGGACTGTGACACTGGGTATGGTGGAAGACTTGCCTTTCATTTTTGTGTCATTTTGTACAGCTTGACTTTTTTCGTGTTTGTGTATTTATTCTGTAGTTAATGTATAAATTAAAAATTATTGTTTTTGATGCATGAAATCTAGGCATTTGATGATAGCTTTTTTGTCATTGTAATAGACTTAAAAATTGTTCTGCCATTAGTGGCCCATTAATCCATTGATGTGAACAGAGGGATATTAACGTTATTAGACAGTCTTTGTGAAGAGCACTGTATAAGGGTATGTCATTTAAATCTTGCAACCTTTTGTGATAAGGAGGTTTCTCCATTTTACAAATACACTAACTGAGTGCTTAGAGCGTTTAAGTGACTTCTTCCTCAAGGTCACATTGCGGTAGGGATTTGAGCGGTAGGGATTTGAACCCAAGTTTTCCAAGTCTTTGTGTTTTTTCTACTGTGTAAGATACAATTTCTGCAATTTGGCCTTCACTCTTATCACCTGTTTACTCTTGCATTGGCCTAAAAATACTGCAGGTGGTATTGATATAAAAGCACTGTGCTTAGCTGCGGGTTGTACCATGACAAAGGATTACAAATCTGGTGTTCCTCCTTTCTCAGCCCACTTAGAATTTTGTTGGAGATGTATACCTACGAGTTAACTTTATGTAAAGAGATCAATAAAATTGATATCTGTAGGAAACTGATTAGGAAAAAAGAACACAAAAATTACCAGTATCAGGAATGAGAAGTAACATTACTGCAGACTTTAAAAGGATAATAAGGAAATATTAGGAACAATTTTATGCCAATAAGTTGGACAATTTAGATGAAATGAACAAATTTTTTGAAAGATACAAAGCTACCAGACTCACTTAAGAAGAAATAAATAATTGCTTAGCCCTGTACCTGTGAACTTGTAGTGAAAACTCCCACAATAATGACACCAGTTCCAGATGTCTTCATGGTTAATTCTACAAAACTGTTTAAGGAAGAAATAATATCGAGTCTACACAAACACTTCCGTAAAATGGTTTTATTCTATGAGGCCAGCATTACCCTCATACTCAAACCAGAAAAAGACATTACAATAGAACGGTAGAGTAATATCCCTGAGGAATGAATATATATATGTATGTGTGTATATATATATATATATATATATAAATGAAAATTTAGCAAATCAAATCCAAGAGTATATTTGAAGGATAAGTACATCATGGCCTAGTGGGGTTTATTCCAGCTCTGCAGGGTTAATTTAACACCTGAAAATAATCACTGTAGTTCACCGTTACCATAACAAACTTTTTAAAAAATGCCATAATTTCAATAGATATTTTGAAAAATTGACAAAATCCATTTCTGGTAAAAGTTCTTAAGCACCCTAGGAATAGAAGGAGACTTCCTCAACCTGATAAGGAGCATCTATAAAAAACTCTACAGGGACATCCCTGGTGGCGCAGTGGATAAGATTTTGCACTCCCAATGTAGGGGGCCTGGTTTCGATCCCTGGTCAGGGAACTAGATCCCACATGCATGCCGCAAGTAAGAGTTCACATGCCACAACTAAGGAACCCAAGTGCCGTAACTAAGGAACCCGCGAGCCACAACTAAGACCTGTCATAACCAAATAAATAAATAAATATTATAACGCAAACAAAAACAAAAAACACCTCTACAGCCAATGTACTAATGGTGCTGAGTGCTTTTCCCCAGAGATTAGGAGTGAGGAATATTGTCCTCTTTCATCATGTCTGTTTAACATCATACATTCTAGCCAGTGCAGTAAGGCATGAAAAAGAAAATGCATCCAGGTTGGAAAGGAAGAAATAAAATTGGCTTTTTCATAGATAGGGAAATTCTAGGGAATCTACAAAAAAGCTACTAGGACTGTAAGTTAGTTTAGTGAGGTTATAGCATACAACAATGTCAGTATACAGTGTATTTGTATATATACCAATGAACTACTGGACATTGGAGTTAAAAATACCATTTAAAGAACATACAAAGAAATGAAATGCTTAAGGATAAGTTGCAAAAAAAAACACTTTATACTAAAAAGTGCTTAGAGCACTTTAAAAGATCTAAGTAAATGGAGAGGTACACAGTTTTCATGCATCAGAGGACTCTGTTGGTAAGATACAGTTTTCCTCAGATTGATTTATAAATTTGATGCTGTTCCAATCAAAACCTCAACAGGCTTCTTCTGGTAGAAATTAGCGAGTTGTTTCTAAAATTTATATGGAAAACAAAGGACTTAGAATAGTCCTTTAATAAACAACTTTGATAAAGAACATAGTTGATAGACTTACACTACCTGATTTTAAGACTTAACTATAAAGCTGACGTAATTGGGTTAAAGAAAAAGACATTCACATACCTCATTCTATTGCACTTGGCTTTATTGTGCTTTGCAGATACTGCAGTTTTTATAGATTGAAGGTTTGTGGCAATCTGGCGTCCAGCAAGTCTGTTGGCACCATTTTTTCCAGCAACATATGCTCCCTTCATGTCTTTGTGTTGTAGTTCGGTAATTCTCACAATATTTCAAACTTTTTCATTATAATTACACTTGTTTTGGTGATCCTTGATCAGTGACCTCTGATGTTACTAATGTAATTGTTTTGAGGCTCTAGGAACTGCACTGATATAAGATGGCAAATTTAATAAATGTTGTGTATGTTCTGACTACTCTAGCTACTGGCTATTTCCCATCTCTCTCCCTCTCCTTGACCTCCCTATTCTCTGAGACACAACAATATTGAAATTAGGCCGATTAATAACCCTACAATGGCATCTAAGTTTTCAGGTGAAAAGAAGAGTCTTACATTTCTCATTTTAAATCAAAGTTGGAAATGATTAAGCTTAGTGATGAGGGCATGTCAAAAGCTGAGATGGGCTGAAAGCTAGGCCTCTTGCACCAGTTAGCCAAGTTGTGAATGCAAAGGAAAAGTTCTTGAAGGAAATTAAAAATGCTACTCCAGTGAACACATGAATAATAAGAAATCGAGACAGTCTTATTGCTGACATTCAGAAAGTTTAAGTGGTTTGAATAGAATATCAAACCAGTCACAACATTCCCTTAAGCCAAAGCCTAATCCAGAGCAAGGCCCTAACTCTCTTCAATTCTATGAAGGCTGCTGAGAGAGGTGAAGAAGCTGCAGAAGAAAAGTTTGAAGCTAGCTGTGCTGTGCTTGGTTCTTGAGGTTTATGGAAAGAAGCTGTCTCAATAACATAAAAGTGCAAGGAGAAGCAGCAAGTGCTGATACAGAAGCTGCAGCAAGTTATCCAGATCTATCTCACATAATTAATGAAGGTTGCTACACTAAACTACAGATTTTCAATATAGGCAAAACAGCGTTATGAAGGAAGAAGATGCCATCTAATACAATTCTGTTAGTTTTTGCATCACGTATTTTGATGGTCTGTCATCAGGTGTGTAAATGTTTGTGATAGTTTCTTCTGGATGGATTCAACCTTTTATTAATATATAATGTCCTTCTTTGTCTCTTGCAACCTTTTTTGATTTAATGTTTACTTTGTCTGATCTTGGTGTAGCCATCCCTGTTCTCTTTTAGTTATTACTTACATGGAATATCATTTTCCATCCTTTCACTTTCAACCTGTTTGTATCTTTGGCTCTCAAGTGAGTCTCTTGTACACTTGAGGGTATAGTTGGATCATGCGTTTTTTTAATCAATTCTGCCAATCTTTCTTTTGATGGGAGAATTTAATCTATTTACATTTAAAATAATTATTGATAATAAGGAGGGACTTCTGTCATTGTGCTGTTTGTTTTCTATATGCCTTAAAACTCTTTAGTTCCTCATTTCCTGCATTACTGTATTATTTTGTGTTTAGTTGATATTTTGTTGTGAAATGTTTAAATTTTTTCCTTATTTCCTTTATGGGTATTCTATAGCAATTTTTTTGTGCTTACCATAGGGGTTACATTTACCATCCTGAAGTTATAGCATTCTAATTTGAATTTATACCAGCTTAACTTGAATAACATAGAAAAACTCTTCTCCTTTATAGCTATGTTTCCATACCTTTTGGTTGTTGATGTCACAGTATTACATATTTATACATTGTGTGCTCAAAAACATAAACAATTTTTTAAAGTACCTTAATTCTTTTTTTTTTTTTTTTTTTTGCGATACGCGGGCCTCTCACTGTTGTGGCCTATCCCGTTGCAGAGGAACAGGCTCCGGACGCACAGGCTCAGCAGCCATGGCTCACGGGCCCAGCCGCTCCGCGGCATGTGGGATCTTCCTGGACCAGGGCACGAACCCGTGTCCCCTGCATCGGCAGGCAGACTCTCAACCACTGTGCCACCAGGGAAGCCCAGTGCCTTAATTCTTAAATTATGTAGAAAACAAGATTTGGAGTTATAAACTAAAAATACAGTAATACTAACTTTCATAGTAATGGTTTTTTCCCTTTAAATGTATTACTCTCTCAAATCCTGTAGAAAATGGAAAGTGCAGTTACAAACCATTGTTATAATAATACTGGCTTTTATAATTGCCCATGTATTTACCTGTAGTGAGATCTTTTATTTTTCCGTATAAGTTTGAATTATTGTCTAGTGTCCTTTCATTTCACCTTGCAGAACTCCCTTGAATATTTTTTGCAGGCAGGTTTAATGGTCATGAACTACCTCAGCTTTTGTTTATCTGAGAATTTCTTAATTTCTCCCTCACTATTGAAGGACAGTTTTGCCACATACAGGATTTTAGCAATTTGAATAGATCAGCTCACTGTCTGGTGGCTTCCAAAGTTTCAGATGAGTAATCTGCTCATATTTCTATTGAGGATCCCTTGTGATGATTCGTTTCTCTCTTGCTGCTTGTCTTTCTCTTTTGAAAGTTTGATTATAATATGTCTCAGTGTGGGTCTCTGTGAGTTCATCTTGGAATTTGTTGGGCTTTCTGGATGTTTATATTCATGTCTTTCCTTGAAGTTTGAAAGTTTTCAACTGTTATTTCTTCAGATGTTCTCTCTGCCCATTTCTTTTTCTCTTGTCTCTCTGGAATGCCTGTGATGCCTATATTGGTCCACTTGATGGTATCACACAGGTCCTTAGGCTCTGTTCACTTGTCTTTAATCTCTTTTATTCCTGTTCCTCAGACTCCATGATTTGCATTGTCCGATCTTCAAGTTCACTTATTCTTTCTTTTGCCTGTTCAAATCTGTCTTTGAATCCCTCTAGTTAATTTTTCATTTTAGTTACTGTACTTTCCAGCTCCAGGATTGCTTTTTGGTTTCCTTCAGGTTTTATGTCTCTTTATCAGTATTTCCATTTTACTTACACATTGTTTTCTTGACTTTCTCCACATCTTCCTTTATTTTTTTGAGTATCTTTAAGACAGTTGTTTTTTTGTTTTGTTTTGTTTTTTTTTGTGGTACGCGGGCCTCTCACTGTTGTGGCCTCTCCCGTTGCGGAGCACAGGCTCCAGACGTGTAGGCTCCGCGGCATATGGGATCTTCCCGGACCGGGGCATGAACCCGTGTCCCCTGCATCGGCAGGCAGACTCTCAACCACTGCGCCACCAGGGAAGCCCCAAGACAGTTGTTTTTAAAGTCTTTGGTATATCTGTCATTAGGTCCTTATCAGGGACAGTTTGTTGATTTATTTTTTTCTTTTGAATTGGCCATACTTTCTTGTTTCTTTGTATGCCTTGTGATGTTTTGTGGAACAGTGGACATTTGAGTCTAATAATGTGGTAACTCTGGAAATCAGATTCTCCTTCCTCAGGGTTTTGTGTTTGTTTGTTTTGTTATTTTGATTATTGTAGGCTGTCTTTTTGCCAAGGATCCGCCTGAGGTGTAAACTTAAGGTATTCTCAGGTCTTTTCTGAGCCTTTCATTGGGCATGCATAGTCACTTTCTGATTTTCCTCATACATGCAGGGTTTTGGTTTTTTTGTTCTGTTTTGTTTTTTTAGTGTTCTAGTCTTTAGTGTCTGGCTCCCAAAAAGGGGAAAAAGTGAAAAATGAAGAGGAGAAAAAGGTGCTGTCCATTTAAATCCCCTGGAAGTTACTTAAGACAAAGGGATAACGCCTTGCAATAGTGTGAGGAGCTTCAGCAGCAGTGGCTTCCTGCCTCTTTGTCTGCACCTCTGTTGCCAGAAGCAGCAGTCAGAACAGAGATCCCTGATATTTGGAAGACAAGGTCCTTTCTGCTCACCCTGGCTCCCACTGTGTGTAAGCTGCTCCAGGAACACATGCCCAGCTGCCTGCCAGGTGACAGGAGGGATGAAGAATGGGTAGCTGCTATTGTGCCAAGAGCTGAAATTGAACACAAAATTTACTGTCCAGGTCTTTCCCTGGAAGTTGTAAGCCTTCAGCAGACTCCAGAGTTTCAAAATACATCAGACAGATTCTGTCAGTACAGTTGTCGTTCAGATTTGGAGTTATATATGCGGTGCTGCCTACTCCACTATCTTCCCAGAAACCTCTCAATATCCATTCTTAAATTAAAAACCAAAAAGCTGTTAGCAAGCAAAATTGAATATTGTAATGGTGCTCCTTCTCTTTTTCATCTGTAATTTCATTGCAATCCTAATCAAAATCTTGACAGCTTTTTATGTGAAGCTTGAAAAGCTGATTCCAAAATTTATATGAAAATGCAAGGACCTAGAAATAGCCAGGAGGGATGTTGAACATCTCATTTATAATTGGAAATGCAAACTACATCCACAGCAAGATTCACTACATGCCTGCCAGAATGGTTATAACAAAAATCCTCTGATAATATCAACTCTTGATAAATGGGAACTCTCATGCACTGCTAATGGGAATGTAAATTGGTATAACCATTTTGGAAAGTAGTTTGACAGTACCTACTGAAATTGGTGATTCACATGCCCTTGATCTAGCAGTTTGACTCCTAAGTAACCAGCAGAACTGCGGTCTACAACAATGTTTATGGCACCATGACGCAGAGTAACTAAAATCTGAAAACAAACCCAGATACCTAATAGCAGTAGAATGAATAAATAATAGTATGAATAATCAGTGGAGTAGTATACCACAGTAAATATAAATGAATTATGTTCAACAGCATGTAGATGCATTTTACAGATATGTGTGTGAGAAGAAAAAAAGCTACGCAAAGAACACATCTTTGTAATCATGCTTTAAAGATTTCAAAAGTAGGCAAAATTATTATTATTATTATATTTTTTAACATCTTTATTGGAGTATAATTGCTTTACAATGGTGCATTAGTTTCTGCTTTATAACACAGTGAATCAGCTATACATATACATATATCCCCATATCTCCTCCCTCTTGCGTCTCCCTCCCACCCTCCCTATCCCACCCCTCTAGGTGGTCACAAAGCACTGAGCTGATCTCCCTGTGCTGTGCGGCTGCTTCCCACTAGCTATCTGTTTTACATTTGGTAGTGTATTTATGTCCATGCTACTCTCTCACTTTGTCCCAGCTTACCCTTCCCCCTCCCCATGTCCTCAAGTCCATTCTCTACGTCTGCGTCTTTATTCCTGTCCTGCTCCTAGGTTCTTCAGAACCTTTTTTTTTTTTTTTAGATTCCATATATATGTGTTAGCATACAGTATTTTTCTCTTTCTGACTGACTTCACTCTGTGTGGCAGACTCTAGGTCCATCCACCTCACTACAAATTACTCAGTTTCGTTTCTCTTTATGGCTGAGTAATATTCCATTGTATATATGTGCCACATCTTCTTTATCCATTCACCTGTTGATGGACACTTAGGTTGCTTCCATGTCCTGGCTATTGTAAATAGAGCTGCAGTGAACATTGTGGTACATGACTCTTTTTGAATTATGGTTTTCTCAGGGTATATGCCCAGTAGTGGGATTGCTGGGTCATATGGTAGTTCTATTTTTAGTTTTTTAAGGAACCTCCATACTGTTTTCCATAGTGGCTGTATCAATTTACATTCCCACCAACAGTGCAAGAGGGTTCCCTTTTCTCCACACCCTCTCCAGCATTTATTGTTTGTAGATTTTTTGATGATGGCCGGTCTGACTGGTATGAGGTGATACCTCATTGTAGTTTTGATTTGCATTTCTCTAATGATTAGTGATGTTGAGCATCCTTTTCATGTGTTTGTTGGCAATCTGTATGTCTTCTTTGGAGAAATGTCTATTTAGGTCTTCTGCCCATTTTTGGATTGGGTTGTTTGTTTTTTTGATATTGAGCTGCATGAGCTGGTTGTAAATTTTGGAGATTAATCCTTAGTCAGTTGCTTTATTTGCAAACATTTTCTCCCATTCTGAGGGTTGTCTTTTCATCTTGTTTATGTTTTCCTTTGCTGTGCAAAAGCTTTTAAGTTTCATTAGGTCCCATTTGTTTATTTTTGTTTTTATTTCCATTTCTCTAGGAGGCGAGTCAAAAAGGATCTTGCTGTGATTTATGTCATAAGAGTGTTCTACCTATGTTTTCCTCTGAGAGTTTTATAGTGTCTGGCCTTACATTTAGGTCTTTAATCCATTTTGAGTTTATTTTTGTGTATTGTGTTAGGGAGTGTTCTAATTTCATTCTTTTACATGTAGCTGTCCAGTTTTCCCAGCACCACTTATTGAAGAGGCTTTTCTCCATTGTATATTTTTGCCTCCTTTTTCAAAAATAAGGTGACCATATGTGTGTGAATTTATATCTGGGCTTTCTATCGTGTTCCATTGATCTTTATTTCTGTTTTTGTGCCAGTACCATACTGTCTTGATTACTGTAGCTTTGTAGTATAGTCCAAAAGCAGGCAAAATTAAGCTATGATGTTTAGGTGTGATGCTTGGTGTTTAAAAAGGAAAGCAGGGAGGTGGCTGTCATGTAAGTGAGTCCCTTGTGGGAAGGATTATGACTGAGAAAAGCATGCAAAGGCTTCTGGGGTTTATAGTAGTATTTCATTTCTTAATCTGTAGAGTGTTTACATGGTTGTACAATATATTTGTTAATATGTATTAAGGTGTATATACACTGTTTCTGCACTTTATGGGTATTATATTTCACAATAAAAAGGTTGAAAATGGGGCTTCCCTGGTGGCGCAGTGGTTGAGAGTCCGCCTACCGATGCAGGGGACACGGGTTCGTGCCCCGGTCTGGGAAGATCCCACATGCCTTGGAGCGGCTAGGCCCGTGAGCCACGGCTGCTGAGCCTGCGCGTCTGGGGCCTGTGCTCCGCAACGGGAGAGGCCACAACAATGAGAGGCCCACGTATAGCAAAAAAAAAAAAAAAATGTTGAAAATGTCTTCAAAATAAGAGGGAGATGAATATAGTATGCTGATTATTAGCACAGCAGTTTTTTCGGACTTGCATGTCTAACACTTCATTTATGGAGCAAGTATGTTGGGCACTGCTAGGAGTGAGAGGAGTTAAGATATAGATAATTAGTTTCTAAGTCCATCTGTAAAAGGTTACTCTCAGTTTGATGAAACAGGTATATGGTAATCATGTAGATATATATTTATGGTAATTTTAAGTGCCACAATAACAAAAGTGCCATGTGTTTTAAGTGTCATGAACAAAAGTCTTATCGAGAACTCAGAAGACAGAGTGATAACGCTAGGGAACCTCAGGAAGTTAGTGTATTTTAGAAGACATTTGAATAGAAATGAGGGGATATTAATTCTTTCTTGAAACAGGTTTCTGTGAATATATGCTACTCTGGTTCTCCCCTTATCCTGCCTTTGCTAGTAGCTCCCTTTATCTGGGTTTCAGATGAAGGGGTATGAGTATCTCTAGTGTATTGTGAGGGGAGCAGAGAAGTGCTCTATCTTGTGTTCCAGGCTGTGTAAAGGAATCAAGTGGACAGCGGGCTAATGTAGTGTGAGGAAGTGGACTGTTGTTTTGGCCCTTGTGTGGAGCTGTCCATTTTCATGGCTTCAGGTGTAGTCTCTGCCAATGACAGTCCTAATTTTTATTGCTTACCCTACTTGGCTATGTTGCTGTCACTCCCATCTTAACATGTCCTAAACAGAACTCAATTCAGTAGGTTTTGTGAACTCTCCTATTTATTGGAACCACCATTTTCCCTCTTATCCACAATTGAAACTTTAGAGTTGTGTTTGATTCTCTATGAGGAATTAGGATGTTTTCAGACATTTTAAGAGGGTTACTTCTGAAGTATTGTATATTTAGGAGCTATTATTTTCAAAAGAAAAAAAGATGAGAAGGGTTCTTTACTTATTATAATCATTAGTTTATGGAGGCTTAGAAAATCGTTGAAACATGATTAAGAGAGGTAAGACAATAGTACTTGACCTGTCTGAAGGCTTTTATTTTTGTAGTAGAATTAATGTGTGTGAAATAATTCGTAAAACTAGACAATAAAGCTTTAACCAAATGAGTGGTAGAGGCTCTATATACACCACCTTCATTGTAAGGTCGTCCCTGGTTACCCTTTTATTATTGTTATTATTACTTTTAAGAGTTTTTTTTTTTTTGATGTGGACCTTTTTTTTTTTAAGTCTTTATTTGTTACAGTATTGCTTCTGTTTTATGTTTTGGGGGTTTTTTTGGCCATGAGGCATGTGGGATCATAGTTCCCTGACCAGGGATTGAACCTGCACCCCCTGCATTGGAAGGCAAAGTCTTAACCACTGGACTGCCAGGGAAGTCTCCCTGGTTACCCTTTTCAAAATTGCAACACTCCCCCTCAAAATACATACTCCCTAAACATACTGTTTACTTCTCTCTGCTTTGTTTTTTTCTCGTAAGCACTTATCAAAATCCAACATATTTTCATTATTTGTCTTGTTTATTGCCTGCCTTACCCTCTTCCCTCCAATTTAAATGTAAGCTCCATAAAGGCAGGGGTTTTTGTCAGTTTTGTTCATTACTGTATCTACAAAGTCTGATACATAGTGAACATTTAAATATTTGAATACATGAATGAATACTAGGGTTTAACCAGCCTTTGTGAATTATATGATAAATAAGCTAAGTTATAAAAGTTGGTTAACAGAGACTGCTAAGTAGCTAATTAATTGGCCCAATCACATTCTAGCTCTGAAGGTTTTTTCCTCCCTATTTTAAGCCTTTATTCAGTATTTTGTGGTTATGCTCTGAATGATGTTAGCCTTAGAAGACTTTTGGGCAAAATTGTTCTTTACTAGTTGGGTCTTAATGTTCAGAGCAGATGTACTTCTTATGAAATCAGGTAGCAGTTTGGATACTGCTTTGTTATAAAAGATTAAGTGTCTGATTAAGTGTCAGTTGCTGCGTAGTCACATTTTATGTGACTTTAGGCATAGATTTTGGGTCTTTGGTTCAGAGTCACCTACATCCTCTCAGAGCACTGACTATTGAAATTCAAAAAACAAGGTTTGCTTCTCTGTCTTCTTGATGGGATTGGGCAGTTTGCTTTAAGAATAAAGCCAGCAGCCTATTAACCTAGATCCTCCATTTAATTTGGTTAAATAATCAATGCATATTTTCCTTTCTGTAGAACTTGTTGATAGTATGATTTCATCTCAGTCAGGTTTCATTGCTTTTGTATTAAATGTATTTTTGCTCCTGTGCTGAGTTCAGGCTAACTTTTGAATACAATTTGTCATCAGAAGGCAACAGTAACAGCTCTGGAGCCAGATTGACTGGGTTTGATCCTGCTTTTGCCTCTTACTGATGGACTTGCCTGAACCTCAGCTTCTGCAAAATGGGAATAATAATACCTCAAGGACTATTGTTACAGTCACATGATTTAAAACATATGAAGTGCTTAGAGTCTGTACATAGTAAGATTCAATAAATATTTGTTATTTGTAAAATTAAAAACTGTAGTATAGAATGATTACCTTTCCAAGATACTAGAGGAAGTCTCTTCTGACCATGTTAAATATAATAGCATCTCCTGTTAACTCTTCATCCTTTATTTACCCAGCTATATTGTTCAACGGTGCTCTTTTTACTTGATACTATATGTTTATTAGTTTGTTTTCTCCTATGGATTATAAATTCTGTGGAGGCAAGAACTTTGTTTTAGTCATAGCTGTTTTCACTCTAGTGTCTAAAACAGTATCTGATTTATAATAGGTATTCAACAAATATTTGGTTAATAGATGAATGAATTAAGGTGCATGAGGGCAACTAAAGGTTTTCTTAGGGGGCGTCTGTTTGATTATTTTAATGAGTTGGTGCTTTTTATGAGGGAGCGTATTTTGTTTTGGCAATGCCGCAGTGAACTTTTGTTGCCAAAGGCATCTAACCATCTTACCCTTCTTTTTGTTAAGCTATATGTGAAACAGAGCCTGAACAGCCTGTTCGACATTACCCATTATGGGTGAAAGTAGAAGGTGAAGTAGATCCAGAGCCAGTTTATATCCCAACGCCTTCTGTCATTGAGCCTATGAAACCATTGTTGTTGCCTCAGCCAGAAGTTTTATCTACTACTGTAAAGGGCAAACTGCTCACTGGAATTAAACCTGCAAGGGCATATACTCCCAAACCCAATCCTGTGGTAAGCTTGGTGTTAACATCTTCTATTGAAAGTTACAAAAATCATTTGTAAAGTTGATGGGTTTCAACCAGATTTTTGGTTTGTATTCTGTGAATCATGGTGCTTTCAGGTAATATGTCTGCAAGCCATTTCCCTTTCTGATTTAGTCAGTTTAATAGATGGCACTTTAAAAAATGTCATTAAAAGTAGAGTGAATAGTAGTATGGTTGACCCTTGAGCAATACAGGGGTTAAGAGTGTGGACCCTCTGTGCAGTCAAAAGTCTGCATATAACGTTACATTTAACCCTCTGTGTCCATAATTCTGCATGTATGGATCCAGCCAACCGAGGATCATGTAGTACTGTAGTATTTACTGTTGACGAAAAGGTGTGTAAGTGGACCTGTGCAGGATTACTGTAATTCTTAAAGATAGCCAAATCTCTCTTTAGAAGGATCATATAAAGATGGGCCTTTTTTTTTTTTAAACATGACTTGCAAAAGGTACTCTTATTCCTGTAGTATAGAATATTGAGTGATTAAGATGTATGTAGTACACGTTATTAGAAAAGCATTAGGGAGAAGGTTTAAAAAATAACTGTGATCTTTTTAAAGCAAATTTCGTTATATACAGTAAAGTTCAAGATTTAAAATAACATTTGCATGACCAGGTGAAGATGATAGGTAAAAGAGCTGATGCTTCTCTTGTGTTAATAGCTTAAGCATATCTGATTATTAATAAATCCATTTCAGTCTTTACAGTCCATTAAATTGAAGAAGATCTTTTAGTGCAGTGCTATTCAGTGTGGTCTCGTACAGTGCTGATCTATAACTGTTTGTTATTAGTCTGTGATGAAATAAGTATAGAAAATGAGAGTAGATGTTGAGAAACTTTCGCTACAAGTTGATAGAGAAATTTTTATCTATTACATCTAATACTGAAAAACCTGGCCTTTGTTTTTCTGGTAATTTATTTTACAAAAGTTTCAGTCTGTGTGTGACAGGTAATTAAGAAATTTATCCTTCACTGCAGATAATTTGAGAAGCACTGCTCTGGTGTGCTGAATTTTCTTGAAAGAGAACCAGATCCTTTCTAACTGCCCCAAGATTCAGCACATACAAACTGTAATTGTACTATTTAACTTTAAAGTTTGCATTAAATTTTTTAAGTGTTGTAATAGAAGCAAAGATTAAACATCCTTTTCCTTTGGGAGTCCCAGAGACTTTTCCCCAGTGTTTGGAATGTTTTGTTGTATGAAACTTACAGATTCGGGAAGAAGACAAGGATCCAGTCTACTTGTACTTTGAAAGTATGATGACTTGTGCCCGAGTTCGAGTGTATGAACGAAAACAAGAGGAACAGAGACAACCATCACCATCACCATCCCCATCGTTTCAGCAGCAGGGCTCATGTCATTCTAGTCCTGAGAACTGTAGTGTAAAGGTGAATTACTTATTGCATAGATTTTTCTTTTTAACTTCGATTCCCTGTTGCTGGTATTAGAATTTGCATTACTATTGGAATAATTTGAAATAATTCTGAACGGGCAGAGAAGGTTTACATAATGTGTCTATCAATTTATATGTTTCTCTGCATGCCTATTCTAGAGAATATTCCCTTAAGGTCATTAAAAGTATTATTCTTTCTGATGTTGGAGTAACTTTTAAAAGTTTAAACATTTTTGGTTTTAATTAATGTGATTATTAGTATTTGCATCTTTCCACATTGGTGAATTTTCTAAATAACTGAAACTTGTTTCATTAAACATCAAATATTTTTCCTTCTTTACTAGAATTACACTATAAAGTGCACTGTTAATTCTTTCTTGGTAACAGTCACTGTCAAGGACATTAAACAGCAAGACTACTTGTTTTTACAGTTGTATAATATGATAGTAATGCACCTGTGCATGTGGATGTGAAGATGTTCTTTGAGCACTTTAATCTTTCTACCGTTTTAGGCTTCCTTGAGAAATTTAATTCTCATGTCCTAGTCTCTGTTGGTATTAAATATGTGTTGAATTGAAGTATTTTCTGTGTTACTCTCTTTGTCAGGAGCCGGATTCTGAACAGCAGCCCTTGAAACCAATCACCTGTGACCTGGAGGACGATTCTGATAAATCACAAGGTCAGAATGAAAACTAGGTCTTATCATTTGATAGTATTTATATTATATAGGTGTGGATTATACTAATAATGGGGGGAAATCAAAGCTACCAATCCAGAGCATGTCTACCTACCCTGTTTATAGTTTTTGCTAAAAATAGAGATGACAGATTAGTTTTTTTCCAATTATTTGCTGTGTTTCTCACTCCTGTTCTAAGAAATACAGTTTGTTGGTGTTGGTATGGTATGTTGTTGCAAGAAACATTTAGGATGAAGTTAGTGATTTTTGTTTTTAAACTTCTTTATATAAAAACCTCAGCAATATTGGCATGATTAGCTACTGAAATTTTCCCTGGTGTTCTCAATAGTTGCCACAGTTGGAGAAATACAGAGGGAGAAAGGAAGGAGTATTGCTGATTTATCTAGTAAAGGCTAATGCCAGAACTACTATGGTGAAGGGTAGTGTCTAGGGAGTTAACTATTTGTTTTTGGTTTTGCTCTTTAAAACTTCAGACATTTAAGCAGCAGTGCCTCCTAACTTTTTTTTAATGGCATGATAAACACAAAAAGTGGTAATGTTGTTAGCACACCGGGGCAAGTGGAGGAAGCTACCTATTAACATGACCACCCTGAAGGCTGAGGGGATCTGTATCCTGACATATCTGTAACTATAGCACATTGGTTGGGAGATTCTCCTATAGAAATCTAGCTAGTGAATATACATTTAGTTAATACGTTGCCATGAATATAAGCACACTTGAGTGGTTTTGCATAAAATGTAGAAGTGGAGTAATCATATCTAGAGATACAGAAGTAATTCAGAAGTATTTGCAGTGGAAACTAGAGATAGAGCTCACTTTTTTTTTTTTTAAACCAAACACCATCTCTCTTGCTGCTGTTCTTTAGGGTTGACTTTACCCATCACATATTACAAAGTATCTTGCAAGTATCTTTGCTTTGCCCATATGGATAGCAAGTACACTATCCCAAATAAGCCTAACCTTGGTTATATACTTTGTTTGCAAGGTGATACTTTCTTAGGTAATAGTTAATGGCTTTTTAGGGCAGTCTTAAGAGGGACTCCCTTTTATTGAGAGCCCAGTGAGCAGAATAGTGAAGATTTTATAGTCTGATTATCTGGAATCTTTTTTTTCATGGAAAATTCCCAAATTATGAGTGTCAAATTACCACTGAAAGTACCTGGGAATGGGACACTGGGCAACTGTTGAATTTCTATGCCCCTTGCAGTTTCTGAGAACTCAGGAAAAATAAAAATTTTTCAAAGTTCAGTACAAAATTCTGTGATACAGAAATATCTTTCAATTCTTTATCAGAAAAGAGCTGGAAGTCTTCCTGCAATGAAGGGGAATCCTCTTCTACCTCCTATGTGCATCAGAGGTCACCTGGCGGTCCCACCAAACTCATAGAAATCATCTCAGACTGCAACTGGGAGGAGGATCGGAACAAGATTTTGAGCATCTTATCGCAGCACATCAATAGCAACATGCCACAGTCACTTAAGGTGGGCAGCTTCATCATTGAGTTGGCTTCTCAGCGAAAGAGCCGGGGTGAAAAGAATCCTCCTGTTTATTCTTCTCGTGTGAAAATCTCTATGCCATCATGTCAAGACCAAGATGATATGGCTGAGAAATCTGGATCAGAGACTCCTGACGGTCCATTATCCCCTGGGAAAATGGATGATATCTCTCCTGTGCAGACAGATGCCCTGGATTCAGTGAGGGAGAGATTACATGGAGGCAAAGGTCTGCCCTTTTATGCAGGGCTTTCTCCTGCAGGGAAGCTTGTGGCCTATAAACGTAAACCCAGTTCAAGCACATCTGGGCTTATCCAGGTGAGAATTATCTTTAATCTGGATGTAGCACCTTTTTATACTTAGGTAACACCTTGATTTTTCAGAACCCTTTGTGGGCCTTATATTACTTATCTTCACATTTCCTGGGAACTGGGTGACAAAATCATTATCTCTTTTTGTAATAGGCCTAGGTTAGATGCATACCTAGGGTGAATTTTTGGCACATTTACAAACAAAGGTAGAGTACTGTATTGACTTATAGTTTTCTTTCTAGTCTTCCTAGAAAGTTGCTCTTAAACTGTATTACCTGGGCTGCAGTGATATTTTGACAGTCAAGCAAGGAGAGTAAGGGATTCAGTCTAGTTCTTGGGATTATTATTAGCAGACAGCTTTTAAAATAAATAAGGTGAAACTGACTTTTAAGATAGGCAGTATATGTTTGGAAACTTGGGAGAAAATTTTAATTTAGAATGGTGTTATTCAAATACATAAATATAAAAATGAGCCACAATTTACTTATTTTTTCTTTATTTGATTCATAGAGTTTTTGCAGTCTAATCATTGTTGTAGGGCAAATATCTATATCCTTGCTGTTAAGTAATTCAGGCAGGTATATTAGTAAAATTACACTGGCATTAGAAAATCCTTTGAAAAGAAAAGTTCTGAGGTAAAATGTAGTCACAGTCAAAAAGCTTTTCTCTTTTTGTTCAGTGACATATCAAATGCACTTTTATATCATAGTACCAAATGTAGGGTAGTGTCTGACTTTATTGCTAAGGTTACTTGACTTCACTAGCTCAACTGCATCTCTGGGCTAAGGTCTGTTCCATTGTTACGACTGATCTACTTAATTAAAAACTTTCTGTTGCAGTTGCTATGTAACTGCTTCTGTTGGTATTTCTTAAACTCTTAATGATGAGAAGAGTGTTTTCTCCTTGTTTCATTTATTGATTGATACTTTGAGAACAGAGACTTACCTGAGATCATTTCTAGTGAGATTAGACGCCCCTCACATACAGTCATAGAAATTTTGTGTTCTCCTGTGTAGGACTCAGAAAGCCACTGTAAAATATGAACCTGCATAAGCAGTCAGGCCACTGTTATAAGGTATGCTTTGGGGGAGCTGCTGAGTAGTGTTCAGAGCAAGTCCCAAAGGAGCAGATAGGGGTATCTGATCCAGACTCCACAGAACCTGGAAGACTATATAGTAAAGTTTACTTTAGGATGGAAAGATCGTATTCTTTGTATCAAACATGGGGCAAAGATATTCCTGATCTTTCTGGAAATAATAACAATTTTACTTAAGTAGCAAAGAGTAATTTTGTGTCTTAAAAGAGAGAGAAGCTTGGTGTAGCTTTTCTCCTCACCAGTTCCCTATTAATTTAGAGAGTAGGATTTTCCCTACCTCACTCCACTCCCTCACCCCTTTAAATGATGGAAAAGAGAGACAGGAAAGGGTATCTCCTCTAGTCACTTAGCAATATGACATAGAGAACTTGGGTAAGAAACTTGGGATGTTTTTGTTTTCTTTTTTTAAAAATGATTCTCATGCCTAAGATGGGGTGGTCTGTCAACTCAGGCAGTAGAGAAAAATCTTTACCTCATTCATTGATTCACTTTCTTCTGACAATTTATTGATAATTTTAAAAATTACTGTGAGTTTCAACTAGCATTTACCTTGAGTCCAAGTTTTGTCCAAAAGATGAAGACAATTATCTTCAAAGTTGAGTTTTTTTGAAAATTGAAAACTAAGGTGACTTTGTGGCTTAGGTATTTGTAACAGTGGCTTTCTCATAAGTTAAAGTAGACTCACCATATATTTTTCAAATATGAAGGATGCTTATGAGAAGGGTTCATCATGCCACTGGTCTTGTCAGATTTCATGGAACACAGTTACTCATATTTTTTGCTGATGATTGTTAATAGCTTAACCAGAGTTGCATGTTGACAAGTAAAACAATTGGATGGTTCCTTAGATTTGACTGTATCTTCCACATATCTAGGATGCAGGTATGATGAGTTTCTAAGATTCTCTGTTTCCAAACTACCAAAATGGAGGAGATGAGATTAGTTTAGAGTATCAGATGACAACATTTTTTTTCCATCTCCTAAATACTCAGATTATACCAAATGGAAAAAGTCTATTTCTTTTTCCCTTTAAATCTGAAAAACAGACTTTTAAAACCTTGTAAAAATGAAACCCTTGTCAAGGGAGATGAGTTAGCAAGAGAATTTTATCTTTACAGAATTTCTCTTTGCCACTTGTTTCAGGTTAATGGTAAGAGTTACCCGCAGGCTAAGTTGCTATTGGGACAGATGGGGGCATTGCATCCAGCCAATAGGCTAGCTGCTTATATCACAGGCAGGTTGCGACCCTCAGTCCTGGACCTCTCAACCCTCAGTACTGTCATCTCCAAGGTAGCATCCAATGCCAAGGTGGCTGCATCCAGGAAACCACGTACCCTGTTGCCTTCAACATCCAATTCCAAAACGGCATCCTCCTCCAGCGCTACAACAAATCGCCCTGGGAAGAATCTGAAGGCATTTGTCCCGGCGAAAAGACCAATTGGTAAGTTGGACTGTATATATGTTTTCCAAAGGGTTGTAGCCTGGTGCTGGGCCAGTGGATACAGATACGGGGGTTGTAAAACTTAGAGAAATAGGGCTTCCCTGGTGGCGCAGGGGTTGAGAGTCCGCCTGCCGATGCAGGGGACGCGGGTTCGTGCCCCGGTCCGGGAAGATCCCACATGCCGCGGAGTGGCTGGGCCCGTGAGCCATGGCCGCTGAGCCTGCGCGTCTGGAGCCTGTGCTCCGTAACGGGAGAGGCCACAACAGTGAGAGGCCCGCGTACCGCCAAAAAAAAAAAAAACTTAGAGAAATAAAGAAGTTGGCATTATTTTTTTTCTTGATGTCTATCTTGCCTGAATTTTTAAATTTTTTAGTAACTCTTCTGATGACCTACAATACTAGATGAACGAATTTGAGTTAGTTTTACAGTTATTTCCAGACTTTTAGACTGGTTTTATTAATGTAGAAAAAGACTTAGGTTTTTAATTTTGTTTTTCAAAAGGGAAGATGTATTCTTAAATACTTGCCCTAATTTACTATTTTTCCTATGAGGACTGGTGTTTTTGGTACCAGTCATATGTATGTTTCTTGAACTTAATGAAACCAAGGAGCTAGCAAAATCAAAGTGGGTTGAGTTAGTATTAGTCTTAGAGTAGAAGGCTCTTGTAAAATATAATTTTGGAAAGAGTGCTTTATTATATTCATCCCTGTTCTGTGAGTAAAAACCTCATTTGTTTAACATTGCAGTACTAGAGTCTGTAAAAAATTACCTTCTTTTTTTTTTTTTTTTTTTTTTTTTTTTTGCGGTATGCGGGCCTCTCACTGTTGTGGCCTCTCCCGTTGCGGAGTACAGGCTCCGGACGCGCAGGCTCAGCGGCCATGGCTCACGGGCCCAGCCGCTCCGCGGCACGTGGGATCTTCCGGGACTGGGGCACGAGCCCGTGTCTCCTGCATCAGCAGGCAGACTCTCAACCACTGCGCCACCAGGGAAGCCCAAAAAATTACCTTCTTGAAATGATTTGTGTTTTAGCATTGAGAGTATATGCAGTTGGTTTATTGGATTCCTCTTTTTGTTGTTTCAGATCTATTTAGGAATGTTAAGTAAGAATGTCGTTTGCTCTATTTTTATTCCTCTAATAGGAAATTGAAATCTCTGGCTAAATGCTGGAGTTGTGTGAAGATGGAGGATAGGCCTTGCCTTAAAAAGAACCCATTTTACCTCTTTCTTAAAAAGTAGCTTCAGTTGGTGATTTTTTAAAAAGATAGTCTCATCCTGCCCTCTTTTTTTTTTGGCTGTACGTGGGCCTCTCACTCTTGTGGCCTCTCCCGTTGCGGAGTACAGGCTCTGGACCCGCAGGCTCAGTGGCCATGGCTCATGGGCCCAGCTGCTCCGCGGCATGTGGGATCTTCCCGGACTGGGGCACGAACCTGCGTCCCCTGCGTCGGCAGGCGGACTCTCAACCATTGCGCCACCAGGGAAGCCCCCTGCCCTCTTTTAAAAAATGTCTTTATACATTTTAGAAAAATGCAAAACTTTACTGTCTTGTAAAAGGACAGCAATAAAGAGGTGGAGGTGCTAGGATAGGAGGAAGTGATGGAAAAAAGTTTTAAAATTAGAATTAGGGGAGCTTCCCTGGTGGCGCAGTGGTTGAGAGTCCGCCTGCCGATGCAGGGGACGCGGGTTTGTGCCCCGGTCTGGGAAGATCCCACATGCCACGGAGCGGCTAGGCCCGTAAGCCATGGCCACTGAGCCTGCGCGTCAGGAGCCTGTGCTCCTCAACGGGAGAGACCACAACAGTGAGAGGCCCGTGTACTGCAAAAAATAAATAAATAAAAAATAAAATTAGGAATACAGTTTCAACTTCTTACTTTCTTCATCTGTTTTTATTCATTCATTCATGCATTCAGAGAGCACACAGAGAAACAGTTGTATTAAGTTGGAAGCTAGGCAGAAATCCACACCCAGAGAGAAAGGGTATGGGCGTCCTTTCTAATGAGGAGGAGTGCAGTCTCTTCATCTGTTTTAGATGATGAAGTTGTGTGCTGCTGTACTGTCTTTCTAGTGTCCTGGCAATTTGATTATATTGCATAACCAAAAGAATTTCAGAAGGAACACCCAATTTCAATTCCTTTGTTAAAGTTAGCATTTTAAAGGTTTGGTTTGGGTGGAGAGGTGTGTTTGATTTCTGTGGGTGGAAATTGGCATGTGTAATGCAGGTAAGAAATTTCTTAATACCTGTAAGAAATTGACCCAGTGGTGCACAATAATGTTGATAAACACAATCACTACAAGCATAAAATATGAGAACTGAAGATTTTTGACCAGCAAATTTTTATTTGCAGCGGCTCGACCCTCTCCTGGTGGTGTGTTCACACAGTTTGTGATGAGTAAAGTTGGAGCCCTGCAACAGAAGATACCTGGAGTTAGCACACCCCAACCCCTAACAGGGCCACAGAAGTTCAGTATCAGACCTTCTCCAGTAATGGTCGTCACACCTGTGGTTTCTTCTGAGCCAGTTCAGGTGTGCAGTCCTGTGACTGCTGCTGTCACTACTACCACCCCTCAAGTGTTTTTAGAGAATGTTACTGCTGTGACACCTGTGACTGCTATTTCTGACGTGGGAACTAAGGAAACTACTTATTCTTCTGGTGCCCCCACTGCAGGGGTTGTTGAGGTCTCTGAAACTAATACCAGCACCCTTGTAACACCTACCCAGTCTACAGCCACTGTGAACCTTATCAAAACGACTGGGATAACTACCCCTGTGGCTTCAGTTGCTTTTCCTAAGTCTTTGGTAGCATCTCCTCCAACCATAACTCTTCCTGTTGCTTCCACTGCCTCCACCTCCATAGTTGTGGTGACCACAGCTGCATCTTCCTCCATGGTGACCACACCAACTTCATCTCTGAGCTCTGTTCCCATTATACTCTCGGGAATTGATGGGAGTCCACCAGTGAGCCAGAGACCAGGTAAGGCCTAGATGTTACAAGCTGGTTTACTGACAGCTGTTTATATAATTTTGTGGTTTTGATAGGATTATAGATATATCAGGTGTTTCTGCTATAACATGATACATATATTCCTAAAAATCATTACATTCTGCAAAACTGAACACTGAAAATAATAGAGCTTGTGGTAAAGATAGGGTTAGGACAATCTGAAAATTTCATGCAATTTTGTAACCAGAGCGCTAATAAAACCTGTAACTGGTACTTTAGAGATAAACAGCGTTGACAGATGGTTTAATGGGGCTAGAGATTTCTTCGGGAGATTAACGATATTCAAAAACATTAGAATGGAAATGCTGGTTGAAGAATACTGCATATGGGCGTGGAACTCTGAGCCAGTAGAGCAGCGTTAAGGTGGGCACAGGAGGAAGTGCAGCCTGTTGTGTGCTGAGAGCTGGGGGCACATATCTCTGAGGAGGGAACCATATGTAGTTGTTCCCTGTTTTGGGGGTGGGAGGGCTGCTGCTTTATATTTTAAAAAGATTGGAGGGCTTCTGCTTCTGCTGCAGCCAAGCTGAGGGCCCTCTCTCTCCTCCTTGCTTAAGATTAAAATTCTAGGTCCTCTTTCTTAGTAAAAATCATTTATGAATCAGCCCAACTCCTATATACTACTGACATTATTCTCCTGCTTAATTACTATATGTAAACTGATTGAAATAGAAGTAAGGAGGCATATTTCTTTGTTCTGGACTCTGATATTTTATATGTTAAGTTTATAGTTAAAATGAAATTTTTTTCTCTTGTTGGCTTAGTTTAAGTGAATTTGAAATAGGAATAGTTCAACACTTTGGTAATTTTTCTATCTTAATTCAACCAGCTAAAGCAAGTTGTTCTCTTAGTAGGCTCTAAGAGGAATTACTGTGGAAAAGAGTATGAAAGACTTTGCAGGATTTAAGGGGGAATAAAATAGCCAACAGCAGTTCTGTCTTGGTAACTGATAGTTTTCCTACTAAATATTTTTGTCTTTAGGGGCATGGTCCAAATCCCTCTTGATATTTTAGGAAAGAAGTGATTTATAAATTGAAGTGCTGTTGAAAGGAAAAGTGGATGACAGTATCAAATTTGTTGTCTTTTGCTACTTCCTGTAAATAAACATACCAAAAATGGCTAATATATAATTTCAAAAGTAAGATAGTTGTTGATGAAGCTGTTTTGATTTCCTGTGTATCTCAGGGTTCATATCTTGTCATATTTTAACTGGTCATGTCTTCTAAATCATGGATTCTAACCTTTCTTTATATTTTTACTTCTGTCATGAAACTGTAAAACAGTTTACCTTTTATAATTCATTGTCTCTCAGATTTCAGTCACTTGGAACATACATTCAGGTATTTTGCTCTGATTCCCATTTGTACTATCATACAATTGACATAATATTTTTATTTAAATCCAGTCATTTGTTCACTTAAATGTACTTTTAAAAGGAGCAGTATTACTGTTATTGGAAACCAACATTACTTGCCAAAATAGAGGGTAACCTCATAAATAAATACACTGAAACAATAATAAATAGTATCAAATACTAGCCAGCTACTGTAAGTTCTTAACATGTGGCTTGCTACTTCTGTTAATGAAGAAAGTTAGAAAACGTTGGCATAATATTAAAGACATAATATCAAAGACTGGTAATTTCTTCTGTATTTTAATCAAAAGATTAAAATGCTGACAATGTGATATGGTGTTATTCTATATCCACCTACCACCTAAAAGTGTCTTCTGTAATACTACTTGAGGAAATACTAATGTTAACAGATTTTCTTACCTGCTCTTTTATAAATGGAGCTGACTCAAATCACTGCCAACTTCTAAGGAAGTGTATATTTTGTTATAGGTTCATAAAGTAGATCTCAACTTTGGGATTTAGACAACTCTGACTTTTTCATTTGACTTTCTTTCTTTTTGTCTTTCCCTTCTTCCCCTCTCACGCATATTAATAAATAATCACATATTTAGTGTGTGTATTAAAGGCTGCTTTTGGAGTTATTTGGTTTTGAATCACTCTCTAAAACTTAATGTGAATAGAAATGTTCAGGAAATTAAGAATGCTTTAACATGTTTCTTAATTCACATAAGACAGATGAATTTTTTTTTAAGTTGCACACTATTTTTCATAAAGTTTGGTCTTTGTGTTTTATTTCATTTTCAAAAGTAGTCATGGATCTTCTATATATAATTTGTCATGTAAATCTTAGGAGCTTCACTTTGTTTTAGAAATTTGATATGTTTTTTGGGCAGAGTACCTATCTGATAGAATATCACATATTAGAATCTTTGTTTTGTTTGGCTTGTTGATTTTTATATTTAGTGACAAACTGATGAAAAATTTTATTTAATAATGTTTTAAAAAAAGGGGTAATTGGAAATAATAATGTTAAAGAAGTTCAGTAATTTGAATGGTAATGTTAGACCACTTTCATTTATGCTTACTATTACGTTATTCCTTCCTCTTTATTCCTGTGACCCAAAACCTAGCTGTAGATTACTCATATTATTTTCTTCCATGTCCTTAGTATTTTCTTCCAGACATTAAAGTGAATCTTTAGGTACTATTAATATTTTGAAATCTCTTTTAATTCACATCTTCTGCATTAAATTTCTGCTTTTTCTGTTTGTTTTAAAACTATCTTTTGCCTCTTCCTAACCAGGCTTTATTTCCCTGCTTCTTTGATGTCTCTTAATTTCATTCCATTTTTTGGGGGTATGTATTTTTTTTCCTTTTGAAAAATAATTTCCACAAATCTTTATGCTTTGCTTATTTATCAGTGAATTTTACAAGCCAAGAAGTTTTTAGTACTTTGTGATTTTTAGTCCTTGACTTTTTCTTACTTGAGTAAGACCTGTGAAACTAAGTCATAAGTCTATTAAGTGTTAACAGCCTGAATTTTTAAGTTGAACAAGAGAATTTTATCTTGAACTTTAATGAGAACCAGGTTAAGAGGCCATGTTTTTCATTAGGCAGAAGTGTTATCTCTTTAAATGCACCTCTTGACAATTGATACTTTCTTTTTTACCAATCTAAATGTAAGGCCCTGCAATGTCTGGTTAATACTTAGGTTTAAAGTAAATTGTCTCAGCCATAAGACTAGTAAGTAGTGTATCATGGACGGACAGGATTTTACCAACTCTGTAGTTTAAAGTAGAAGTTATATGTAGCATGGTTAGATCCTATGTCATAATTATTTTTTCCCAAGTATTAAAGGGAAATTCTGATACTATGTTTCCCATTTCCTGTTTTTCAGAAAATGCTCCTCAGATTCCAGTGGCTACTCCACAGGTCTCTCCTAACACAGTGAAACGTGCTGGACCTCGATTGTTGTTGATTCCAGTGCAGCAGGGTTCTCCTACTCTTAGACCTGTCCCAAACACACAACTTCAGGGACATCGGATGGTCTTGCAGCCTGTTAGGAGCCCAAGTGGAATGAACCTGTTCAGGCACCCTAATGGGCAGATTGTCCAGCTCCTCCCTTTGCATCAGCTTCGAGGCTCTAATGCCCAGCCCAACTTACAGCCTGTCATGTTTCGGAACCCAGGTATAAAATTAGAGATATTTCTGAGAAGTTTCTCTTTTCTTGAATCATTTGGTCATATGGTATGTTAATACACCAGGATTGGTCTTCTTAGTGTCTTGGAACCACCTGTAAGAAAAGAAATGCATACTTTGGAAGTCTTGATTTGGGCAGTGGTGACTTAAAATGTTCTTTTTCTTACCAGGGTCTGTGATGGGAATCCGGTTACCCACTCCTTCCAAACCTTCAGAGACTCCACCATCTTCTGCTTCGTCCTCCTCTTTCTCTGTTATGAATCCTGTAATTCAGGCTGTTGGGTCTTCTCCAGCAATGAATGTTATCACTCAGGCACCATCGTTGCTTTCTTCTGGACCTAGTTTTGTGTCTCAGTCTGGTACATTGACTCTGAGGATTTCCCCTCCTGAACCACAAAGCTTTGCAAGCAAAACAGGCTCTGAAACCAAAATAACCTATAGTTCAGGAGGGCAGCCTGTTGGTACAGCCAGTCTTATTCCTCTCCAGTCTGGTAGTTTTGCCTTGTTGCAGCTCCCAGGACAAAAGCCTGTTCCCAGCTCCATTCTTCAGCATGTTGCTTCACTTCAGATGAAAAGAGAATCTCAGAATGCAGACCAGAAAGATGAAAGAAGCTTTTTAAAAAGAGAACAGGAAACTAAGAAGGCCCTGCAGTCAGGAGGAGAAGCTATAGACCCTGAGGCTAATATAATAAAGCAAAACTCAGGAGCTACTGTCTCAGAAGAAACTCTGAATGATTCCTTGGAAGATGGGGGTGATCATTTAGATGAAGAATCCCTTACAGAAGAAGGTCCTGCAACTGTTAAACCTTCTCAGCATGCCTATATCACTGGCTCACACACAGGTGAAGACTATAAAAATGTTGATGAAGAGTATGGGATTAGGAATCATAACAATTCCAAAGAAAAACTGACTGTTCTGGAAGTTAAGACCATTTCTGGAAGAGCCAGTAATATGACAGTCCAAAGTGTGAGTAATGTGCAGCTTAAAAAACTTGATGTGAAAGTGGAACAGCAGAAAGGCTTAGACAATCCAGGGGAAAAATCAAATGAATTTCCAATTATCTCTAAAGAAGAAAGTAAACTTGAATTTTCAGGGAGCAGAGTTGTGGAGCAGCAATCTAATCCAAAGCCAGAGGCCAAGGAGAAGGGATGTGGAGATTCTCTGGAGAAGGACAGCATTAGGGAGAGGTGGAGAAAACACCTAAAGGGCCCTTTGACCCAGAAATGTGTTAGAACTTCACAAGAATGCAAGAAAGAGACAGATGAGCAGTTAATTAAAGAAACAGAAACTTGTCAGGAAAATTCAGATGTGTTTCAACAAGAACACGGCATCTCTGATTTACTTGGAAAAAGTGGAACTACTGAGAATGCCAGAATTTTAAAAACTGAATGTGATTCTTGGAGTAGGATTTCTAGTCCTGCAGCCTTCTCTATATTTCCTAGGAGAGCTACCAAAGGGAGCAGAGGGGAAGGACATTTTCAAGGTCACTTACTGCTATCAGGAGAACAGATAAAACCAAAGCAAGAGAAGAAGGGTGGGAGAAGCAGTGCTGACTTCACTGTTTTGGATTTGGAAGAGGATGATGAGGAAGATGAGAATGAGAAAACCGATGATTCTATTGATGAGATTGTGGATGTTGTTTCTGACTACCAGAGTGAGGAGGTTGATGATGTAGAAAAGGTGGTGAGCCCATTTTTGTTGTGACTGAAACCTCAAGAATTTAAATGATTCATTAGAGACAGTAGTTTTTCCAGAAGATCACTAAGACCTGATACATTGATTTGGATGCCTAGGTTTAGATCATGATTAAATGACTTTGTAGTTTTTGGGCTGTGTCAGTCAGGTAACATTTATTGAGCTTATATTGAGCTTTGAGACTTGCCTGATATTATAAGAAGGCTGACTTAAGCCTTAGGGGGATAGATGCTTGAGAGTCTCTATCAAATTAGGTTTTTTTTAAGAAAAAGTCTGAAACCACTACTCCCATTCAGTCTCAGTTTCTTTGACATTTTGTATGTGAAGTGATTGTAGCTTATCTGGTAGATATATATAAGAAACAGGGAATAGGCAGCCTTAGAACTGGAAGATAATTTATCTATCTGCATTTATAGAGATGTTTTTCTTTTTGGAGAGAAACGAAAAATACTATTTAATATTTTAATACAACCCTGCCTAAAGTTGTTTTTAATCATCTCCTAAAATTAAATAGTGTCTAGAATTTGTATTCTGAACTTTGGTCATCTTCCTTTGTAATTTGACCTTTCTAATTTATATTTTTATTTTTCTGAAGCCATTTTTTAGACTTTTATTTAGGGTTGTATTTGCTGAACTAAGTAACTTGAGAGTCAGATATGATATAGGGCAGGAGTTGGGCAAACTTTTTTTGTAAAGGGCCAGATTGTAAATATTTTAGACTTTGCAGGCTAGATGACTTGCTCTTGCAACTACTCAACTGCTGTTGTAGAGTGAAAGCAGCCATAAGCAATAGTAAGTGAATGAGTGTGGCTGTGTTCCAATAAAACTTTATTTACAAAAACTGATGGCAGGCTGTGGTTTGCTGACCCCTGACCTGGGGTCTGATGTAAAACATAAGGAGGTGATAGCCAGCTGCCTGTGGGGTGCCTTGAAATCTAAATTGTGTCCCTCTTCAGGAGCAGATAATACAATGATTGTCATTCCTGGCAGTTTTAGAATCTCACTTCCTTGAGATTCATTCATTCTCTGTGTTACCTGGTCCTTCTCTGTTAATGCCTAACTAACTGCCTTACGGAGATAAAATATAGCAAAAAGATTCATATTTTAAACCTCTAAAATGTTTAAATATTCTAACGTTCCTATGTTGGTTATCTCTGTACCTCACCTGTCTCATTTATAAAATGAGGATCTAGCTCTACAGTTGGATGATTCTATACGCATTTGCCTCACATTCTGTCTATAACCTAATCCTTTTTGAGGACTTATGTCTATAGGTAGTTCAGGAGTTAGATTGTAGATCTTCTTGCACTTTTTGCAGAGTCTTTTGTTGTAAGTCAGCCTAGGTAAGCATCAGACCAAAAACAGTCCAACTTTATTTTAATTTTAATTAAAAAAAATTTTCCATTATGGTTTATTACAGGATATTGAATATAGTTCCCTGTGCTATACAGCAGGACCTTGTTGTTTATCCATTCTGTATATAGTTTGCATCTGCTAATCCCAAACTCCCAATCCATCCTTTCCCCACACCTCCTCCCCCTTGGCAACCACAGGTCAAAAACAGTCCAGCTTTAAAATCAGTGCAAACTATTGCTATCAGTAGAACTGACTTAATGGAACCTTTAGTGTTTCTTAGTCATACAGCGTGGCATTGCTTGAATTTCCTAATAGGGAATCTGACAGGTACACTGGCCTTTTAAAACTAAGGACATTCACATCTAAATTCTACATTGTATTTATGTTTATGTCTGACACCTATGATAACTTTATACCTGTGATTAGCATTATATTGGAATAGTGTAAGGAACGTTGTGAGTAGCCTTTTTAAGTCTTCCCTGATGAAGTTTATTGGATATTATTTATAAAGCCTGCAATTAAAGCCACGCAGTACACATTCTTCAGTTTAAATATGGTAAAGCATCTACCTACATTACTATTCAAACCCTTGGGGTTCTGTTGATTTAGCTTCCTAACGTTAATTTTAATATCCATTGTTTATATTTAATACACATTATTTAGATGATGCTTAAATTGGGGATCATGAATGATGGCTTGCATCATTTATGTCCTTTAGCCTTAGGGAGCCTGTAATTTGGGGGTAAGTAGTTTTTCCAGCAAGTTTAAACATAGAATTAATAAGGTGATGGGGATGCTTCATTTTGAGTTGTGCCTCTCTGGTACAGTACAATTATAGATAACGTATTCTCTGTTTGGTTTCTGGCATAGTAAAACACTACTTTTAAAGGTGGACTTAAAAGTATCTGCATATCCCATAATCCATATAGTCTACTGTTATAAATATACAGTGAGTTTCTGTGATGGGTGCTCAATAAATGCTTACTGATTGACTCATATTTTGGTATAATAAGTACAGCAAGCCTGGGCTTCTTTGGTATCTGAAATTCTTCAAAAGCTCTCATTCTGTAGGGTTGAGAGACTTAGAAGACTGTCTGGGCTATAATCTGTTTCCATATCTGCCTTGAATATGTTTCTGTGTGTGTTTAATATGGGATTAACCATGAAGCACTCAAACTAGAATCTGAATTTTTCTTCTTTCTACCTTCTCCCTCACCAAATTCTATTTTACTGCTATTTAATATTAAGATTTATGCAGCTTTAATATATCTGTACCTGAATTTTGTTCACTAGAAATAACACTGAAGCATCAATACAGCCCTTTGGGGACTCTGTCTCTTCAGTCTAATGATGTCTTTTTAATATATATCTGTGTGTGATTTATAATGTAGTTCTTGGTAGTTAGCTCTAACCATATGTTGTCTTTATGACTTAATTCCATTTTATGATTAACAAGTTTAGGATTGTCAGTACTCATGGTTTAAGATCAGTGTTTGGCACTGGTTGGCTTTATAAGGGGAGCATTCAGTTGAAAAGTTTAGGTGTGCTTGCTTCCCAATACTTTATTTACTGTTGAAATGCTGTATTTCAGAATAACTGTGTAGAATACATTGAGGATGATGAAGAGCAGGTGGACATTGAGACTGTAGAAGAGCTCCCGGAGGAAGTTAATGTTGTCCACATGAAGACCACAGCTGCCCATACACAGACTTTCAAACAGCTGTAAGTCTTACTTCTCTTTGGATTGTTGTTTTTTGTTGTTGTAATTTTATGACCATAAGCAAAACTAAATGTTCTATTCAGGAGTTCTGGGTAACTGACATGGTTCCTTTATTTCTCTAGCTTTTTTCTTAGTAGTAGATGAGGAGAGGAGCTGTAATCCAGAGGTAATTAACTTGCCTTGTTATTGCTAGGAGGCAGTATATAAGTGTGAATAACATATGCTTTTGGAGCCTGATACATTGGTATTAAAATACTGCTTTTGCTAGTTTGTGGCTGTTTAATCTTGGGCAAGTCTGTAATCTCTCTGAATCTTAGATTCTTTACCTATGAAATGAAGAAAATGCCCCCATTTCAAGTACTAAATGAGATAATGTATGAGATAACTAACATAACTGATGCAAGTGGACCTTTCAACAAAGGTTAGTTCTTTTAAGAATATGGCATTAAATTCTAAATTTGGTTACTTTGCTAGTTGAATAGGTCATTACAGTTAGAAAAATTTTTCATAGCTGTTCAGCTGATGAGATGAAAATACAGAGAGCATGATGCCTTAGAAAAAAATGTTCTGAGTAAGCCTTGTATTGATTAGGAACTGGGGTGTGAGAGAAAGAAGGGGAAGAAGGTAAGAGTTGTTATTTTGTGCCAGACATTGAGCTTTTCAACCTGTTATGTCATCAGCTGCCCGAAGCAGCAATGAGTTAAGAAAGAGTAATTCTTCATTCCTAGTGAGAAAGTCTAAGGAGGGCTGTAGGTAGTATTTTTCTTCACTCCAGGGCTATTTGGAAGGTACTTCAGTTGCCTACTGGTTAAGACTGAAAGAATTTAAGTCTCTTAAAAACTTAATTAGACTTAAGTTCAGCAGTATTGCAGGATGTAAGTTCAGTATACTAAAATTGAGTTCCTAAACAATAGCAACAAGCAAAAAAATGTAATTAAAAATACGAAAAATCTGTTTGGGATTATTAACACAAATTGTGCAAGACTTTTATAAAATGTTATTGAAAGACATGGAAGAAGAATTCAGTAGGGACTTCCCTGGTGGCGCAGTGGTTAAGAATCCACCTGCCAATGCAGGGGACACAGGTTCAGTCCCTCTTCCGCGAAGATCCCACATGCTGCGGGGCAGCTAAGCCCCTGCGCCGCAACTACTGAAGCCCGTGCGCCTAGAGCCCGTGCTCCACAATAAGAGAAGCCACTGCAACGAAGAGTAGCCCCCACTCACCGCAACTAGAGAAAGCCTGCGCACAGCAACGGAGACCCAACACAGCAGTCAATCAATCAACCAATAAAGAAATAAAATCTATTTAAAAATAAAAAGAATTAAGTAAACAGAGAGATACCATCTTAATGGACTGTTATAATAAAGGGCCAAGAATAACCAACACATAACTGTAAAGGAGCAGATTGTTAAAATTTTAAAAATTTCTGTCAGTGAAAAGGCAATTTCACACTGTAAGGAAAATATTTGCAATATGTGTTTGACAGAAGATTAGTATCAAGCATATAAAATAATTCTTACAAGTCATTAAGAAAAAGGTCCAGTAGAAAAGTAAGTAATGGATATCATGGGCAATTCACAAAAGACTGCCAGTAAACGTGCAAATTTGTTCTACCTCACAAGTAATTAGAGAAATGCAAAAAAAATTTTTTTTAAGATTTTTTTTTTTTTGATGTGGACCATTTTTAAAGTCTTCATTGAGTTTGTTACAACATTGCTTCTGTTTTATGTTTTGGTTTTTTGGCCCCGAGGCATGTGGGATCTTATCTCCCCGACCAGGGATCGAACCTCCACCCCTGGCATTGGAAGGCGAAGTGGGAAATGCAGATTAAACCACAGTTACTTTACCAATTTATACCCATAAGATTGGTATAAATCGAGATTTCTGATAGTACTGTTGTCTAGGTGTGGAGCAATGGGAACATTCTGCAGGTGGGAGTGTAAGTTAAAACCACTTTGGAGAGCAGTATGACATGGCTACAGTTGAAGATGTGCAAGCGTTTCTTCCATCCAGCAGTTCCACTCTTAGGTATACATCCTAGAAAGGCTCACACACATGTACAAGGGGTCATGTCTGGGATTGTCCATTGCAGCCATTGTGAAAATTTGCCATTGTGAAAATTTGGATACAACCTAAATAACTACTAACATTCTAAAACAAATTTTGGAAAATTCAACAGTTTGGAATACTATATAGCAGTTAAAATGATTGAACTAGATGTATCAACATATCTCACATGCAGTGCTGAATGAGACAAATCAGTTGAAGAAAGATACACTACATGTAAGTTTAAAATGCTACATAATATCTTCTGTTTAGGGATGAATCAGTACATTCCTAGGAGAGTAAAACTGTAAAGATGTGCATGGTAAACTCAGTTTGCGAGCATTTACTTATGAGAAGGAAGGAAGGTGATGAATGTGCCTACATTTTGGTGATGTTTTATTTCTCAAGCTTAGTGACAGATACCTGGATGTTGATTATATATTTTGTTTGTACAGTTTTATATGTTTGAAATATTTCACAATTGAAAAAAAGTAATTTGCAGTTTTAGGGTCTATTTGGACACTTTTATTTGAGAAAAAAGCATATTGTTGAATAAATCATATTGCCACATATCTGACCATGGGGAAAAGAAGCTGCTTACAATTTAGACAATTTGGGATGGTTTGGTTTAATATAGCTATGAAATAGGTATTAGATTACTGAATTTCAATAAGAATTGGAAAATATTGTCTTCATCTAGGTGCCGTACGCATATCACTACAGATGAGAAAGCTGCTGAAAAGAGTCGAAAGGTATTTTACAGTATGTTTAATGATAATTACTCATTTAATAAAATTGATAACATTTGTCCTTAGGGTTAAAACAACATTAGCTGTATTAGCTATGACTTTTTTCAGGGCCATTTTTACCAGTGAGTTAATATAATCAGCTTTTTTCCCCTTAATGAAATTATACTATGAATGCTTTTTTTTTCCCTTCTCAGTTGTCTACTGCCCCCCACCCCCAGTTGATAGAATAATTTAGAGGAATTAAAATGGGTATGGAGTTTATGAAAACTGATGTGCTTATTTGAAAACTAATCCTATAATGTAATGATATGATGTGAAACATGCTAGCATTCGTTCTTATTTAGGCTCCTGATTTTTCTGGTGATCCAAAAAATTAGTTATTATCTGAAGTAATGGCTAGCAATTCAGGGAGCCATGAAATTATAAACCTTCTTTGATTTTCTTAATGCACTCAGTGTAGGATATCATAGTACCATAATTAAGGAAGGTTTTCTCTTTATCCTAACTAACACTAAGAATGGAAGAGAGTGCAATTGTTTAACCATTTTCCACTTGTTATTCTGTCTTCTTAATTTAAGAGATAAAAATGATGAGATTGGGTTGAGATGGAGGGTGGTATTCAGGTCCTTTGAAAAACTACTGGGTGGTTAGTTTGAGTTTGGTTTGATTTGGGGGAGCATATGATACATGTTTGCAGGGCCATAATTATTTTGAATATATCACAATTTTTATTTTTTCATTGGACATCCTAAAATATTTTTGAGATGTAAGAATTTTCACAGTAGCTATTTACACAGTCCATTGTTTCGTACCATTATTGTTACATGCAAATTATTTTTAGTGTATTGGTTTTAATACACTAAATATTAATTTTACTTCTATCTGGTTGTATCTTTGATTTTCCCACACTGTACTAATGTACATGTTTTTAACTTTAGAAAGACAATGATTTTGTCGAAGAGTTTGGGGGTACTTTCATACCCCATGATATGGTACCACTGTTACTATGATAAAGGTAAACAGTGTCAAGAAAATAAAGGCAGTTAGAAACATCAAGGTTGGGGGGGACACACATACACAAAACCAAGAAACTGTAAAAGACAGGAAATGTAATTATTACTCACTTGGTATGATTAATATTCATATTGTCATAATAGGTTGGTCACTGTTGATGATTTTTTAAAACTTTTATAATCCATGAATAAAGTATGTAAGACTTAATTTTCAGTCTTGAAAAATGAGTGAGTACAAATGACAAGTTGGGGGGTAAAAGACGAAAGAAGAAATGAAGGGAAGGATATGAGTACTGATATCCTCATTTTACAAAGAGACACTATTGATGAAATGAGAAACGGAGATAGAATTATCTTCAAGTTGCAAAGGGATCAATAGAGAACTAAAATTAATGATATATCTGTATTAGGAAGATGGATGGTGAGATGCAAGAGAGTGGTGAGCTAAATCCTTTTCTGCATAGCAGGAAGTAAATAGGTTGTATTGAAAAATGAAAAGAATAAGCGTATGTTACTATTTTTAACTTAGGATATATATAGACTTAAGAACCAGAAACAGCCACTAAAATAATCAAAAAATGGTTGTTTCTGAGGATCCAGTTGTAGGTGCAAGATACAGTTGCTTTTCATTATAAGATCTTTACATACTTATATTTTAAATCCTGTATGCATCTTTTACTTCTTTATAGTAAATAACTTTAAAAATGGAAGTAGAATAAATAAGAGAGAAAGGAAGCTTAAGGCATCCTGAGGTCAAGAAAGACTTTCCTAAAAAATGCAAAGTCTGAGTTTTAAATGTTAAGTTATGAAGGGGGGGTGGAAGGGGTTAGGTGCAGGCAACAGCCTGTGTAATGGCATGGAGATGTGGGATTGTAGTGTGTTTAGGAAACTTCTAGCACTTTGGAATGGTTGGAGAGAACAGTGATTTAGGAAGAGAGGCAGTTGACCCTTTCCCAAATTGTAAAGGGTCTTACAGTATTTACGAAAAAAAATTTTCAACTCGTTTTTCACTAATCGAGATTTTGTTAAAGTTTTCCATATAATTTGTGTCATGAAAACAAGTTTTAATAATAAATTATACAGATGAGCTTTTTTATAGATCCCCTCTCTCAAATTCTCCCTCATTTGAGAACTGCTGTAATTTGAGCTGAGAAGTGATATCACATTCGCATGTATTAGAATTTACACTGTTGATTTGGAGTAAGGATAGACTGGTAGTAAGTTGACCAATTGAGAGGCTGTTAGGATACTCCAGGCAGAAGATGGTGGGTGTCTGATATAGAGCAGTGCCATTTGGGGTGCAGGAAGAGGGCAGGTACATGTGAAAGATACTTAGGTGGCGATCTTTTGTTTGGACAGGCTACACCAGTTCCTCTAAAACTAAAACCTGATTACTGGAGTGAAAAACTACAGAAAGAAGCAGAGGCTTTTGCTTATTACCGCCGGACACACACTGCCAATGAGCGGCGCCGCCGTGGTGAAATGAGGGATCTCTTTGAGAAATTGAAGATCACGTTGGGGTTACTTCATTCTTCCAAGGTTTCCAAAAGTCTCATTCTTACTAGGGTAAGTGTTATGTGTAAATGACAGACAAGTAAGAGCTTGACTGAAAGAATCTTCTAGAGATATTTATGAGAAAGAGAATGAAGAAGATTGAAATAGAGCTTTGTTTAACATTTGAAGGTGGACTAATGAATGCCCAGTAAATCCCTTAGGAAGAAAAGTCCTTATGTTGAGTCAGAGTAGCTTTTCATTCAAAGTCAGATTCTTAACCAGCAGAGTCATTATCCTTTCTTCAAAAAAAGTTAGAAGCTCTGGTAAACTCTGTTTACTATGACTTCTTTACACTGGTGTTTTCCGTAGTACTTAGAAAAGTTTATCACGGTGAAAGGCACAACACAACTGCTATTTTTTTTTTTTTTTTTTTTTTTTTTTTTTGCGGTACTCGGGCCTCTCACTGTTGTGGCCTCTCCCGTTGCGGAGCACAGGCTCCGGACGCGTAGCCTCAGCGGCCATGGCTCACGGGCCCAGCCGCTCCGCGGCATGTGGGATTCTCCCGGACCGGGGCACGAACCCGTGTCCCCTGCATCGGCAGGCGGACTCTCAACCACTGCGCCACCAGGGAAGCCCACAACTGCTATTTTGACATACTTCTTAACAGTTGACAGTCACTTTAAAGGAAACTCTAGTATTCAAGCTAGCAGAAGTTTTAATTTTGCATGTAGAATATCTAAGGTAATTTTGTTTAAATTGCTTATAAGTAGAAGTTGGAAGAGTAAAAGGCAAGCAGTCATATCCCTCTAGAACAAGGTTATGTCAACCAGATTTTGCTTAGCTTAGGAGTTGATTTTTTTTTTTTTTTTTTGCCATACGCGCAGGCCTCTCACTGTTACGGCCTCTCCCGTTGTGGAGCAAAGGCTCCGGACGTGCAGGCTCAGCGGCCATGGCTCACAGGCCCAGCCGCTCTGTGGCATGTGGGATCTTCCTGGACTGGGGCACAAACCCGTGTCCCCTGCATCGGCAGGCAGACTGTCAACCACTGCGCCACCAGGGAAGCCCCTAGGAGTTGATTTTAAAGTTGATTATTAAGATCTAAGCAGAGTAAAAGGTTTTGTTTCTCCTTGCAGTAGTGGAAATACCTGTTAACCACTCAGTGGTGCTCTTTGTAAATGATCACTTTCCCTAGAAGTATAAGACAGAAAAATCGCCTAAAGTTTAACAAAAAATAAATTCTGAAACATTAAAAATTGTTTTTTGGGTTTTTTTTTTTACTTCTATACTTTATTATTTTTAAAATTTTTATTGGAGTTTAGTTGATTTACAATGTTGTGTTAGTTTCAGGTGTACGGCAAAGTGGATCTGTTATACAGATACATATATCCACTCTTTTTTAGATTCTTTTCCCATAGAGGCCATTACAGAGTATTGAGTAGAGTTCCCTGTGCTATATATAGTATGTCCTTATTAGTTATCTATTTTATATATAGTAGTATGTTTATGTCAATCCCAGTCTCGCAGTTTATCCCTCCTTCTGTTTCTCACCGGTAATCATAAGTTTGTAAAACATTAACAGTTGTTTTAAATGGCATTATAAAGTTCTCTAAAATATTAGATAAAAATTTTTTTATTTAAGAAATTATGTAGCCCCCGTTTTTCGGAAAAAGCAAACTGATGGACGTGATATTACTATTTCTTGTCGTAGGCATTCAGCGAAATTCAAGGACTAACAGATCAGGCAGACAAGTTGATAGGACAGAAAAATCTTCTGACTCGCAAACGGAATATTTTGATACGGAAAGTATCATCTCTTTCAGGTGAGATAAGTGAATGATCTCTGATAAAGAGTACAAATATAGCTTTAGTGAGGAAAATCCTTAGTAGATCTTTCAGATACTACTTAGTTTCAGGCTTGGTTCCCAGAGTTAACATCAGAATTATCATTTGACTGGGTGGGACATTTCTTCTGGATTATAATTACTCTTGCCTTCCATAGTTTAGGGGAATATAGTTAAATCAACTGGATTTCAGTTGACTCTATTTCTCATTATTACATGGGGTCTTACAGAGAGTAACAGTTTATTCCCTATCAACCTATAGGTAAGACAGAAGAAGTGGTCCTGAAGAAGCTAGAGTATATTTATGCAAAACAACAAGCATTAGAGGCACAAAAAAGAAAAAAGAAGATGGGATCAGATGAGTTTGATGTGTCTCCCAGAACTAGCAAACAGCAGGAAGGATCTTCTGCATCATCTGTAGATCTCGGACAGATGTTTATAAATAACAGGAAGGGGAAACCTTTGATTCTTTCCAGAAAAAAAGACCAGGCCACAGGTAGGAGAGACATTCTTTGCTTTCTTTAATGTAGATGAACATTAGTTTAGTTTAGTTTAGAGAACTGAATGTCTTCTCTTGGCCATCATTTTAGTTTTAATTAAATGAAAGATGGGTTGTATTAAAAGTAGAATATTAACTACGTTAGATTTCAGTTTCTAGCTTTACACACTCAAGCAAATCCTAGTAAGTTATCAGTCATGGTAACATGTAAGACCTACTTCCGATAGCAGTCTTCAGACACGTATTTTTCTTCTAATGTTTCAGTATTTTTTTTAAGCTGCCATCTTTTCAGACTTTATAAATGAACTCTTGATTTCCCTGCAGTTCTGCTCATGAGTTGAGGAAGTTTGGATCTAGATGAGACAAATAAATTGGAAATTTTTTTTAAAGTTTATTTTTGTTAATCAGGCTCTACTTTTCATCAGATTGCAGTCTGTCAATGAATTGCTATTAAGGAACAAAGTAAATTGGTTTTGATTTTTTTATTCTCTCCTATCTTGATTTTGGAAGTGAGGCTATATTGATTTTACATTACTTGTTTATATCCTTTGAGAATGGTATATCCTTTTTTACTCTTTGGATAGCACAGTGTATGAACCAAGGAAATCTGGTTTATTATATCAACTAAGAAAGTAGTGATAGATACTAAAATATGAGTTAGTTTTAACATTGCACATTTAAATGATGTTATTGCTAAGAAAGAATTTTAATGATCGTTTAGTCCAGTCACCTCATTTTACAGGTGGAAAAACTAAGGTCTAAAAACTTGAAGTAATTTCTTAGCGGTATATAGGAAAGCAAACCTAGGGATAAAATTGTGTGTGCCTTCATCCTGATTCACCATCAAGACCATCAGAAGCATTCCATTGAAAAAGTGGTTCCATGGCTCTGTTCCTCAACAATAAGAAATTCTGTCCCTTAAGAGAATCACTGGACAGGTACTGGAAAATGGTTCAAAAAGTAAATTGCAAGTTGAGGTTCCCTAACTAAATTTGAATTTTATTTCTTGCTTTTTAAGACAAGGTGTGGTTTTTAGAGATGTCTCCTACACTCTTAGGCTATTCACTAGCATTAATTGAAGATCTTTTATCCTTAACTAATTTCTGCTCTTCCTTACAGAAAATACCTCACCCTCTAACACTCCACACACCTCTGCCAACATTGTGATGACTCCACAAGGGCAGTTGCTCACTTTAAAAGGTCCCTTATTCTCAGGACCAGTGGTTACTGTTTCTCCTGCTCTCCTAGAAGCAGATCTGAAACCTCAAGTTGCCAGCAGTGCTGTGGCTCAGTCAGGTATGTCATTAAGTGTTGTCTTTCATGGGTAGTAAAAAAGAGTTATCCCTGGTATCTCAAAGTGACAGAGAAAGCTTTTGAATGTGTTCTGTAATGATAAAGAGCTATTGTATTCGAGTTTGCCTTTGTAAGAGAAGATTGTCTTTTTAGAACATGTTTTGCCCTATCTGTGGTATTGAATGGTCTTTTTTACCTGGGAATGGGAACTATTTTGCGATCTCTTCTAATTTCTGAGTAGGAAAAGAATTGAAAAGATGTGAAAGTAAAAGGAGGTTGAGGAGTCATTGTTTTAGTTTTTGGTGTTAATAAATATTTATCAATTTTGTGTTGTACTCAGAGATGGTACACTCCTACATTACCAGCCTGATACAGTTTCAGCACCCTCCCTTTTGGGGATAAGGAGTTGAGGTGAAAAGGAAATTTCACTTTGACGAAATTGTAGGTTTTAGGAACCTGAATTTCTATTAAGGTAAAAGGGTATCCTTACCAGTACTAATACTGCTAAACCCAGTCTGGAGGAGTCACCCTTTCTTACAGTGCTGCCTCTAGGGCTTCATCTTTCCCTCAGAGTAGCAGTTAATTGGACGAACAGAATCAAAGTGCATGTCTGCCTCAGGATAAAAAAATAAACTTGGGGAGCATTTCTATAAAATAATTAAATAGAACTTTTATTAATGATGGAATATCAAAGTGTCTTTTGGTTAGATTTTACCTATTTTCTTGTTAGGCTAAGTCCGTAATTTGAAAAACTGGTATTTCCTTTCATCTTCTTGATAAAAGTAGACTGGTGAAATTTTAACTACAACTCCCATGAGATGGTCATTGGGTATGAATGAGAGTACTTACCACTGTAGATATAAATGAGTTTTTTTTTCCCCCCCAGAAAACGACGACTTATTTATGATGCCAAGAATTGTTAATGTGACATCATTGGCCACGGAGGGAGGTTTGGTAGATATGGGTGGCAGCAAATACCCTCATGAAGTTCCTGATGGCAAGCCGCCTGACCACCTGAAAAACACTGTCAGGAACGAAGATAACTCCTGTGAAGATTTGGGTAGAATCTCTTCCAGAGGCAACCACAGAGATGTCAGAATGGCACTGGGTACAACACAGGTTTATCTGTCAAATAAAGATTCTGGTTTTCCACAAATAGTTGATGTTTCCAGTATGCAAGAAGCACAGGAGTTCTTACCCAAAAAGATTTCCAGTGATATGAGAGGAATTCAGCATAAATGGAAAGAGAGTGAATCAAGACGGGAGAGACTGAAGACAAAGGAGTCTCCATTTCATAAATTAAAGATGAAAGATCTCAAAGACTCAAGCATAGAGATGGAATTGAGAAAGGTAGCATCAGCTATAGAGGAAGCAGCACTGGATCCCAGCGAACTGCTAACTAATATGGAAGATGAGGATGATACTGATGAGACACTGACATCTCTGCTCAATGAGATTGCCTTTCTTAATCAGCAGTTAAATGATGACTCTGTTAACCTGGCTGAACTGCCCAGCTCTATGGATACAGAGTTCCCAGGGGATGCTCGACAGGCTTTTATCAGTAAGCTTCCTCCTGGGAACAGAGCAACTTTCCAGGTTGGCCACTTGGGAACTGGTTTGAAAGAATTGCCTGATGTTCAAGGGGAGAGTGACTCTGTCAGCCCACTCCTCTTGCACTTGGAAGATGATGACTTTTCTGAGAATGAAAAACAACTTGCAGAACCAGCCTCTGAGCCAGATGTCCTTAAGATTGTTATTGACTCTGAGATAAAGGATTCCGTTGTTTCCCACAGGAAAGCTGGTGATGAAGGGAAGAGTACTTCTGGCATCCCTGCAGAGCCTGAAAGTGTGTCTTCACCCCCCATCCTACACATGAAGGCTGGCCTAGAAAACAGCAGCACAGATACTTTGTGGAGGCCGATGCCAAAATTGGCACCTCTGGGTTTAAAAGTAGCTAATCCTTCCAGTGATGCAGATGGTCAGAGTCTCAAGGTGATGCCTTGTTTGGCACCTGTAGCTGCCAAAGCTGGGTCAGTTGGACACAAAATGAACTTAACAGGGAATGACCAGGAATGCCGGGACAGCAAGATGATGCCTACATTGGCACCTGTTGTGGCCAAACTGGGCAACTCTGGGGCCTCACCAAGTTCTGCAGGGAAATGAACTTATTTGTCCTCAGGCAGAAGCCAGGCTGTGAGGGGAAACCTCCTTTCTCTGCAGGCACCTGTTTGTGTCATGGAACTGTGATCCTTGACTTTGATGCAGTGGATAATGGTAGAGAAAGGGGGTAGGGTGCTGACCTCGGTATAAGAAATTACTACTATGAAATTCTGATCATGTTAAAATGTGTTACCTCACTTGTGGTGCTGGGTCTCCTCATCCTCTCTAAGAAGATGCGATCCATTACTGAACACGAGGTGCCCCTCTTACCCAAGGAATTCATAACAAGACTGTAGGTCCATAGTGGTTCCTAGTTCTTCCCTCCCAGAGTAAAAGCTGCTTGAGACTTTGGAGTTGCTATGAACTGAACCTTAGTTGATAGCTGTTGTTTAAGTTGTTTAAATCTGAAGTCCAAGGAATGTGATGCACTTGTGCAGAGGGATCCAGAAGAGATAGTTTTTAGTTGGTGTTTCAAGAGTAGGGGGAGAGAGGATGGGTACCATGGAATACCAAAGTGAAGGACTTAGTGTCATTCAACAAAATTTTCTCTTCTTTTATATCCCAAGTAGCTTCCATTCCCTCACCTTTTCAATCAGAATTATAAATCCAAGCCTTCTGGTAAAGTAGGAATGCTTTAAAACAAAAACAAAAACTTTTTATTACTAAGGTAATCATTTTGAGATGTTAAAATTACTAGTTCTCCCTTATTGTCTTTGGGTGTTGAGAAGACCATTTCATAGTACCAAGGATTTCTACCTGGATTACATATTTTGGAGGTAGGCATAGAGGGAGTCCACCCCCTTTCACAAATCACATCACTCAAGAGACAGCTGAAATGAAAAGCATTCCCTCTCCATACCAGAGACAGTGGCCAAAATAAAAATCTGTGAGGCTGGATGTTCCCCAAATCAAGCCAGCCTCCTGGTGCTTGAAGGTTTCATTCACTATTACCTGCACAGGATGTAAAGAAAAGAAAAGTCACAGTAGGCATTCTTTACCAGGGAAATAAGGCAGTATTTGAATCACAAGATATATTTTTTATTATCTGCTACCATGGATTCAGTGGTCTGTAGAGCTTTTTCACTCATTAGCTGTCAGGGTATGAAGGACTGACAGCCTGTAAAGATAAAGATATTTATATTTTTGTATAGTTGTTTTCATAGATTTCTCAAAGGCTGAAGTTTTCAACCTAGGAGATGAGATTTGTATTGAGTATAGAAATGATGTTTCCTATCTAGTTTGTAAATAATCATGGTGCACTTGAGGGGTCTCTTGGAAACTCCTGGGGGCAAGAATCACTATTCTGAAAATGTATAGACTGGGATTTAGCTGCTGCATTTTGCCTTTCTTAAATAATTATATTTTGGAATGTAACCCCTGTTCTGTCTTCATTGACAGGATTTGCTTGTGTTGTGAAACACTAACACAAGAGCTTCCAGTGCCTGGGCTGTGCCTAGGTGATGCTGTTTCTTCTACATCCCCTGCCTTCTTTATCCCAAATCCCACTCAGCATATCTTCAAAACTAGGTTGTGAAACCAACTTTGGAATGGTCCTAGCTAGTGAATTATTACCTCCGTGGTTGGTTCCCTTTCTAGTAACTCTGGTAATAAACAGATTGAAAAGGGTGGGAAATTTTCTTCTGCAAATTGCAGTGGGAACAAATTCTTTGTTGGTTTTGTGTTACTTGCCTTTCTAGACCTCCTCATCAGCATTCAACCTTCCCACCTCTAAAGGTTACTGAAGAAGCTTGAAGTAGGTAATGAGCACCCCTCAGCTTCTCATTATCCCTCCCACTTCTCTTTACCCAGGAGATTTCATTCAATGCCTTAGCCAAGGAGTCCAGCACCTGTCTTCCCTGCTAATAATTGTCCTTGGAGATGCTAGTAGTTTAATCCAGGTATAGCAGTTTCCCATTATTTCTTTGCTTGTCTTGTCCTTGCATTTCCTCCTGACTTCCCAAGGCTCTTGTAGCTTCTGAGGGTCAGCCAAGGAGCAGGCAAGTGAGCGAGTAATCCTCAGGAAAAGAAGGACCATTCTGCTTCTGAACACTGTTCTTTTTTTTTTAGAAGAAAATAGACAAGTAATATTCATTACTTGATGGGAAGATATTTAACTCTGTTTATCAGAGATGTACAAAGATAGAAATGAGAGATGATCCCAGCTGTTCAAGGAAGGCTGCAGATATCATTACAAAACCCCCAAGATAATGGTGTTTTCAAGACCTTCTTGGAACTAGAAAGTTGTTAGGGCTAATTTTAGGAGGGCTCAATCTTCAGAACAATCCTGCAGTCTTGATAGAAATCTAAAGTCTCCAAAAACTCCTACCTTTTAACCTTACCCCAGGAGAAACTGATCTATGAAAATTATATGTGTGGTTATGAAAGATGTAGTTGAGTGAGGAGTTGAGGAATTGGGAGGATAGTGAGCTCTCACCCTAACTCTATAAGAAGCATGATCTCAGTAGGCCAATAATTTGCCTTTTTATACATCTGTAAATAAATGGAATGTTTTTAAGAATATAATTATGTCAGATTTAGCTTTTTCTTTTATATATTAAATATATATATATCTTTCTTTTTCTGCTTTTGAAAAATGACTATTTTTTTAGAAACCTAAGAACAGAAGAAATTTGGCAAGTGGAAGGAAGAATGTATAAACTTGAAATAAATCAGTTACAATAATTAAAGCAGGACTTGGTGTTGGGAGGTTTGTGCTGAGTTGGAGTAGAGAATTCTAATGTCCTGAGACATATTTGGGAGAAGTGCCGCTGAAGGAGATAATAATAGGTATTCCTTACTGTTTTCAAAGTTTCGGACACGCCATTTGGAGGAGGTTTTTGGTGTTCTAATCTTTGCGGCGTGTTTTACATGGAGACTTCGAAATTTTGTACAACTTGATAAGTATTTGGCTTAAGGAGTCATTCTACAGTGAAGAATGGCTAGCCTCATAGTACCAGTGTGTTCAGGGTGTAACATACGTGTTCCCCTGGTGAATAACAGGACATAAACATAGTCTTAGTGGCTAAGGACAATAGATATTCTTAAAGCAAGCTATATGTTAACTAGTATTACAGTTTACAAAAATTTTTTATTAAAGGAGTCCTTTTAGACATTGAACTACTCTAGAGTCACTAACAGATCAAGTCCAGTTATATAAACTTCATACAAATTACTGTGTGTAATTTTTTCCCCCAGAATTATGGTGAAATACTTAACAGGCCTTTCTGTAACAAGTTGAAAAATGTTTGAACGTGGAAATAAGGCAGACAATCCATATATTATTTGGAGCAGGGTTTAGTAGTATAGTTTTTTTCCCCCTAATTATACTAGTTGAGATATTGAAATGGAATGATATCAGGTGAATTGAGAGGTAAATGCACTTTGAAGATGGGTCTGAAAAATGATGACCTTTATTCCTCACTCCCAGGAGATTAAAAAAAAAAAATGCACAGAGGCACAGAGTAGGAACATTTTCAGATACTTTTATAACCAAGAATCAGAATAGATTTCTTGCACAGAATTGGTGATTTTTAAGAAAATGTAAGGGCATCAGTACTTCATGTTATTGTATTATCTCTAATGAAATTTTACATGAACATGAATTGCTGGATGCAGAGAAAATAGACTTACTGCCATTTGGAGGAAAAAAAACAGCCAAAAATGTGTTTTTGAAATTAAGTTAGAGGGAAATAATTTGATATATACAACTTTTGAACTGAGGCATAATTGTAGTATATTAAATATGACTGAACTGCTCTACAAAGATATGTTAAGTGTAGAGTGATAGTGATGGAGGTATGTATGGAGGGTGAGAAGGCTAAACCATGGGAGGAGTTGGAAATTTTGAGACAAATCTAAACTCTACTAAATTCTATTATTGTAAACTCTGCTGTTAGATTTTGTTAAATAGGAAAGCAGTATTGGAAGCATTGTTTTGAGATCCATCCTGTTTCCAACTGCAAACACTGGTCTCAGCTGTCCCACAGTGCCTTGCATGTAAAGGTGCTCAATAAATATTTGAATTGATGAGCAAATGTTTACTCTAGCCTGTTAGTTTTCTAGGATCTTATAATTGCACTTATTTGTTAAGTCTAGGGTGAATTTAAAAATCTTATCTAATGAGCATCATGAAAACAGACAATGGTATACACCTTTCCTAGACATCTAGAATTTTAGAATCTGACAACCATGTATACATATTGAGGACATAGACAAGCAGAATAAAAAGTGAAATAGCACACGAACAGTGAAATATGTATGTAAGGGTCAGCTGCATTTTGGAGGGTGGGGTAGCAATTATTTAATTTGGATAAAAGGGGATAATCCTGTTCACATTTGACCTGGGATGATTATTTTCTCATTTTACAGCGTATTCCCATATTGGCACTTAAAAGGCTACATGCTATGTATCCTAGATGGTGAAGGTTGGACTAAACTGTGAAGAATTAAAAATACGTGATTTTGATCCTATACTGGAAGTATCCAGCTTCTAGACTTAAGAAATCTCTCAATTACACTGTTCTCAGTTGTTTATCACCTAGATCATCTTTGACAATGAAAACAGGAGCTTGTATTGTCTCTGCAATTTCAGCTTCAGATGGGAGTAATTTGGGGAACATTTTCTCTAAGAGGATAAACCAAGGTAGCTTTGTACAGGAAATGACCAATGACAATCTGTAAACCCATTTCCTGGCCATGAGTGGTTATGTAAGTGAGAAAGCTACTAGTGGACACAAAAATTATCTGGAGAGAATTAGGGACAACTCTAGTGGGTGGAGATGGCAGTTGCTAGGGAATGCAGCACACAAGTAAGGACACCAGGTGGCACCCTTTATTAACAGTGTTATATTGGTTCCTTCTTCCCCCCCCCCACCACCCCACACCCAATGGAGGTAAAATCACAGACTAGCAAGGAGTTGAAGGAACCAACCCCCTATTTCTTACTGTAGCTGTTACCAGTTGGTCTTCCCAGGAGGTGACTTCGCTGATCTTTGTGTCGACTTGTTAGCTTTACAGTTCTCATTTTTAATACCTGCTACAATACACACAAGAATATACCTGTTTTGCCACTTGGCTGTACAAGACCCACTCACAGCAATGGGTTTAGGAGTCCTTCCCTGTTGCTAACAGGTCATCTCCCCCAGGGGTTCCAAGGATCTGTCTGGGTCAGATAAGAGATGTATCAGTGTACTATTTCTCTGGAGCCCAAGTGTTTTGGCATAGGTTAAACTTTTTGTAAGGTAATTTCTCTAAATAGCAATGAGGCAGAAAGGCTCCTAGAAAATAATCTTAGACTGAAACACGTATGAAATAATATGTAAAGGTATTTCTGTGCACGCTCTGCCATCCCCCACACCCCGCCCATGAGCTAGAAAAACTATACCACGGAATCTAGTGACAGCAAGCTTGGCATTGATCTCGCCAAAGTAACTGTACTATGGAAAAGGTTTCATGAGTAAGTTTTGACAGGAACATGGAAAATATCTGGAGCAACAAAGTCCTGGTTAACTCTGGATGAGAACACAATGGAACATTGGAGGCTAAGGAATCCAAGAAACAGATCCATAGGCACATTGACCTGACACCCCGCCTCCCTTCCTGCCTAAGCTCCCTCCCCTTTCTTCCATCACGGCCAATCAGGTTGCCTAGTTCAATATACTTCTCGGCGATCGAAAGAGTTACTCAGGAGAGGCATTTCCACGTAGGACAACGCGCCGGACAGGCGGCGAGCAGAATCTATTATATCCGTTTTAAATCCCAGCGCTTGGGAACAGACTTTATGGCTGTACCCAAGTCTTGTAATTCTGAGCTAGGAGTTAGTTTCAGCTCTGGTCCCTCGGGTCTATCAAATGCCAACCGTAGCACCCTGGGGGCGTGGTTACCGTTTTGTTGGGGCTCTGGAAAGTGCACTTATCTGGGGGACCGGGCCTGATAATACCATAAAAGGCTTGGTTTTCTCAGTTCTGAAGCCGTGTTCTGCCGACCTTCCTCTAGCAACCATACTCGCGACTGCATTGTGCGGAATCCGTGGTTCGCAAGTCCCTTGCCCTCTACTTCCTAGACCCCTTCATTGGCTCCGCCCCTATGAGCAGTACTCGTCCACTCTGGGAACGCCCCCCTGTGTAGAGACCGCTCCCCCTAGCCTCTGCTCCTCCTACCCAGCTCGTAGCTGAGCCCAGGCGGTAGTTCGCGTTTTGAGCCGCTCGTGCCACCATAGCTGTTGCTGCCGCTGCCGCCGCGGAGCTGAAATCGCTGAGCGCGATGCCTGAGGGAGCTGCGAGCCGGGCGGCCCGCGCGGCCCGGGGCTGGTGAGGCTGGCCCCGAGTGGGGGCGCTGGCGAGTAGCAGGGGCTTCTGAGGGAGCGGAAAGTGAAAGGTTTAGGGCTCCTGCGGCTGGCCGAGAGCGAGCTCGGGAGGGTCGTGGGTGGGGGAGGGAGGCTCCCGTGGCAGAACGGGTTGCAGGGCCACAGCGAGCCCCGCCACGCTGAGTGTCCCTGCGGCCGCCAGCGCAGGTGCTGAAGGATCCCGCGGGACTCCTCGGTGGCCTCGGCGGCCTCCTTCTTTGGACACTGCAGATGCCATGAGAACAGTTGGGAATTAACGGGAATCAGACCGGCCACTAGCCCTTCTAGGGCCCATCCCATCCTTTCAGTTGAACGCCTCTGGCAGGTGTGGCCCTGGCGTTTCTTCGGAGCTCAGGCTTTTTAGCCCCCCTTTACAAGAGTCTGTCCTTCAGGCGTTGTAAGAAACCGCACTGGGCTTGAAGGTGGGGATGAGGCGAAGGGAGAGGGCAGTACCTAGAGATAAGAGCTGCAGACACGGCTAGGCGGAAGGTAAGGTGTCTTCTGCCATCTCAGGTCAGTGAGAGGGCATACTGGAAGGCCCTGTGGAGTGGGAAAGCAGTGCCGCTGTTGAGACAAGTCCTAAGATTGCGCCAGGAAGTGCCCCGGGGGGCTCCTCATCATGATGGCTGTGGAAGGGTCAACCATTACCAGCCGGATCAAGAACCTTCTGCGATCCCCATCCATCAAATTACGCAGGAGTAAGGCAGGAAACCGGCGAGAGGACCTCAGCTCCAAGGTGAGTCCTAGTATTGGGAGCCACCCCTTTCCTCCCCTATCCTGCTCTGCGCCATGTACATCTTTTACCTTACTCTTTCTTGGGAAGGAGGAGAACTAGAAGCTCACTTTGGCTCTAAAGGACCAAGTGTGCCCATCTCTGCCCCTCAAGAAAGCAATGAGCAAGCAGGGATGAGCATGCTGAGATTCATCTATGAAAAGGGAAGAACATGAGGAAGGCAACCCGGGTTCAGTTGTGGCCTCACTACAAACTAAGTCTGTGCTTGGGGAAGCCAGTTGATATGCTGTGACTCAGTTTTCCTTCTTGGAAGAGGGTAGTGGGACCACATATCCTGTGAAGGGCTAAGCTGCCACTAATGTAGCCGCAAGTGTTAGTGTCACAGCTGGGGTTATGTAAGACAGTGGTAGCAGAAAGAAATATGCTAAAACACCTAGTCGGAGGAATCGGCTAGGTAAATGCTCTTCCCTGGTGTCAAAACAAATTTACTTATCTATTCAAGAGACCTGAATTAATTTAACTGGAGTTTCTTGGCTTTTTAGGAATGGTAACATGCAAGGGGCCAAATATCTGCCAAGCAAGCAATTCTGGTTTGCGCTTGAACATTGCTTATCTCATTCACTATATCTCACCCTGCTGCAGAAGTTCCTCAGAGACCAAGTCCCTTTCCATCCCCTCCCATGTCTGGGTGTAGATGTTTATGCTTTCTTGAACTTTGTAGAGCCCCACAAGTTTGGGAATACAAAAGCAGACTAATTTATTTAATTCCTGAGGGAACCTGGGGCCTTGTTGCCACAGGATCAGATTAGGCTTTTGTGTCTTATAAGCAGCCTGTAAACACAGTAGCCTTGTGTAGTGCAGGATTGCTACAGGGAGAGACATTTGAGACAGCAGCATTTTGTTGCCTTGCCTGTATCTCTTCAGAGATGAGTAAACCCAATGAGGAATGATTTAGAATGCTAATGTACAGCATGGCAGAGTTCTGGGAGGACTTAACTCAGATCCCTGTCCCTTAGCAAAACCTTACTTGGATTTGGTCAGAAGGTGAACACCTTTGCTGTATATTTCATTCAACAGGAATCAAAATTGGGCGCAAGGTTCCATGGCTGTGGAGATAGTGACTTTTCTGAGTGCTCTTATTAATCATTGTTCATAGTCTCCAGAGGCAGGAGAATGAGCCTGAAACATAGACACTGTCTTAGATTTGGCTCCATTCACTCATTTGTTGTGTTGGATCATTCTTAGTACTGTAAGCTCTCATATTCTTGGCTGGTAACTTGGCAATGACCAGCACCATTAGAGCCATCTTCGTGTCTCTTTGGTCTCTTTTTCTGAACAAGAATGGTATAGGTAATAGAAATGTATGATGGGAGTTTAGTCTTCAGTATTAATACTTATTGTAACCGGATGGTACGGTTACCATTCTTTAAAATTTACCATGTCGTTCATCATTAATGCATTCTACAAACGTTTATTGTGTGCCCGTTATGTGTAGAATCAGCAATGAATAAAACGTCATATCCTTGCTATCAAAGAGCTTGTGGCTGTCAGACATGTAAACAAATAATTACAACATGGTGTGGTAAATGCTGTCCTAGAAGTATGTATAAAGGTGTTAATGGCAGCACAGGGGAGGGAAACTAAATCAGCTTAGGGGGATTAGAAAAAAACTTCACAGAGGAAGGGATGCTGGAACTGTGAGTCCTGAGGCAAGAGAAGAGGAGAAGCTCTCAAGGAAAACAGTGAAAAAAGGAATCCTTGGCATCACCATGAAACATCCCTGCTTCAAATAGGAATTCAGTGCTTCAGACTGCTTTAAATGGCTTTGTTTGTCCTAGAGCTGTGAATGAAGGAAATACTTAGCTAAAGTTGAATGACTCTTTTTTTTTTTTTTTTTTTGTGGTACGCGGGCCTCTCACTGTTGTGGCCTCTCCCATTGAGGAGCACAGGCTCCGGACGCGCAGGCTCAGCGGCCATGGCTCACGGGCCCAGCCGCTCCGCGGCATCTGGGATCTTCCCAGACCGGGGCACGAACCCGTGTCCCCTGCATTGGCAGGCGGACTCTCAACCACTGCGCCACCAGGGAAGCCCTGAATGACTCTTGAACAGTCTGACAGAGCAAGAGTGCTGGTGCATATCTTTAGCACCCAAAGTAGTAACTGCCTTTGTGTCCTCGGACCTTGCAGATGCCTGACTCCCCACACTCCTTACTGAAGACTCTACCTGAGATGATTCTAAAAGCCTGCCTTGTGGTAACCAACATTAAGACCTGGTGTACAAGGCTTTGTGAGTTGCTCTAATATGTGGTAGCTGTGGTAACAGTCAGAGAGTTTGTGCTTCATAGATAAATAACTCTGAAACAAAATTTGAAGACCAAAAGACATATGCCTTTTGTGTGGGGTGGGGACAAAGAAGGAAGCGACAGAGGGCCTTTCTGCAGCTCTTAACCTCATATGGCCTGCTGCTTTGAATCATAACTGTTCCTGCTGTCTAAAGTAGGCTTTTCACCAAATTCTCCACTTATTTTTAGATCCAACTCTATATTTACTGGAGCCACAGGGCCTTCTCTGACTAGCCCTACTACCTTGGAACCAATCTCTAATTGTTCTTTTATGTATGTCTTCATTTCCTAAGGTCAGAGCCATGTTCTTTATTTCCTTTACATCACACTGTGTAGTACAGTGTAAGGAATGTGCTAAATACTAAATGAATGAATGAATGAGAACAATTTAAAGATGTCAAATATAGTGGGGATAAACTTGAAATTCCATAAGAATAGCAAAAATGATCAGGAGGAGTTTGTGACCTCTTTAGAAGAGAAATCAAAATTAGGAAGAATAAAATGTGAAAAAAAGAAATAGAGATGTAGCCTATTTAGGTGTGAAGGGCATTAGAGAGAAAGGAAAGTAGTGCTCATTAAAGGCTTTTTAATTCAGGAGAGACCTAGTTAAAAATATGGTTAAAATATGGTTAAAAGCCAAAGTGAGAGTCAGTAGAGATGGGGATTTAAGTTATTAGAGAGAGTAGATGAGAGCTGAGGTTTGTATTAAACTTTCTCTAAGGGAGGGAAGGAAGTCTCTGCAGTGTAATAGAATTGGAAAAGAGTAATTTGAGGTTTTATGCCAGATCTGCTGAGTCTTGATGAAGTGTAACTCAAAGTTATCAGTTGTAAACACCCTTCAACTTCAAATCCTATGCAATTGTCAGTGCTTTCTCTCATCTCAGTTGAACTGTGTTTTCTTTAAGAAGCAAATGTGTGTGCTCTTGATAGCTAACCCTCCCCCTCTTTTCTTAAGTTTCTGAAAGATTTTTATGTGGAAGGAGCTGGGTTGTTTTTCATTTTAACAAAGGACAGAAATGGACTGAAGCCAAGCAGGCAAGATTTAAATTAGGGATACAAAAGGATTGCCTGTGCTGGAGGGTTGTTAGGTTTTGAAAAAATGAGTGAGGGAGGTTTTGAAATCTTCTTCCTTATTAATAGCCATTAATACAATCCGAGTTATATATTATCCCTTTGGAAACAATGGACAAGGTGACTGCAACTTTCTTCTAGTTCTCAGTTTTTATGAATATAAGTCTAATTCATATCCTCCCCCCCCCCAACCATTTCTTCCCCCAGTGTTTCTCCGGCCTGATTGTATGGTAGTGCTTTGAGCCTTTTAGTATGTGGCTGTAAGAAGAATTTGTGTAGGTGAGTTTCATAGAGAAGAAAAAAGTGGCAGTAATCTAATTTCAGCTTTGGATTAGTGTTTGAGCCCAGGTATTAGTATTGAGACTCTTTATTATGCCTATTTGGCAGTGAGGAGTCATATTCGTTTTTTTAAAATATAAATTTATTTATTTACTTATTTATTTTTGGCTGTGTTGGGTCTTCGTTGCTGCACGCGGGCTTTCTCTAGCTGTGGCGAGCCGGGGCTACTCTTCGGTGCATGGGCTTCTCATCGCGGTGGCTTCTCGTGTTGTGGAGCACGGGCTCTAGGCGTGCAGGCTTCAGTAGTTGTGGCTCGCGGGCTCTAGAGCGCAGGCTCAGTAGTCGTGGCGCATGGGCTTATTTGGTCTGCCGCATGTGGGATCTTCATGGACCAGGGCTCGAACCTGTGTCCCCTGCATTGGCAGGCGGATTCTTAACCAGTGCGCCACCAGGGAAATCCTTTTTTCAAAGCATTTATGGATCACTGGCTGGCTCTAGCTTGATGGCGCTCAACTTGGGGGAGAGGTCAGGAGGGAAGAAAGACATCAGAATACCTGTGCAACTATTAAAAAAATACGCATTCCTGGGCCCCATCCTATCTATATGGAATCAGAACCTCTGGGGGTAGAGTTTGTTAGTTGTGTATATATTAAGTTCCACCAGAAGCCCACTGCTGGTTTCAGCCCACCCTGAAATCTGTTGGCTTCATACCCAAGTCCTCATTGAGGCTTCTTGAGACTATATAAAGCTAGCCCAGTAAGTATACTCTTCTCCTTGAGTAGTTTGTTTAATCTCCATTGTATCTTCTGGACTGATTGCTCTGTTAAACTGCTGTATCAGGAATAGATCTGAGAGAAGTGCCCTGTTGTAGGGTAAGATGTAAGGAGCTGGTCATTGCCTTACTTAGATCAGCAGGAATTTCCCTTGGGGGCAGAAATAGGAAAACTTTATGATAATATCCCTGAGTCCTAGCCAGTTTTTTTGTCACCATTCCACTACCCACTGCCCTTGGGACTCATAGCAACCAAGAGTTTTTAGTGTATAATACATACTCTCTGGGCTCCCCACCTAGAATAGATGACCAAGAGTAGAGGCCTCTGTGGCCAGCAGCCCTGCCCCTCACCTGTCTTTGTGAGTGAACTTGGGCAAGTTCTTGTTGAGTTTTCTGTCTATGATATAGTCTTCAGTTAAGGCTTGTGAAGTGTCTTGAGCTCCTCAGAACAGGTGGTGTACACGGAAAAGTGTGAGGTGTTCTGGTCTTGTTCCTTTGATCTCCATTTCCTTTTCCTTCCGGTGCCTGCAGCTGCCCTCAGCCTTCAAAGTAAGTCTCACTGGAGAGAGAGGATTCTTCTCTCTGCAGCCCAACACCTCTTGCTTTGCTGTCTAAAATAGCCCAGCCTCTTCAGGCTTTAAGTTGTCTTGCAAAGCCTGCCCTCATCCATTTGGCCTCACTTATTTCGGAGTCTAACAGTACTGCTGCTTTCCAAGTTTCTTTTCCCTCTCTCAGCTTGTAATTTAGGGCAAGTTTCCCCTGTTGGATCTGTTTGAGTCACTGTCTTCTTTCTTGCTAGTATTTTGACTGTCTTTGGGGCCATTGGTATTTCTCTGACTTCACTTCTCTCTTCTGTTTGTTATCTGTATGTTTTCATTTCTTGACTAATGAAAAAACATTCATAGAAACGAGGCTTCAGCCTGACCTCTATAACCTCTCTGTCAACCCCCTGAGTCTCAAGTTGGACTTGTGGCTGTTATCACTGCCTCTTTGTTTGGAAAACAGTCTAGGGCTTGAAATTTGGGACTATGTTTATTCAAACTAAGCTTCTCTGGGAACATGGTCTGTCCCACTGTTGTTCTCAGAGTATCTGTTGGTTTTTACTTCATGTCCAGACTGCCCTGTTGGTAGGAAAAAAAGCTACAGTGTTTTCAGTAGGATTTGTTATATTATGAATCACATTCCCACTGCTACAAGCTAAGCCTCTCCTCTGGGCTCTGTTGTTTAATGCAGGACAGGGCCAGGTTTCTGTCAGCTTTCTTTCACATCAGTTCTCAGTAGAGGTGTGGAGTGAGAGCTGCCCATCTGTTTGGAAGTTTACTGAATCAAATCCACATTGTGGATTTTACTTTAACTTCTGTTACCTCTTTTTAAAAAATGGGGGGTAGGAGGAGGGCAAGAAATAAAGTGAGTGTGGCAGACAGATTGGGCAGTGTAGATCTTTAGGGTTGGTATTTTTGGTTGTTCAGATTTTCCAAATCTTGGTTTCCTTCCTCCTAACTGTTGTATCAGCAAGTTCACAGTGCTTCTTAATTGGCCACAGCATTTTCCTCTGGTTTTGAAGGATGCTTACAGAAGAATGAGTTCATATTATGGATATCTCCTCTTAGATTTCTAGGGAGTGAATTCCACCCTCTCTCATTTTGTCACAGAGAATGTTTGTAATGCTCTATGTGTTGTTTCCCTAGTCTATAAAACAGTCTCTTTTTAGGTTAGATTTTTAAATTTATACACTTTATCTCCCCCCCTAAACCTGGAATGGAGCTAAAGATACTTTCCCTTCCCTGCCCCTTCATTCATAGTTGAGATTTAAATGTAGTGGGAGATCTTAGAACAACACTTTGTGAGACCACGTGCCTGTTTTATTTTGTTTTTTTCCCTACTTTGTCACATTCTCTTTTGGAGGAATCCTGAGAAGGAATTCCTCAGGTTCTTCTGGGTTTGAACATTGCTTCTCACTTGTGCTGAGCTCACTAAGTTTCTGACTTCCCGTCATACCTCTCCTCTGTGTTTGCTTTTTTTGTTCCTTTAGTGGTGCTTCTGGTCATTTCCCCGTGAGTTCAGCTGATCCATTAAAGGTGCTTGCACTTAAAAACGAAACTTTAAAAAATTGTGAAATATAACAGGCATTGAAAAGTTTATGAAATATAATAATATAACCTTGTATTGTGAATAATTATAAAATGATTGCTCACATAACCACCACCCAAGTCAAGAAATAGAACACTGCCAAGTTTCTGAAGGATGTGATGCTAATGGTGTCATTAAGGTGAGATGAGATTTTTGTCTTATGTAATTAAGATGATTTTATTGTTAAAAATTAAAACACTCAAGGACTTGATCTTGACTATTTGTCCTTTTCAAGTTTCTTCTTCTCTATCCATTATAGATTTGTGCTATTCAACATTTCCAGGTAGTATGCTTATTGGAACCACCCCTTTCCAGCCTTTGTTGTCAGTGCTTCCTGTCTTTATCTTACAATAATAATACTAGAAATAATAATATTTGTAGTGGTAATAATGGCTAACATTTATTGAGTTTTTGCTGTGTACTGTGCTTAAGCATGTACGTATATTATCTCATTTAAGTTTCACCCTACTATAAGTACTATTACTATCCCCATTTCATAAATAAGGAAACTGATGCTCAGAGAGGTGGTTATATAGCCAGTAGATGACTGAGCTGGGATTCAAATCTTGGCTATCTTAACTCCAAAGCCTGCTCTTAATCTTTATCCTGTACTCCTCCCAGGGAGTCTTCATGTGCAAAACATGACACTGAGCACAGAAGTATGCCCAGTATTGCTATAGCCAAGAGTCACATCTGCGATCAGCTTGGAAAAGGGCAGTACCTTAAAAAATATACTTTTCCCCCAATATTCCCCATAAAAGTTAATTTAGTGAACTTCTTAGAACGTTATTTTAGAACCATCATTCAGTAACCCTTGTCCCTTGTATCCTTGCTCCTCTTCCCACTCCCAACTCCAGATTTCATGAACTGTATCCCAACTTCTCATTCTATGGTACCGTTAGGAACTGTACAGCTCGTGGTTCTGTGGGTACGTGAATGTCAAGTTGACAGGGCACCGCTGTGTGGTTCCAGATGACCATAAGCCACAAGCAGTTGCTGCTTCTCTCTTGGAGTTGGAGTGAGGTGCGGGAGTGAAGTGGAGACCAACAGATGCCTCGGTTGTTTGTGTGTGTGGGTATCATGAGGCTTTAAACTGTTTTGCTCTTAGTTGGCGGTTGATTGTGTAGCTCACACTCCTGACTGCTTGTTAGTGCCACCTACCCCAAATCTCTCCTTCTTCATCCCCATTCTCCACCTCTTTGTTACCTCTGTGGCTGTCCCTACGCACAACTGACCTTATCTTGGAAGCTGTGGAGAGTCGCTGAGTTGAAATGCCTGTTTTCTGTGAAAGAAGCTGGATCTAAAATACCCTGTGCCAGGGCTGACCTGGATGATGACAGTTGGGGCTCAGGGAACATGAAAATGAGGTCATTTGCCCACCTGACTCTGTTTGGCTGGGTGGGCTCCGGGGTTGCTAAGTTCCTTGAGCAAGTGCCTTGCCTCACCTGATCTCAAACTTGTATTATTTTGATTTATTTCCTGAAATAGGCAACAGTGATAACATTATGGTTGCAAAAGCATGGGATCTTAATGCATGCTTTCCTGCAGCTGCCCCAGTTAGTCCTGAGGAGAGGAAGCCCCAAGCTAGTTTGTGATCATGGGGGAGGAGCTCGGAGCATGCTCAGAACTCTTGACTCTTGCCATCACTCAGCTACTGCCTACAGAAAAGCAAGCAGCTGCTTGTCAGGACTAAACATGCAATGGGCAGGCTGCAGGCTTGCCTCTGGTACCCTGACACTATTGGTCAGCTTCTATTTGGGAAAGCACAGTATCTTTGTACACCATGATGGTTTTCGTATGACCTAATAACCTGCTGCTGACTTTTCTGAACATGCCCTTTCTCCTTATGCTGTCCTTCCTTCCCCAGGCTGCTTTGGTCTCCCTTTGGAGGCTTCCACAGCAGCTGTGGTAGAGACTTTCCCTCATAGTTGGCTGGTGAACAGGGCTTCTCTGAGTTGAGGTGTAGACAGATTAGTGGGTGGGGGCAAGAGGCCAGTGGTCCTGTTAAAATGCAGATTGAGATTCAGACCCACCCCGAGACTCTGCATTACTACCAGGCTCCCAAGTGACGCCCATGCTGCTCTTCCTTGGGCCATACTTTAAGTAGCCATGCTGATTGTGTGTGTGTGTGTGTGTGTGTGTGTGTGTAGTGGGGGCTGGTGGGACAGCTTCCTCACTTCTGAGGGAACTGGATTCTCTCTCATTTGTAAAATTGGAATACTGATGGCTTTCTCCCAGGGCTGTTGTGAGGATTCAATGAGATTTAATGAATGTGAAAGCACATTGTAAGATCTAAATAAGTTTACAGCTATTAAGGGGTTTCTAATATTACCAGGGTCCACAGATTTCTAGAATATCCAGGAATTTTCTTGTAATTTGCTGGCAAGATTTTATTCCTTCAAGTTTCCATTTGTGAGAAGTCCTTTTTTTGCAGGTTCAACCTCTTCTGTTCCAACACTGAATCATCCTCCCTGTGCAGCTTTTTATTGTGACCTATCTTCAGCCCCTTTTTCTTGCCAATATTAACTTGTATCAGCTATACTTTAACTACTGACCAAAAGAAAGATTTAGCAAATATTCTTTTTGATACTAACTACTGTGTAATTTATTTCAGGGCTATGGATATGATTTTGGGGAATTAAAAAAGGCAAGCTAGTGAACCAGGAGTGGGGGGAGTCCTAATTTACTGTGTCTGATTGGAAATCACTGGAGTAGTAAGCATGCTTTTTTGTTTTGTTTTGTTTTGTTTGCGGTACGCGGGCCTCTCACTGTTGTGGCCTCTCCTGTTGGGGAGCACAGGCTCAGCGACCATGGCTCATGGGCCCAGCTGCTCCGTGGCACGTGGGATCTTCCCGGACCGGGGCACGAACTCGTGTCCCCTGCATCGGCAGGCGGACTCTCAATCACTGCGCCACCAGGGAAGCCCAGTAAGCATGCTTCTTAACAGCAGTAGCTTCTGTAGAAATAAATATAACTTTTTTCTTCTTTTGGGGCTAATTCATTTATACTGGGAAATAATTTGGGAAGTGAATTAGTCTTAGAGCTTCCTTTCAGACTAAGAATTTAAAGGCAGAGTGAAACGCATTAATTTCATGACCCATTGTTTTATGTTTCTAATGTTTGGATGAGAGTGAAATATTCTATTTAAATAATTTTTCCTTAAAGAAAATATATGAAGATGTGGGGAAACAAGTGCACTCATACCCTTCTGCTGTTAGTGAAAGCAGACATTGATCTAACCTTTTTAGAGGACAACTTGGTAATATCCATTAGAAGAAAAATTTACATATTCATATCTTTTGATTTAACAGTTATAATTCTGGGATTTTATTCTATGCAAACACTTACACCACACAAAAGTGTATATAACTGAATTTTTCTGTTGTTGGGGAGCATTATTCACAGTAGTGAAATCTTTGAAGTAATCCAAGTAACCATCAATGGGAGATTGGTGTACATCCATAAATGAAATACCTTGTACTGGTTGAAAAGAATGAGTTCAATCTATATACACTGATATGAGAGGGTATACAAGATCTATTAAGTGACAAAAAGCAAACTGTATAACAGTTTTTATGTTAATGATTATTTATATTTTGTTAAAACATGTATGTTAGTATATGCATAGAAAAAATTGTGAGGCTGTAAATACCAAACTGTTGTTAAAATTGGTTACCTCAGGGAGGGATAGTAGATTATGGTGGACATTCACTATCTACATTTCTATATTTCTGTAATGTTGGAATTTTTTACGATGAGTGTGTGTTATTTTTGTAAGTAGAAAAAAAATAGTAAAGATAAAAGTCTCTCCAATTTAAACATGTGTATTTCATATTTAAATCTAAAATGTTTAAATTTAAAAATCTGTATACTCATTTTATTAAAGAAGTTGTGTACAAATGTTGGAAAATATATCTGGTATAATAAACTTTGTTTTTTTAGTAATAATAGGACATAAAAATATTTTCTCACAAATTCATCATTAACTTCTTGAATTTGAAATAATTCATTTCTTTTTTTAAAAAAATATTTATTTATTTAGGCTGTGCCAGGTCTTAGTTGCGGCACGTGAGATCTTCGTTGCTGCATGCGGGTTCTTTAGTTGCGACATGAGGAATCTTTAGTTGTGGCATGCATGTGGGATTCTAGTTCCCCGACCAGGGATTGAACCTGGGCCCCCTGCATTGGGAGCGTGGAGTCTTAGCCACTGGACCACCAGGGAATTCCCAAGATAATTCATTTCTGATACTCAAAAATATTTCCTTGGTTAGCTTTGTAAATAAAATGTCTTTTTATACTTTCTGAAGTACATGTGCTTTCTGAAAAGAGTTTTTTATACCATATAGAGAAACATAAAGAAGAAAACAGGTCATTCATAATTCTAACATCCAGAATAACTACTTATAGCTCCATTCATTTCTGATTAAAAAGGACAGGTAAAGCTCTTTTTAAATAATAGGATTGTTACTTTTATTAAACAAAAATTATCTCAATCTTTTTGGACTTACTCGTTA